>NW_020799100.1:15267863-15323309 GCF_003259725.1 Athene cunicularia | reverse complement strand
GTGCAGGCGCCGGGGCAGGGTGGGGAGGGCCGGCGGATCGCGCCTTCATCCCCTGCATCCGCCGTTCCCGCAGCCGTCCGCCACCCTGGCAGCGAGGAGGGGAGGGCTCGGGGTCCGGGGCCAGCCGTGCTCGGGGAGAGCAGGGTCTCCAAGCAAGACCGGGAGCAGCCCGGCTGCCTGGGGATGGTCGGGGCTGACACACGTCCATGAGCTGCAGCAAGTTTGGGTTTGGGGCAGTGGGTGTATTGCCGTTTATTCGCGTATACAGGGTGTTTGATGCGTGTGTATGTTTCTGTTTTGTAGATCGTTCTTATATGAGATTAACAGAAAAGGAAGATGAAACATTGCCCATAGATGTAAGTTTAAGTTATTACAACGTTTGAAAGGTGTAATGCCGTGTGGATAGTTTAGTGTCTCAGTTGCTTTTGGTTTTTAATGTGATGGGAAAGAATAAATGGTGAAGTAGTTTTCACGTTTGCACTTTCATTTGAGCTCCCTCTGTCAAAAAGAACCATATCTTCTATCTCAACTTCCTGCAGTGTGTTGTATCTGTCAGAGGGAACAAACCCCAGGTCCAAACCTCCCTCTCCTTTAGAACTACCCTGAAGCATCTTGTCCCGGAATTCCCTGAATGTAGCTCAGAGAGCTTTTGCATTTATCTCCTCCTTTGCAGCATAAACATTCTCCTCCCTCTGGCTTTTGTTGGCTGACATTGGTTTATCCAGGCTGCATGCCCATTTGATCCCAGCACAACCTGCTTCAGGAAGGTTATTTTTCTTAATTTGTTTTATTTGCTTGGTTTTTAAATTCCACTTTGATTATTAACTGTTCCATTTTTGCTTAATCAGAAGGGGTAAGGAGATCAAATACCCACAAGAACCAGGCATGGCATTTGAACCGAGCAGCAGCTGCCACCGCTGCACAGCGTGTGTTGGCAGCCAACTCGTTTCTCAGAGAGTACTGGATCCTTAAGTGCCCAAGAACACAGTGTTTTGTTCTAAGGATCTTGCTGGGGAGCTGTGTGAATCAATTCAGTTTGTGCAACACAGACGATGTCAGGTAGCTGAAGCTCTTCGCAGCTCTGCCACCGTTTTGCCATGCTAAATAGGCGGGGTATTTAATCTTCCTGTGCCTCGGTTTCCCTCCTGTTGAATTGCCCACCTCTGTAAAGCATTTACTGTTGCTGTATGAGAAGCACAAAAAACGCTATTTGAAAGAAGAGATTTTTTAGTAAATATTAAGAATATGAAGTAATGTGTGTTGCATTGTGTCCCTCTGTTACAGATAGTTCTTCAAACTCTGTTAGCCTTTGCAGTTACCTGCTATGGGATAGTACATATCGCAGGAGAATTTAAAGACATGGATGCCACTTCAGAACTAAAAAATAAGTATGTTTTATTTCTTCTTTTCATAAACATCTGTATCTGGTACTCTAGACAAACTAGCTCGCTCTTTAGCTCAGTCCTTAAATAACTGTTTTAGACAATAACACTGAAAGGAACAGCCACACCTGGGAAAGCCAACATCTTGAATTTCAGAGAGAGTTAGATAACTGGAACACATTAAATAAACTTCTTGCTTTTCCTCATCCCAAATCCTGCTGTGCAGAGTTGGTAGAGGAGTGAAGTGTCTACGTGGGAAGTAAGAGCTCAGCAGTCACAAACTGTTGTCATAAGGTGGTCTCATAGACCATGGGGCAGCATGCCTGGCTTGCCCTCTGTTTGCCTTTACTTCTTTACCAGAGTCTGAATTACTTGAATCTCACACTGAACTATCCAAGGCAGAATATTGGGAAGACTGAGTAAATAAGGAAATTTGAATCAAGATTTTGAAAAGGATGTGAAATTGGAGGGGCAGACACAGCCTCTCTGGCCATTTCCAAAAACTCAGGGGTGTATGGAAAGTAAACAAGTTGACATTGTTATATTTCATCGCTTTTACCTAAACGCCTTAGCTTCAGGCACAGAAAGGGATGGAAAGCTGACAGTAAACAGCATCAAGGTGTTAACACAAGTGACAGCTGAACTAAAGCTGGCACCTTTGGCATGTGTGTGTGCAGTAATCCACAGCCCTGCCCCTAAGCCAAAGGAAGGAAGGTGAAGTTTGTCTCTGGGGTGGACAACCTCTGCCTATTGAGCAGTCAGTATTTCATGCTTGGCTTTGTATTTCCTTCTGTGGTTTGGTTTAGAAAACTTAGAAAGTGAGCAAGAATTTTGGATTCAAAACTTGTATTGCTGTGTCTCTAAAAGCTGGTATACCCTAGATTGACTCTTCTAAAACCCCTGTTCTAAAATAATATTAACATTGACTTTTTACATTTATTTTGAAGGACATTTGACACATTAAGGAACCATCCGTCTTTTTATGTATTTAACCATCGTGGTAGAGTATTGTTCCAGTCCCCAGACACAGTGAATTCTTCTTCAAACCAAGATGCTTTGTCATCCAGCTCATCACTGAAATTTCGAAAACTTGAACCTCTGCGCCGCTAAGACTTTTACAGATTATAATAATAATCCAGGACACTGAGATGTAATATTCAAGTCGGGGATGTAAACACTTTTTTAATTTCTGGAGCAGTATTTATATTGATCTTCCAGACTTTATAAAGTATATATATATAAACTAAGGACCTACTTTGTACACTGTTAATGAAAATGACTGAATTGTGAATTGGCAATGCAGTGTAAATTATTCTACAGTTATGCTGTGAAACACATCTTCAAAATTTCAGATATTAAACCAAGTTGCAGGTGACTTAACTTCAGTTAAAACAAAAAGCAAGCTAGTTTTTACTGCAATTAATGTTCTTTGACAAGAGAGAATGTTCGAGTGCTATTTATTTTCTGTTTGCTTGCACTACAGTTTATGGAACTCCTTCAGAAATACTGTGTGCACTGCATCACTTAACAGCAGAAAAAGGGGCAGTGTCTCCTCTTCCTAGAATGCCTAGGAGACCTGCATGGTGTAGGCACGGAAAGTCAAAAGATTGCTTTCATTTTTATTTTTTTACAATGCTGAAAAATAGTCATGTGAAGGATTTGGGTTTTTTCCTAGTTTTTCATTATCACGTTATTTTCTTGTTGCCCTCCTTCATTTAAATGCAAACTGTCCCATGTTGCCCCACGTTGCCTGGGCTGTGGCTGTACAGTCGGTGCCTGTGTGGGGGAGGCAGCTCATGTCTGATCACGTAGATAATTTACCACGCTCAGCTCGTTTACCCACTGTATTTATGTTCTCTTTGGTTGTGAATATGGGAATGTTCATCAGATGGCTGAATGTGGTATTGGCACCAGATACAAGTTCCCTAGTCATATTCTATGAAAAGTATTTAAGTATCAGTAAGAAATACCCATCCTGTCAGTGGTCCAGCGGCCGGGTTTGTTTGCTGGCACTAGCACAGTACAGGTAATCAGCTGGTCACGGTACAGCTATCCCCTTTTCCGCCAACAGCCTCTCAATTTGATCTCTTTTTTCCAGCTGAGCCCTTTGTTGATTTAAGATTACTGTCTTGATTTCATGTATTAGGACAGATGATACAGTCCTTAACTCTTCCCAACATCTAAATTCTCATCTGCCCTTAGGGGCTGAATCAGTGCTAAAATTTGTCTTGGTCTGGCATTTCACCTACCTGATATAGCAGAGGGATGGTAGTTTGAGATACTGATGGGGCCAACTAGAATTTTGCCTAGTCCGAGGATGTCTCACGCAGCCTTTTGTCCTAGCATCTGTTTGGTTTTTTTTTTTAAACTGTTAAGAACTGTCAAAGGCAAGAAGCTTAGCAAAAATACTGTGTAAATCGAAGCCTCTTTTTCTAGCTCTGCCCATCCTATGGAGTGGGTGCCCCAGTGCTAGAGCAATATCTGTAGCTGCTGCTCTACAATCACTCAAGCATCTGGGTTTGGTTAGAAAGGGTTACTCTGCCAGCTGAGAGCATCTGAGCTGCCAGATTACTCCTAAAGTGTCCTGGTTCCCCCCTAGCTGGTATCACAAATCAGCTCCTGCCAGCTGCTGTCACCGAAGGCTGTAAAAATAGTAAGTATCAGGTCAGCTCTCCATTGCGGACAGAGCTCTTCCCTTGGGGAAGAGGGCTGCTGTGCAGCAGCCGCTGCATGGAGGAGAGGGTTGAACACTGGCCAGGTGACCTTGCGAGGCACAGAGGAGAGAACTAGCAAAGGGAGGGAGGAGCAAGGCAGGAGGTCAGTAACCACTGTACCAGACATACTGCAACTGTGGTTGGCAGCTAGCCACTCGCAGAGGGTCTCTTAGAGCAGGGCTGCTCACCCCTCATGTCTAAGAAGCCCCATTTGTGTTACCATAAGGCTACGTGGACCTGCCCGAGGCAGAGGTGCTGCTGTGGGATGGGGTGAGCAGAGAACATCGTCTGCTGCTCAGAGCGGGTCCTGCTACAACACACTGTTGGCTGCATCAGGTCTCGTGACAAGTAGCCTTACTCCTCAGCAGCAATGGTTATATCACAAAGCTGTACAAATTATTTTTTCTTATTGATCTTGCAATGTCCAATAAAAATTGATATCCTTAAAAGTTTTTGGGAGTTTATTAGTTTATTTCTGACCACCCTGGAGCCTGCTGCAGCAAATCCCTGATGACAATATTTGGAAGTGGCTGCTTAGCATTGACAAGAAGCACTTGCCTTAGTTAAGGCAGCTCTGTGTGAAAGTGCATGCCTGGCCTGTTGTTCATTACTCCAAGATAAGATCAGTACGGGGAATCAAAATAGCATGCTGCAAGTAGCTAAACAAAACATTTAGGAGGGAAATATTATCAGCCTGGGGATTTGCCTACCTTTGAGATTCCTAGTCAATATACCTGGCAAAGCTGATGTATTTTCTGCCTTCCACTGAACCACAGTAAAGGCTTCTCTACCACGTGCTAATCCCCTGCCAACCCACAGGACAGGCTCCTGCAAGGTCTGCTATTGCAACAGTTGCTGGGGGAAACTGCCTACTCATGGGGCTGGAGATAGTTAAAATCTTGGACTTGAGCAAGATCGCTTTTCACTCGCTGTTCTGCTTTTCTGTTGGGGGAGGTTGAAAAGTTACCAAAGAGCAAGGAGTGTGCTTAACGACAGCATCCATCATGATTGCACCAGAGAGAGCAGCAGACTCACCCTTCATCTGCTTACAGCACCGCTGCAGCTGTCAGCATCCAGCACCAAATGTGAGGGTGTATAAAAACAATAATCAGGGTTTTAAGGGGCACCTCAACCAGTCCCCAAAGCTACCTTCTGCTTACCTTGCGATGGACAGTTCTTCACAGATGAGCTTCCCTTCTTCAAAAGCAAAACAAAAGTTGTGCCAAGTGCTTCTTGGATTAGACCGAAGAGGAAGAGTTTCCAGCCTCGCCCAGTGCTCATTTACTGCCATCATGCCTTGATTGCTTTGGCTATAGGATGTGAGGTTTTTACTACATTAAATACTAAAACAAATGTGCTGATAATTTGCATTCATTGCTGGGGTAGCAGGTTTCATCTGCATTAATTTTGCTGGGGTTTTTTCTACTCTTCCTCACCAGCCGGAGTTCAGCGGGGAATGTTTGTTTAAAGCTAAGGAGGGCAGGAGTCATTTAGACCCTCACAAGGTGAGGGGATGAGAAGCACAGTTTGTGTCAGAGATCAGTCACTATCACTACCCTTTCCAGATCAGAGGCTGGGGTGGAAGCATGGCCAGCAGAAGTCTTTTCCTAGAGAGTCAAGCGTGGGCTGAACTATAGCACTGCTTGTGAAAGTAACTCCTGACCACGCGCGTCCGACAGTTGCAGAGGAGCTTTGTGCTTCCCCTCCACATGCCAGCAGAGACGGAGCCGCTGGAGCCATCGCTGCAGTGCGGGAAAGCAAAGTGCAGCTGTGAGACCCGTTAGCGCTGCCTGCTAAGGGTGAGGCTGCTGTGGCCTCTCCCCGCTGCTGCCGAGCGCTGGGTTAAAAAGCTTTCTCGGGAAAGCTGGTGGCTAATGGGCCCTTCCCGGTGCTCTGGAGCACCGACACAGTCTCCTCCCTGGAGAAAGAAAGCAGGGAATGGCGATTACTTTTGAACTCTAAAATGATTTTTGGTTTCCTTATCACTCCTTTCCCATGCTTCAGGTTCCCTCACCCTTCACCGTGCTGCAGCAGAGCCGCCCTTCTCCGTCTCTGACACCTTCAGCAAGGACATTAGCTATGGGCACATCCTCCCACTGGATACAGCCCCCCCCCCACCCCCGAGAATAGCACCATTTCTGCTCCTTTTTGGGGGTCACCTGCACCAAAAGGCAGCAATTTTCCACCAGATGAGGCTCACACCACAGCATCAGGGGCCAGGGTGCTGCCCCGAGCTCCCTGTGGGAAGCCCCCCGGGCCCCCACCACCCCAGCTTTGGCGAGGCCGGGAAGCTGCAGCTCTTGCTTTGCAGTTCCCTGCTGTCCCAGCCGGTGCCTGTGCCGAGCTGGCAGGCTGCCTGCGTGGAGGGGAAGGGCGAAGAAAAGCTATTTTGAATGTTAAACAAGCAGAAAAAACTTTAGTACCAGCTTTCCATGGCCGCCACTAGCAGCGAAGGCAAAACACTCCTTTGATTTGGCCTTGATGTTCACCTTGAAGCTGTAATCACCTGGGGGAGAACCACAGTGGAAATAAATCTGGTATTCAGGCAGGTAAAAGCCTTTTAATCAGCCCCAGGTTGGTCTCAGTGATACAATGTCATTTCAAAACACTTCAGACTGCAACAAAAGCTACATCCTTAAAATGGCAGCTAATTAATTTTCCTGTCCTGCTAACTTAATCCTTTTTCCAGCCAAGAAAGGCAAATGGGAGTTCACGAAGCAGCAAGGCAGCCAGGAGCCTGGCAGCGTGAGCAGGAACACAAGCCCCAGGGCTCTCTGGCAGGGGCCCAGGCTGTGCAGTGTCATGGCTTACCAGGACATTTTAAAAGTAAAGGGAGAGAAGGAAAAATTTAAAAGGTGACACTTGGATTATCAAACCAAGGGCTCATCCTCGGCTAGTGGTCCCGGGGAACGCACAGACCCCCACGCAGATAGACCAGCGATTTACTCCCAGTTCGTATCCCCAGTGTAACCCTTGCTGCCAGGCAGAGCACCCGGCACTGGCAGTGCCCTCCGTGCCCGGGCTGGTGCTGGCTGAACCAGTTTCCCCGGGATTTGCTGGAGGCATGCTGTGATGCAGGACTTCATTTTGGATTGAAAAAAAAAAAAAAAAAAGGGGGGGGGGAAGAAAAAATGTCCCCCCCTCCCCCAAGGTATTTCTGCTGTATATTTTAGAGCAGCTCAAGGCCACCCGCGCAAGGCCAGCGCTGATGCCCTCCGAGCCCCAGGCTGCTCCAACATCCCCTGTCCCTGGTCTCTGCTGCAGCACAGGATTTGGGAAGAACGCCTGGTGTGCCCAGCAAATGCTGAAGCAGCGCTTTACTCCCCCATCCTGGACGCAGAAGTGCACAAAACAAGACACTTGCCTCAAAAAGCAGTTTTGGAGGAGCATGTTTGGCAGGTGATCCAAAGAGCTACTCACTTCCCCAAGTCCACACAAAGCTGTTGCTCCTCGGGCGGTTACCAGAGCCTCCAAGGCACCCCCATGCCTGGGCTCAGCCCGCAGCAAAGGCATCACCTCCCCAGCACCACACAAAGCACGTGGAGGGGGGAGAAGGGGCCAAATAATCCTCCTTCTCCCAAGACCACCACGCCGCTTCTGGTTTGCAGCCTCTCACCACACAGGGATCTCTGCCCAGGGACCTTGGGGAGAGCAGCGCCATTTCCACGTCAAAGTTACCACAACCACTTTAGAGCAGAAACCAGCAGCTACTTCAATACCTGTTTGAATCCAGCAGCTTCAGATCACAAAGCCACAGCAGAGTGAGACCCCATGTTCATCTCACATGGGAGGGACCTACATATCCTGTGGGGTGCAACAGGGCTGGTTAATAAACCCAGGTCTACTGCAAGTACGGCCACCGTGCTGCCTTGGGTTGTCCAGGGCTGGTGGGAGAGGACAAGCTCCAAAACAGACAGGCTGAGCTGTCTCCCAGCCCGGCACCATGTGAACAGGGGCCAGGGGAAGTCTGCAAGATGCTCTTCTCTCTGCCTTTGCTTCTCGTGCTCACCTGGTAACTGCAGCACTTGAAAGGGCCAGAAATGAGGCTCAGCCCCACCCTGTTCTGGGGAGCAGAGCAACGGGACGCTCAGAGATCAGCTAACGCACGGTTAAGACAGAAGCACCAAAAGAAAAGAGGTGGGTCACGTCAGATGCAGTTCCAGAAAGAGCAGAGCAGACATCCAACGGCAGGGCACCGTGACACTCCGGCCACATGCTGAGGACATGCGCTCGTCTCCCCCAAGACACCATCTTGGTGCAGGTTTCCATATTGTGAGGAGCTCCCCAGCTGCATGTCCATGCCCAAGGATGAATGGGACAAGACCTGCACTGGTATTTTCAACCTCTTACTGGTTTCCTACCATAATGAGAGCAGTCTCTTGCATCTCCTTTCAAAGCCCCTTCTCGCCTCAACAGAGTGGGCACCCTGAGGCCAAGGGTGCAAGGCAGACCCTGGGAAGGACAGCCCGCTCTGCTTACATCTGCAGGAATGCAGGATTTCACCACCTTGAACCCAGACAAAAACCAGCTTTCAGCTGCCCTGCGAGGTGAGAGCCTCCTCAGGGTCCTGTTGTCTGCACTTCTGGAAAAAGCCATCACTCAATTATCCAGCAACAGTTTCCCATCACAGCCCAGGCCGTGACTCACCAGCAAGCGCCTTTCCTCCGGGGAATTCAGGGCCAGTTCCCAGGGATCGGTCTCACCCCTTCACCTGCATCCTTCCCCGCACGCCGAGCCCCGGCATGCCCTGCCCGCACCCAGCTCCCGGCAGGCCAGACGCTGCCGCCGCAGCGCTGCAAGCACCACACGTTGGCACTCCTGTTTTCTGACAATACTCCCACAGGAGGATTTGCGGAACGTGATGCACTCAAAACAGGCTCTTCCCGAGATAGTCAGTCCCCCACTGTCTCCCGTTCCCACTGACAGTCATTTTGGATAGTGGCCCCTACGCTCTGTCTGCTTCTTGTATGCAGAGGGAGGAGCCCTGAATCCAGGGATGCCAGTGGAATTTAAAAACACACTTTTACACAGCTGAGAGAAAAAAGGCACCGGAGCAGCTTAGGTCAGAAGCCAGAACTCGACTTTAAAGAAGAGGCAGTACCGCTACAGGTGCCTACAGACTCGGACAACTTCTCCACAGCCCCCTACCTCCCTCTTTCCAAGCTCCTGCTTTCTCTCAGCCCCACAAACACACTTCCAGCAAAAGGCACCCACTTCAGCCACCTCCACATGGAAGCGGGCTGTAGGGAGCCTGTTGTGTCCCCACCCCACGCTCCTCCCGTGCCAGACCCAGGCTGGCAGGTCAGAGAGCACAGAGGAGCCCCCCGACACACACAAGAGCCCAGCAGCCAGCCTGTTGTTTTGCGGTGGGATTTTCAACACTAGGGTTGTTCAATGTACAAGACCAAATTAGGGCATGGATTTTATAATCATCTTTGCTAGTGACACACTACACGACCTTGGGTAAGTCCCTCCATCCATCTTTAAAGACTCTTTCAGAGGAGTGCCACAAAACTTTAATTAGCAGTCCTAAAAGTACTCAAGATAGTTTGTCTCTTCCAAAATAACCAACTGCAGATGAATTGGAACAACCTTATTTTCGAATTCTGCAAGCAACTGGGATCCAGGCTGCTCTCAGATCAGTCACTTCAACAACATAATCAAAGTTAAATGTGCCAGCTGTGCATGAAGGATTTTAATATGCTGCATGGACTGGAAAATAGCTCGAAGAACCAATGTTATTTTTCCATGGCTGGGATGTCACTGTCGAGCAGCTGCATTATAATCATCTGCAATCAGCAAAATGCCTTTTTTTTTTTTAATCACTTTTTAGTCTTGGAGAAGAGGGCTCATTTTTATTTTTGTCCTACTCAGGAAAGCACCCTCAAATCCTAAGGCAGCCACTACCAAGAGATCAGGCAGCTACTACAGCAGTACAGGCTGATCAAAACACCTTCAACTGTCTACAATCAAACCCCGATTATATCGACAGCTTTAAAAGTTGCACCCAGACAGCAGCTGCTGACACTATTACCACCATCTCAAGAAACAGTATGTGCATTTCCACAAATCCATCAAAAATCCAGCTCCAGCTGCCAGGAGGCAGATAACCTATTGTCACATACCCAAGCCCTGGGATGGCTCCAGAGCAGAGTCCTTCCCCATGGAAAACCTGAGTGCAGCCCAGCATCGTTCCCTGCAAGGCCCACCTCTGCACCAGCAGATGGGTCACAGCTGCAAGATGAAGCAAGAGAGGAAATCTTCCAACTTCTTTACAAAAGGATGAACCTCTCCTTGATATATTCTACATATTAAATATTTACAAATAAAATCTAACACTAAAATATGCACGTACTTCAGAGAAAATGACAAGAAACAGGCTGACCATGCAAACAGAGCTCTGCCTTTTCAACTACCAAAATGCTTTATAAACCTCTCCTCCTGTTTCACCATCCTGTGAGGCTGTCTAAGTATTTTACAAATGGGCACACACCATGAGGATGCTTCACAAATAGCTCTCTGTCCCTCCTACCAGCTGCTCAGCAGTAGCGAGTGGAGCACTGGGATACACAGCAAATTGCCAGAGGTGCCCAATATTTTAAGGGACATTATGCAAGACTGTTTGCATCAGAAGAGTGACAGTGATTGAGATGACAGCAAGCATACATAAATGCCAAATATCCAGCTACTTCCAGTGCTGTTGGAGCTGATCCAGGACTAGAAAATAGCCATGAAAATTCCCACTGCAGATGTGAAGATGAAACTTCCCAAAGCTCTCAAAACAACCAAATAAATCTCCAGCAATAATCTGATCGTAGGTTTTCATTCCACTGCCCTTCCCAGGCCAAACTATTCTTTTGGACTTCACCATAAAGTGTTTAAGAGCTTTAGCCCAAGCTCAGAATCTTAAGAAATATGCAGCTTCTTTGACAGCTTCCCAGCTCATGGCAAAGGATGATTTTGTTTTCTTTACATGGCCCCAGCAATCACCATTCCTGGCAAACCCATGTGGCTGCCAACTCAAGAGAAGGAATATGCAGCTATGTTCTTCCACTGCATGTAAAAATACCCTCCAGTGAGTTTAGCCCACGGCTGTACCAACAGTTTAACTCCTTCCTTGGCACTTTGTTCTGAGCTATGAGTTATCAGCTGCTGAAGTTACCAAATTTGCCCTACCAAGCCTGAGAAGCATCTCATACACTTTTAAAATTAAGGCTCTGAAGCTGAACAGATTAAGCTGAACCAGCTTTCACACCATGCAAGCGGCAGCTGCTTTTCCCACTGACTCTACGCACAGACCCTACCTGCACTCCCTGCTCCATGGACAGCAGGGTTCCCACAACACTGCCACACTGGTTTAGCCACTACCAAGAGACAGTCGCAAACGCTGTCAACGCAGAACAAAAGAATAAAAACACCACTAATGTTAACATCAAGCCAAGTCTACTTTCAATGATGAAACAACATGCCAGGTTGTAGCTGAACTGGAATGGAGAAAATCAGACAAGTCCGGCCCTTTTGGTTTAGTCTTCCCTCACTGAAATGATCACAACGTTCAGATTTATAAGTACAGTTTAACAATTCCTGCAGGCTGCAAGATTTTTCCTAAATCCCAAGGTATTATTCTTCTCCAGTTTCATCCTTTTCCACTTAACAGACTTCAGCTTGTTTTTGCAGGCCTGAAAGAAGCAGCTCCTTTTAAATCCAGTGACTAACATCCTTCCTTCAGATCTCTGCCAAACCTCGGTTCTGCCAGATTTCAAGGGTCTTTGGCCTTGTTTTCAGCTTAATGATGTAGCATATTCTTCAACACAGGCGCTCTAGAGTCCATTTGCTAAAGGTGTGATGTTGCCATGTTGCTGATATGGAACACTAATTTAGCTTTATAGGGTTTTTTTTTAATAGTTTGTTTCTGTTAGCCAATGCATTTCCACTCATATTTTTCCATCAGAAGTTTCTTAGTAGAAATTAAAGAACAGATCAAAAGGAAACCAACACAATACTCCATACTGCTGCCATTTCAGACAGCCGGTTTAGAAGCAGCACCTGGAGAAAATTACCAGAAGATAAACAGAAAAAAGATAGGGGTTGTTTTGTTTTAGTTTCCTGTAAAGGGAGACACACAATTGCTTGACCACTGCAAAGTCAAGCACAACACAGTAACAGCCTTTGCAGCTCTTATTTTGGAAGATGACAATCACTTTCTGATGCTGGTTAAACCTGGGCAGGAACACACTTGCCCATCATAAATGCACTGTGCACACAAACTGGGAACAGCAGCACCTAACAGACATCTGCCATCAGTGACTGGACTGGGAGCTGCATGGCTAGGGGCTCATTTTATGACTTCTTGGTGTTTAGAAGGGAAAAAAAATAACGAGCAATGAGGATGTCCAGTTAAGAGAGGGTCAGGAAATGGAAGAAGCAGAATACATACAGGTATCTGGACTTGGAAGTAGCACACAGCCCTTCTACCCATGGAGAAAGGTAAGTGCTTGTTAATTCAGACTGTTAAACAATGCTCCTCACAAACACAGCAAGCCATATTTTTTCCTCCACTTTCTAACATCCCAGGCTTAACTGTGCTGCATTACTTCAACCTTAGATAAGGGCTCAAAAACGTAAGTTTGAGCAAAGCATGTACAGCTTGACAAATTCCATCCACACATCCGTATGTATTTGTGGACCTGTGCTGTCTTCTGAGCCCTTGTTGAGGAACACTCCTGTTGTGCAGAGGTTCATCTGTCGTGCAGACTAGACATGCTCTCAGTAACGCAGCTCTTGCTTCTGGGGTCATGGTCTCTACCTAGAAAAGGCAAAGCTTGACACTGGTGTAACCTCTCCTGGCTGTCCCAGTTGCACACCAAAGCAAAGTGGCTCTATTTGTTCAATGCAGGTTACACCCACATCCAGCATGGCTGTTTGTCTTGCAGCAAGTTACCTCCATTAAGATTCTCCTTAACAGAATCATGGAGCATTTACTGTTTCCTAAGCAAGCAATGTTCATTTTGTGCTCCATTTGGGACACAGGGCTGAGCGCACTCCTGAGACAGGTTACTGTTGCTTTTTCTTCCTCTTTTCACTGATCCAACCTGTGAGGACCGTACATCTTCCTTCTTATGAAGGCTCATCTCCATGAAGGCTCGTCTCCAGTCCACTATAAGGTTTCTTCCCCTCTAATATTCTGATCCAAATTCAATTTGTTCAGATAAAATAATTGTAAGAAAATTCTGTTTGAACTTAAATGGACTCATTTGTCATTCCTGTGCATTTCCTGAGGTATAAGATTCCAAACAAGTGAATGAAAGTCACCAGCTTCCTGTAGCTAATTTGTCAGCCAACTGCATCACATCAAAAGAGCAGGTTTACATACTAACAATGTCACTAGTTAAAAACTCAGCCCCTGCTCAGATATATTATGATCAAGTGGCTGTCTCCGGAACCAGGAAAGAAAATTAAATAACCATTAACTAGATAGAAGAGAGCTGTCTCCTCTTACCACCTACTACTTCAGAAATAGCATATTACATGCAATTCGATGCATGCAAGCAGGCCATTTTAAAACAAGGTATGCACAGTATATCTGACCTTCTGTAAATAAATCCTCTTTTAAGAGTCCAACATTAGGCATGGGAGGTCTATCACGGTGATGTACAGCTTCCACATAATGATTCTGAATGGGGATTCACTCCCCCTTTTTATCACTCCAAGGTATTTCTGTGTTTTTAAAAATTGTTCAACTGTACAGATGAATAAAAGTTACTTTAAGATAAGCAGTGGGACACATTTATAGCAACACCCTTCCTTGTGTCGCTTCATTCATATAACACTGTGACAGAGATTTGCTGTTGCTGGATTTTATTTCCTTCTTGAGTTTCACTGTTTTAATTCCAATGGTCAAACTGCATCTTCCAAACAGACAAGGCCACTGCTTCAGAGAGGATGGAAAAGATGTCTCACAGGCTGGCTAGTACTAAAAATATCAGTAGGGATGGAGAAGTACAGTCTCACCCGCTAAAATTTGTTCCCCTGCCTCTCAGACACTGGCTAGTCATCCAGAATCCCTAGAGTATTTGCAGTACAAGGTAAAGAGCCAGTTAACACGAGCACAACTTCAACCCGTCTTTGAAAGAAACCTGTTAGAGGATCAGAGGACATCACGTGTGAACAACTGAAAATACACCAATTATCAGAAGAGCCGCTTAATACTGGCACATTACTGGTACTGCTTTAAAGGAAAAAATTAATTACATGCAGGTGCTTCAGTCTTCTTTGCATGTTTTGTGATATGTAAAATTACCTTTGGACAAAATAGTAAGAGGAACGGAGGAGAGGATGCCAGCTCAGGTAACCAAGGGTTTGGCAAATTGGAACTTGGTGCCTTTAATACCAAGTAAAAATGTGCACCCCACACTGGCTGAGCCGAGTGATGGGGCAGGTGCTCCAGGGTACAAATGCCTTGCAACTATCACCACAAGATGTGTTTGAGGGTGTGCAAGATCAGGTTCAGCTGCAGCATAGCTACACTACACACTGGTTTTACAAAAAATATTAGCAGTCTGTTGGTAACAGACAATTGGAGGAACTCAGTGCTGCCCGCTACAGACTCCTCAGATTAGCACTTATTAAAAATTAATAAAATGGTTTATTTTATATATACATATGTTCCAAAAAATTTATACAGTTAAAATATCAAATTAGTGATCTGGTAACAATACTGTTCAAAATAATCTCTTTTGTATGAACATTAAAATACACGTTTTTAAAAGCGTTTCCTTTTAGTGCTTCCAAAGCACAGCGTGTGCCAAGGCCACCTGAAGAATCTCCGTCCTCCTCACAGGATGAAAGAGAACTGAAGTCGGGGACCTGGGAAGCCTCAGGTGCACTTTCATAATGTCTGCAGACAAAACAGAAGAGAGTCTGAGGTAGATTGTTTAGTGACCATCGGGTGGTAACAGTCACAGGGCTGTCTTTAGCTTTCATTAACACAATAGCAGTTTCTTTACTCTCAATCTACACTGAATCTCAAGTTTAAAGGCATGGCTAGCAGTTCTTGGGAACAAGACCCTCGTCTCTGTGGTGGCAACATGCAATTTTACCAGTGCAGGTGTTTCTGGGAGGGTTTTTTTGGGAACACACGGGCTCTCTCCACGATGCAGACAGTGTGTGCATTTGACAGTGCCCCATTTTAGTGCAACCTGCTGCCTATAGCACGTAAATGTCTAATGACAGCGTTCAAATGAGTAAATTCTCATCACCTGCAGGAGGGGCAGCAATGGTTATTTTCTTCAGCCTGTTGAGCAAATAGCACCCTCCACAGGAAAAAAGCCACACCTTTCATAGCAAATCCTTAAGGTTATAGCCCAGCTTCTGCCGATAGAGGTTCTTAAAGTTAAAGCTCCACTGCTTCTTCTCAGACTGTGATAGGAAAATCACTTGACTGCCAAGATGGGGAGGGCAGCAGCTACATCCTCTTCCACTCTTCTGCGGCACAGCAAACTCATTCCTGGTCCATATTCGTCTGGCTGGTACATTATTATCTACTGTTGACGTGATTAACTCTGTTGGGTAGGCTGTTCAATTCTAGTTCCTCTAGTATTCTCTCTAAGTGTTGTATTAAGACCCGTTTTTTAAACCTATGGAAAAGAAGGAGAAAATTTTTTTTTTCTTCCAAAAAATACAGTTGAACAGCTCAAGATTATTCAGCCATGATAAATCGTATTACCAGAGGCTCTCTGTTTCCCATGTGGAAAAGCTTGCTTTATTTCTGGCATTAGAAACAGCCAGAAAATTTAATACAGCCGCCCCTCCTCAATCCACCCAAATTTTGGGTTGGTCTTCAATAGTGCCCCATCTCTCCATTTCACATTTAAAGTTTAAGTAAAGACCATTTACTCCATAAAATAGCAGTTTGACCACTGAAACATTTATAATAATTGAAATGTGTGAAAAAGGAAAACAGAAAATAATAGTGTGAGAAAAGTTTATGATTTCCTACTGTGATCTAAATTAACATTTATGACTGAGTCATTTATATCTATACCAACCTTGCTGCTTCCTTGATAGCAAATTCAATGAAATACTTCTGAATTTCCATAGGTCCTTGCACCTCCTCAAGAAGAGAGAAAATTTTTTCATAATCTAAAAGAAAAAAAATTAAAAAATATACAACCATATATTAAAAATAAATCTTGCAAATGCATTTTCAATGAAGTTTAACAGCAAAAAAACCCGAACAAGGCCCAGTTCCACATGTCTTGTGTATGGTAATACATGCAAGACAAGGAAAAAAAAAATCCAGCATTAGCTTTATGCACAAAAAGCAGGTGATACCAACGATCTGGTATGCAAATGTGGCACCACAGAATTAGCTTCTCTTAAGAGCAGCATCTAGAAACATTTGTCCTCAGAAAATGTGGGCTAGGTAGAGAAGCTATCTCCATGAACACAGTGCCATCATCATCAGTCAATATGGATGTAGGGCCACCAAGTCCTGTTTTAATCTAGAGATGTCATTTCTGAAAGCAGAGGTTAGGATTAGTTCTCCTTGGATTAGTTCTCTTAGACAAACTATGAGTGCCTAGTCATATTAATTGTGCTTACACTATCTTAACGGGTAGAAAGTAAATATGTCCACTGCAAACGAATGAACTGGACACATTAAATTAGAAACAAATTAAATAGCACTGTTTCAGTATTTTCCGTAGTTGAACCCAACAAGAAGATACTTATGGTGCTGTGATTAAGAGCCTGCTCAGAGTGATGCAGCAGGCACAGAGAGGATATATGGTCAGAACTGTGAATAAATAGATGTACATCTTTAATCCACTACTATTCAGTTCCTTCCTTTGATGACTGCCTGAACTCTGCAGCAAGACAGGTGACTCATACTGAACATAGTACTATTTTACTCTACATCACCTTTACTAGACATAAATTTGGTGTAAGATTAGACAAGCCCACTTTGCAAAACAGGAAGCAAAGACATACTCAAGTAGGAAGTTTGGAAACACCTTAAACACAGAAGAGTTAAGAATACTCCATTATACTAATTACTGGCACTTGACAATGTATTAAAAAAATATTCAGTAGTTTAATTTGTAGAAATAATTCACTCAGATACAGACCACATTACGGATATCTGCCATTTAAGAAAAAACAGAAAAGTTATGCCTGTGGCAAATCTTTAAGAGCATATACACGAGCTGGAGTTTCAGGTTAGTGTTTTGGTTTTGATCCTGTATACAGGTACAGGCAAAAGAAGTAACAAAAGCTGAGGAAGCAAGTTACTTTTCCTCATGATGTTTTAGATTTTGGGGGGTTATCAAACGTTATAGGAAAAAAAAAAGTAATTTTTAGTCTTCAATTTTTAAGAGTTGATTTACAACAGTGTTCCACCACTAATTACACTATCTCACAAAAAAAAAAAAAAAAAAAAAGCTATTAACTGCTAAGACTCTTCTTTTAGACATATTCCAAGATGCACCCTTGTAGCTACATATGCCCCTGCCCTCCAAAGGAAGTTCTGACAAACACAAAGCAACCAAGCACACTATGCATATGCGAGGAGCAGTGCAGCATAAGGCAAAGTCTATCTAGTATCATTAGATCATTGGTTAACACCCTCACAGAGCTACAAAAACAAAACCTCTGGAAGGTCCTTTCAGAGTATCTCTTTATTATAGCAGTTTACCTATTTTCAAGGACAAACAAGGTCATTTGGCACTCAATTTCCCAAACACTGCTGTCTAAACTTCAACTCCCCTGCCCAGCACGTAAACATTTTCTTCCTTTTTTGTCCCTTCATTGCTCATATGCAAGCAATCAGAAATTATTCAAAATCTGAATTTGTACGTATATTGAAAAGAGCTCCTTATTTCAAGAAAAAGTCTTCTCTCTATCACCACATATAATATACAACTAAAAAAACATAATCAAAACTTACTTCTTCCAGGTTTGCGAACCTCTTTCATCACTTTAATTTTGATATCAGCATTGCTTCCCTCCAACATCATAGGTGTTATTTTAAAGGAATTTGGCACAGATTCAGAAGTGGACTCCATCACCCGTTTTTGGTCATCTCCAGCCACACTGTAATTTAGAGGCCCTCGAACAAGTGCGTTGGTAACAGGTTTATGATCCAACCCATCTTCACTTAAACAATTGAATTCAACAGGTAGAGAGTCTAAGTCATTGGGTAACATTTCATCCTCTCCCATAGCAGCTGGAACGGAAGGAGCCATTTGCACAGGTAAGCCATCAATTTGCTTTTCCAGTGACTGACAGTTTTCTGCTTTCTTCTCTCCATTGCCATCTTGGACAATACTGTTATTCGTATCTACAAATTGAAAATATGTATCTTACTAGTGCATAACTGCAGTATCAAAAAAAACAAAAGGAAATAGTTCTGTACCCTTTTTTTGTTTGAAGTAGTGACCAAGAAAACACTTCCCTTTGGACTGTTACCATCTCATATCACTATCACAGAGCCACCATTTTCTGTATTTCTACTGCAGCATTATGACTTCTAAGTAAACTAATGTTTTCCTTCCCCCAATTTCAGCTAACAGGGTTTTCTTCTGACTCCATCTGCTGCAATAGGTGGGTAAAAAAAAATTGTATTTGTGGGAAATGAAAATGTAACCACATTTTCAATTTCCTTCCCCACCACAGAATACACAGATGAGAACTAAAAGCTGATCTGAAATCCCCACTTCCAAACCATTTTGGTGAAAGGTTTCAGTAACACTTTTTTTTAAAAACAGTTCATCAATATTAATTTTTTTTATTCCAGACTTCATTAGCTATAGCAGCAGTCTGTTTATCTAGGCCAAAGAAACTCAGTCCTACATAACACTAAAGCATGCATACATGCTGATAAACCCTTGTGAATCAATTTTTTGTTTTAACACAGATTTTCCCACTTGTGACCATGCAGGCTGCTGTACTACAACTCAATATACCTTTATTATTTGCTGGGATGCCTTTGAGGTTCAGATATGATGGGGATCCAGAGGCAGACGGTGGCCCTTTCCCACCAACATGATTTGTGACGACGGGTGGTGACTGGGGCCGTCTCAGCAGTGGTGACATGCTACGCCTTCTCTTCAGTGATGCTGGAGTATTGGGCTCTCCAGGACGCTTAATTTTATTCTGAGGCCCAGCAACAAATTCATCTGCTTCATCTATCATCATACCCTAAAAAGAAAAAACAATTTTTTTTTTTAAACCCAGCACAATATAAACTGTTTCATCAATTCATTGACGGAGTAAGTTCCTCTGTGTTAAAATTCCAAGTGGCTTTCAAAACACTTTATGACTCTCAGAACAGAGATACCTAATGTACACTGTAATTAGAGACAGATCACCACCACTCTGTACATCAGCATGATTCTACACAGGTTTCTCTTGGGCCACGTGAAAAACAGCACTCCTTTCCACACATGACAGAAGAGCTATACAGGTTAGCAACATACCCCAGCTGTGGGACAGAAATTCTACTCACAAATTATTTCAAGCCATGTTAAATATAAAGATAGAGCAGATGGCGTGGCTCCTCCTACCTTCTTGTCCTGTTTAAATGGATTGCCAAACGTATGAAGTCTTTTTGGTTGATCTGGGTCAATCTCCCGAAGGGGTGAAGGCATCATTTTCAGGTATTCTTGGTAATTTCCCATTTGAGCAACAGGAACACTATGAAGGCAGTCTGCAACATAACAAGAGATCTTAATTTAGTCTACCTTAAAATTAAGGCAATACAAACTTCACACACTTCAATTGCAAGTGTTAGTGTTTAAGAACTAGAAATGACTATTTCTTTTCACTATGGAGGAAGAGCTGAAGAGTACAATTTTGGAAATAAGGCTGCTAAGAGTTGACCTTAACTGGCTGAAGAAGAATGAAAAATAAGCAAGTTTAATCTCTATGCTAACAACTGCATCTTTAGACCACCACGTACCTAACAAGGGTAAAACAAAATAAGCTCGTCTCTGCTTTATACCATCATTATAAAAACATGTCTACTGAACCTTAGTGTATAGGAAAGCTCTCCCATGAAACTTATTTTTAAAATTCAAATCAAGCATAGCAATCTTGTATGATGGAAGGCAAAAATTTCCTTCTTTCCCCTTCAGAGTCAAGGAAGGGACACTGACTAACTCAATAATGATGCAATGTCCACTTCTGCTCCCACACCCAGGACAGAAAACATTACTTCAGGAATGAAAAAAAAGAGTGGTACTCTCTCCAAACTGTTAATGAAGAACAGTGGCTACTTACCTTCATCCTGCCCTAATATAAGCCTGTGTGTTTTCAGAAGATTGGTTCTCATTCTAGTTAGCTGGTCTAGAAGACTGCGACGGGGAATATCATATGCATTTCTGAATGCTTGTGGCTTCAAATCCTAGTTTTATAGCAAAACAAATAACTTTCAGTTAACTCATTAGTTCCCATACACAGAGAAATTCCCCTATGAACTGTAATAATGTTAATTATTTTAAAAAAATTATTCTGAAGTAACTTCAGAGCTTCGTAACTGGATACATCAGACTCAATGGCTGTCTTTTCAACAAGACTTTAGTCAGTATTCGCACTTTCAGCTCCATTAAGATTAAGCAGGTTAATTCCTGCATGAACAACACTAGTTGTCTTCTGCAGAGATGGTCACTGAAAACACAATAATCTTTGTTTACTACCAGTGTCCCAAAATCAAGGGCAAAAAATTGCATTTACTCTCCTCACTATTAATGCCTACGCTGGACTCTTCATGATCCAGTGAAAGTACTTACTACTTCTACAGTAAGACCATAAAAGTTACCCATTTAAAACAGAAGAGATTAACTGCTTAATCATGCAAGATCACTACGCTGTTTACCTTGTTTAAAAGTCCTATGTGGAAGCCAGCAAATTCTTTAACATTCATTTCCGCCAGTCTCAGTGGAGATTCCCCAGTGATCCCTTGCAGCAGTTGCTTAAAATCCCTACTGTGTACCAAGGAGAGGCCACTGGAGTGATTTTTCACTTTTATTCCAATTTCTTGTGGAACTTTCTTACCCACTGAACCTATTATCCGTTCCGACTCTATTTTTGTCTAAAATGGAATCACACCATGAGTTAAAAAATCAACAAGCATTACAGATTTCCAGTATAACACACAGTACATTAAGAGAACAGAACTATAAATTTAGTTCCTAACTACTCAACAAACAGGAGAACTACCTACCCAGGGATATATTGGATTACATACATTAGATCTCAAAGTAGAAAGAAATCCTAATGTGCTAGCACATGGAAAAAAATATTTAGCCAGTGTATCTAAATTTATATGCTAGTAGGTGGTCTGTGAATATCCCTGATTTTGCTGCAAGTCTGTGACTCTTGTGTGTCCCTAAACAATCATCTTTAAAAGAAAAATTTAATATATTTTGTTTAAATAACCTACAAACTAAAGTTTGTACTACTTTTGTAACAAGGGAGAAAAGTCATAAAAGAAATTCACTTCATCAGTTTCTAAAAACATTATTACTTCCCCAATTAGCACAGTTTTCTTATTATAGCTACAGAGAATTTTACTGTATTAAGCTTTTAACTGTATTCAAAGTAAAATTTTTACCCACTTGTAGTATCTCAGAAAAACCCCCAACCAACCAAAACCCCAAAACCCATGGTGATTGCAACCCACTTCCCCCAGATCTCATGCTCTGCAGAATTTGCTTCATTATCTGTGGGAAACACTGAATTTAAGGACAGCAGGAGCACAGCAGAATTCTGGTACTGCTTGTCCCTACATAGGAGCCATATAATGCATCCAACACATTCAAACTGTTTCATGTGCTGAGAATGTCTGTGAAAACCACAGCAGCCATCTCAAGTCATTCCAACTCCATATTGCAGATAAATAATATGAATTTGCATATCATTAAGTAACCAAAATACCACAGGAAGTTTTATGTTTAATAGATGCTCAGTCATTCAGAGGCTTTTGGAATCTATTTTGTGCATTCTTTAAGGCGGAGGATTTTTTCTTCGTAATTTTAAAGGCTGCACTGCTTCCCCACTGACTTCTAGATATTAAACTACTGTTGTAAGAACCATTTGTGCTAAGGAGGCGTGGCTTTCAGACAGTTACACCTGAAACGGCACTCCTGACACAGAGAAAAAGATATGCAAGACTACTTCCCACCAGGTCACACTTAACACATAGAATGGATTTGACCTGAAGGGAAACAGGACACTCGGATATAAAGCTTGAACTATCATTTTATGCCCCATGGATAAGACCATACACTTTTTTTTGGAACATACACATTGCCAAGGCACACATGGAAATAAACATGACACTGAGAGCAAGCCTCTGACTTCAGCTGTGAAGAACAATGGCAAGAGCAGTCATAAATCCAATTAGTGATAAACTTTGGAGTTTAAAGGTCTAAGCAGATACTTAAAATATAGCTGAAGAGGTCTCTCACACTCCCCTCCACCACTTACAGAAGGCACAATCACCGGCTACAGAACCACTCTGAATTCATCCATATTTGCGGTGGAAACGCTCAACAATCTTCAATTATAATATATGCTGTACACCCATATGAACTCCCACAGGGATTAACTGCTTTATAATGAGATTACCACAAACTAAATAATCAACGCACTTCTAATTGCAAAGGTTTTATCAATACTACCTGTTGGCTGAGTTTTTTAAGGTAAGAGATAACACTGTAACTAAGTCCACAATCTAAATTATCTGATATCAGATTTGGAGCTCCCATCATCCTTAGGGCTTTCTTTAATGGCTATAAGGAAAACAAAATACAAAATAGTAAGAGAATAAGTCTTTAAAAAAAAAATTTATAAGCTCAATTACAGGAAGCTAAGGCACATGGATTAGTGCTCTAGCTTTTCCACTTTTGGCCACTAAAATTCAAGTCTATTCAGATAACATGTGACATGAGTTTGGTTGTCTAACTAGCTCGCAACGGACGTTATGCCACATTACCAAGACACCACACAGCGTGGTGCCACTGGCAATTTCCACTCATAGGCTCAAGTACCAGAATAGCCGGGATGATGCAAGTCCATATTGAGGTGCATTGTCCAAGCTACATGTAAATGGTGACACAGTGCCATCCCCCCGCCCTTCATTTGGCCCAGCCAGTTCTCTTAGTATCAGCTTCCCAAGTTCTAGCACTTCACCCACATTAATAAACAAACAAATCTGCATTTTCTTTATCAAGTTACAAAAATAATGCCAAATTTGGTTTCTTTGAACAATGTGAAGTACTCTACATCAAAGCTTATTTAACATTTAATGAACAGAAAACATATTCAACATCTTAATATAGTTACTATTACTCAGTATTACTAGAAATTTGTTTATTTCTTAAAAATGTTTGACCTGATCTACATATATCTCTGCAAAGCAAAACCTTTACTGCCTAAAATGTCATCATAATTATGTAAACAAAATTTACTAGGAAGAGGTATGATGCACAGGACTCTGGTCACATCAGCCATTATACCCAGGAGGATGAAATGAGAAAAGGAACATACCAGTAAGTAGTAAGGAGGCATTGTTTTTAAGTAGTTGTCAAAAGCCTGTCGCCACTTCAGATTTGGCTTAAGTTTGTGAACCTTAAACAAGTCATCTGCAACAAGGAAAACAACAGAAGAAAGTTTCATTTATATAGTCCCAGACCATTAGCGGTATCCAAAATTCAACGTGCCAGGCTCCCCCCACCCCCCAATTTTTTTCTCCCTCCACCCATCTCCCAACGGGGCTTCCCCACAAAAACTGTTCTTAACCTTAGGTTTGAAGGATTGTGAATCCCCAGTCCTAGCTGCAGCAGACTGTCCAGAACAAGTCCTGATTATAGGCCAGACACCAGACTTAAATACTGCACACGACTACTAGCAGCATGGAAGGTGCAACAGATCCGCCTGTTAAGAGCTTCACCTCCCTTACCCCTCTTGCACCATCAGAGACTCCCTGTATCTGATTAAACCAAACAACATTCATTTGGTTCAATTTCCATTTTCAGCCCAGCTTTCTTTTGTTCAACCTGTATGATGAATTCTGGTCTCCAGTAAAAACATTATTGGGCATCAAGGGGGGGGAGGGGGGAGAGCATGGAATCCTTCTGGTCATCTTTGCTGGACTCTGCTCACAACAGCAGCAGCTGCTCCCCGGCAGAGACGGGGTGTACCTCCAGCCACACTGCCTGCCTCACGTCAGAGCAGCAAAATCTCCCACAGATATAAACAAGAGACAGTAAATAGCTATAAAAACTGCTGCCCTTTAAGAGAGGGGCAACCAGACAGATTATTTCCTTTGGATTCTGTTTTAGAAATACCTTGCTCACACTAGAGGTGTGCACATTGCTGTTTAGGAATGACCGAGTTGAAGCATGTACCTATTTGCCGTGCACATTATAAACTGTAACAGTGATCTCTAAACATCAAAACCGAATACAATATCCTGCAATTTATAATTTGAAATTGTGAATTATCAATTGAAATCAAGTTTCTCCTTAGCAGGGCTGTAACATACTGGCTAATGCAGGACTGGAGAAAGGGATGTCCAAAAATTAACTGCGGAGAGCTGCAGGAGACAAAGATGCACAGAAGAGGGTGTGCAAAAGACAGATGCAGCAAGGAAATTGTTTTCTCCAGATTGAGCTTTCAGGAAGATATATTTGGAGAAGAAAATTTGACTTGCATAGTATTCTGCACAAATCGAACAGATGTTAAGATACGATTTTCCAAGTTCTCGTAGTCAAACCACACTTAATTACAGGTATTTTCCAATCTAAATGAATTCTGTATCACATATAAAACCCACACTACAGATGCTACTTGTTCTCTTTCCTGGCCTGAAGAAAGTGGGGTGGAGTTTGAAAGGACAAGTTAGAACTCCATTTAAAATCTCAATATACCACATGCTTAGGACCATTATCCAAAAGAACCTGTGATGATGATATGACATATGGCAGACATAAAATAACATCCATTCTTATAGGCCTATTAGCTTTTTGCAGCAAAATTGAAGTTAAACTACACCCCCTTCCCAAAACTCAAAATAAAAAAAGTAAAGCATTCAATATTATAGTATGTCCTAATATTTTAAAGTCTATGAGTTGGTTATGAGTACAGCTTGAACCTTAAACCCCTTATCAGCACTTTATTACTGTCTCACTTCCTGCCCTGTGAAGGTTGTACCAGTATATAACCCCTGCAGTTCGGCCACACAGCCACTCTTAAATGGCACAGACATTCAAAACATATATTGGCTCAGCTAGCTACAACTCTTAATCCACTGCATAGCTGCAGTCTGAGATGTCGAATGCAAAAGCATCTCCCTCTTCTTTGCTATTCAAGTAAGAAGTTCTCAAATCTAAGTAGAGCTTCAGCAAAGATTTTGTCTGTTTAAAATGACAGCCTCCCCACAGCACAAACCCACTGCAGGAACTCCTACCCTCTAAAAGGAAGACAGTCGTGGTCATAAACACAGCCACAAGTTTCAAGGAGAACATCACCAACATCTTACCTGCCTCAATCACAAGAGTTTGAGACGTACACTGTCAGCAGATTGTAACACAGGCACCTGAAATGTACTTTCTGCCCTGGGCTGAGCACAATAACTTATATAAATAAGCAAACAGTAACCCAGTTAACTATGTCTTTCATAGCTTAAATTACAAACTTTTTAAAATAAAATCCAAAAGTACTGAAAGAATCCTTTCACAGATTAGTTTTAATCCAACCTATTAATTTTCAGATACTACTCTTTGTATGGTCCACTTAATGCAGAATTCTTGTCACTTCTAAACTCAGAGGGAGCTAAAACCACTGGGTAATTTGGAACATGGTATGGAAAACCACTAGGAAAGGGCCACAAGCTGCAATAATTCAAGAGATCAGGTAAAACTACAGACAGACCAGTTAACTTAAAACCATGTTGCAAAGTCTTTATCCACTTCAGATTAATGTACAAAACAACCAAATTGTGACAAAGACAACACCGATACACATCTTTAACACCCAGTACCACATAAGAGGGCTGGATGCACTTTCAAGATCAGTGAACATTTAAAAAAAAGAGCAGGAGAGAGAAGAAATGGTCAGCAGGTAATTTTAGCAGTTCAGCTGGAGGCTAATTACAAAGAACAGTTCATGTGACAACAGTCTAGTTGCGAGTGATGGCTTGAACCATGTAACCCAAAGTAAAACTTAAGACTTTTTTTTTTTTTTAAATCACCACTCATGTTAAATTCCACCTGAGCAAGTACACCACCATTCCCTGTTGGCTCCTGTAACTAAGCTTTCTAATGCCTCTGCACCTTTGTTTTAACGAGTACATGACTTTACATTCACAGAAAGCAGTATCCTTCCCTGCAAACAATCTAGCTAAATATAAGGTACTGCGATGTAAAACAGTATCACCATTAAAAAAGGTATTGTGGCACTCTTTTCCATTGCTTGGCTCTCCCTCCCAGTGCCACAGCGTGCTATGTTCACATTTGTGAGAAAGACAGCCCTGGGTTTCCAAAATATAAAATCACTACTTGCAGGTTCTCTCAACGAGCTTGCAAAAGCATCAAAAGAAACTGTCCATGTTGCAGTCCTTCGCAGGCAGACATTTTCTAAATGCTCATCCTTCTGCACATTTAGGCCCATGGAGACAGGGTATTAACCACCTTCTCATGGTATTTTCATCATGGCTGTTTCACTACTGCTTCTGCTGACACTCCCAATGAATAATCACTCCTGTTGCCCAGCAGTGCCTGCCCTCCCGCTAACGCAGCCAAGGAAACACCTTTGGCAAGGCGGGAGCATTCAGCAGCTCACCTTATCTCTGCTAAGCTCTAACCCCTCATTTGACTTCTACTTCATGAACCTACCATACAATTGTTTTTAAACAGAGTAATACCCGCAGTACGACAGCTTTGCTGGTATCAGCTAAAGGCAACAGTCCTTCAAGAGGAAATTTCTATAATCTGCAGGTCAAATACACTCAGCAAAGTATGTCAGCATCTGTCTGTGAAAAGTTGTCTTCAGAAGTCTGCCTCACACTGAAGGGGGTGTGGGGTGTGGTGTGTGTAAGAACTGCACCCCACCTCCTCAGTTCTCAGATCAAACGACTACCCCAAGCTAGCCATAAGGCCTCTCTAGCCTTTCCTATGAGAGCAAAAAGGAGCTGCTCAGCTGCCACAACACATCCCACATTGTCTCTCTTACCTTTGTGAAAGAACTGGAGACCAGAATTTTTGTCAGACAACCAATTTACCACAGGGTGCATGGGTTAGGTTAACACCTGAACTGTGCAGCTTCACTGTTTCATGAAGTCTCATTAATTGGCTCCTTTCCTTACAAAGCTTCAGATTCTAAAAGCAGACCCATTAAGTTACAAGCTAGGAGAGGCTTGCAAATCCGCTCTTGCAGAAACCAAGCTAAAAAAAATCACCAAATCTATAGGATGCAGTACAATTCACCTCCCTCAGTCACAGACCACTACAACTTTTTTTTTCCTCACGTTTAATCTTTTTTTACTACCAGTTTGCTCAAGTATCATCTGCAAGGTTCCTCATGTGTACCTACCCTACCTGTCTTTTAGGGCTGTTTCTTACATTATTTTCCAAAAACAGAATTACAACTTCCCTTGCTCAAGAAGTCAGGAGGAAAACAAACATGCAAGGAAAAAAATTCTTACACACCTTGCTATCTGTTTATAAGACTGAATACACACAAGCCACTTGATAACACAGTACAAAGTTGTAAAGTGGTTTTGGCTTTGTCTGAAAGAGTCACTAGAAGGCACGGAGAGAGATTATCCATAGTACTATCCCAAGTTAAGTCCTCCAACACAATATATACCAGTAGGGCAGTAGCCACTAGAACCACAATGATGCAGCAATATGGGTGAGAGTGGCTGAATAGAACAGACCTCTCCTGAGCCTGGAAGTTCTCACATCCTTTTTAATCCAGTTTAGAGTAATGGAAGATTGATTTTACACACTCAAATCAGTCCTCTGCTGAACCATCAGTGTCCCCTATTGTTATATATTAAGACAGACACAGGGGGAGTGTCTGGAAACAGAAGTGACCCCTACCTACCTAGAGACAAACACAGAGTCAGTATTTTTTAAAACATCTACAAATAATTTAATATGTATGCTGCTAATCATGTCAGCCATATTCTGTACTAAGTAGAAAAGGGGCCAGATCTGCTTTCATGTTTTATGTATATTCCACAGAACTTAATTCCTCCATGCCTTAGACCAAGGATAAAAAAAGTCCTGGAATGAGATCTGAACGTAACACTTCGTGTATGTGTTTGTGTTAACAATATGGAATGCACAGTATTTGCATTCTAAAGAAAACATCCACTTTACAGCTCAGGCAACACAGAAGCTCTGCATTTTCCTTTAAACAGCCTTCAGAAATTTAAGATGTGGGATACCAGGTGAGTAAAATGCAGAATAGCACCACATATACTGAAAAATGCCTTTCTCCAAGGAGTAGGAAGAGCTTTACACCCCTGCAAAAAAGGCAGGGGGAAGACAAGAGCTGCCAGGGAAGACACAGCAGAACTGCAAATGTCAACATCGGAACGAATAGGGAGATTCTTCTAGTATCCAGTGATGGCTTTTCAGCTACTGCATCTGCTACGGTAATTCAGTAGCCACAAACTCACAGAAACTCTCATTTAGCCTAGAAGTATCCTACTTGCACACTTTAGGACAATTATTAGGCTACATGGATGACTACAGAAGACACATACAAATTATCAGCAAGCAAATTTCTGTTTTGGTTATGACTAGGATTATGAAAAAGAACTCCTGAACTGTGTTGGTTTTTTTTTCTAGAAATGAATGGAAAAAATCCTGTGTAAGACAGTAAGAGTCAGTGTTAATTCTCTTGATGTCCACTCTTATTCCGTATCACTAAACACACCCACAAAAAGCAGAACAAAAAAGTCTTACAGCATCTGCAACTAAAAGGGTTAGTAGCACCCAGGAAACTCTTCTCTCTGCCATTACCTTTATGCCAGAACCCCAATAGCCACAATTATTATGGCAGTTATTCACACAGCACCTTTCCATACCGTCTTTCCTGTAGAAAGTAATTTCATTGTGGGAGTGAAAAAAAAAAAAAAACACTGGTCCCTTGGGCAGGGAAGAAATGTAGACTGTTTCACTGCTCAACTCCTTCTCACTGCTCTAAACTGCGTCAGGGAATTCCCTCTTCCCAACACCCACGACAAACACTGCATCTGATCTTCCTGTAAAAAATTAGCTGCTACAAGAGCAACTGCAAAACCTGGATACACCACACCCTAAACGAGGGAAAAGAATGGAGGTTGACGCTTACTCCAGGTTAAGGAAGAGGCTACGTGTCTAGGAGGTGAACAGCATCAAACATGCACTGGAAGCAGGTAGCTCTCCTCCTCTGCTGGAGAGAAAAAAAGGGAGAGGGGGTATGAAAATCCTCTCCTCCCAAATTACGTTCAAGAGTTTGCAACATTCTCTACTCTCTGATCTCCATTATTTTATCATGTCTCAAACTAAGGCAGAACACCAACCATTATTGTTTTGCTTTTATTCCGAAGTAGCTGCACTGGCAGTCCAATGTAAATTTATTACCTACCTAACAATGGAAGTAAAACAGGATAGTTGTAAGGCATCACAAAGAGGTTTACACAGGTTAAAGTAGTGCTTGCTTTTAAATACCCGAACGGATGGCCAAGTTCGCTGTATTTTCCACTGCTACTCACAAATACCTGATAAAGAATAAGAGACATCATGGTATTAGAAGAACAGGAAGAGTATTAAGCATGGGGTATTGAAAAATTAAAATGAATCTGAATCCAATCGCATTAAGACAGCAAATTATCAAGAACAGTCAAGTTTGAGGTTACACCTATCACGCACTTAAGATTCCACAGTTACAAAACCAACATGCAACATTTAGTGTGCCCCCAGTCAGTGTGAAAATGCTCTTCACATTGCAACCCTTAGCGCTTTACTGAAACCGCTCTGCAGTGATGCTCTGGAAAGTTTCTGAAATTCTAAATAGGTATGGGGACATTTGTTGAAGGTATGTTAAAAAATAATCTATTTGAAACTAGTCCTCTGACTCATAAAATAGCATGACTAAAGTTTACAACACTGATAAAAGAAATTTAAAGCGTTTTAATCAGAAATTAAACTAAACAAATATTAAAAAAGTCATAGCCAAGCACTAGCATTCTTAACATTGACTTTTATTTTAAGTGTGTGTGTGTATATATATATATATATATATATAGGGGTATTAACCTTGAAAAGCAATGCATGCAAACAAGTATTTCAACAGGATTAAGATGGTACATATTCCTACTGAGGCAGTCAAAATAACCCACAACTAACCAAAAATAATTTTCCTAAAAAAGAATTAAACCTTGCAGTAAAAAGGAAGTGTTTCTCCTCTATTTTTTCAGACATAAGGAACAGAGTTTGGGATGTGGTTTCTATGACAATGAGCCTATTTCTCTAGTTTGTAAGATATGTAGCTGTGAGAAAAGCTGTTTTTGAAAACTATCAGAGTAATTTTAATAACTCAGGCAAATAATGTAACTATGAATGTTTAAAGAACATTTTTGAAATGAGATTATTAATAGTAACTTCAATTTTTTTTTTCTGAATACTCATGCTATCTTTTCAATTAAGTTTTAATTTTTATTAGGGAAACAAACATGAAAGGCCCCTCCAAACCCATCTTTCCAGCTAAAGTATCATACTAAGCAAACTCCCAGTGTACATACTAAGCTATTCTTTACAAGAACACCACAAAAAAGGAACTACAAGCCTTATTTTATAGAGGATAGAGAAACAAGTCACCTATTCAAAAAAATAAAAAAAAACAAACCAACACAGAAGCAACATGTAACAAAGAACTTGCACCTCTTCAAGGCCAATCTAGTCAACAAGATCAACAGCTCCCATTCAATTCCCATTATCAGTTTCAACCACCTAGTGGAAATTATTTGCAGCTGTTGATTAGGTAACATGATGGAAACTAGTGCTACATTTTCCCTGTAAGCAAATGGAAGCCTACAGAGAATTTCAATTTAGCCAAAAATGGAACCCGCAGGACACATTTCTTAACAGAATGAGATGGATCTAAAAACAGAACTAAATGAGATTACAAAGTCTGTAGAGGGAACACTCATTCTGACTCCTGATAATTCTAACAGAAAGGAGGTAACTGAAACCTTGACACGTTTCTTCTCATCAACTGCAGTCTACAACCAGACCCCAAAACTCCAGGCTTACAAAGACTGAAGCACCTTTAGGATACCCATCACATTTCTAGAATCACATAAAGGACAAATACCTGCCAGCAGGTATGGGGAGACTTTCGTTCCAAGATGTACTGCGTTAAGGGCGAAGGCTCAAGCTCATACTTGTCAAAAGGAAGCTTGTCTATTACCATTGGCTCGCAATCAACACAGGAGAACCTCACAACAGGGTGAGCTGTGCGTGGAGGCTAAAACAAAGGGGGAGAAAAACATATCAATCGTCTGGTATCAATGGTAAATTAATTCATTCTCTTCAAAAGATTCATAAGCAGGTATTTTACCATCTATAGGCTTCAACTCTCAGTTTCCACAACTTCCTTTAAAAGGAGAAAAGATACAAGCTCCCACAATACAGATTAACTAAATATTTCTCTAACTTAAAAAAAACAAAAGCCACACACTGATAAGACACATTCTTCCCACTAAGAGAAAACCATGGTTAATATTCAACTATTTATCTTGATATTTAAAAGTCTCCATGTCAATCAACCTATAACAGCACAGACAGATTTAAAGAATACTTTAACTCTGCTTCCCAGCTTGATGTTCAAAGAATTACAGATGTGAAACTGCACTGATTTCACAAAGGATATCTCAAGATATTCCCTGCGGTTTTTTTTTTTTCCTCTTGAATTGAGGGGTGGGGAGGAGGGGGAAACAGACAGACAGTACCTTGAGCGCTTGCAAAGTACAGAAACAGAACAAGTCTAACAAAAGAGATGTTTAGAAGGCTAGTAAGACATGCCAAATGTATGGTCATTTCAGTAAGAAAAGGAGAAATGAATGCTGTTTTCTCCTCATTTCCTGAATAGGGTAGCTCTTCTGTTTCAACTTTTATTCTTCCTGCTAGTGAAAGAAGAGTCCATACATGAAGTAATACTAAGCAGAGAAAACATGGTTGATCTTCTATCAAAAAAATACTCCTTTTTCCATATAAATGCATTTTATAAAGGTTTGATTAAAATTTAACAGGCTCACTATCATCTGTGGTATGTGAAGTAATTTCTAGTTAAATTTTATAATCTTTTAAAAACCATTTACTATATTAACTAACCATATACATGGAAGTAAACTTTCCAGATGCCTAAACCACGACAGCATACAGTATCTACAGTAGACCATGCCATTCTGTGTTAAAAACATGTTTAACTACCCTTTTAGAGCAAAGTCAGATCATACTAGTAAACAGAGCAAGTAAACTACTGTAGTATTCATCTTCAGTCTGTTTAATTAGGTGTAGAATCCTATTTTCAGTTCTTATTTTACTTACCAGTGTTGGTGAATTCTGATCAGGCCAAAAAGATTCTGGGATTGGCCAATGCCCAACAGGAACACCCGTTTTAGGGTTAGGCCGTACATAAATGAGTTTATGACAACTATGCCACGGTTGAGAAGCAAATGAATTGATGGGCCTGGATGAATCAACAAGTCCATCTAAAATTTAAACAAAGCAAAATAACAACAAAAAAGAAAATAAAAAGCTACATGCATGCATTTGTCTCCTAGCAAAACTTCTGTATTAGCAACCAATAAGGTGTTTCAATAAAACTGCTTCAAAGACATACAGATCTTTACATCAGTGGTTGAAAAAAACTATACATCAAAATGTAGAACAGCATCATCTGAGAAACAATGGTAACATTTCCCACATCTACCCTTCTGCTCCCGTGGCATAGCCATTAGATAATTAGTGCAGCAAGGCATACTCACTTATTATGGAAAATGATATTTGCTTAAGCTTAGTACTTTGACATAGATCTGACAGGCAACAGCAAGCCTATCGGGTTTAGTTCTGCTGCACCTGTAAAGGCTGATAATGTGCATTTACAGTCTTTGCACATGGGATGCAAAGCTCACTGACTGATGCTGCCATTAGTGGAAACTGAAAGTGGAGAAAAGTTTCATGGGGAAGTCGGATGTATGTTGCAGGAGCAGCTTTTGTCACATTTTTAATTAGTAACAATTCACAGATCACTTAAAACCCACTGTCTGCTGGAAAGACCAGTGCTCTCTGCCAGTCCACTGCAGTGTACCAGCCCAGACTCCCCTCCACATGGAGGACAAAGAATTTTGTAGCAGTACAGAATCTCACCATTAGTTTTCAAAGATTGCTCTTCAAAGCAAACAACACAGCAGACATCACCTATTTAAAGAATCTTCTTAATTTTAAAAAGATTTTACATTACTAATTTTCCTTGCTTTACACAGCTGGCCAATAATACTATAGAAAACACCTTTCAGTTACTCATCAGTTTGGTTTCTCTGCACTATATACACAACGATTTTTATAGCTTTGGTATATCGCATCATATTTCTCTCTAGCTTGGGACTTTCTCAATTCCCACTAAGATGGGAAGTCTCAATATTTTTACACATTTATATCCACAGTACATCACCATTTAAATGTGACAAAAATAAATAAAAAACCCAAACAATTTCACCAGCCGTTTTGCCACATAGGAGAGCATTTGGGCCAACAGACACAAAAGAATTGCTGTCCTGCACAGCATTATAGAAAAGCCTTACAATAAAATGACATTAAAATAAGCAAAAGAGAAAAAATATATATAGCAAGAAAAAGGTGATTCAGAAATGAAAGCAGGAATAAAGCTGGCTATGCTAGGATGCTCAGGGGATCCTAAAAGTTATTATGTTTCTGACATTCCAGGAACATCCTCATTTCCTAAATATGAACGGGTCAGCTCTCTCTCCTTCCTTTCAGCCATGAATTTCTGCAAATCTGAAAAACTGTTCCATGTTAAGAGCGCATTTTCCTCTTCCCTGTTATGCATTTTACTTACAACTAGCAAAACAATTCTTTGTTCTTTTGCACAGTTTTTCTACTTGCAACTAACAACACTCAACTGAAATTTACTGTGACCAATCAGCAGAATGAAGCCATAGAGAAAATTAAGCATCAAAATTACTTTAGAGATGTTTAAGTGTTTAAATACACTAGTCCTGATTTAATTATTTTAAAAACAACTTTTGAAAACACTGTACCTCAAGCTTTACTACTTCCTGCAAACATTCACTTTTCTCAATCCCAAAAAAGAGGTAAGTGACAGGAGAGCTAGCAAGCAGGTAGATCATCCATACATATACGTGCAAAATACTGCACCTTACCAAGGATCAAATAACACTTGTAAAAATGTAACAAAGACAAGACTGAACATAAATAAACATTAAACTACTTGAAAGCAATGAACAATACATCCATTATGATTTAGAGTACTTGAAGAGACACCAGGGCTCTATCACTGAAGCATATAAGCTTTATAGCTTAATCACTTTTTTAGAATGTATTAGGCATCTGATGAATCCTGTACACTACAGTAAAAAGCTGGTAGGAAGGACAACAAAGACACCTAAGTACATCTGCATGCATACAAAATGTTTCTTCTTGAACATGAGAGGGGAAAAAAAAAAGTTACTATACCTTCTCCAATAGGAGCTGGATCTGGTCCTGACTTTTCGAAGTTAATAACAACTCCACTTTGGACTTTTTGAACTAGAGACTCTAAACACTGATTCAACATTCTTTGTGTCCGAACACAGTAAGAACGACCTACACAAGAGATAAATTACACACAGAAAATATGAAAGCAAGTTTTGAGTAATCTTTATTAAGGAACACATTTTATTACATAAGTCACACTGCTGAGGCTTTTAGTTCTATCCAAATAATAGCAAAAAACTTTGTACACGTTTATGTAAAAGGCAAAATACTTTTCAAATGCAATACAACCACGGGAAAACAAACAAACAAACAAGCAAAACAACCTGCTGAACATTTATTCATTAGTAAAAATGGCCATTAAAGCTAAATCAAGCTGGTCAGAAGCCAAGTTTATAAAGGCCTTTAAGAATGCCTGACTTCACCAAGTCTGTGCAATCTATCTGCTTTTGTCTACCCAAATCTTACCAGCTTTTATACACACCTGAACTTCCCCCTCCCACACAACATTTTTTCAAGCATCAATTAAAAATATTCTTATCAGCATCTCAAGGAACAGGCTGCAGAATTAATTAAAATTTTAAGATTAAATTTAGCTTATTAGTCCTGCAGTAGAATTCAGATCTCCATAATACCTGTCCCACTCAATTCAACATTTAAATTTAAAAAATCTGATGACTGAACAAAGCCAACCTCTGGAAGGACAGTAAGAAATTTTCCAGTCCCTCCTACTGGTGCATTAAGAAAATGCTCTCACATCTAGAAGATCTGAAATAGGAATACTGTTCTATCTTAAAAAGTTCTACTGGAAACCAACCTCAAAAAGCACCACAGATTCACATAGACACCAAGTAATGCAGCTGGAGAATACAGCAAGAGGTGAAGTTGAATCAAAGGAAAAGAAATATTTTAAGGCAAATGCCAAATTCAAACCAAAACAAATTAACATCCAGTTACCTCCTGTAACTTCACACATCTGTGTGATAGCAGATTCATCAGTAGGCACACTCCCAAGCTGCTCTGGTTCAGCAGATGCAGCTCCTGGCAAACGCAGAACTAGAGCAAACAGCCTTTGATCCCAACGAAATGGTTCTTTGGTTAGTTCACTTCCAGGCAAAGGAGAATTCAAAGGAAGATGAAGCTGGTAAAAAAAGATTTAAGAATATTTTCAAGTATGTGACAAACCATCTAAAAACGTAAATACCCAAATTCATTCATTACTCTCTAAAGGACCTCATTTCTCCCCTATCCACTAATTTATCTAAAGTTATATTCTGGAAACCCACCACGGGGTTGTGAATTTAAGGGTCAGGCAATGACAGCATATCTAGTTTTTTGTTCTCCGTGAAACATGCTGATGAAGCAGAAGTACTATTAGCAGAAAAAAACAATTAATATTCATCTCCGCATAGCGCCAACTTGCAAGATCATAACTTGAAATAATTTAACCCAAGTTTACCTCCTCTTGAACTCCAGCCGTATTTGTCAGTTTGTTTCCATCTGTGATGGTAATCAAAATAGATGGCTCCAAAAAGAATGGATTCCTTCCCTAGAGAAAAAAGCACAGGAATGCTGAGAGTAACCTTAACACTCAGTTATAGGCTTGTATTTTTGTCATTATAAAATAAACAGTAAGATAAGCAACCTTTCAAAATAATCCTGTAATTTTCTTTCAATAGGTGTGGAACCATACAGAACTACGCAAGATGTGCCACTCTGTGCACTTACAAACACCCCCTAAAGACATTTTTAGAATTACTAGTTTTCTTCCTCCAGTTAGTATGAAACCCCTCTAGCCCTCAAAAGCAGTATATAAATTGGAAATAACAGAAAAACTAGAATTTCATTATGAGAGCGTGGCAAAAAAACAGAGCACTTCTAACTTGACCCTTCAAATGTGAGAAATGGAAAGTCAGGACATTAACTACAGATAATACAAAACTGCAAAGCAGATGTGCCACCATCCATTGCACATACTCCCATACAGCAATTTTCTATCTACACTTGGGGTCAACTTAAACTGCTGCTTCTTTTGTAGTTCAATAAGGAAAAAAGTGATAGTACGTTCTAGGGTATGTTCAGCAGACATAACAAGCAAAAAAAAAGAAAAAGAAAAAAGTTCACAGTTTAAGTTCTAACACAGCTATCCAATATTTTTTAAAAATGTAAAATGCAAAACCAAACTTGGACCACCAAAATCCCCCAAAATAAAAACGACTATAAACAGATTTGTTACCTGTCCATAGTTGTCTATTCCAGACACTAATCTATTGAGATTTAACAAGTCAAATGATGACCTGAGTGCCTGACCAAGGGTTGTTAGTCCTGAAGCCTGGAGATTTTTCAGTTCATTCATAAACGTTGCATGGTTCTCCTTCCATCCAGCCTATTACACAAACCAAAAAAGCTTATTAGTTATTCTAGTAACAAACTGCAATCAACTGCCAGTTATTGTTTATCTCCCTTCCCACCAAAAATTAGATTATATTCCCAATTAATGGATACACTGCATCATTTACATGATCCACACACATAATCCACATATGCACAACTTGATGTGAAACATACAGTTAAGTCTGCAATGGGAGACTCTAGCATCTGTCAAACATCTGAAGAAAACTTGGAAATAACCATCTCTTACCATAAAAACTGCTGTAGAAGTAATGCAATTAATAGAAGCATTTGGATTTAGCGGGTGAATGTTGTATTAGAAGAAACTGTCAAATTCAGAAGTCAGAAATGGAGCTGCCAAAGTAACAGCAATGATAAAACTAAGAAAACTAGCATAATGTTGCTGCTTCTTCTGACATATACCCATTCCCCCTTCATCCTTTCCAACATAAATCAAGGCTGGAAGGAAAGAAAAGGTGCATTTGCAACATGTACTAATGCAGGAATTAAAATAAAACAACAACAACAAAAAAAGTCTAACAGCAACAGTTAAAAAGATAAAGAAGAAATACTAACTGCTTCCTAGTCACATCCTCCCCTTCCCACAATTTCCCCAAGTAGGAAGCATGCAAGAACATCAATTTAGTAGAAGGAATATTTTAAAAAAAAAATCATAATCAGCTATTTTTAATATTACATTAATCTTACTCAACTTTTCCATTTTTCTTGTACTTCCTCCCACCACAGGCTCAGTTCATGCCTTTTAATGTACCATCGAGCACCCTCCATCACCTGTACATTACAAACCCCCTGCCTTTCTCTTACTTTGGTATTTCAAGTGTCAGCCCTCTAACTACACTCTTCTGTCCTTACTTCCCAACATAAAATTTTCTTCTAGGGAATAGTTGCAAACACCCCATGTAACAGAACTAAATCACTGTTTAGAGTGTCTCAGCTTGAAATTTTGAAAAAATTCTCGAAAGTTGTTAAGTTATTGCTGACAAAGCCTGCAGACCATGCAGAGGAACAACAAAAAGGGATGAGGATGGATGGATGGATAGATGGATGGATAGGTCAGTTCTACCAAGCGCTCTGGATCCTGTGGTAAGCAGGGCTAACACACATCACCATCAATTGTGATTCACATACCCTTCTCTTAAAAAGTGGTATAATGCAGAGCCAGGAAGCTGTTTTAGAAACCACTAGCTCACAGGGAATTGGTACAGGATTTAACCTATTTCAACTAAAAGAGGCAAAGCTTGAAAATCCCAGATATTCACACAATTATCAGCCCTGCTATCACACCATGCTCTCCAAACCACTGCTGCAGTAAGCAAGCAGTTATTCACCCAGGCCCACTGTCATCCCATGCTCCACAAAGAACCCTAGTTGTGAAGACATGGAGAGAACCATTTCAGACACTGACTTTTGCTGGGAAAACCTCCGAGCAACACATCCTCCCGATGAAGCAGGCTCTCCCCTCCCCAGCGCAGTGGGTTCAGCCACCATCGCCTGCTGACTACTGTGCTGTACAGGAACAGGACAGGATCTTCCTGTACTTTCTGAACAGCTACATCCCACTGTCAACCTTTAGTACACATTGTGGGCTGCATAGTCACAGGACAGAGAAGTAGTTAGGAGCCCCAGACAAATACAAGAATGGAATAGAAAGGAAGGACATGAGATGATCAATATCTCTGCTGAGTTCTCAGGCCTAACCTAGGAGAGGGCTTCTTCTCAGAATGAGGAATTATCATAAGGAGCTTCAAGAAAAACAGTTTTTGCTCAAGTTTAGCTCCCTGAACCAGTTCTTCAAGCTTTAGATTAATGCAAGGGAGACAGAGAAAAAAAACTCTGTGAGGGCAAAGAAAGAACAGACTTTCAGCAGGACTGGCCCAGCTTTATCATCAAACTGCACTTTATGCTCAAAGGAACAGCATAGTTTGATCAACCAGGTAATTCTCAATAGAACATCATCAACATCCCCTCAACTACAGCATCTCATCAGCTGAGTTCTTCCTACAGGTGCTCTCAGCCCAAGGCAAGAACAAAGTACAAACACAGGGTCATTACTTTGGACTAAAAGTGATTTAGTTAATGATCTTTTTTTTCAGGGTAAAAGAACAGCAAACACCAACAAGATGATTTGTGTTATCCTAAAAAAATTAAAAAAATAAAAGAAAAAGCTTGCCTTAAAACAATTTAAAGCAAGCATGAACAATTACCAAAATGTATGAATTCTACCATTAATTTTAACGTAGGTGAAACTGCTTCACTTTGTCTGGTAAAAGCACCTATCAGGTTAGTCCATCTTCTTGGGAATAACCAGGCTGTAGTTCAAAAAATGTTTTCCAGCAAAGAATGCTGTTTGAGTTACTTAGTTGCAAAAACACATGAGGGGAATAAAATATTTACAAAGGAAACACTATTCCTAGCCTGCAACTCTTCATTTGAGCTCTAATGAATTTAGGAGTATTTCTGTGTAGAATAAACAGTAACTATCTTCACTGATATTTGGAGATTTGGGTATTTTCCTCTTCTGAAAACGTTTGCTTGGCTTCCAGCTCCTACTGTGTTTGATCTAGCTGCAGTGTGGTCAACTGCCTGCAAAATAAGCTGCCATCTTCTCCATGCATAACCAAGTAAACTGAAGGTGCAAGGAGCAGCTGATCACCACTGGTTTGCCTTCAAAGAAAATTATTTTTCATCTTACAGCCTCTCACAGGATCTTTAAAGATAAAGCTGAGGAGAGAGTAATACTGAAGAATTTCTAATTAAGTAAACAAGGGCAGCAAATGTAAGATTTCCTAATTCCACATCCAGAGTTTCAAACAAAGGTCTCATTAGTTAGTGTGCTACATTCACTAGCTTATCCTCAAACAAGCTTTTTGAATTGAAATCACCAAAATTAATGACAAGAAGGTCTACTTCTGTAAAATGTTTTTTCCAGAAAGAGTCTAGCTAATGTATATAATTAAACAAGTATTTCAAGGACAGAAACTAAAGCCCCAAAGATCTCTACGTATTCTCCTCTCCATATATACGAGAGAGCAAAATTGTCAAGTACATAATACAGAGCATATGCATAATGAGTTCAACAAAGCACTTTAAAGTGATTAAACAATAATCCTTCCTAAATTCAAAATACTGACACTAATGCCGCTTAGAAAAAACACTTGTTTTTATATAGTACTACTTCCATTTGCCAGCAGAAACATTAATCGCCAAAAAAAAAAAAAACCAAAACCCTCACCAACCAAAAAAACAACCAAAACCTCACAACCTTAGAGGACCATATACAAACATATTCTACGAAAACTACATGTACTCTACAGGTCAGTAATTATGAAGTCAGAAATAAACATTAATTATTTTAGTTGTTTATGAACCAACTCTGTGTAATTTCTCATCATCTTCAATATTACACTCCTACTTAAGTCTCTTAAATGTCCGGAATTTATTAATAGGAATCTGAGCAGCCTTTGTCTTGCCACTGTTACAAGCTTCTCCTTTGACAATTTATATGAACAAATAATTTTACCCTGTATACGTGTACCAAAAGACTTTAAAAGATATCTGGGAAAAAAACCTAACACTATAAGCAAAAAATCTCATCCTGTTTGTTTGTGCCAAGAACAGGCAAAAATGCAGTGTCATTTAGCCTTCTGTGTTGACAACTGCACGCTTTGGATACCATCCTACAAAACCCTGAGATTTGGAAGTAGCATACCACCTTCCAGCTCCTGGCTTCTGCCTTTACAAGCAAATCATACTGAAAAAATAGCATACTTAAAAAGTAACATTTTTTTCTGGTGACTTAGTTTTCAGACAAATCCATGCCCCGTTCTATTTCATCATACAGCTACAGAAGCATTTCTGCTGCTTCAAGAGACAGGCAAGGTCAAAATAGCTTATTTTGGCAACAGACAGACCCAGATTACCCAGAATTCAGACAAAGGTGAAAAATCTATACCAAAGAGGAGAGGGTCTTATTTACACCAACCAGAACCAGGAGTAACTGAACATCAAAAGGAAGAGAGTTGAGCAGCAAAAGAAAATCTCATTTGGAACCAGTAGCTTAAAAAGACCTTCAAGACTTAGGAAAAACAAGAGAAGCAGACTTTAGTTGCAAGAGGCAGGAAAGAGAATCTTATAATTAGTGGAAAAAAATAAAACAAAACACCCACACTACCTTTACCACACGAAAGAGAGCAGGGGGGCTAGAACTACGTGATCTTTAAGGTCCCTTCCATCCCAGAGCATTAAAGTACAAGTAAAGCATATGTGTCAATCTCAGCTACACTGACTTAACTATCAAATACCGAGTTTATTGTAGAGGGGTTTTTGTTTGATTGGTTGTCAGCTTCGGTTTTGATTTTTTTTTCCCCCCAAACAGTACTTTTTTGGGCAGCACATTTGTTTCCAACTATTTCTTAGCACAGTTTGGTCAGCCTACTGGGGCAGACCGAGGCTGGGCACTAGAGCACAAGAACACCAGGTCCAAAGCAGTCTCTCTGGATTTCACCAGCTCCATGAAATCCAGGGAGCTGGTGATTCCAAGGCTGCAAGTCTTCATCTTTATTGCTTCTACAAGCAATGCCAAAAGACAGAACCGTAGAATTTATTGTTCACTGGATTGCTTTCAGATCAGATTCAAAAATTGTAACATTACTAAAAATAATTTTCCAAGTAAGAAGACAATTTGCAATCCAGCATGCCAATCACAACAGCCTGTGTTACAGTAAGTACTCAATATTTACTTAAACATACAGACTTTTAAGGTTCTGGTAATGTTTCCTTAGAAAGAAGAATTGGATTTTAGATACTACAAATTGTTTAAAGTATTTAAGTTTCTCAGTAATTCAAGTTATTAAATGCACCCATCTAAGGAAACCCAAGACTCATTCAGGAGAATGTGCCTGTGGCATGCCAGGTTGTTGGTGACATCCATTTGGAAAAAATAAGGGAAGAAAAAAAATCCAGCTGTCAAAATCTAAAACCACTCCTGCTATGGAATTTCCAAGTAGTGTGTGAAGACAGTGAAACCAGCAGAGTAACTTGTCTTCCAGATCATCAGAATAGTTAATTTTTAAGTTACCCTTCTGTTCACTGGTAACTGTACACATGATCACTACTCAAACCTGTTCATGTCTGTGTGAGAATCAAGCAGGTATTTCCTTTCTAGGGAACCGAAGTATTCTTTTGGTCCCTATTCAGTGCCAGGGGCTGCTTCTCAAATGCCAAAATATCTTCAACTCTTTGTGATCTGAACACAACCCCAGCATTGCTCAGTGCATTCGGCAGCAGGGAATAAAATTCAGCAGAGGGGGAGAGGAGACGACGACCTAGTACCATGTGTCTTCCTTCCCCACAGACAGGGTTATGCTGTTTGTTGCCACAAAACAATCAATGACCACACTACCCCCCATGGTTTTTATTTGATGTTCAGATATTTGTAACCTACATCACCTGCTAATTTCATCCTCACAAATGTTTGTCTGCACTGTGCAAACGAGGCAGAAAGAAGAGCTCAAACACAGAGACATTGACTCCCCTCCAAATACTTATCAATTCCATTTTTGAGGCAACAGAGCTCCCAAGCTCTATCTATACCTTGGCCACAGAGTAACTCTTCTCTCATTTCAGTACCTGCGTTCTCTAGTTACTTCTGTGCAACACACCAGTCCTGTCACTGCACAGTATCAAACAGCTCTTAGTAAAGAAACTCACAAGATCAATTCTTTTTTGTTCTTGGCACAGGACAGCATCACAACACCCACCTCTGAGACAGGAGATTAGCATACCTCCAGCACAGAATGATACTGGCACACAGGCCTGAAATCAGCTTATCATAGGGGTAGTGCTGAACACAATGAGCCAGCCTGGATGCAAGCTGTACTGTCCTGGATTTGGAGGCCTAGTGAGTGCTGGTGGATGTACATCAGCAGATCTTACTGATCTGATTCAAAGCTTGTGGGAAGAGGAGGAAGGTTTGATGGGACCAAGCCAGCTGTATGCAATTGCTGTTGCTGTGTTAGATTCTCCAGCACACAGTAAATCTTTTATATTACTAGTTTTATTCCCCACTCTTCCAAGTCTCCCCTTGCCTTAGACAGGGGGTTAAAACAGACAGCTGCCACCCCTATCCTTTGCTGCAACAAGGGAAGATTCTAGGGTAAGGATGGATGAAAAGACAAGTATGCCATGGTTAACAAACCAGGGGAGCCTATCTTTAGCTTTCCACATGGAAATCCGGTTTTTCACAACAGCAGAGCTTAAATATGACCCTACTGTAGGCACAAAAAACCCCAAGTCCTGGTTGCTCAAGCAGGTATACACGGCTGCTTACTACGAGACCAGCCTAACAAAACCTCCCACATTTTCAGTTCTCATTTGAGGAGTATTTTAATGGATAGTAAATTCAGATTTAAAGGACTTACTCAATAGGCCCACAGAGCATTCATGTACAGTGAAAAGTCTACAGAAGCATCTGTCACTTGGCCCTCCCTGACCTTAAAGATAGTGAGTGACAGGTTAGCATTGTAAGGCTAAAGCATTGTGAATAGTAAGTGAATTGTTTCTTCCTGTCAAGTTATTTCTGATGGTTTTGTAGGACACTCAAACTGAAACCTAGCGGTCAAGTGCTTCTTTAAATCCAGAGCAGACTTTTTAAAAACTTTAAAAAAAAAATAAACACTTGCTTGAGTCCCAGTCAAATAAAAATAGTCACAGAAGTTTAATCATCTCCAAGAGAATAGAGAAGCATAAACTGAATCATAGAATAACAGGTTGGAAGGGATCTCAAGGATCATCTGGTTCAACCTTTCTTGGCAAAAGCACTGCTTTAATACATCTTTAGAAAAAAAGAAACTGGAATAGATGATTCCTTTAATCCCACATCATCAAGACATTTTGGCACTACTTTTTTACCACTGTCACTTTGCTTGTCCTCCATCTCCATCCATTTCCAGGCACCACAATCCTTCCCTTTTCTCCAGCTCTAGGACCTACTTTGATAACAAACACAGTCTCTACTCCCATCACCCAGATTACTTTTTCCTACAAAACTGGAAACAGCCTTAGCGCAAGGAAGAACGTCACACACTGGCTACCTTTAGGTCAGTAAGCAGTGCAGCATAAGCAAGGCAGTTGTACCTAACGAGATGACCATCACACCCCTGCATTTCAAGGGTTTTACTTCAGAATAGCTGTTCTGTAGTATAGTCCTGTGGACTCACTCGGGGCTGAGGTGCATCTTTCAGTTTTATTTCATCTGAAAGCAATCCAGTACTTAAACTCCAAGACAGGTCTGCAATGTGAACGGAGGTATACAGGAGATCCCCTTAAATTGCACATTTCCAAGCTGAACTCTCCTGTAGGTGCACCAATCAAAAACTAATTCATTTATAAAATAGACTGGACCAGACTGCTTTCTAAAGCATATATTAGTGAATGCGAACAAGATCAAAACTGCAATCTAGTGTAATATGTAATTGCTATTGACAGGCACTCAATTACATAGAAAAGTAGTATTTCTTCACATTTCAAAAAAAACACCTTTTAAAAATCACACACCTTAGGAAACAAGCTCAGTCAAACTACACCATGTGGTTCACTGTCCCTTTAGGATGATTTCAACATTAAACAAGATACAGAAGTGCTTCTCCATCAACTCATATTAATCTTTAAGCACAGTATATCCATGGAAAACACTAGTACAGAGGCTCTTAAGCACCAGTTACAAAATGAGTAGTGGGGCCTTCTGTTAATGCCAGCATTTATAGAAAAGCAGTACCTTCATCTGTTAGAAATGTCAAACAGAGATGCTCAAAGCTGAAACTATGCTTGGAATCAAGTGGCAATAATAATCAATGCCAAGCAAGAAAAGAAGTCCACACTACTTTTTATTACCTGCTGCTCCTACTTTAATCCGTCTCTGGACTTAGCTTTTTGGACAACAATATTTCATGTTTTGACAGCTACACTCACCACACTTTTTGCTGCACAAGGATGAAAGAACTACACATGAAGAAAGGAAAGTATAAATACCAAAGAGATCTGGGTATCACCCTGTTTCAGAAAGCATTCTTACTTAAATAAAAGAACATTATCCAGTTAAAAAAGCAGTATTTCTGAGAAACACTCAACAAGTTAGGACATTTCAGTATGGAGCTGAACCAGAACAAGCTGCATTTCACACAATAGCTTAATGAACAGGGAACATAGATGTAATCATACAATTTGCAGCTCTAATACAGTAAGCAAAATGAGAGCTACGTGCTTCTGTTCAGCAGCATAGCAGTCATTTTAGAAATACCTTTATAGGTGCATCTAAACCAAACACTGTAGAGGGCAACAGTTGAAACATGGAGGTTTTGATCAAAAATTTGCATTTACCCATAGCACCCGTTGCTCTTTCAGACTATCAAATGTGTTTTCAATGCCAGTCAGCCCCCAGCTCTGTTCTCCTGGGCCCTTCGTACTCCCAGCATGGTTGGAAAGGTCACAAGGAATAAAGGCAATAGCAAAGTGGTTACAGAGCATGTGCTATCAGCACAAGGGATTCTTCATAGCACATTTTCAGGAAGAGAGTGGGAGAGAATTACTAATGATCCTCTAGCTTTACGGCCCAGAGCTGAGACAACACAGGATGATCCACAGTCATTTTGAAAACTGTCACACTCCTCCCCACCCCTTCCAAAAGCACATCACAGAACTAGTGCAACACACCAAGCTGGTACATGCATTATGAGTTTACTTTGATTCTTAAGAAGGTAACAAATCTAGAGGGGGTCATCTAATCAAGAGATTTCCTTTAACTTATGTCTGAAAGGCTATCCAAAAGACTACCGGGGGGGCGTGGGGTGTGTGTGTGAAGACAGACTTTAAATCACAATTAGATTCACATACTTGCTGAAGGAACACAAATGGAGACACCTCAGCTACCTAGCTAGCCAACAATGTCAACTTCACCTTCGAGTCTGATACAGCAAAATATATCTTGGTGGAGTTGGCAGTATTGCTATGGGCACAGTTTTTTATTCTCGAGGAGGACAAGCCACTGCCTTTCTCTAGAATCATCCAGCCCAAAAGTAACTATCTGAGCTTGATTACAGAATCATTCAGGTTGGAAAAGACCCTTGGGATCACCGAGTCCAACCCTCAGCCCTACTCTACAAAGTTCTCCCCTACACCACATCCCCCAACTGGAGGCACTCACTGCCTCACCCCACCTTGCAGCACCCTGAGCTCTTCTTCATGCTGCGGGTGCAGCAGCCCAAGCCTGTGCCCACACCAGTCCCGCCTGCCCCAGCCCCAGGCACCCACCACGTCCCCAGCCTGCGAGCACACTGCCGGGACACCGGGCAGCAGCTAAACGCACCAACTGTTCTGGCTCAACAGATGCACTTTTTCCCACAAAGCTGAGTTTAACTTTTTTTTTTTTTAAATAAAAAGTTATTCGCTCTAGCACTAACATGCTATGAAGACCAATACTAATGCATTATTCTCACTTACAAGCAGAGCATAGCAACACCAGCTTAACCACACTACATCTTTGTTTTCAGTCAAATTAGTCATTCAACAGCATCCATCTTGGGAAGACGTGTATTTTTTAAAATACCGTTTTACACTTTTAAGAGCTTGAAAGCATCTCTGAAAACACAGTCAAATCAATAATCATCTTTAAAAAGGCAAAATTAAGGAGGTCTGAAGAATTGATTTTATAGTCTAGAATAAAATTTAGCACAGCTAGCGCTACTTTTCCTGAAGTTTGCACAGGAATACAAGCAAAGAATCACAGTAACCAGGTAAAATGTGAGATTGGCCCTTTAGTTAGAAAATATTAAAGAAAAAAAAAAAACTATTTAAAAGAAAACAAGGCTCTGGTTTACTTATCCAGTAGCAAGTAGATCAAGTTTCAGAGATACTTGTAATCGCCAGATCTTACACCAAAAGAAACTCTGTCTTTCAAAGACTCTGCAGAGTGAATATACAGATCAATACAAGTCTATGGGCAACCACAGATCCTGATCTGCACAATAATCGAGTTCTGTTACAGGAATGTTCGCTTTCCTTGGCACCTTACTAAAACCTTAACCCTAGAACATGCCACTTACAGCTGAAAGTGGTTACTACACAACTATTTTCTGACTCCTTTAAATTACTATCTGATATATTTTGGGGGGCAGGTAGAAGCACAAGAGTTATGTATTAAGTAATACCCTGTAAGGATAAAGTTTATGGAGGAAGAAAAAATTCTAGGACTTTAAACCCACAGGAGAGTGAATTACTTAAATAATAATCTGCATTTGAAATTCAGAACAGCAGCAACTGCTCTTTCCATCGATTTTTTGTAACCTACATTATTAAAGTCAGGGATACAGGCATTTAAAATACAGAAGGTGAAGAGGAGAATCACTAAAGACTGGAGGCATCCAGAATCTTCTCACAGGGCCATCAGACTAACACTGCTCTCCCCTACAAAAGCACTGATCTCCAGAAGAAAAGTCACATAGTACAGAAATTACTTTTTCCCATTTGATTCCAACTGTCTGAAGTACGAAAACACTGCAGGACACAAAAAAACTTAATGCTGTCTTTTCTTGTTCACAATAAGTTCAGAACATCATTCTTCCACCATTGTTGCAAATCACAGATCTTTCCGGTGAGCTGTTATGAAAAATGTGCAAGGGTGAACACACTGTAGAAGTGTCTGCAACCTTCATTACCTTTTTCTACTGTTACAGTGCAAGACAATCAGCCTTTAACACCGTATTAGTTTCTCCACAAAGTCTAAAGAGAGTAAGTGCCTGTTTTCAAGATACAACAAGTATTTTATGCATATTTTTAGCTACACCACAAAGCCAAGTTACAAGGTCTAGGCCTTCTTCCATAAATACCAACAAAAAAGAAATCTTTTAAAACTCCATGTGTGAAGCTCAAATAGTAACAGCACAAAAGGGGAGGAGGCAAGCCAATAAAGATTACACGTGGCAGGAACCACCAACTTCACAAAGCACCTTCCTTCTTACAGAATATCTCACTACAAAAATACAACTAGGAAGGATCCAACTCAACTGTTTGATTCCACATTTTAAGCTTCTATTTTTAAAGTAAAAGTGACCTTTGCACTGAGGATGAGTTAAGCCTCTTAGTACAAACATATCTACTTTTGTCTAGTTTATCCTGTAGTCTTAAGGGCTTACATCTTTGAATGTGTCCAAGATCAAATAAAGACCCAAATAAAAAGATGAAAAAATAAATTGCTACAGTGGCTATGAACAACAGATGTCAGTTTCCATTCAAGGCCTCTGGCATCCCATCAATAGTATGAAGCAGCAGCACACTTCAGATGAAAAAGCAAGCTTTTAGGTTGCAGATTCCTGTAGAAATAGAACCAGTTAAAATATTTTCATTAAGTATTAACCTAGCAACACACTCTTCCCCTCCCATGAAGACAGGTAGCAAATGAAAGCATGAGTTCAAGTGTTTTACTAACTTCAAAAACTAATGATAGAAATGACAGCCAGGCAGAGTTTGGTCAATCATATCTATCAAGAAGTTAATTTCTGAACTGCCCTTCCATTTAAAATCAATTACTTTCAAAAGCTCAATCACCACCTTCTTGCATAAACTTGAATTGTTCCAAGAGATCTCAGTCTCAGAATGTACCAAACTACTTCTTTTAGAAGAATGAATCACTATTACTGGTTTGGTTGGTTTTTTAAACAGGAAAGGCACATCACTATGCACAAAATTCCTTAATATAGTGCTTTCTCCTTGTCACACCAGTTCCTGCAAAAGGATGTTCACTACAACTGACAAACAAAAGGCAGTCAGCAAGAAGCAGTCACTCAGGACATGGAGAAAGAAGTAAGACTAGGACACTTATGCACATTTAAAAGCATTTTAACAGGCTTCAGACTACCCAATAGGTTGTGTCTCAAGAAAGGGAACATGCTTTTTAAAGGATGCTCTCTATTGAAACCCATTTAGTACCTTTATAAGCTAAAAGGAGCTACAATACTTTATTGCATGCTTCCTACAGGGATGCCAACTGATTACTAAGGTTTTGGTATAATAGTTTTTTAGATTTTTTTTATTTTTTTTAAATTGAGGGACATGCACTGCAGTATATAAAATACAAGCCTACCACTTGCACCAGCAAATGCAACTATCTTTGTCTTTACGTGTCCAATTCCAAAACATGCTTAATTAAAAAAAAAGGACCTTTCTGCATGCACATACACAGGGCACACATCATTCAAAGATTTAAGTGATAAGGCAGTTAAATAGAAAGGAGCAGGTAAAAACTGTTTGGCAGGGGATTCTCAAACAGTGCTAAATGGATTTTGTTTTGTCCTCAGAAAGAACTGGACAATCAGGATTTGCATGAGTGCTCCGTAATCAAGTGTCTTCCATTTCTTTTCTTAAATTCATTAGAGGAAGAGCAATTGTTGGCTTTAACATGCCAGTCATTTATGCTGAAAGTCAGCCTTTTGAAAACACACAAATTCCATGACAAAACCCAGACCAAGCACAGTGGAAGATGTATTAAAAAGACTGGAGGAGAGGTGCATTTAGTACTTAAGATTTTAGTATTCAGAAATAAAAATGTTGCTATTACTGACTCAAAATGTGTATGGTGGTAAAATAGGAATGACTACCTCTCTCTGCTAAACAGATACAGAACTTAGTCTCCTGAATTACTTATCAAGAACACACACTGCGTATCACACCTACATTCCATCCAGTTCTTAACTACTACATTCTGCATGGGTTTTTTTATCCTTCCAAAAACGCTTGGCTAGTAGGTTCACAAAGTCTGTACATTATTTACAGCATATCTGGACAGAAAGATAGGCCTCTCCCATTTACCTCGGTTTTCTTTCCCTTTTGCATCTCTCCAGTATCAGCTCCCCTCCTGCCCCTGCAGCTGCTATCTGCCTTACACCAAACAATTGTGCCTGCATACCTCACTACCAACTTGTAAACCTCCAACCATATTTCCAGCTGTTCATACATCATTTTCTACAGCACAGGTCAGACCACCAAGTACTTGTATTTGCCAGAAACCAGACCTTTTACATGTAAAACTGATGGTTTTCAGTGTCTCAAGGTTCCTGTAAAAGTCTAATCAGTTTAAGGTTATTCTGTGGATTTGCTACAGGTTAGCTTACTATGTATTATTCCTCTGGTCTTTTTCCTTGACAGAAGTTAAAACACAAACAAATGCACTTCTATCACCTCAGGCAGCTTTCCTGAAGATCTCTGCCTCAAACCCAACAGGTTTCACAGCTGGATTTCTTCTTCTCCCTGCAGCTCAGGGTCAGGAGCTCTGATTTTATTTCCTCCAGAAACAGACAAATAGATCTGACATCTCTGCTTTGCCACACAGCCTGTTTATTTGCCACCTCCCTTTGCAGTTAGTGGTAATTGGTTATATTCTACACCAGAACAGCTTCCATGTGAAAGCAGAATTAAAATGTAGGCAAAAGCTTTTGCACCACTAAAAAAAAAAAAAAAAAAAAAAGACAGCAAAGTTAGCCTCCCTGAGTCTGACCTTATGAACTCCCAGTTCTGAAGCACTATTTTAGTACCGTAAATGAACAGGTTATTTACATATAGTAAATATGTAAAGCGTCTCTTTGATGGATGCTTAGAAGAGGTTTCTACAAGTTCCTATTCCAGTCTCTTAAGGTATCCCAACCCAACATTAAAATCAAAGGTCATCAAGCTCAACCCTGAGAAGAATTTCAGGGAAACAGAAGAGGTTGCTCAGAGTCCATCATGAAGGGGGCTGCTTCCACAAGAGAGCTCTTTAGCACTGAAACATATGTTCAGACTAGCAGGGAACCGCACAACTGGAAGGCGTCCTATCTGTCAGTCCCAATTTGCATTTCTCAAATAGTAAAGTGTTTCATATACATTGTATTAAGGATTTTGAGCTGCTACTCAGACATCTACATATGTATTTCTGCACCCAGATACAGGGAGTCTATTTGTAGTGTAGTCACAACTGACTCTTAAATTCAGTATAATACACAACAGAAAGAAGAAAAGGCATATAATTTCAAATTCAGCAGAGTAAACAAAACTGAAGTTCTCTCAGTCTTGACTTGTGACCAGATCATTTATGAAGGTCATGCTACTGAGTCTCATAAGAGCATAAAACAAAAGCCATATTTCTGTAACCCTGTCATAAATAATACTCGTCAAACACTGAGGAAAGGCCATATCACTGCCAGCAGCCAGATATCAGTCACATGAGAACAAGTCAGCCCAGTTAATCAATAACTTCACATAAGACCACCATTGTTTGCGAGTTGTTTTTTTTTTTTTCCTGGGCCCGAACTAGCCATTTGCAGCACAAATCCACAAGCAGACCACAAACTGCAGGATGTGAGGTTTAACAAAACTCAAGAATAGAAAAAAACCAAAGAGCTAAACCTTGCTTTCCTTTTCAAAAAAATCTTTCTAGGCAGAGATTTTGGCATGATCTCTGTTCACAGAGAAATTTAGGTAGATCTTGCTGAAACTTCCCTCCCTCATTTTGCATCACTGGAAAACAGGAAAAACTTGGGGGAAGGGGGCAGGTAAGAAGACTCTTCTCCCTTATCCCTGTACTTTTACTCTAGCACCACTACCTCAGGAAAAATCAAATAAAATGGCTTAAGATCCTGTCCGTTTATGGCATGTCCTTAGGTATAAAGAAACACATACATTCAATAGAAGGCAAAAAAGCAGCAGAGGATGCTAAAAGTTTATACAATTTCAAGAAAAGCTACTAGGCAAATACAAATAAAGAGCCACAGAAGACCATTACTGGCATAGCAACCCTCAGCATGGGTCTCTGAACCACAAACTGTGGGAGCTTGGGAAAGTGCTCTGCAGAACTGTCAGTGATACGCTACACTTGGCCTGTCTGCACCCTCCTCCTCCTCCCCAGACACTGGGTATCAGCCATGTTCTGCAGAAAGGGATGAGAAGGGTGGGGCTGGCACACAAGGCTCAGAGGTACTGCAACACCAGGTCAAGGCACCATGGGATGGAGCAAGCTCCAAGTTCTAGCAATCCATGAATATAAAGTCTTCAAAAAAAAGGACATACCAGGTACCATATTCATTGAATCAGGTAATTCAGTAATTTATCTTAATTCAAAAAAATTTATCTTAGCTAGAAGGCCAAGAATGTCAAATACTGTGCCAGACAGCAAGGCTGTTCTTAAACCCATTTTTCTCACCCAACAGAACTGGATATACAAGGGAGAGTAAATTCCTTCAACACCTAAATTTAAGCACTAGTGTTTTAATTGTAACAGAAACCTGCCACATGCTACTAACTACAAAGAAGTTTTACTACAGGTATCATTAGCTTCCCAAACGTGCCAAATACCCCAAATCAGAATGGACTGGCTCACTTCAATGGTGTTAACATGCTACTAACCTGAGACATACTCACTTGACAGGGCTATACATTTAATAAAATGCTTTTTAAATATTAAATATTTTTGTCTTATTAGAAAGTATTTTGGAAACAAAGTCAGAGTTGTAAATGGCTGCATCATAATTACTGCCACAAATCACCATCTATGCATTATGTAACGAACAGGAGCAGAACAGCTGACAAGGTTCCAGAAGCGTTTGCTGTGAGAGTGGAACTGATATTCCCACCATCCCCATCTCGCTGTCCCTGCCTTCCCAGGACAGCACCCTATCTCCTCTTTAGACACATGCCACTACAGCTCTTTGCAGAGCCACACTGCACATTCAGAGACTAAATAATCCCATTTTTAAGAAGTGGCACAGAGAGCCATGAGCAGTCAATAAAAAACAGGAGCGACAGGTCCTATAAATAATTTCAAATCCTCAATACTAAAGACTGTTCCAAAACATCATCTTGCACAGATTTTAGCAGATTTGTGCAACAGCAGGATCCTTTCACTTAGCACAATACCTCCACATACATGATGCTTTCTCGAGATATTCTTGTCCATCAAAAGTGAACCAGTGCTGTCAATTTAGAATACTTTAAGGCTCCAAGTAAGCAAATTTTTAAACAAAAACAATGCACTCATCTCAGTTACCCCTGCTTCAAGATGAAGCTCCTGTAATACTTCTACCTCCTGGGTGGTCTCAACTCCACAATATTATTTCCCTCAATTGCTTCACTGGTAACCTTAAGAATTATCTGTGAGATTATATAATTTCATTGTGTAAATCATAAAGAAAACAAAGAGGATAAAGGACTAACCAAAACCAGCTGCTACTGCACATACTTGGAAAGCAGACTCGCAAAGTACATTCACTTGTCAAGTTTGTTTTTTCCTTCCCTAAATCAAGAGAGATAAATTATCTAACTACAGCAGCATTAGCAAAGCAACTAAATTTTATTCCTTTTAGAAGCATGTTTTGTAAGACATACAGAACCTGGCCTAGACCAGAAAGTTTTCCTGGTGTAACTATGGTTATTAGAAAAATATGAGAGGGGCATCATAAATACCAGTAAAATGTCTTGAGAACATGTCTTCAAACAGGGCAAGAATCATGTTGTTGCTGTAAGGCTTTCTCTGCTTGAGCAAGAGACAGGATGACAGCCTAACCACACTAATTTATGCCATGAAGTCTTTACGTAATAGTTGAACTGGAGTTGTGATCATAATTATTATAAACATATTTATTGGACCTGCAGACTGATCCTACAGAAGTTACTAAGTTCTGAAAAAACTCCAATTTAAAAGTCAGCATGCTAAAAAGGTAGATAAAATAAACTTCAAAAAAAAACATCTGATAGTTACAAGAACCACAATACTTTTATTTTCCCTTGGCTACTCACTATATGTCAAACATGACTGAGCACTACGACAGGTATCACACAGTCCCACTTATTTAAATTATTATTTACTAAAACTGGGAACACAGTCGGATGTTCATTAGAATGTACACAGATGCTCATTAAACATACAGATCTTCCCCAGCAAATCTGAATACATACATGGTGATAACCTGTAGCATTACCACACAGACATCCAGCAGAAGAGTCTTTATTTTATTAAATCACCAACATGCTTGCTATCACTGCAAGTAGAAAGGTTTCTTCCTCAAACGTAAGAAAGGTATACTTGTAAAAATATTAACACAAAACTAGGAGAAAAAACCCTTAACACAAGAAATCTACAGTTAACACTGGCATAACAAACATTTGGGTTTTGCGTCCAGCCACAAACGTGGATGGAGAAAAGGATGTGTGCATGATGTCTAAAAAAGCCCTCTCCTGGGCAGCCCTAGGTTTTTTGATAGATAGGTTTCTGAAACTCGAGAAGGATGGTTTCAGTTCACAGAAATCAGATGAGATACGCATTTTCTTCTGAGGAAACGAAAAGTGCAGTAACAAATAATAAATACTGACTCACTAAATCACTTCTGTCACTTCAGAAAGCAGGCTGTACTTTTTAGTTGTGTAAATATAGTGCTGATGAAAGGAGCAAGATTCATAGCTCTTGGTAATTGTTTCCTCATTATCAAAAAATGTGAGTAGACAATCAGCGAGTACAGTTGTTTTTACAACTTCTCTTCAAGAAGTTTTAAAAACCAGGGGATCTAGAGAAGGTTCTCTTTCTTCTCTGGGATAACCAACAAATTTTCACATGAACTATGTGTCTAAAGGCCCAGCAGTTATGACAACTACTGTTAGTCATGGCAAATACAGTCCTAATCAGGAGTATTTAGGATGATTCTAAAGCTCCCATAGCAATGATGTTTTCTGTGGCATGCTTTATTTAAATATTTCAAATTAAGTCAGACATTTCTATCAGAAAGTTGAAGGCTACGGTGTAAGGGGAACAGACCCCCGATTTTTTTCCTCTTGCCAGCCCCTCGTGGCACAGTCGACGTGATAAATGGCATGGTCCTACTTGTCTCAATCTTGAGGAATGAGAAAAGAGGGAGAAGCCAGCCAGGCAGCCTCCGCGCCCAGCTGACCACAGCCCTGCACGGAGACACCTACCCAGCACCCGAGGTGCAGCTACGGGCACCTTACACAAAACTGGGAGGGGGGCGGGGACGACCCCCAACACTGCCGCTTCTTCTTGCCTCGCAGAGGCGGAGAACACCCCAGGGTGCCTCCGTCCCAAAGCCCAGAGCCGTGCCGGAGGCGGCAGCGGCGGGG
>NW_020799100.1:15246522-15267813 GCF_003259725.1 Athene cunicularia | reverse complement strand
GGCCCCTTCCTGCGGCGGAGCCCCGCACGGCCGCGGGGCGCGCAGTCGCCCTCAAGCCGAGCTGTTGCCTCACACCTGCTCGCTGCGGCCTACCCTGGCCGCGGCCCGACCTCGGCACCCCCACGGCCCTCGAGCGCCAGGGACCCCATGGGGGCAGGAGCTGGCGGCTCCTGGAGAACCAAACGAAGCAGCTCAGCTCATACAACCTCTGTGTGTCTGGTCTGTAGTACTAAATCCTCAGCCCGCCATGTGCAGTTGTTTTCCAGTCAGGTAACAGCCATCTTCCAGGGGATTGGGGCATCGGGCACCGTCCTCAGGCACGCACAGGGCACCTCTCTGTACCTGGATGAAGGCAGGGTGGTAACAAATTAACTCTGGCAAAACAACATGCATAAAACCATTATTTCCTACCACTGAGGTGAAAAGGGGAAGGAAAAAAAAAAAGGGATCAAGGTGTCCTGCTCTGAGGAAAAAAATTGAGGCCTCAGCCCTTGAGCAGGCTGGGATGGGCCCCTGCGTGCACACAGGCCCGAGCAGCTACTACTGACTGTAACTGGATCAGTGGAATGAGACTGAGGAAATATTTAGCACTATGTCTGCTCGTGAATGCTTGTTTGCTTCCAGGATCAAATCCAAAAAACACAAAAGCAGCACTGCAAACATGAATCTTAGTTTAAAATAATAATTAAGAAACTGATCATATTTTCCGACACTTTTACATTCAAAGGCTTTTTCTGTAGATTTTTTTGCCATTCATATGAACAACAGGCAAAGGGTTGGTTTCAGTTTTCACTCTGTTTCAGTGAAGCATTTGGACAATATTGTTGTCTCACAACACCACAGGTGAATTCTAAAATCCCCATTGCAAAGCATTATGAAATATGAATGCTTTTAAAGACATCATTATCCACCTTGATCAAAAGAATCAGAGATGTAAATTAATTTAATTCAGGGATGTACTCATCCCTTTTGTCACCAAAAAACACTCTGAATACAGGACAGTGGCAAGCCTCTGTATTCGTTTTAGAATGAAGTTTGTCTTAAAAAAATCTTAGCTTCTGCAAATATTTTTCATATAATATTATCAAATTATTTCATTTTAGTGAACCAAAAGTGAATAAGTTAAGAGTTGAAAAGCAGCTTATTTTGGAAAAAAAAAAAAACACTGTCAAACTTGGAGACTCCATTCTGCAGGCCCTCTCCAAAAGTTGCATATGTGCAAGTGCAACTGTGATCAAGTTTTGCAAATGTTAACAATCATAGCAGAAATGCCAGGAGAGATAAACAGATAAATAATTTTACACAAGTGATTAGTGCACATGAATGGAGCCAGACTGAAAGAAACAGGATTTGAATCTCAATAGATAAGACAAAAGTGCAGATAACATTTTTGCACTGCTGCGTGTTAGTCTGGAAAGACAACTCCTGTATAGGAATAGGTTTGCTAAGGACTGAATGGAAACTAAACTATGGGTAGAAGATGCCAGCTAATATTGCTAGGTCCCAGCACAGAGAACTTGATGAGGCCACCTATGCGTTTCTCTCGCATCAGCCAGATGAGATCAGAGACTAACTTCTGACTCCAGCTGACCTCAGCCAATTCAAACTGGCAACCTAGAGGTCCTGTGTCCTACAGCGTCCTCAAGTCAGATTATATGAAAAGCTAAACAATTAGAAGGTTATACCGTCACCATATATATATTATTTTTTAAATTCCAAACTGCCAGATACCTAAAAGCCAAGTGGTTCTCACATACAAACATAGTATTGAAAGGTCAAGATGAAACACTCTTGTTTCCCATTTCAGAGGCTGACCTTTCCAAGGGCAGCAGCAGGCAAGGTTCACATACGCTCCCTCTTTCTCTGTCGAGGATTTTGGCTTTTGGAGCCTGCTCCTGCTGGACGCCACAAGAGCTGAAGTCTAGCAATTTTCTGGGCACAATGCAAGACATTTATTTAGTTTAATGAGACTTTTTTTATTCCTGAAAATAACAGACACCATGGTTGCTAATGTGCATGAATGCAGCTAGAGTGAGTGGTTCTTTAATGCTCCATACAATTTGTGTTTGCAGTGCTGACTACCTGGCAGCTATGGCAGCAGACATATGTTACATCTATAAAGTTCGACATTTTCTTGGTTTTTAATTGAAATTACACTCATCTACATTTCTTCAACTGCAATAGTTAAAGAAATTGTCTCTATGGGGAAATTAATCAGAACAGCTACTGCAGATTAAGCTCTCCTATAATTAAATATTTTGAAATAGCTCCTGTGTAGATATTCTATCCCACAGTAAAAAGGAACATTATTCTGGAAGAATAATTTAAGTCAATTTCTGACCAAACAGATCAGTGGTATTTTTCACCTGTTGTGCTGATATTATTTTTCTGTTCCTCGTCCTACCACAGCTTAGCGTCTAAGCTGTTGCTTCTAACAGGATTTTAGCTCTGACAATCTTCCTTTCTTCTTAACGCTTTTATATTGCTTCATCTGTTACTTTTTTCTCACCTAGCTGCTTTATGACCTGAACAAGTAATACACCTGTGAGACACTAGCCATGTTCCTTTAGGCACTGAAGGAGGTCAGCTTTGGAACCGATTAGCCATTTGAATTTGGGGCACACAGTGGATACCTTAGTCAGAAATTATCTACTTAAAACCCAGATCAACAGCTAAACCCTTCAAACCTCCGTTCGCTTCTGCGGGTCCCTATCTTGGTTTTGTAATACAGCTGCCCCGATGACTTACCTGCTTGATTTAAAAGGCTTCAAGCCAGAGCAAAAATGATCACTGCTAAATCACTATAAAAATACTGATTAATCCATCTCATGAGTTAGAGGTATTATCCCTATCATACAGAAAAGGGACTGCCACCAGGGCTAAGGGACTTGCTTGGCATCACACACAAGATGCAGTTCTCAGTACTACAGTGAGAATTCACAAGTGTTTAGCTCTTAGCAGCCACAGATTTATACTGTCCCTTTCAGGAAAATGAAATCCCCTATTTACATAAAGGATTTGTATACAGCCAAACTCCAGTATGAAAGGTAAGAAATAAATAATTTCTCCTTCACAGCTCCAGTAACTATATGGCAGAGTGAGAATACAGAAAATTATATTCAAGATGGCAGAAGCTGAGCAAGTTCAAGTCCTTTGATATTGTGTGCTGTATCAGGGCTAAATATTCTCACCCATCAGCAGTTAGCTGCTCTTAAGCCAGACACTAGAAAAGGCCAGGCTGCTTCTGCCAGTGTGTCACACAGCCCCTTCTGAAAAAATGGTAAACCAATATTTTCCAGGATATTGCTCAGCAGCACCTTTTTCTTTTTTTTTTTTTCCCTCTCTTTTGTAACTACACTACAAACTTCCACAGAATTGTGACTCACTCTCCCTTAAATATTTCTGCCCCTTTCACTTGCTCCATCTCCTTTCTGTAATCATTCCACTAAAGCAAGAGTTTGGGAGTCCAATCCAAAACTTGACTTTCTGCTGCCTTTCAGGAGTCTGGGTTTGCAGACTGGAGGACAGTAACAAAACCTGAGGTGCAAATCCCGCATTACTTCAGGCCATCAGACTTTGTGTAAGCCTCCTGTGGAGATGTGCACCTGAATTTCACAGGCTTCAGCAAATTCAAGAATTCCATTTTCCACCAAAGTATAAGGAACAGACAACAGATACATGGCCTGACTGCAGCACGTTTTATGCCGATTTATTGACTGTGCATAAATACTACACTATAACTGTCATATTTAACCACAAAAAGAGAAAGCTGTATGCTCAGGAAAATAATTCAAGGCAACTCTGAGATTTTTCATCTGTCTTCCATGCACTTCAGAAAAAGAGGCCTATTAGCAAAGGGGCAGAGTCCAGTCAGCTTGATTTTCTCCCCCTCTCCCCAACACATGGGTTAACCCCTTGCTGTGCATGGTTCAGAGTACCTTTCCTCTTTCTGCAAGGTTTTTATGTGAGCACAGCTAATACTGCCCATAGTCCAAAGGTGAAAGCCAGATCACCACAGCCTGCATAACAGCAGACAAAGTTTAATTTCCATTTTGCTTTAAAGACCAATGAAAAGGGGATGAGGAAGTGATTGGTTGCCTAAGATGGTGGATCATTTTGCAATAATGGTAGATAAGCAAAATTCTGACAAAATGTCTCCGAGAAGACATAAAATGAATCCATGAAGCAGCACTTTGAACAGCAAAACAAGCTGGAACAAATTTCCAGACAGTCAAGGCTTTCCATATGAGAGCTAGTTTCAAAGTCCAAGACTCTCTCCAAAGGAGAAACAACCTTCAGAATAAAAGTTTGAAAAACATTCTGGCTACTGAAAAAGAAACTGAAACCCTCTTGGTAAATTTAGCAGACTGGAGAAATGAGTTACTCTAAGTGCGAGGATGAGAAAAACACATCGAAATCATGCACATACCTATGCATATGCAGGGAGATACAAAACTGAAAGCGTGTGCTTCAGTTTAGTGCATCTTTGTGTTCAAATGGCAAATAACATCAGATTAATGGGGTGGGTCCCCAGCCCCAAGACCCTCTATGTCCCACCAAGCTCTCCCCACATAAAGATTTAAAATCTCTCTCGTATAAATGGTGGGAGACAGCAGAGCTTGATGGTCAGTGGGAGCAGAGGGGAGAAAGTAAAGGGAGAGGGATTTCTGGCCAAGACAGGAGAGATTCACACCAGGCAGTCACAGCCATGGGAAGCGGGGGCTCATGGGCCAGGGATGCTCCGACCTGTAGGTGCGTTTGAATTGACAGCCAGCCAAAAACTGTGTGAAATTCCCTGTTACTTCCTTCTACTGGTCTTGTGCTAAGTGTTGCTAAGCTGTACCTGGGAATCAGGCCAAATCAGCCTGGGATCTTCAGATGAAAGGCATTAAAAAAAAAAAAAAAAAAAAAAATATGAATTAAATGTGCGAAGTAGCAGGATTTGGATTCTACCAGGTAAAATATAGAGACAGACTAAGAAATTGCCTCTTCTGAGGAAAACTACATCCTTCTTCCTGGGTTTCTGTGAGGAAGAGTCATAAACGCAGTGTATCATTACCAGAACTGACACCTGAAAATACACATTTTTAAATAGACTGGAGCCAACGGGGACTGGTTAGGAAAGTAATTTTCCTAGGCCAGGGTACGCAGATTTGTGCCACCAAGTGAGAAGTTAACACTGCTTCATCTATTAGCTATCAGCCTTTATTTTATGACAAACAATACTCATGTATGCTGAGGACTTGCTCTGAACTGACAGGATTCATCATAAAGGGAAAGCCATGCTTGGCTGTTTCATTTCTGCTCACAGTTAGGATTTTTTACTATATACGTGGCTTGCCTGCAACAGAAATTCTCCCTTACAGAGTTCAAAGTATCTCCCACAGAGAAAGTTTATCTAACCTGACCATGCACTCCACATCCTGCTTGTGCCTGATCCAAAGCGGACCAGACCCTGCTGCGAGTTTCAGGGAGCCTTCAGCCCTCCAATTTCAGCTCTGCAAGTCACTTTTCAGCCTTCAGCATTGTCTCACTGCACCAGGAACACCTACTGTCCCCCACTGGCACCGCACCTTGTGTCTCAAAGAAAGAAAAAGTGAGGGACAGTCTCCAAAATAGAAGGACACCACTCCGTGCAACCTTGAGTCTGAGCTGAGAGTACCTAAAAATCAAGTTACTGGTCCTGAACTGTAAATCTGATGTATTATTTAGGGATGAATATTAACATTTCCAATATGACCTTAAGAGATCATCATTACCAGCTTACTGAAATTGAACATTTTCATGGCATCAGTATGTTTATTATCATTTAGCTGCCAAAACAGCCCCAAAGCTACTGCTGAAAACACAGTGCAACAAACCCACTGCATTTTACCATAAACACTTTTCACTTTTATTTTTTTTCTCTCCCAAAGGAATCCAGTATTTCATCCTAATGCCTATTTGTCATTGAAGATGGTTACAGAAGTGGACAGAACTATCTCCTTGGAGCACAAGCTTCTGTGCCACTGGCTCTGCTACAGACCTGCACCAGCATCTTCCGTAGGTGCCTGGCCTTCCTACCTTGGTTTCCCCAGCTGCACAAGGGCTTATTTTGTTTTTACTATTTTTTCAAAACCACTCCAAACTGTGCCAAGCCCTCACTAAAGAGGCAAGAGAAATCAACCCTGCCCTGTAGTTCTTGCAAGCTAATTTCAGACATGATCTAATGAGTGGGTGGTAACAAGACAGGAAGGCGGGACAAGGAGAGAAAGGCCCAAGCAGGACTGTTGAGGTTAGAAGGAAACTCAGCAAAAAGCAAGTGCACAGAGAATATAACAAAGATCCTTTCATTCTTCAGTTGTTTGTTTTGGGTTTATATATATATATATAATGAGGAAGAGGAAGTGAAGGCTCATCTCTGAAGTATCTGGTAGGTGTTTGAAGAAACAAGTTTCCAGGAAGAGCTTAGGCAGGGAGATAACCTCGACTGGCAGACCAGCTCTCTGTGTAGTGGCTGAAAAAAAGGAGATGGCAGGAGCAGACAGCGCAGTGCAGCAGCATTGCCAGCAGCACAGGCCAGATGGGAAATGCAAAGAACTGAGACACAGCAGCAAGCAAGAAATAGGTGCGCAAAGTCTTGAAGAGTCAGCTTGAACACAATGGGGGAGGAAAAAAGGGCACAGGGTGGAAGAGCTGTGTGACTTTGCCAGGCTGAAAAGGCAACAAGGTTTTTCCCACAGATGCTTGTGCCTGGATCTGAAGATGTTCGCATTTGCTTCTCTTAAACACAGTATTTATGCCAGATAGGAACATAGATATTTAAAGTAAAAATGTGCTCTTTTACCTATGTCTCTTAAGACTTACACATGATAGAAGATAACTGTGCTTGTTCTGGACCAAATGGAAAAAAAAAAAAACAAACTCCTTTCTTTCTGGAGTTGCTTTGTTCCTGTTCAGCACTGCTGACCTTGCTCAGTACAGACTGAATTACAGAACTTCCTGATCTCTCAGGTCCCGGTTTTGTCACTTCCTTGCACTCGCTTGATTTTTGTGTAGTAAGTTTGAAGGTTTGTTGGCAGCAAAGAAGAGCTTCAAATCCAGACATTTCTCTTGTTTACTTGCTGCGTACTCTTAACTAGTTTGATTATGAATGCAACCTCAAACTGCAGAGGGTTACAAGAACAAAGTTTTCTCATCCTTTCAGAAGCTTTTGGCAATTTCCAAGAGCTGAAAGCTAATTATTTTGGCACAAAGAGGCACCAAAAGATCTTTTAGCTATGGCATTCCTGTTTAAGGTTTCCTTGACACTTTTGTCTGAGAGGGAAAAGAAAGAGAGGAGTAATAAAAAGCCCACATTTATCTTTTTTGAGATATAGAACAGCTTCACTACAAGAAGAAATGAAATAGATAAGAGCTCTTCAGGTTGGAAAAAAAATAAGATGACTGCAGAGAGAAATGATAGCAGTCTATAAAATGCTGAATGGAGAAGGTAAATACAGAATAATTGTTCACTTTCTCTTGCAGTACAAAAGCTGAGGGGGCATCCAACAAAGTCATTAAGCAGCAGGTTTAAAACAAACACACCCAAAAGGAAGTACTCTTTCATACTGTCCATAATTGCATTGTGGCAGTCAGTGCCTCAGGAGGTTGTGAAGACTGAAAATGGATTTTAAAAGGCATTAAACAAATCCATGGGGGACAGTGTGATCAACAGCAAATAAACACAGCAGCTTAGGTGAAACTTTTGGGGTTTCAAACCCTTACCCAGCTGATTTCCCAAAGCTGGGAGGAGACACCATGTCAAGATGATTTGGTACGTGGCCTTTTTCTTCATCGCTAAGCATCTGCCACTGGCTGTTCCTGGAAACAGCGTGGCAGTTCCTGTTGTTCAGTGCTGAGACAGGAGGCACATCAGTAATGAGCAGTAAACGGTTCCCTGCATTCTTCTGCTCTGCTCTTCTCCATCTTCCAAGCAAGCTTCCTCTGAGGGCAGGAGATGCTTCTGGCAGAGCTTTGCAATCCAACCCTTCCCCCGTTTTCCCTAGAGCAACCACACATATAATTGTGCAGAGAGAGAATATTGCGTTAGCCACTGAAGTGCAAATCTCAGGTTAATACAAGGAAAATTCTACTCCTATGTTTTGGTATTTAATTGTAGCCTCTGTATCTCATATTCAAAGGACAGAAAATGCAGCTGTCCTCCATTCTTTGTCAAAAAACTCCCCAGTAATAATTTGGTACTATCTACAAAAAAAAGAAAGACAAGCCAACCAAACAACTGCTCTCCATAGCCCAGTGAAAGTAACAATTTACCTCAGACAGCAAGGAAAAACAAACAAACAAAAAGAAAAACCAGAAACTCCACCCTGAAGTCAGTTTCATTTTAAAAAATAGTAACTGCAATAAAAGATTTTACATGCAACATTTATAAAACACAACAATTTCCAATTATAATTATGCCCGGCCTTTTTTTTTTTTTTTTTTGGTAAAAAGGCTGTAATAATGCCAATTCTCTTCCAAACAATTTCAGAACAGAGTCAGAAACATTTTCAAACTTCAATTATTCCCTATTCAGCTAAACCCATTGTATTAGCAAGGAAAATTCAACTGAACTGGGCGCTTGTGCCAGCTATTTCCCATGTCACAACATGCTCATTCGTCACCCCAACATTTCTCCAGCCTTGCACAATGCACAGTCTACAGCATCCCCAAACCAAGGACGGGCAGCTTGTCCCACACCCCCTAGCAGCCCTGGCCTCTCCTGCCACCCACTTCCATCTCCCTGCTGCAATTTCCCCTTTCCTCCTAACACACACACCTCCTGCTCCCTCACTTTACCATCCAGCAACAAGGCAGAAAAGAAAGGAGAAAGCAGCAGAGAAGGGGCAAGGGAGAAACACATGGTAGGTGATCAGTGCTGGGCACAGACTTTACACATACAAGAAATGTAACAGGATTAAAAATTCAAGGTGGAAAACCACAAAAGCCTAGTAATGGTCTAGCACAGTGGAAATCTGTGATGAGCTACTGATGACTCGAGGTTTCCAAAGCACTTGTACTGTCAGCTTTGGAGCACACTAAACAAAAAATAAGGCAAATGATATACTCACACTAAGGCAGGGGGGTCCTAAGTTGTTCAACACCTCTGCTAATGTGGTTTGCCCGCAAGAGAGTCACTGATACTGGCCTGTGTCCTTCAAGGGTTAGTATCTCAGTACCAATGCTTGGAAGTTTCCCAGTAAGAGCTCACATCCCCTTTGTCCTTCTCCAGGTGCTCAGCTCTCCTCAGTGCTCACACACGATAAGGAACCCAGTCAGGAGAGAAATTAAAATGGCAGGAGAATAGATGTATAAGAGCAAAATAAGGACAAAAAATTACTTTGAAAAGTAGTTATGGGGGAAAAAAAAAGTGTAGATCAGAATGAAAACAAGCACAGAGAGAAGCATAATTCTAATGAGGTTTCTGTTGTTCTTTAGGAAGAGCCACAATTACAGAAAATGTATCACTTAACAAACTCAAACTATAAATTATCCTTTGATACACATAACAGGAGCTTACTTGAATCACATCCCAGGCAACTACAGTCACCTGATAAAACTAAAATGACCATAAGAATAGAAGTTAACTTTTTTAATTTAGAAATTAGTACCAGAGAGGATATTTAGCCATGAGACTACTCCAGAAAAAAAAAAATCATAACAGTATATTACATCTCAGTGCATCAAGGCACAACACTTCAGAATGGTGGCAATAAAAGAAAAATTAGCCTCAGCCTTCTAAACAGAATTTCAGTGAAACAGACATTTCAGTTAATGGGCTTTGACTGGGGGTATTTTAGCTCTAGGCAGTCTAGCCTGGTGCACTTTGAGCTTAATTCTCAGAGGTATCAATCATTTGAAACTTCAGATGAACTCAGTAAGATCAGCACCTGATGCTAGTCAGTCAGGCCCGGCTCTCCTCAAATGGTTAATCAAACAGGCATTAAAAAAAAATGTGAATCCAGCAAGGTTTTGACAACCAGGGATTCATCTGTAATAAGACTAAGAGTAAAGAAGTACCCTAAATCCAAGGATACTGCCTGCATCACTGGCAGAGCAACAAAGAGAAAATAGAAAGACTTTTGTGCTGATAGTGATACCCAGGCATATTATTTTCCATGTGCAGCACTCCTGCATGAAGAAGGGCAGTCCCTGGGCCTGGAGAGAAGAGAGCAGGACAGCACCTGTAGCTATGTGGGCTGCAGCTCCTACAGGGAATGCAGCTACAGCCGGTGCATTCCTTGCTAATTAAATACAGTCCCCAGGCTGCCAGCCAATTACCCCTGCAACCCTCCCATAGCCACGTCTGCAAGCTGCTGATCAAATAAGGGATATGTGGAGAGCTTGGAAGGCAAGTAAACTCAAATTTAAAGCCTTGCTGCATACCAGATACAATCATAATATTTTTCTTACTTGTTTACTATTTCCAAGCAAAGGGATATCCGTCATCATGCTGGACTCTTACTTCCTAGATCATGGAGCTGTAGTTCGCTTGCAGAGACTCAGCTGTCCTGTGGACCCTTTGCCTCCGGGATCCAGGACTGGAGCATCAAGAGCGCCACTGGAGCTGGTGATGTTGCAAACAGGGAGAGCAATAAAATAAGGTAGGGCAGCACTGCGACACCACACAAAACTGCTGTACTCGCTGCAAGTGCAACACGGAGAGTCCTGCATTCAGTGCAACTCTTTGTCAAAGTATAAAATGAGAAGCTTATCTTTTTCAAAGCTTTTCTTGAAACACTATACAGAGCTGCCTGTGTGCAAGCATTATAATCAGCTGTTCTTTTTCCCAGTAGATAGGCAAAAGAGTGCTATCTAATTTCATAGACCAGGTCTACACTATGTCTTCTGTCTCAAAATGGAGATTTTCCCTAACATCATTAAAATAAAGCAAGCCCATCTAAGAAATTAGTCTCTTTGCTGACAGTGGACTTCAGGTGTTTGCTAACTGTTCTTTCCTACTGAGGTTTATTTTCTTATCATAGCCTAATCATTAGTTTTACAGAGGTACAGAACATACACATAACTCAGCAAAGGCAGCGGCCACATCCCACCTCCTGCCAAAATCCACTTACGAGGATCTAAACAAGCTTGGTAAAAATCCTCATTTTGTGCTTGTTCTCCAACCAAGAAAGCAGCCAGGAATGATTCTGTCACAACCAGGTCTTCCCACACACCCTGCTTTCATCTTAATTTTTATTCATGCAAATTTCCTGCAACATGGGCTGGAAATTGCTTCTGTTGCATTTCCAAAAGACATGGGAGGATTTCAGCATCAGCCACGGTTACACAGGCCATAAACCAAATTTTAACAGACAATAGTAGAAACCAAGAGCTAGCACAACAGACATACAAACTCAGTCCTGCCTCTGAAAACACTATTGTTTATTGCTGCTAAGGTCAATGAAAGTACAAACAAACTGCTTTAGCAAACCCACAGATTTACATATGCCGATACTCTGCATTGTTAGTTCTGAAGGTATTTGAAGAATGGTTAAAATCAGACGTGGTCATGCCTCAAATACAGCAGCTGAACAAAAAAATCAGTGGTCTTGAGTGGCATCGAGGCCAACCTGCTGCTTATCCAACAGATTCGCTTTCCTTTTGAATCTTGGGAGGGAGGGACAAATAAGTCCCTTTTCAGAGAACTCAGTGAAGAAAGTATGAATTTCTGGCCTCAAAGGCTAGGGACAATTTGCTACTCCCTCGGGGGGACCCAAACTTAATTCAGTGGCTTAAGCCATCCCACAAGTCCACCCCAAAATCCTGCAGAGCAAGGAAAGGAAGTCTGGTTAAACCCAGGTATCACCAGGCTAGAAGCAGCTCTCTGGATGAGCCCAGATCTGGTTTAGGATCATAACAAAGTGAGACCCTTCTACACAACCTTAGTTACGGGCATGTCATACAGCTCTAGTAATAATGAAATTACTAGTTTGTGTGAAAGTGAAGCCTTTTGTATCTCAGCAAAAACTAAAGAGGGGAACATAAACAACCAGCAAGACTGAGCAAGAGTGAGGCTTTCCTATTACTTGTGTACTTGCCAATATTTTGGTTTAGTGATAAATATTAATCCCAACTGTTAATAGTAATATAAACTAAATCACATCCAACATGCTTCACATGATGTGTTTTATTCTCCTTCACTAAGGGATAAATCAAAGTCTAGTCAGTAGGAGTCAAAGGTACCTCTGTCACTGAAAATCACCTTGACTGCTGTGTGCCTCCTTTTCTTTACTGGTAAGCATAATTTTGCCTATTGGTTACAAGTCTGATTTTGTTTGAAAAATTTTACACTTTCTGCCTTTTTAATTTAAATTTGATGATATTTGCAGTCTGGTCTTGAATGACTTACACAGGGCAATACAAGGAATATGAGGCAGAAATGAGAGCAGAACCTCTATTTCCTTATTTACAATCACGAGCTTTAACCGTTCTCCAGTACTGCCTCCCTTACTGAAATAGTAAAGAATAAATGCAGGCCATTCCAGTTTTCAGATTATATGATCCCAGCCTTCCTCTTTTGTTGTTGCTCATTCATCCTTTTTATGTAACTGTTGCCTTAGCTGTGAAAGCCATAAAGGTCAACTTGACACTAAACTAGTATCATTGGGAAGAGTTATCAAAATTGTGGACAAAGCATAAAAGGTTGCCACCCATTTTCTTGATTTCTGGGAGAAAGCATGTTGGTAACATTATTCTAAACACAACTGCTCCAGTGAACGGCACTCAAAATACTTCTGCAATCGAATTTACTGCCTAAGATTATGTGTGCAACAGGGGGAAGCTGTAAATAACGGCACAGTCTTGCTAATGACTGTATATAGGGCAGAAGGAAGGTCAGATAACAGTGCTGCTGTTTTCAGTAAATTCAGTGGATCTGATTTTTATCTCACATTGCTATAATTTCAGTGGTATATTATTTTATTGACTTTTATCCTAATATAAGTCAGAGTATCCCAATTGTACGCTGTTTCTCTTAGTCAAAAATTTCTTGTGAGTGTAATAAGACTCCAGCGGATTTATCAGTATTACTACAAAAAAAATACTAAGAAACTAAAAATAAGAATACACCAAGTGCAATATCTATGTTGTCTATACTGGGCTGTGCTATTAGGATTGTACTGGGGAAAGGAGCAACTCAAAGGCTGCATGGGGCAGAAGTTTTATGAGGATCTGTGCTTCACTTATGCTGGAAACACTTTTCCCATCAAAAGCCCACTTTTACTGTAATTAAATGCTTCAAGTAATCAATAATTTTGTCAAAATTTCATTTTAGGGGAAAAGCAAAAATTCTGAGAGCATCTGGTGTCTTGTTTCAGTATCTTCCCTTGAAAATAATTTTACTGTGACATGTAGCATAGTGCCTATAAATATGGTATATACCATGCTGTAGTGTAATAGATTCTAAATTAAAACAGACGTTTCAATCTAGCCATCATTTATTTTTCTGAACACTGCAAAAGGCTATACAGCCTTTATTTTCTGAACACTGCAATTATACCCCAAATAACAAACTAAACTTGACAAAACCAGTGAGAGAGATCTCTCCCTCCAGTGTTCACCGTGGGATTTCCTGGCTTTTTCCATTTCTCTCTGGAGCGAGGTGGGTGCAGTCCTGCAAGGAGAACATGGCAGGAAGGCTGCTTTTGGGGCTCGCTCTCCACGAAAAGATTTGCAGCTCAGGCTCGCGTCACCTTGCTTTCCCCACGCTCGCTCCCAAGCTGGCACGCTGGCGTCTTGCTGGGCTGCGCTCATCAGGCAGAGCTGAGGAGGAGGTGAAAAGCAGAAAAGCAGCATGTGGAAATGCAGTGGGAAGCCGAAGCAGGCCGTGCCGATTGCAGCGGGAGAGCTTGCGACGGCCGCGGTGTTGCGGTGGCACAGCGGGCAGTTCCCACAGCAACCTGCCGCTCCCCAGCTCCTCTGCACAGGCAGCGCTGAGCTGGCAGAGCCTGGCTCTGAGCATGTCAGAAAATTTTGAAAGAACTTCAAACAGACAAAGATTATGCTCCAGCAGGGTTGCAGCTAGGCATAATTTAGCCAACCCCTGCCGCCTCCTCGCCAAAAAACCCACCACCACTGAGCTGAGCCATCCCTCCCGCTGCACTCAGACTGTGTAGGTCTGCAGTTAAACCCCAGGTTACGCAGCAATTCCTCTGCCAGCCTCACTAGGCACACGGGAGCTTCATTGCTATCCTCGACCCCACTGACATTTTCATGAGTTTCAGAAAGAAGGTTATATCCGAGAGCTGATCATCACACCAAAGAAAAGGAAAATAATTTAAAATAAATTTGGTTATATCTACATTTCAGAATAAATGTAAATTTGCACCAGAATAACATGCAATGTGAAATGAGACTTACAAATGTGTTGGTACAAGCTTGCACATGAGGCAGTCACAGATGATTGATACGATGACTGATACTATAATTTAGCTTTTAATGCAGTTTAAATGAGCACTCAATTCTGTACCCTTTAATCACAAAGTGGCATTTCATCTCATGAGTAGTCGGCTGTAGTTCAATAAAAGAAAGACTGCCCAACAGGAATAGGCAAAGTAGGCTGAGGCCTCCAAAAAAACCCAGATCAAAAACATTATTTGAAAAATGAAATATTAATATGGGCAAGACTTCCAACTAAATGTTTCCTTTGGTATTTGCTCAAGTGAATGTTATACCTCTAGTGGCAGTAGAAGTGAATTACTTAGCATAATGACTATGGAAAATTCAGACTACAGTTAAGTAGTTTCTACATCTTGGATATAGGTATATACATACAAAACTGTGCGTCATTTTTGAAAAATGAAATCTTAAATCCCCATGTTGGTAATTCACACTGCTTAGAGCCTGAAAGTCGAGCAACAGACATGAGCAGGCCTTTCCAAGTTAAATAAAATGACAGAACGCAGGCTCACACCCAGTATTCGGATGCGCCTGCGGCTTCTGCTGAAGTTACCAGATATGTCTTATTACCTCCCCTCAAAGGGAAGCTTGTTATAAAAATGCTAATATACAACTCGCCCCTGCAGGCACGCGGGGAGGCAAACCGTACGCTACAGCTGTGTGAGAAGACATGCTGCTGTGGAGAGGGACGCACACGGCAAGACTGGTTTAAGCTGCGACAGTGCTGGGAATTTGTCTGTGGACATGTATCTCCTCCCAAATCCAGCTGTGTTGACAACAGAGTCCTCCCCCGGCCTACCCAGAGGCTGGTGAGCATTGCCCTGCAATAGGGTACCACCCCTCTGATCTGGATATACTCGTTTGAACACTCCCTAACCTATTTCAGTGAAAATCAGCTGGGCCAGCAAACTCTTATTACTTAAAATGTTAGGCCATGGTTGCACAGACCTTTTTTCTTCCCTGAAAAACAAAATCCAGCTATTTCTAATCCCTTAATCTTGGGCTACGTTTGTCTCTGCATCCCCCACTCTGCTGGTCTATGCACTATTTTGTCTGTTTTTATAAACCTAACTTGTTGGGGGTTTTTTTTATAAGTTGGATTCCCCTCATGCCCTAAATGTTACGGTCTGTGCCAACATAACAGAGATGGAGTGGGCTTGGAAAAAAATGGCCAGGAAGTCCCTACATCAAATTTGTCATCAGGATGTCATCAGGAAACCATGGTCTGATACTCCCTAACCCCCCTCTGAACTTGGCCTTTGGTAAACCGCATGACTTATTTTCCAGTCTTCTCATCGATGATCTTAATGTCTTGTTAGTGTCACACTCTCCAGATCCACCAAACTCAGTAGGATCTCCACAGTCAAAAGTTTTTTTTGGCCTGGGCCTTCATGTTAAGTAATTCAGGATGTGGCTGTTGCTGAGTTGTACCCTCCCATACACAGTCCAGAATGTGCCCAAGGCAGGTTGATTCTAACGCCTTGAGTCAAAGGGGTCACCATAATACCAGGTGGAGAAATAAACTCGAACCACTGTGTGTGCAAATCAAGTACAGGTAGCATCTGTGCTGACGGTGTCCTCCTCAAGTCAGCGTACGTAGATTATCCACACTGTAAATTTCTCAATTGTTGGTTCAAGCAAAGCCCAAATCCAGAAGCTTTTTGAATTTCCAGGTCAGAGGTCAGTGCCAGCCCAGATCTCTCTCTTCTGTAGCATGTTTGCAATGTACCAAAGTCTGCACGAACTCAGCACGAGACCATCTGCTTAGCAGCAGTAACAATTTCTTGTTCTCAATGTCGAGCCCTTTTAAAATCCTTTGTCTTTGTCCTGCTGACCATAATAAGGAACGAGTTCAGCAGGAAGGACGAGTGGTTTCCAGAGTAATTCCCAGCAGAACTCCATGAGGGAGCCTGGAGCACGCCTCAGTGCCATGCTCATGAAACAGAGCGTGCAGTGTGGAGAGCTCTTCAGAGAGGGGCCAGGATCGGAAAGAGAAGGACAAATGGTACTTGTGGCCAGCTTTTAAAGACAAATCTAAATATCAGGGTAGGCATTTGCTAATATGATAGCAAAGTGGTCAGTGAGGCTGGCTGCCTTGCCTGCCCTCTGTACAGCTGCGCAAGTACTTAATAAGTTGCACATGTAGAACGCTTGAGCAGCAAAGGTGCAAAATGGATTGTATTAAGTGAAGCTTTTAATAAGATTTTGATAACAATTATTTTTATGTTAATCTCTAAAGAGTTTGCTTTTGTACCATTTAACTGATAAGCGTATAATCTAGTTTTAATTTAATCTCTGCAGGTGTTTCCCAATAGTAAATGTTACATTTTTATTGCTTCCTTAGGCAGTAATAATGGGGGAAATGTCTGTTAGGCTCCTATCGTCCATTTGTATGCAGATAGCATCATATTTTATAATAGCTGTAAATCTGACAGGATAGCCTCTTACTTTTGAGATGACATTATAAATATGTGTCAACACTGAAGTAAACATCTTTGGAAGGAAAATGAAATAGAGATGTTATTAGAGGTCTAATGAAACAACCATAACTGCTTATTTTTAAGAGATGTACGTGCACATCCTTGAAGGAAGCAGAGCCCATGCTGGGTTTGCAGCTTTCTGATGAGCAGGACAATGGAAATTCTCAGCAGGATCCTACAGACAACGCAGAAATAGATCCTACACTTCATAAAGATGATGACTGTTTATAAAACTCTAAATGTTTGCTCTCTCTGAGGTTTCTAAATGATTATAAATACCATGGTGTCTAAGACTCAATTATGGCCTCTTTCATACAGCTTCATGGAACAAAGCGTATGTCAAGAGCTCCCACACGAAGAACCGTAAGACACCAAGTACAAGGAAGAGAACCCTGATACCTGTCTGAAGTGTAACCCAAGTACTTTGGGCAAAATTCACTCAGTACAAGACTCGAAAGGGACCTGGATGATCGCTTAGATCTTTGGCCTTGTTCTCTAGAAAGAGCATGCATGAAACCTGCCCCTGTTTTCATTTAGTATTTTAAAGACAACTACTCTTTAGGCTATCTTTTCTTCAAACCATTTTATCTGTTCTGCAGCAAATATGGCTCTCTGGCATGCTGTGCTCACCGTGTCCGTAGGCACATCTCTGGGACCCATTAGCACGGGCAGAGAGCTGAGCTAAAGGACTTCTGAGGTGGAACTGGCTTGCCTCCAGCCAGTGCGGAGCAGGGGCAGAGAGAGCTTCGAGCTGTCTTTACTCTCCTGTATAGGCATGCCCTGGAAGGGATTACACTTTAACAGAGGTCTAGATATTTCTTCAACGGTGCTTAGATATGTGGCTCCCAAGGTCCACATTATTAGTCATAAAAACAAACAGCCTAACCTCTGACACAAAAAAATACATGCTAGTATGTTTAAGTCCCCAGTGACATAGAATGGGAATACAGCATGCTGCCACTGGGGGGTGGAAATTTGAAAAGCTGCCACATGAGCACGTCAAAAAAAAAAAAAATTTACTGGTGAATTAAAGTTAACAAGAACAGCTTGGACAGTTTAGGTTGAGCAATTCTTGCTTCTATTATAAGTCAGAACATGTATGCTGCTTCAAGGTGGTAGTTTGAATGCAGTGCTTTGTTTCTTTTGATAGTCCTTTAAAATGAAAATAAGATCTTCTATGAAGACTTTTTTATAAATTGGTATTAATTGGAAAGAAAACTCAAATCATTTTCCATAGAAAAACAAGATATAAACAACACAATATGGGTGTGAATGGAAATGCAGATAACGTCCCTTCATTTCCTTAGTTACTTCACAAAAAGGATCTGCCATGTTGTGCCATAAAGAAGGCAACTGTGAAGAAAAACAAAGCATCACATTAAGACTATCCACTATTAAAAATTAAATGCATTAAGAGCTATAGGTAAGATTCATATACATAAAATGTTTAGCTCTCTCCTGTCTGCGTGCTAGTTCTTTGCCTACCAGACTTTGTAAAAATACAATTTACTTTGTGTAACTGCTTCAGACTGAAGATTCATTAAAGGAGGCCTCCTGATAAAGTGTTTGCTGTCAGCCTCTTCAACTGCACCACTATAACGCATGTGCCAGTGTTACAGGCATACCGGGATAGCAGTGAACACAGAACCCAAGTACCATACCCTCTGTATCTAAATTCTACCCAGTGTCCTTATTTCATGGCAGATAAAGTGGAATTTTTTGCTGACCGGGTGTGAAAATTACAGGAATCGGGCATAATGCTGTGTTTCTCACAACTTAAGAAAATCTCCTTCATGATAAATGAGTTGAGAATCTCCCATATAAAGTATTTAAACAGATGGATAATCACCACAGCAACCAAAACCACGACAGAGTCACGCAGGAGCACTCCGTATCTTCAGACTCTGGTCTCGGGTTTCGCGCTGCAAGGAGGCAATATTTTATGTAACAGAAGGCTAGTCAGTGCTTTTAGGTAACTCACTGTGGTTTCTAAGGTAGGTTAAAAATCAGAGGATCAATGTTCCTGTATTAGCTACAGGAACAGAACTTTTTTACACCTCAGATCACACTTCATGTGACCTGACAAACTTGTTGCAGATTCTCTACTTCATCTTATGTCTAATCCTTTGCATCTATATTTCTGACTTCATCCACATTTTTCCTCTCCTCTTTTCCCTGCTCTACCAGCATCCTAACAAGGACTGCAACCTCAAGCTGCCTCTCATCCCAGAAATAATTAATTATTCAGGCAAAATAAAGTAGCCCGAAAAGGAGAAAGAGAAAGAAACAATAAAGGAGAGAACTTCCCACAAATCTGAGATAATTCTAGTTACTGCCACACATGACAGTAGTCTCCATCTCCCACATGGCAGATGAGCAGTCTACCCACAGTGCATGGCATGTGGGCACACTCATATACAATGATTTTTTCATCCACCTAAAGCACTGAGCCTCGCTGGCAAGGCAGTGAGAAGAGCAGTAGGACTGTGCCAAGCCAGGCTTTGCACACACCCCAAACCCAAAAAGCTCGGCACCGGTGAGTTTATCAAGCAGCTCTGTAATATTTTTGCATATGTCAGTGCTGGTTAAATAGTGATGGCACAGATGTGCCTTTAATGATATCTGGGATGGGGCAAAATATCTCTCAAGGGCACATTATTGCACCATAGTCAGTGATGTGGGGTTTGTGCTCTCTGAAGCATCAGACACTAGCAACGAGGACAGCAGAACACTGACTCCTACTCGTATGCATACAATAGTTTTCACATTTAATTGGAGTTAACACAGGGCTTTTAAAATAACAAAATAACCTAGAAACAAGCTGCAGGAATAGACTTGCGGAAGAGGAATGAGACCAGCACGATTTCTGATTTTCAACAGGTGGCCAGTGGATGCAAACGTTATTAAATATGTGATTGATAGAAAAAACTAAGTTGAATCCTGGGAAGCTTATGGAGACCTAAAACCTGCTTTTAGAGATTCTGAACTTTCTTTGCAAACGAGCTGGATGAACTGGAAAATAACAACTTGGCTAATTAATGTGCTTCTAGGTCTAGGCATTTTAAATTATGATTTTTCTAATTTGATCATTCTGTTTATCATTAATTTGAATATCTCTGAGGCATGTTTATGTCTGCTGCTTCTCTTGAAACAGGTTTCCAAAATCAGGAACACCCTGCATTTGATTAATACTCAGTAAAAATATAGTAATTTTCTGAATGTGTCCTAAAGGCTTAAGTCTGATAGTCTGTTTAAAAGCAAGAATTCTAGTTTATTTCCAAACATAAATGTAAAACTCTATAAGCTAATTGACGCTTGTGAAGAACCAAAAAAAAATTTACCGGTTTTCACTGAGTACATTTTCAGAAATTCTGACAAGATTATAATTTCTATATAAATTAAGTGTAATATTATATAATTTGTGGCTGTAAGACTGAAACTGTTAATGAACTACTAGCAACTATTAGACCTGCAGAATGTAACTGACCCTTGGAAAAAGGTCAGTGCTAATACACACATCTTGGCTAAGTTGAAAAATTGATTTATTTTTATTTAATGCCTTCCATGATTTTAAATAGACAAAATATGTTACTTCCTGTCCTGGATTGTTTCATGATGTCATTGTGAAATACTAATGGCCACTGTGCGTATTTCACCATAGACGTGTGTTCATTTCACCGGTGGGTCAAGTCTGGTAATGGGTAGATTTTGCAATCCTGCTGACTGGATGGCTTAATATAAATCTTAATTAGTCACCTGACTTGCAACAAAAATATTTTGCTTCATTATTAATCTGAAAGGTGGGGATGGTCTTAGGTGGTGATTATGCTGCTGCAATTTTTTTTTATTATATGGGGCTTAAAAGCCCAAATCAGGAAAAAATACAAAGATAGGTGATAGGAGATGGTGAATAAAATGAGCTGAAGTCCACGAACAGTTTAATAACAACATATTAAGTAAATAAGAGGAATATATTAGAAGGGTAACAGCAAGAGGAGCAGTTTCGAGAGAGAACGTGCCCCATTTGAGCGACGCTGCTGTATGATTAGAGGATGATCACGAACGCTGCGCTCGCTCCCGGTTTCGCCCTGCAGAGGCCGGGGGAGACCCTTCCCGCCCGAGGGTTTGTGAGCGACCGGCGCGATCGCCCCGAGCTGCGGCTCCGGAGCCCCCCGGAACGTGAACCCGCGTGCCGGGAGATAGAGCAGCCCCAAGGTCAAGGGCAGCGAGAGCCACGAGCGGGGCCAGGAGCCCTCTCGGGAAGGGCCCGGGCTCCGAAGGCATTAGGTGAGGGAAATTCTTCTTGAAGAACACTCTCCCGGGCGGGAGGGGAGCCGGCCCGCCGCCCGCCATTGGGCCTCCTCCGCTGGGCTCCTGTCTCTTATACACA
>NW_020799100.1:15210798-15246472 GCF_003259725.1 Athene cunicularia | reverse complement strand
GGGGTATATAGTGTAGAAAGGCTTGTTGTATAGATTTAGAGGGTAAATAGTGAGATATAACAAGAATAGATTACACTGTGATTAAACAGTTTTTAAAAGGAGAATGTAGATACTAAGACTGTAAAGAGGTTATCTGCTGTATAAAGTGTTTGTCAGATGACATTCTGTGGAGTTATTTGCAGCTGTTAGAAGAAAAAAAAAACTAAAAAACCCCAAACCAACAAATGCACATGGAAGCCATGGTGATGGGGTTGTTGGAAGTTAAAATGGGAACAAAAAACTTCCTCACTTGATTTATTTTTTCAGCAGATACTTGTTAAGTAAAAACAAATCATAATCGGTGTTATTTCTGAGCCTAGGGAGAAGTTACGTTTCACTGGGTGTTTTTCCTCTGTCGAGTTAAATTTATGAAGAAACAGAATTCAAAGGAAACGCTGGCAGATCTGTGCTATTGTGACACCAGCAGTATATATTTAGTAACTTCAGGGAGGAAAGATCCTTATTGTGCTAAAAAAAATATCAGTGACAATTGTTTGTCTGGTTTTCAAAGAGCATTGGAAAGCAAGCTGGCGTTGTTCAGGTGTTAGGCTTTGGCCGGCGTCCTGTAAGGAGCATTGGGTTTGATAGATGCCTGCACCTGCGGGCAGTTTCATTGATGGTACTGAGAGAAGCCCATCTGCGTGCTGTAAAACACAGAATTGAGACCACAGATCTCGGTTTTGTGCAGATTTGTTTGTGCTTATCTCTATGTTCTGCAAGTAATCACGGTGATTACTGACTAGAAAATTTAGGGATGGTGAGGATCTGCTGCGCCGCAGTGCACAGTGTAGAAGAGCGGCAGCTGCCTCTCTTTTGAACGAAGTGGCTGGGGAGCTGCAGGCAGCCAGCACGCAGCCTTATTCTGAACGTGAGTGCTGCCTTAGGGTTAATCTGGGCAGAGAACTTCTGATGTTGCAGACTTTCTCTGTTAAAAGCCTTTGCAATTTCTTATTGATGAGTGCTGTATGAAAGATACGCTGTTATTAATACCAAACAGTCAAATCTCCCCAGCACGTGTATAGTTTATAATGCAGTGTTTGGGAAAAAGTGCTGTTAGGGATGTCACTTGGTGAGATATACCAGCAAGGTGACTTATAATGCAAAATGATTGTCTCAAAAGGGATTGATGCTGGTTGCTTGCTTAGAAATCCGGAAATTTATATTCTGAATGACACTGCTGTGTCAGCAAACGTGGCTACTATAGGCCTGGGTTTGCCAGATTTTACTTTTGCCAGTTTGAGCGGTAACTTCTTACCCAGCCAAATTAAATAAGGAAGCAGTAACGGGATATACTTTTTAAAGATTGGTGGCTTTCCGCCTTCCAAGTTGTGGAATCCTGGGAGGTTTGCACACTGTGTTCTCAATGGATGCCTGAGAAAAATGAGCCTGTTAATAGGTTTAGTGATCCATACCTCCACTGATGTTGTGACTTGTGGGGTTTTGGACACCTAAACAATTGCTGCAGGCTGAGCTGAAGAAACTGAAGTTATGATATGATGCCAGGATTCAGAGTGAAACACGGGCCGTGTTTAAATAAAAAACGAAAGCATCAAAATGATATTATTACAAATTATATTTTTAAAAGGTTACTAAATATAGTCACTTAAAAATATTTAGCAGTGGTTTGCTATTGGTTGTATGGTAGTTTAAAACATTTAGTAGGAAAAAACCCATTTTGTTAATGTCAAAGATGGCCTATGTTTCTGTTATGCATTCAGAAAAATAGGCATCTCTTAGTATAGATACATATGAGAACAAAGATTCTCCCATAGCTTACTGCATACTGCATCAAGCTAACTCTTGTAAAAAAAAAAAAATTTCTTCTGACTGTGAGAAGTTTCTAAAGAGTTGTTTTGTATTCCTACAAGCGGGCAGTTTTTCCACATTAGCTCTTCATATAGTCTTAATATATTTGAATGGAACAATGAATCTCCCTGCAATAGTACATAAAGTTGTTCAAGAAATAATGCTCACACTTGCTGCACAAAGTGAATCCAGAGTTTGTTAATTCTTCTGAAACAAAAGGGATTCACCAAAATTCTAAGAAGTACTCGGAACCCAAATTGCCACTTACAGAGCTATTTCTTTTCCTAGACTCTTCTTAATAAGGTAGCAGAACATCAACTTGGAACACTATCATTGGGGATTTGTTTTCAGAATATTATTAGTAGCATTTCAGTGAAGTGGAAACAAACCTGTGCTCTGAAAAGAAACTGGATCTTGGGGAAGGACGTTCCACTAAGAGCCATGAATTTAAATTCTACAGGGAAGATTTGCTATTTAAAAAAAAAAAAAAAAAAAAAAAAAAAAAAAGCTTAGTTTGTGAATAACAGTCAGGACTTGTAAATCTGAAGTTTTGATAGAGATACTCTAGTAAACACCTAAGCTTGTGTTGTGTTTCAAGGATTAAATGTATCTGGTGCTTGGAAATGTGAACATCATGATGTTTAGAATGCAAAAAATAAGCATTTGGTTTTGATTGTGCATAATTCTAGGGCTATTCGCTGCTAGGAAGTTCAGAAACGAAATGTCTTAAGGTGCAACCAAATCACTTTATTAGACCAGAGAACAGCTGAAATGGACCTTGTTTTATAAAGCTTCATGGGAGGTGGAAATGACAACTAATGAGTCAGTAGGAACTTTCTGTTCTTTTAATATTTCCTACTATAAAGTTAAGCCTCAAAGGACACCTTCAGTTTGATAATTAACCTGTAGGAGCTACAGTAAAATGTGATGTTCTTGAGGGGAAAATAGATGTAGCTGTTTTGCTCTGTTCTGTCTGTAGTGTGTAAAGTCAATGGTATGTGTGCTGAGGAGTCTGGCCTTAATTTTATTTTATGAATTACATTTGGGATTGTTGCTTGGTCGGGTCATGGGTTCTGGTTTTAGTTCTGGAATGTCTCTCAAAATAAAACTGTGGGGATGGCAGAGGGAGAATTATGACTGCTATACTTTGGCTAGAGACTGTGGGGGTAGAGAACCTGTCTTATTTTTTAATGAAATAATAAATCCCAAATCTGTTTGGTGTTATTCATCCCGGTTATTTTTCAGTTGGTTGCCTGTAACTACCATGCAATTGTTTAAACTCAACTCTTGTTACAAGATGTGAAGGTGTTCCCCATTCTTTAGTTCTGAATCTCTGGGATTTGACATACCTTAGGGCCTGTGTGAGCAGATACCTAAGTTATTACACCTCATCCGGGAAGGTCACCACTGCAGAAGGATTCCTGCCTAAATGGTGACTACTGCTGCCTTAGATCTTTGTGTTTCCTCATTTCTGCTCTGTTTTTCTCTCAAGTGTTAGTGTCCTGAGGGCAAGCATGGGATATCTTTTTGTTGGTGGTGGTTGGTTCGTGTTGCAAAGGCCCAGCATAAGCAACCCTAGTCATGGACTGGCACCCCAAAATGCTGCCATGATACAATGAAGAAGTGCTCATCCATTTATTTTATAGCAGTTTGTTAAATAGATGGAAACCTGATGCAAATATTTTTTCTATTTCCATATTTTTGAAGGAACTTAAGATAGATTCATAACCAGGCATCACGTTCTGTATTTTTACATCTTTGTTGACTGCCTCAGTTTAGTATAGACTTACGGAAATAATCTTCTCGCCTTTTCTCTTTTTTTTCCCCTTTTTTCCTTTAGAATTGCCAAAATGCTTTGGAATTCTTAAACGATTCAAAAACTGAAGTCTCTGAGGATACAAAATCATAAGAACACAAGAAGCAGCAAGGAGGATTCAGTGCCAATGCAGCAACAAAAAAGACAGCCAGAGTTAGTGGAAGGAAATCTTCCTGTTTTTGTTTTTCCTACAGAACTTATATTTTATGCAGATGACCAGTCAACATACAAGCAGGTGTTGACTCTATATAACCCCTATGAGTTTGCCTTAAAATTCAAAGGTGGGTTTCTTAGGTTAAGTTCTATTTAAGGGTTAGTTGGTGATCTTGAACAGTTCAGTTATAATTCATGTAACAAATCATACTTGTGACAAAACCAAACTCGAGTCTTAACTTATATCTGTTGATGAAGTTGGTGAGGTATTAATTGATGATTTGTTACCACTCCTGTCCTTTTTGTTGCAGTTCTTTGTACAACTCCAAATAAATATGCGGTGGTTGATGCTACTGGTGCAGTGAAGCCTCAGTGCTGTGTTGATATGTAAGTAAAAGCTGGTTGGTTGGTTTTTTTTTTGTAATGGATGACATTTAATTATCTCAATTTATTTTATTGTTTAAGAGGTTGTAATTGACAGCATGCATAGTATAAACTAAGTTGTAGAAAGATAGAGTATTTTCCTAGTCTCCTATATTCTTGTGGATGTCTGCTATTCTTTCAGTCTAGGGCACAGATATTACAATATTTGAGATATTTCCTCCTTTAATTTTAACTTTAGGCATAAATAAATTGCCAGTAAATGCATCCTGTAGTATGGTTTGTAAACCAGCAGTGAGAGTAATCTGAGCCTCCTCGGAGTACTTTTTTTATTAGAGATAGCAAGAAAAATAAGACCTCCAGGGTTAGGAGTTCTTTGTGAGAAATATTTGTTTGCAGATTGGCAAAAGAAAATGTATGCAGTACTACTGAGCATACTTTCCTGGGCTGTGTTTAATAAAGGTATTTTTGCCAGCCTTTCACCCCAACCACCTCTCCTGCTCAGATCTCTCTGTCTCCCTTCTACTTGTTTCTCCTGTTAGGTCCCAACCCAGTAGCAGAGGAAATAAGACTGGTTAAGTGACCACAATAATGTATAGGGTCCATGGGCTGCTATAATTCAAAGCAGAATTTTCCAGTTTCCACATTATTTCTGTGCTGATGTACAGGTAGAGCTAAAGAAAGTATGAAGTACCTAAAAGAGCAGACTGAACTTTCTGAATAGAAATTTTCAAACTGTAAACCACCTCAGGAATCTCTGGCTAACAAATGGCCATATACAAAAAACTCTGCTGTTGAATGATTCATCTTCTGTCAGATAAATAATACTGTGCTTGGGGAATGGCTCTTTTCTGTAGACGGTTTTTCTCAGGTGTAATTTGGAAAATTCCAAGGACTCACCAAGTAGAAGGGAAGATTAAAACATTGAACAAAAAAGTTTCAGTGGGCAGGGGCAACAATCCTAAAAACTGAACAAACCAGGTCAGAGTATAACCGGTGTATCAGTTAGCTGTTTCAGTTTTTAGCAGACATTTACACAAGCTTGATTACATTTGGTTAATCTTAAACAAATGTCTTTTATTAAATAAAGAAAAATAAGACATAGGCATGTTTCCAGGGGAATTTTTTTGTGCAGCAAAACCCCCTTCCCATTCCAATGGTTGCTGTCTAAGGGCAGTGTTTACTGCTAGGATATGAGCTGTACTATGCAAGTATGGCCATTTGCCAGATAAACAGATATTCGACAGAGCTTCCAATTATGCAATGGTCTCTAAAAAGAAACAGGAGAATGTATCTGTTTATAAGGGTCTGCAGAAAATATCTCTTTGCTTGGCAGCAGATGCATGTTCTCATAGCACAGTGTTATGTAAAGATTCTGTTTAGATTGGTAGTTAGTATACCATGGTACTAAGAGTAGAAACAAAAATTTAAAAGGAAGTGTTAAAGGAAGAAATAAAGAGTTGACTCTGCTGTTCTGATATGCTGAGAGTTGTATGAATTAGGAAAGGGGGAGGGGGGGGGGAAAGCCTTTTGTTTTAGTGAAGGCAGTTGCCCAGCCAACACTCAACTTGCTGAAAGCCTGTCATAAGCATGCTCTCTTGCCTCTGAAGTGATGTAAAACTATGTACATTTCTGTGCATTTCTGCAGCTTTCTCGCTTGGGCAAACACTTAATCTCTGTTTCCTTTTTGAATAGTCCATTCAAACTAGATACCTGTTACTGGCTCTGTGTTAATGGCTGTAAATATCTTGATGTCATATAGTTCCTTTAAAGGAAGACCGAAACACAAAAATCTGTTTCTTGCAGCATTTTAATGTATATATTATCACAAAGATAGGTTTCTTGAAGCGATTTTAAGACTGCTATCTTTCATTACTAAGGATAGAATAATTTTTTCCACTCAGGAGATGGCAACCTTCTTGAAGCCAAATCACTTATATGTATTTTTTTCAGATTAGCTATTGTTATCTTAAAAATTTGGAATAGCCTTACATAAAAAAAGTTTTCCACTTCAGAAAAATAATTAAAATCCATATTAACCCTAAGAGCTGATATGACTTCAAAACCTTAATGTTAAAGCTTTTTAACGCTAGATACATATTTTCATAATGAATCATAAGTGCACAGAGGAGGCAGTTGAGCAGAGCACTGCTCAGAGGTCTGTATTGCCTTTGATCAGTGTTATTTTAAAACTGTGCCTGTTGTAGGTCCCATGTACATTTTTTTTTTATGAAGTGCCATAAAACTAGAAGAAATGCAACAACTATCACCCTGTCTTAGTATTGAAGCCATCTTGGTCAACATTCATAACAGTAGAGCAACAGAGTGATTGCTGGACAATGAGAAGGTTTACCAAGAAAATAACTGACTCTCTCACTATAACTCAGAGGATATGTCTACACTGCAGTCTTGAGTTGTGACTGCAGCTCGTGTAGCTACACCCAGCATAGCTCTTGGTAATTAGTGAAGGATCTGCAGCATCATGCATTTCAGTGCAGGCTACAGAAGGTGCTCAGGGTAGCTGGACTGATGAGCAATGCTCTGACAGCACAGAGCTCTGCCACTGATACCATATTCACTCACTGAAAGACAGATGAGAAATGTTCATGTAGATACACAGCTGTCATTTTTACTGCACTGTTACATGCTCTTAATGGTGGGCTTTGGTTTTTGAAAATCCCTTTGCATCTAGTTGACTGTCCCATAGAGGGAATGAATTTTGCTTCTGAGAAAGGATAATTGTAAAGCTTTGAGGCTGGTTTCCTCAAAAAGCTGGACTTCTGCCATCACCTGTCCAAGTGTTTGGAAGTCCTACTTTTCTTCTCTCCTTCTCTGTCAGCTCCAGTCCCCCCCTTACTTTTTAAAATCATTGGCCAGGATTAAACAACTTCAGCAAAAGAGAGGGCATATTTCAGATAATTGATGTTTCACATAAATTGGCAGCTAGACCTCAGATTGAGGCAAAGGTGTGCTTGAGATAAAAGAATTAACTGTTCTTTTGGCCAGCCAGTTGGAGCATATATGTTTGGGAACCAGAGTGTATGTAAGGAGTGGAGAGAGAAGGCAAGATCAAATCTTCAAGAACAATGAGTGATGGAGGATCTGGACTATTGCAATGTGTCTGTGTGTGTGTCGGGGGGGGGAAGAGAGGAAACACTGGAATGTAGGATGTAATTCCACAGGAAACATGCTTCTTATTAGTTCCTCTGTTTAAAAATGTTTTCCTCTGCAGTGTGATTCGTCACAGAGATGTTCGGGCTTCTTACTACGGTGTGATAGATAAATTCCGTCTACAAGTGTGTGAGCAGAGCCAGAGGAAAGCATTAGGGAAAAAGGAGATTATTGCTACTCTACTTCCATCTGCAAAGGAACAACAACAACAACAAAAGGAAGAGGAGGAAAAACGAATAAAAGAACACCTGTCTGAAAGTGTCTTTTTTGAGCAGACTTTGTGTCAACCAGGTAGCTGAAATCTTTTATACTGTCTTCTGAATCAGTTACAAATAGCTCAAGTGACTAGAAAGACTAGACCAAAATAAATTTAAAAATCGTTTTACTTACCTGTAAGACTCTTTATCAGTGGGGGATGATAGTGCCCAAGGACCCAAACTATGGCTATTCTGCTCATGCTGTCTTGATTAATCAAGACCCTTTGCTGCCCCACGTTTGCCTGTCATCCCTTGGCGAGTACATTCTCTATTCCTCTGGTCCAGAAGTTCTGTTACAGCTAATGGGAATTTATCTACAAAAGGATGGTAGTTATTTTTTCCCTTGGGCTCTTTCAGAACATATGCCCCTTCTGAGGTTGCTCCAAGCCCTTAATCCTCCATTTCCTGATGAACAGGAAATACTGCCAGAACATCTAAAGTGCTCCTTGTTCGGCACCGTCTCCTTTGTCTGTCTCACAAGTACAGAAAAGCAGAGGTGCCTGCTGAAAACTCTTTGCATGTTTCATACGTGAGGAAATGAATCAAGTGTCTTGGGCAAAACCTGGACCAAACAGTTACATTGAAGTGGTAGATATAAAAAGTATCAAGTTTTACAAGAACTGAATCTAAACTAATTCTTGATTTAACAGTCTACCTTCTTGTTAATTTTACTGATTTATACCATAATATCCTTGTCATTGTTTTATTTTTCACCAAAAGAACAAAAATCAATTACAGAAAATAAATGAACCTGCTTGAGAGTCATCTTGTTAAAACCAAACTGTTTCACTATTTATACAGTTTGATGGCTGGTAAAAGGTCTTTTACTAAAAAACCCCTTAAGATAGGTATTAGCAGGGTAGATGGTTAAAGCAAACTTACAAGATCTCTGGGCTGACAGAACAAATTATTATTACAATAGTTGTTCTGGTACAGAGGGTTTGAACCATCCTGAACAATCTTAATACTGGTCTTAATCCAAATGCTAGTTCTCTGCTTAAAACCCTTGATTTTTACTACATTATATTGCTTGCTTACAGAAAAACAGTAACCAAAGCAACTACAGGCTTTACATATAACCTGCAGCCTAGGAGTAACAGGTCTATGGAATTAAAATAGGACACATTGCTACTCACTGAGGATAGGAAGACTTAATAAAAACGTTAGGTAATTTCCAATTGGTCTTAAGAATTTTTTAGAGGTATTCAACTAACATGTTAACAGCTCTTTTCAGAGTTTATACAACGTGCCTTTTGAGTAGGTTCCAGCTGTTAAACTGCAGCGCAACAACCAGTGTGAAGGACAGACAGTTCATCTATAGTTTGCATTTCTTTATTCTGGTGATACGGGACTGTCAGAGTGGTTCACTCCCACAGTTTTGAATTAAGAGTCAAACAGTACTAGTTTGTGGCCTGTAAACTGGTTTTGGCAGGTGCGGCCCTTGAATCCTCTAAAGAAAGAAGGGGAACTGATCTGGCCTGAGAACCTGTGCTCTTGCTGTAGCCAGATTTTGTTCTGGAGGTGTAAGCAGTTGTCTGCCTGTGCAGCTCGTTTTGGTGTTCTTTCCAAACTGGTTACTGACCGCTGAAGGAACACCTCAGGGAGTGGACTCCGGATGCATGGTGAAACCTCAAGTGTTGCTGAAACATCCAGCTGTCATGAGCGTGTATATATAGCTACCGAGCCTGGCAGACACTGTTCCTCCAGGAGGGGAGGGGCTTGGGAAGTCCTGTGAAAACAAGTACCACCATCGCAACAGGGAGCAGCCTTCTCCACTGCGAAGCGCAGAACGTCTGGAAGGGTGGCATTAAGAGTTGTTTTCCACCCCCTCCAAACGGTAAAGAAAATCCCAGGATATTGCAGCTCCAATGTATCACAAACATTTTTGCAGGATATTTCACATGAATATTGGTTAGATGTTCCTTACACTTGTACTACCTTGTTTTTCAGAAAACAGAACTGCCTCATCGGGACCTAGTTTACTAACAGTCTTCCTAGGAATAGTGTGTATTGCAGCACTAATGCTACCTACATTGGGGGAAATGGAATCCCTGGTGCCTCTCTACCTCCATTTAAGTGTGAATCAAAAGTTAGTAGCTGCTTATGTTTTAGGTGAGTATTTGGGATTTTGTAAATGTTCTGTGGTTTGGGAAAACTTCTGTGATTTAGGAAACTTCTGTGTTTGCCAGCAGCTTCAGGAAACTCGGAGACAAAACACCACATTGTATTTTGTTTTGCATCTCCACTTATACTTTAACCTGCAGCCATAGTAATATCAGGGTCAACTAGTTATTGTAAGTATTTTAGACCAGATTTTAGTTGCTATTTATTAAATACAGACCCCTACATGTTAATTTTGCCTTCACTTGAGGACTGGCCAACTACAGTCATCTGCCAACAAAACTGAGTGGGCTGGGCTGTTTCTTACATGGAAACAGTTATCCCACTGCAGAACCTGGATCACTTCTGTTAGTTTGTTTCTCTCTCCAACCCAGATGAGCTGGTCTGGAAAGCTCTGTTCACTGCCTTCTCCATTAACAGTTGAAATGTGTAGAAATAAGTTGTTGTCAACCCTTCTTAAGACCACTACTATCCACAGTTCTTCCTGATTCGTAACGTGCTCCTGAATTAGCAGGCACGGAGAAGTTGAACGTTTCATTTATGACTATTTTTCTATAACTATTTCAGATTTGAAGAACAGTCACACTAAACTCAGTTCTCCTATCCCACTACCTGACAGAAATGAGGATTTAAAGGAAACGAGCTAGGCAGCTTCAAACTGATAGCTAGAGGTGAGGTAGTGATGGGAAGAGATGCAAGTTCTTGATGAGTAACGCGCACGCTCAGTTGACTGACCGACTCACTCAAGTCAGTCTGCTGAAATGGTTTGAAAACTCACTGGTGGCTCTTTGCCTGAGCCAGTGGTGATGTGTTTTCAGATCAGGACCTTGCAGTAATCCTTGCTTTGTTTTTTTTATCTCTAATTTTGAAAATTACTCCAGTTTGTGCTGGTTCCAACTATAGTGTTAAACGATTTGACTTTGTATATTGCAACAAGTTAACCTGTTTCTAGATTTACTAGGAAGTACTTCCAGGTTTTGATTCCTTTGGCGTTCATGGAAAAATTCTTCTGTGTGCAACTCTTGCTCGTGTAGAAAGTTGATTGCCCTTGAGAAGATGAAACCACTTTCTTCCACAACAATGTACAACTGGATTGTGTAGCAGTTAATTGAAGAGGGAGGCTAATACCACACCAACTGGGCTGTATGACATTTGAGAAGTATTTGCTTTACAGAAATGAGTTAAGCCCTTTATTGCCTGAAGGTCCCTATACAAATGATTTAGGCTGTCCTTTAGCACCTTCCAGAAGCCTCTGTTCTTACTCTGCAATGATTTAGCTAATCCAAGCTAAGGCCTACAGCAGGTGTGGTAGTACTGATTGCCTAAACTAATACAGCTATTAAGAAATAGCTGAACTGTAATTCTTCTTTAATGGATAAATTGCTTATCTAATGGAAGGCATCATTACAACTCTGTTCTATCATGCTTTATCTTCAAAATCTTTACAAAGAAAGGAATCAGTGTGTAGTGGCAGGACAGTAAAATAGTCTCAGAAATGTCGTTATCCACGGTGAGATCTGTAGGTTTTAGCTAAGCCTCTGCAGTGAAGGGCTGTTATATTAACATCATCTGAGCCTGCAAGAAAGTAAGATTGTCTAAGAACTGATAAATTACTGTTATGTAAGGTTGGAATTCAAGGAGCCCTAAAGTTTTTCCATATGCCTCTTTGCCTTGTGCAATGTAACTCATGGCTAAGAACTTGAAGATTTGTATTTTTTCCCATAATCAGCACATAATTAAAGTGAACTTTTCAGTGTGTCATGAGTAGGCTCTTAGCCCCACATTTCCTGCTTTCAGCTGGTTTTAATTGTTTTTAACCTCTATCAGAGCAGTTCTTTTTTTCCCTCCTTCTTTAAAGGTCACAACAAAGAGTCTGTAGAAAGCTCCCTGTGCAGGCTGACAAGGAAGCTTAACATCTTTGTCTAAAACTAGTCTTTGATCAGTTATTCTGCACAGAGCAGAAACAAAAATGTCTTGGAGCCTTTGGCTAATCTGCCTTACTGATGATTCAGCATCTGAATTACACTGCCCATAACTAGCACCCATGAAAACTGGGGCTTGTGTGGTACTTACCTCAGTCAAAATCTCAATGTTCACATTTTCCAGTAGTGAGATCAAGAGTTGTTTGGACTACTTACAGCTGTTTTGACATTTAATTACTAGATACTACTGCACTTCAGGGTCATTTTTTCACACATTTTGACTACATCAAAATTTAGAGTAATGCTTCTAATATTTAAGTGGAGTGTATATATAAATTCATTCTGCATTTATTTTGCACGTTTACCTTCTTTTCTGGCCTGTGACAGGGTAAATTTGTTTTTATTTTAAATGTATTATTCAGTGAAACTAAAGCATTTTGTTCATAATTCTTGTCTTTCAGGTCTCATCACCATGGTTATTTTGAGAACATGAGCTATGAGATAATAGGATGTCAAACCTTACTGTATATTCACATCATGAATGTGGACTGCCTTTTACTCCCATTTGGCTCATTAAGATGCTAGCAAAACTGTTCAGTGATTTAAGATACCTTCAGAAGTGTAATATATTTTAACTATGTATAATAAATGAAAGACTCAAAGCACTTTTCAGTGCTTCTGTAACAGACAGCTATGAAATGTTCAGTGATACCTGTGAAAATAATTTGAAAAACTTTTATATCTACGCCTACTGTAAAAAATCCTTATTAAAGCAACATTTGTTATTTTTAGTCTATGTTCACATCAGTGCGTGATCACTATAAAAGCAAACTGTCTTATGTAAAATGTTCATTTGGTTTGTGGTTGTACATGCTGAGGCTGTTGCATAACACTTCTGTATACATACCAGAAGGATGAGAATCATGACTAATCAGTGAAGAAAATGACAAATTCCATCAGTGAAACTATGAAATAAACCATGAATTTTAGGTGAAGAAATAATTCTCAAATTCCTTACTTCATTACCAATATATTGTTGAGTGCTCGTTTTCTTAACTGGGGAAATAATTTCTGCAATGGCCATTTTGTATCACAATTGTAGACAATAAAAACAAGTTCTCTAATCAGATCCTTTCATTTCTTAGGGATGCATGCAATACCTCAACTAAGTGGCATTAACAGAAGTTGAACTCACACTGCACACAATACAAAATTCACCCTTTTTTCTATTTTGGAGACTAAACTAAGTATAGCAACAAAGGCATTCCTCTGCACCTTTGCCCCAAGCTAAGATGGGGGATTTCTTCAGTATCAGAAACTCCAGTTTTATATTCTAGGTTTCATGTAATGAGTATTTCCCTTCATTTGACATTTCAACTGTTGGGATATGTTAACTTTAAAAATATTTCTGCTAAAGGACCACTATTACTGCATTTGATTCATACAAATCATACACACAAAACTTTGTTTATATGTCTATAATACGCTCTGATGTTTTTCATACACATTTTGGAAATTAAATCCTCTTTCCCCCTGCATGTTATGGCTCACTTTTCTGCTTATGCATGGAAGTACAAAGCAACCATGCAGATAACAGTATTGCTTTAAAAAAAAAAAAGAGGGAAAGGTTGGATTTAAGTTGTTAATCATTGTGCATTTTATCTTATATATAATACAAGGGAGCCTTTAAAGGGCAATAAAATGTTACTTCAGTTTGATTCTCAGAAGAACTGAGATTGTGTCATCTATCAGCATCAGATGATACATAGGAGTCAAACATTAACGTTCATGGAAAAAAAAAAGTGTTCCTAACTGGTTTGAGGACGCTGTGTTCCGGGGCCCGTGCTGCAGCCACAGTGCTGGTCTCCAGGCACCCAGATGGCCCTTGTGTCGCGGCGCTTCGCTGCCGCCGCGCAGCTGCAGTCCTGCGGTGTCACTGATACTCTGAAGTGCCTACACTCGTCATTCTGATTTGCGTGAGGTGGTTTAACCTGCTTCTTCTTGAGGAAGGGTGAGGGAATTGAACAGAAGTTAGGGAGGGAAAACTGCCATGTGGTACATTAGCCTTGGCTGTTATTAATGTATTAATAAAATATATGTTTAAATGTATTAATACATTTTCTTGTACTCAAGCCAATTAAAAAAAACCAAAACCCAAACCACAAACCCACCTTTTTTTCCTCCATATCCTGGTGTTCCAGTCATGGCCTGGGATCGCATTTCACCAGGCACTTGGAGAAGTACAGAAGAGAGAACCCCACGTGTAGGTACGGCGGGGCACCATAACCAGCTCTCAGCACCTGCAGACACCTTGGTCCCGCGGGACAGCGCACGCGCAAGACGTGGGAAGTGAGGTTACAGGACAACAGGGACCCAGAGTGCTAGCGGCTGTGTTCATGGAATTTAAACAGAAGTGATTGGTTTAGAAGAACACCTTGACCAAAGGAATCCGTAACAAAAAGTCAGCAACTAAAAAGACTAAAACATTGGACCATTTCTTTTTCAAGGGCGAGGAGAGATACACAGATTAAAAAGATTAAATGCACAGTGTAACTCGGCAGACTCAGATAACACTGGTACTTGGGCAAAATAAGCATGACAAATGTGAATTCTGACATCTTTCTACTTCAGGGAGATTACAGCACTCTCTATAATCACAGATTTATTCCAGTGTTGGGGAAAACAAGACCTGAGGACAGTTTCAGCTCAGCACTGTGAGGGGGGAATAGATCAAATCCTGTTACAGTGCGGTCACAGGGAGACGCTAGTAAAACTACTGGGTGGATATACAACATTTACAAGATATTTTCTGATGCATATATATATATATATATATATATATGCATGCATGTACACACCTCTAATACTTACACTTGATAGGGTTATGGAAAACACTGAATGCCTTTGGAAACAAGACCTAAGACAGTCAATATGCCTCCTCTTCAAAACACCAGGAAAAACAGTTAAGCACTCACGTCATTTCCCATTCCTGACTCTGAACACAAACAAACCAGTCATTTCCTTGAAATGGAAAAGTATTTTCAGCAGACGGTTAGGAGAGCTTTAAGATCATACAGCAGAAACAATCATCTTGTTTACCCAGCACTCGCTATGGCACTGATATCTCAACCAAGCAATGCTGGCAGGCAGGAAAAGGGAGCGCTGCCGAGATCACTTTCATGAGCGTCACTCCCGGCAGCTATAGCCTTGGTACATGAGCTCCTCTAGGTGTTTGCGCTTGTCTGGATCAGAAAGTGCTTAGATGTCCCTATTTTCTCTAAAGAAGTGAATCACAGAATACTTAGAACTATAATAGACCCAATATAACCGTTTCAGAGCTCCAGGGACAGATGGGGCTTTCAGATAACCAGTTCATTTCCCCAGGGATCATCGCAGCTGATGGAGCTCCCCGAGACTGGAGAGTGAGTCGAGCAGCCCCGCGTGGAGATCACATAGAAACAGATCCAGTCCCTGCAAAAGAAAATGCTGCTGCTGCTGCCATGTCGCAAAGCATTCCCCAGGAAGATAACCAAGCATGCTGTCAGGTGGCAACTGCCACTGCTCTTACTTAAACAGCTTAACAGTGGTATTTGCAGCAGCTCCAGGAGAAGCCCATGCACAGAACTGTGCCTTCAACAACAAAACAGACAAATCCTTCCTGGAATCAACTAGCTAAGAATTGTCAAAGCCAATCACATGTTATTTCATTGAGTTCATATGTAGAAACATCTGATAACCAACAAGCCTCAACTGGAAAGAAGCTGCCAAATAGGTTTGGCAATAAATCACCATATTTTAGTCCTCATTTGTCAATGTATATTTAAGATACTTGGCTTTTCTTGTAACAGCTTTCCTTCTAAATGCCAAGTCCCATCACCCCTTTCCTTTGTCAGGAGTACAAATCTCATGCTTCAGACTTACATGCACTGGCAATCCATCCCACTGGTAGGGCAAGACTACAGAAGGGAACTTGCCTGAGCCAGTAAACCAGAGCCAGGAATACTTTGTTTACAGGAAAGAAAGCTCTCAGGTGCTGAGTGACAGATGCTTCACAGGGCCTGTGGAGATCCAAGGCAACCTCAAAATTCAGAGACCGAGCATTACAATTAGTCTTAAAAAACTCCAAAACTTTAAATCACCATCTCTACCAGGAGGGAGTTTGAGTTTTTGGGTCAGAGCAGCTCAGAGTACAAGACCCTCCTGGCCAAAACCAAATAGTAATAAGGGAACAGACTGCAATACAAAGCACGCAGGGCTGAGTAATCCTGGTATCTGATCCTCCTGCCTAGCTGTGTGCAGAGATAGGGGCTGAGTGGCTGTAGAAAAACAGATTCTCTCCTATGTCTCTCTGAAACGGGGCACTCTCCTCCTCACAGCAGTGCTAGAGAAGGCACCACCTCTCATTAGAGCTGAAGGAGAAACATCCAGTTAATGGTGCGGGTGAAGGAGTCTATCTTCCCTGTAGGCACAGCTTGCTGCCTGAGGAAATTAAATTAAGACGGAAAGCGTTGAAGGAGAGTGAAGTATGCTGTCACCAGCAGCGTATCACTTGTTTAGTACTGCTCCGCATAAGCTAGTGAGGACTGGGAAACCGTTGCTACACAGTCTAGCAAGAGCCACTCCAAGATAATGAACATATAAATGGAAGGAGTCGAGAACCTGTGTATCCTCAAAAAATGAGCACTAGACAAAAGAACACAGGCGGGCAGCACTCACAGCGTAAAAGGGATACACTCACCTCTTGGTCTATTTTTTATCTTCTCTGGAAGCCCTCTGCTGTACGCTAACTAGCTGTTTACTTTGGACAATGAACTATAGCTAATGTTAATAAGCTCTCGAAAATTTGCAAAGCTCTATAACAATATAAGGTGGAATTACATGCAAAGCAACACACCTGATCTTTGAAACAGCAGAGACTCCGCAAAAGAATAATTTAAGCAAGAGCACAACCATGATTACAGCAGCACAATCACGGCAACGGACCATCTCCTCACTATGAGGAAAAGGGTGGTGAGAAGGCCCACCTGAGTAACAGGCTCCCTTTTAACACCTCTGCTGTGGAATATCAATTCAGACACACAACCACAGTCATCCTGATCCCAGCAGAACAAGAAACACCAAGAAGAAACAAAGACGACTGATAAAATGCATTATCAAAGACATGGAATAAAAGAACCATGGAACTTAATCCCTGGTTGTAATGGAACTTAAATCCCTGTTTACAGTTAAAAAACCCCCCAAAAAACAAAAAAACCCCAAACAAACCAGGAATTAACAGTGTATAGTAACAAAGTGAGAGCATTCTTCTCTAGGAAACTACAGATATTCTAGGTGGCTTGAGGTATGAACATCAAGGCATTAGATGAGCCTATGCTTTGAGAAGCAAGAAACCACCATCAAGAGACAAATAAAACTCTGCAGTAAGGCTCTGGAATCCCATGTTCCATCAACATCACCAGACTCAATAGCGCCTTTCCCTCAGGAATCACCCAGGAATCTCCAAAATCAAAACCGACTGCTGAAGTGAACGCACTCGAAAGGATCTAGATTTATTTTTAGCAGGAAGTTTCTTGCAGCGATTTCAGTGCCACACAGCCTGATGTAAGCTGACTTGAAAGACAACATGGTACGCTGTTTCTGTGCAACAAAAACCAATGCATGATATGCACATCATGGTTTTGGTTTTTCTCCACCCAAGGGGAAAAAGTAATCGTGAGAACCACATTTCCAAAGGTTAGTACCTGCAGCAAAAACTGCTCAAGCAGGAGCAGCTCTTCCTACTTAAATTGACATCCAGCAAAATTCTAAATATTTACAAGCCACTATTAATCACGGAAGGAATTCTTAAATAAGAAGCATTTTCCAAGACTCTTACGAAGCAAGTAAAAGAAGAAACCAAACTATCAGAAGAATTTTAAATTTGATAAATGCCAGATTTGTCTGAGGAACCCTCATAGGATTGGGGAATTCTCTAGTTCCTTCAGACACACAGGGGAACCAGCACAAAGAGGCCACGTTTGGTTTTGGTTTCAATGCACTCAACTCCTCCCCCCTCTGAAATTACTGTTCCCGAGCCAGCTCCTGAAAGTCAAACACGGTTATTCTCCTTCAGTTGTTTACCTTTTCCCCCTCCCCACTCGTGCTTCTACCACAAAACCCCAACAGAGGAAGCAATCTCTCCCTTCCAGCATGTACGTGGGGTCTGGGTCTTTTAGATGTAGGGTGGCTGTCTGCTTGGAGTCCACCGTGACAGAGGAAAGGCAGCTCCTGACCAAGGGCTAGGCTGGCTGTCAACTGGTCTCAAGTTTATCAAACAAGGATGCTCATTCCAAATACACAGAAATGGGAAGACTCTCCTGTTAGCGGTAAAACAAACAATCAGCCAAGACATACCCTTAGGAAACAGACACCAAATAAAGAATGTCAGGTGACAATTTTTGCCAAGTGCTCCTCTTCAGATCAGTAAGGTTTTAATTATTGTACTGTAGCTGTAAACACTCAATTACATTTACAAATATTTTAACTTGGTGCTTCCAGGAGAAGAGGGATCAACTTAAACTCCATCTGCCAGTTGATGATGAGAAAGGTTGCTTAAAACAGGATATGAAGAGCTCACACATTTTAATTATGACTCCTGAAGCTCTCTATTTTAAGTAAATGAGTTACGACTCCAACATATGCAAGAACACAACAGCATAAAGTGAACATTTCTGAAATGACTACTGCTAAGAAATGCACAAGCTGTTCTCAAGCTGGAAGCTGGCGGAGGGAGCTCCAGAGGTCGCTCCTTGCCTTTAGTCACTTCACTAGCAAAAGATCTCACAATAGCAGGGCTGGACTCACAAACACACCACTAATAGCAGAACCACAATACAGATTTATAAATCAAAGTATCTGTCTCACCAATACAAGACTTTGGAGACCTGTTTTGTTTGTACGGGTTGGTGATCATTTACACTCAAGTTTTCTGAAGAAAGGTGTGAAGAACAAATTTAGGATTAATTTCTCACACTAATCTCAGGAGGACCGTGGGCAGCTGTTGGGTATTCAGATCATCTGGCTCGCTGACAACACACAGAAGATCCAAGCAAGTTAATCTGGCTGATGCACAGGCTCATTTTTCCTGGCATTTGTACCTCTGTTCTAGTGTGAAGTATCTATTCCTCTGCTAAATGCAGTAACCACTGAAGCGCTCATTCCAAAAATACAGCCCCCCTGAGCACTGGCACGGTTATCAATGTTCCTTCGGCAACTATGTCATTCTGGAGAAGGTGGAAGGAAGAAAAACACCTATCAGTTGTCAAGGAAGACACCCTGGCCCAAGACATGATTTAACTGCCAATAAATCCTACAGGATAGTTTTCAACCAGACCAATCAAGTGCTGATCACAAGCTTGACTTTGGAAGGGTGCCATTCAAGGAGTGGCAGAATCCTGGAGAGAAACAGCTGTATGCCCCAAAAGAGCTGCAGATTAAGAAAACTTTATATATACTTATATATTGTTCTTGTGTGTGTGTGTATATATATATATACACACACACACACACACTCATGATCATAATACTTTCAACATGGGCTGAGATGAGAAAGCTGCCCCCTTTCTTCTCAGAGGAAGATAAAGGCATTGACACTTGTAATATAAACTCAGATCAGTTAAGGAACATCATATGCAATAATCGTGTAACCATAGCACTTAATCAAGCAAAGCTTCAATATTCATTTTCATGAGGAAATCGAGAATTAGTAAAACAGAGATAATATTAACAGCATGAGTTACTATGTGAGTACAGGGTTGATTATGTGCATTAATTCCCTGAATCCAGATACATATTTTGCAGGATAATTTCATTCCAGAAGTTAGTATTTCATTTCAGTGAAAAAAAAAAAAACCAACCAAACTATATGTGTCCGTGACATCAGGGCACAAAACTACAGCTTCTTGATGAGATGGATGGACAAGGAGTTGAGATGCTTTTTTCCACAAGTTCAAAGCGATTTCTGCTTTGCAAAAGCAGGGAAAGGAACAACTGCAGATACGTAGCTATTCCTCTCTTCTCCACCAGCATTAATTGCCTTATTAAGGCAAACCACAAAGACTCCCCACTTCTTCCCACGAGGGAGGAAAGAGCCTCAATACTGTCCACCAGCCAGCTGTAGCTTTTATCTTCCAAACGATTTCACCACAACTTCCTCTAGGTATAAACTAGGTGCATGCTTAGCTATTTAAGTCTTTCAAAAATGTTTGGGTTTATTCTTTGGTTTTCCTAGAGTTGTCACAGAACTTTAAGACAGCATTGCACTAGGAAAACGAAAGTCTGCTGCAGGTTTTAAGGCCAACTTAAATGTAAACTAGGCTGGGTTACAATAGACACTGATTTAAAAAGTAAAACATTAAATCACAGATTAAAACAAGAATATGGTTACCTTTCTAACAAAGTGCAGAAATAGAAACACACATTTATTTTTTCATTTATTGGCACTTATTTGAGAAACAGCATAAATATTCAACAGAAGAGACAAGTTGACCCACACGCAACTATTAAACCGCTCCACTGATGCATCTTTTAAAAAAGACTGGAAGAGACACCAGGGGGTTCATTCTTAAGAAATAAGCAAGATTTAAAAAAAAAAAAAAGTCTTGCCCTCACCACAAGAGTGAACGCACAGCAACTCTTTGGCACATACCTGAAATTACAAAACAAAACCCTGCCCTATCAGACAGGGGGCAAACAGACATTAAACACAAGCTTGTCCATCTGCCACGGGGATGAGGGGCAGTCTGAATTTAAAAAGGAACTGCAATCAGAAAGTTGACTATTACAATAATTTAAGAGGAATGAAATCAGAAGTAAACATGTCATTTCTTACTTGAACTGAGCAAAACTATTAAATACATTCTATTTTCTTTCTACAGTAAGGACATACAGAAACTGGTCATTGGTCCTCAGGTCACCAGGTCTTTGCACTCCAAGTTGTCCGTTTCTAATTTTGATGGCTGCTGTCAATCAAGGCTTCATCCATGTGACTCTTTCGCAGCAGCACTCAGAGTGGGCTCTTCTCCTACTTGAGGAAGTTTCCATACTTTTCTCACTTTATTACACATTACAAAGATTTAGTGTTCAAAAATAAAACATTTTGCTTCATTATTAACCTTTCTGGAGAGAAGGCTTGAAACCACATAGTACAGATGCATACACACGTACAAAAGGGGACTCGGCTGGGGAAGTTCAACTGTAGAACAGGAGTCAACAACCACAGTAAGGTTGCCACAGGAAAATCTGAAACAGCTATGGTGGAGTTTGCAGATTTTTTCCTCCTGTCTGGGGAATTTCAGAGTTGAAATCAGGATGCCTCAACCCACTGACTTTTCAAACATAGTACAAGAATCCTGAAACATCCCCGATTACCAAATTCTAGTCTTTCAATCAGCATCAGTTTTCAACAGCAGAAATAACCTGATGCTATTGTTAGAGGGAGTGATATCAGGAGATTAAACACAGATTAAACATGTCTGGTTGCCTCAGCCTGTAAAGAGGCATTAAAGATTTCTCAGTATATTTGCCCAGAAGTCATATATGAGGACAAATACTGTCTGTTAAGATAATGCACTTCTGAAATACTAAACCATCAGGATTTAGTGTTTTGTTCCAACCATTACTATTTTTCCCTATTAAAAGGCCTGTAAAAAACCATCTACCACTCTAACATATCATATAAATAGGGAAATAAAACCCAAACCAATACAAAACCCCAGGAGAATGTTCCACACCTAACTTAGATTTAGTCACAACAGCAGTCATGATTATGAATAAAATCCAACATATAAATTTAAGTTGACAATTCACCAACTTGTTCTTTTGACACCTATTAGAACACAGAATTGATTAACAGCCAATCATAATACAACACAAGAATCAATTCCCCCCCCCAGTATTCCCCCTTTCATATGAAGAACAAAACCACAAAATATCTAACACCTGGGGAATAAAAAATTAGTAAGCTGCTCCACTGGTTTCAGACTGAGGACAAATGTGAAAGTTATCTGCTACTACATAAGCACCACTTTGTATTAGTGAGGACACTGCCTGTTGGCTGTTGGAAAGCCAAGTCTTCTACAAGCAGAATGTACATAGAGTATTTGTAACTTATGCCAACAAGACAATATCAACTGTAAATCAACAGCTTGCTTACTGATATTAGCATCAAATATGTTTGCAATTCAAATGCTTACTGTATTTTAGTAAATGTCATACAAATCACTAGAAACGTGAATTCCTCCTCAAGGAACTATTCTGCAAGTTTTGTAGAAATAACGACATTTCTGGAAGTTCCTATGAGGAACAGAATCAGTTACACACAACAGAAAGTCTTATTGATATCCAGCCTGTTTCTCGGTGTCCATTAGCAGAGTTCTGCTTCTTAATTAATAGGTAACTTAGCCGTAAGATCTACTGGTAAGAAAGGAGATCTGGAGTCAGAAAGTGAGACTGGAGAGTCTGTGTTGGTGCTGACTTCAGCTGGTGAGTCACAGGAAGAGCCTGCACTGCTTCTGTTGTCATCAAGAGCATGTGACGACAGACTGAAAACAGAGCAAGATAGGAGAAATGAGGTACTCTTTCTGGTGAGTTTCAAATACTTGCTTCCATTCATTCTAAAACCATTTTAAAAACAAATATGCATCTCTGAAGGAAGAGTAAGCCCCATGATTTAAAATAAATATGCAACTACACGCTTTGCAGTCACTCCCAAACAGATAACATTCTGCCAAATTCCTCCTTCAGCTGACCCAGAAATGGGGTACAGATTAGAAGCATCAGGCTGAGCAGTTCACTGCAAAGCTTCACCTCATCTCCTACAAGGTCCTGGGCTAGCACATATCTAGAGGCCTCTTGTGTCAGGAGAGCTGACGATAAACACTCATACTTCAGTTGTACCACTAACTACATAGTCACAGGACACAAAATCAGAACTATAGGTGACCTATTATCAGTGATAGCATCAAAGTGTTTTTAAAAATTACCATCTCTGAAACCAAGATGCAGCAACTGAACCTGCACTGCTATGCCTAATATGAACAGGGTGTGTGAAAAAGTATGTTTTTAAAGTACCTTTAAAACATCTATTTTATTATTGCCACCGCAATGGACTCAAAGCTTGTGCACTGCTATGTACGTTGGCTGAGAGGCAAAAAGGACAAATGTACTGCGAACAACCCTGTCTTGATAGTTGTGTGGGCACACCCTGTGTATTACTGACCTCTTGACTAAAACACTAAATCAAAATCCCTTGCTATTTCAAGTCATTACGATTTTTTATGTAGTACTTTATCTCCTCCCAGCAGGCAGGGACAGACAGACGAATTTTTCTATATGACTATGAGCAAAGAGAAAAATAAGTAAAAAACCCAATCCACCCACAAGCATTAGCATTTATATTTGATTGCAACTTGAAACTAGACTCCAAAAATTGCCAGCCATGAGGTATCTTTTCCTAAACGTACTCAACTCCCATATATGTGAAGCATGTTAACAGTCAGTCCTAGAAATTGTAAAATTGTCGTGAACGTTATCGCTTTTTTACTGTGATAATTTCAATGCTTCAAAATTATGGGATGTCTGTATTAATCATATATAATGATAATAAAAAACCCCAACAACTTCAGACATGATCATTGCTAGATGAAGACAGACTTGCAGTGCTTCTGAAGGAATCAACACAATAAATAGCACAGCATTTACCATCCCCCAAGGTCCACCTGATGTGAAACGTCAGGGGTAAGCATGTTGGTGGATCCTTGGAATAATCTTTTTGGATGATCTTCTATCTCTGTTACACCTTTGGTAAGAGATAAGGAGTGATAAAAATTAGTACTCATCTAAACTAAAATCTACTTTCTATGTACTTCTACAGAGCAAACAGAACAGAGGTTCAAACTTGTTACAATAGATCAAGTGTTATATGTAAAACACAGAAGTTCAATGCTGAAATTTTAAAGACTATTTCTTGGAAGCATTTTGGTCCAAACTTCAGGAAAGTTTAGTGGGTTATGAGCTGAGGTGTAGATATCGGATATTTATTTTTTAGTAGCAAAGAATAATCTTTTGGTTGTTTACTTGGCTATCAGTTCACTGACTAGCTCCACCAAAGTAGAGAAGCTGAGAGCAAGGAAAGCTTGTTCTCCTCTTGCAATCAATAAAAACAAGGTCCAGGATTATCACTAAACTTATATATTGACTTTGATTTCCAAATACAGTAGAAGAGAGGATAGATATATACTTAAATAGACTATGACAAAACTCAGATAAAGGCATTTTAAAAGCTGCCTCAGAGTCAGAAGCATTCTGTTACAAAGGTGAAGCATGAAGATATCAAAACAGATGCAATAAAATAACCAGGAGTTAAACTTGAAGAAAAATGTAGAAAGATAGAGAAACATTTCCCAGTAGAGCTGTAAGGTGTCTAACAGGTCTCTGCACCAGTTTTTGGTATTGAAGGGTGATTTTAAATCTACAGTACCTGTGCACTTCAGTTAGCCAGGACTTTCAAAATTCTCTATTTGTGAAATATACCAATAGCTGTATTTCTTATTTTGTTAAACAAGTTACTTTAGTTTCTTAATGGAGAACTATTAGAACAACTATTAGTTTTACGAAATAGTAAAAGCTAATTTATCTCTGTTTTATCCCTACAGTTTCATTTATTTGCTCATCTGTAATATTGTCTATTTCTAGTCACTCTTTGAGGTATCAGCCAACAGAACAGAATTATGAGGAAAGCTATGTGAATTATTGTAAAATCAACACATAAGCATATTAGCCAAAATCAAATACTGTACCTTTTCTTTTTATTGACCCAAGAACACTTGGCCGAATACAATTAATTGGACTCTGGCTTCTCCTGCTAAAAGAAGGCATATGCTATACTGATATTACCATTGATAAAAGAAGTCTAAAACCATGTTAAGTATCAAAAGATATTCAGATAAACTACTAGGTGCTAGAAAACACTAAGAAAACAGGTATTAAAACAGCTTATCTAAAGTTGTGGGGTTTTTTTTCTGAAGAAAAATCTTAACAGAAAAAGCTTAGTCACATTACTTCACAGCTGGGGCAGTCTAAAAGCTCACATGTGGGCACTGGCTAGATGACAGCTGACAGGCAGTACTTTGCTGAACTATTAGGGCCTAATAAAGTTTAACTGTATGCCCACATCACTCAAAACAACGTTCAATGAAACTAGAACCAGTAACAAACCCTAAACCTGTTTGTTTGGGGTTTCCTTCGCCCCTGAGAATCCAGTTCAGTTACTGAAGATGTGATTAAGAGCAATACAGACTACACAGGTGCACAATGCAGCCCACTCTCCCAGCGTTATGACATGAGTATTTTAAGAAATATTTTAGAGCATTGTTAAACCTGAAGTTTACATGAATATATAAAGTCATATTTTTGATCAGAAATCAATTTTGCATGTAACAAATTCTGGTATTTAAGCCTGCTGTGAACAAGCTATGCCAATTTTCTATTATTGATAAGATCTGGTAGTTACCTTGAAAATCGCCTCGTCGGACTTGGGCTAGGACTTGGAGGTAATCCACTGCTACTCACCAAACTTTGCAAAGATGGTGAGAAACATTGCTGAGAGTAAAACAGTTTGAGTTATTTCCATATAAACACTGTATCAGACCCATATGGCAACTACTGATCTTTATCCCAGGTAAATAAGCAACCCACTATCAATTTCAGCAACCAGTCAATATGGATGGGTGTACTGAGACACCACTTCTTGTTACTGAGGGGAAAAAATAAAAATTGGACAGATTACACTTTGGTGCAGAATACATGCAAGTTGACAAGGATTTATTTCACCATAGTCTGGTTAAATAGACTGTGGTTCATAAAATAAGAATGTATGCCCCTTCCTCTTATTTCAAGAGGAACGCAAATAAAGAATAAGGATTATTAACCACAGATTAACAGTTGAACACTCCACAGAAATGCACATTCACAAGATGTGCAACTGCTAGCTGGTATTTTCTGGTTGAAGGTTTTAGTTCTGTTGGTTTGTTGGTTTTTTTTCTTTCTTATTCTAGTTTCTTGTTTGCAGCCAAGGTAGAAAGGAGCAGGTGGCTTAATCTTTTGCTGCTGATTTGGTTGAATTTATTTAGCACTGCTCAAGTCAAAACCATTATTACCACACATTTTGCTCACCTTCCCTATTCCTCTAGTAGGTGAAGGAGCTGGAGAAACTGGGACAAAGTCTACTTGCTTTGGTGATGATGATTTTTCAAAATCATTGTCGCTCTGTAAATAGTACATACAATTAATCTTACGAGCAAATACCCTAACATGAAAAGGACTGATTGGTGTGGACTTGAGTAAGATTCCAAAGTTTCCTCCATCATATTAATAATTTTTAGGTAGCCATTTATGAGCTCACACTCAACAACAACAAAAGCCTTTAATATTACTTGGTGAGTATCAGAACATGAAAGAAAATCTGAACAGGCGGATAACCATGCAATTTTCTTTTGACATACCAGCCCAAAGAACCCACGTGTATCCTCGAACAACTGATAATTCTATGCTTTGTTAGTGTGAAAAATTGCTGATCAAAAGCAGTGATATACTAACACCTTAATTGTAGGTCAAACTATGAGAGAAAATGTTGACATGAAAGAGTCTCTAGTGTCCCGATACTGACAACAGAAACACAAATTAAAGCATGAATGCATTACCAGGCTCAAGCTCTCCTCCCATGAGTGGCTCATCTGCATTGCTACTTGCACTTCTCTATAAAGAAGAAAAGAAATGTATTGTCCCAGGCCTATAGAAGACTACATAAAGTATTCTAGTTTGCCTTAATGCTTACCTTTCACGTACTGTTTCTCTGTTCATCAGATTCATTCCTTCTTCCTAAAAGATTAGCAGATGAAAAAAAGAAAAAAAAAGCTTTGCTATAGCAAATCAGAAAAGCTCATTTAATTTCACTTCAGTATGCTGAAAATTTAATTCAACTCAGTTAAGCAACAAGAACCTTAAGCTCTCACTGCATGAAAATGAGTGAGGAGGAGAGGATGGGAAAGAAATGTAGCAAGACACCATCACAGAAGAAGTGCTTAGGGGAGTTTGGTTTTAATCAAGTAGCTTTATTTTCATTACTATGGAAGAGGTAATGATAATATGAAGCGAAAATTCTGTACATGCTAGAGTATGAGTCTCGCATAATAATATTTCACAAAGTGGAAACTAGTACAGATAATCCTTAAATGCATGGCTGGCTTCTCACCTTATTCTATGGATTAGTAACTAACTAGACACTTGTCAGCATTTCATTTGTAATACAGTGCACTATACACAATGAATTTAGGATTTGGTGGTTTTTTTTCTGAAAACAATCATAAAATATTACTAAAATGGATCAAAGGTGCAACATTAAACTAAATATTAACACCAAATTGAAGTACAAACTTGACTGAACCTCCTCATACGTAGACACTATTCCTTAAACCTAAGTGAATGCTATCCAGCCTGTTGAGTGAATGAATACATTCCCTAACTCAGTCCAGTTCAAGAATAAAAGTTCAACTAAATATCTTCACAATCTTCATCATACGTAGGGTCTTACTAGCATAGTTCAACTGTGTGATTATTTGCCAAGATTTGAAAGAGATCAGAAATAAATCACATGGGTTTCCATCTGTGCCATATAGGACGTGGAATTTCAACTTGTGAAGTTAATGATCAAATACAAATTATGAAATGTCATTGTTCTATATACTTATTGAAGTGAACAATTATGAATACAGAAGCACTTTTAAAAAAAATGAACTTTACTTCATGTAATATAGCAACAGAGCCATGGTAGTTCATCCTGTTACTCTCATCATTTACATTTTAATCCTAAACTTTTTTTACTGATAAAAACAGCTCTACAGCTGGCTTGAGTGCTTCAGAGTCTCTTTAAGCCAGTAATTTATTTACATAATGAAAGCAAGCAGTTGGATTTTTTCAGGATTAATGCACCTTAAATATCTGAGGTGGGAAGTAGAAGTACGTTCCATCAGACACCACACTCTGAAAATGCTGTGCAAAGCATTAAACTGTTTTCTTACTTTTCACCCTGTAAAAAACAAGCCTATTCATTAGAAACTAGCAAGCTAGAAAAATACTATATATAAAAAAAAAATAAATCAAGTATCTTGAAGGCAATTGTATAAACATTCTACTGTCAAAAAGTGGCCATCTAAAATGGAGGAGCCACAAAAGTTTGAGCTTGTTGATTTTAAAACTGGAGTCCTCAGACTGCGGTCTGCCGTCTGGTAGCAGTGCTATTTAAGCCTACTCAGATATTTGCCACACCCCCCTCGTTCCTAACTGTTTGCTCTGGTGCCCTTCCCCCTCTGCTCATGCTGTGACAGCACAAGTACAGTGATCTGGATAAGAAAATTATACAGATGAAAAATAGCCCAGCCAGAGGAGTCCAAGCTATTTTTTAGCCAGAGTTCTTCCTTATCCAGTTCCTTTTCTGGCTGCGCAGAAGTCCTATGCCAACACAAGTTAAGGAACGCTTTGTTATTGGCCCTGAATATTTATGCTTGCACTACTGCCAAAACTTGGTGGAACTTTACCCTAAGGGTTTATGTTCAAGGTTTCCTTTTTAAAACGTCCATCTTAAGATTTTTCTTCCTGCTCAAATCCTCTTCTCGCTATAAGATGCCTTCTACTTCATGAAATTTAGAACTCTGCAGACAAGATACAGCGTTTACTTTCAAAAATACTTTGAAGTGATAGAATTCAGCAGACTCTGTATACAAAGAAAAATCTATAGTTTTTTGAAGGACATCACACATTAACTGCAAAAACACCAATCACATAAAAAATCGAAAATGTCAAAAAAATTAGAATCTGTGCTTACCTGTTTGATTTGATGAAGACGGCTGCTAGGAACACGGATAGGAGATGATGGCACAAACTGCAAAACAAAGTCACATACAATTGAAACACACTTAGAAACTACAGGAAAAGGAAAGGTGCAGAAATGTTAGTAAATAATCTATAGTGCTATCCCAAACAAAACAGAAGTAATTACAAAAAAAGCCAAATCATTTATAACATTCTCTCTATATATATAAACTACATTAATTACTTACAAGAACATAATATATATTTCCGTATTATTCTGCTTTGTATGCTCACATATGATAACTGGTGTCAGCCTGGCTTTCACTTCATTTCCAGGCAACTAGAACTTAGAGCCTTCTCTACAGAATTAATCTGCTTTTAACTATCACACTGCCACCCTTGATTTATATGGTTGCACACTTTCATATAAATGATCCAGAATATTTTCATTAAATGATCCACAAGGCTCCCCAATAGAACCTTTAAAAATACAAAGGCAAAACAACCCACTGTGCAAAAAGGGTGCTGGATTGTTGTCTGCCTATAAACGAGTACTTTGACAGGTGAAAAAAAAAATCAGCTATTAGAAGGCTAACAAAGAGTTAAATACCTTCCTTATGGTTTAAGAGCTTCGTCAATTCAGGTGAAATCCAAGAGGATGTCACTAAAATTGATCTGTTACTTTTGTCAGTTTTGCATCAAGATGTCACTAGAATACTATGATATAAAACTGCATATTCAAAACCAAGTAATTAAAAGTGATTATTTTCTCAAAATATGATTTCCTTTCACGTATTTCCCATCCCTCAAATGTTTGAGCCTCAGTTGACTTTTGTCATAACATATTCAGGGATCAAAAACTAAAAGCTAAAGCTTTGAATAGAGGTTTAACTTCTCTGTAAGCTGACAACCCCTCCAAAAAACAAAGTGTCTTTTTAAAATAGATGTGTATTCAGCAAGTAAGTTTTGTATTATCACTGTTTATAGAGTTTATATACTTTATGAAGAACGAAGCTTCATCCCCTCTGCAAAACATTACTAGAGCTTTTCATTATGCTAAAGTTGGAGCACTAACAAAAATTCAGTTAGCCATTTACTGCACCATCTTCTAATCAGTGCTATGGAGAATACAAAGATTTTGCTGTCTTACACAAAAGGTTATAGTAAGCTATCAGACTATTCATGCTTCATACATCCAGAATCCTCCCTCTAAAAAAACAAACATCAAGACATCACGCCCTTCTTCTCACAAAAGATACTAGTCTATCAGACTCACACAGAGGATGTCTACTGTTTGTGCCAGAATTTAGCCATCATAATATATACTACTGAAATCTAATGGCTAGAATGTCTTGATTTGCTACTTCTTAAGTCCAGGTTAGGTCAGCTTTCTATTATACCAGGCTCCCAAAAATTCTGTGCACCTAATAAAAATTCCTCCAAGCTGTACCACCCAATGTGGACCTTGCGTTGACCTTGATTCGCACACACAGAAAAGGACTTGGACAATAGTACATTCCTGACTATTTACTCTGTCACTCCACAGTAGAAATGCATTTGTTCCGCTCATTATATTCTAATTTTATGACTGTGATCCACATGCTTTTAGGTTTGACATTAATAGAGTATATACGAAACCAGTGGCTCGCAGTATAAAATAAAAATGACAAAAAGTTAAGTGTTCCTCTGCAGGATCTAATGCACTAACTAAACCCACTAACTGGATCCTACATCTCTTCTCCAGCAAGTCATGATCCTTGCTTTGTCAATGCTCAAAACTCACTTCTTCCCCTTCATATTCCCTTAACTGTGAAAAGAAACATCATTCTTGTGAAAACAAAAGGGAAAAGTCGCTGTTAAAGGGATACTTGCTAAAGCAGCCTGAGCCCATTTATTAAAATTATGCTACGCAAACCCCTGATGTTTTAAAGAGAGCACAAAGCTTAATAAAACCCATTACAATCCATGGGACTATCACATGGAGGAGAAAGACCTTTCCCTTCCCCCCTTCTCCCATATGTTAGATAAGTCTTTTTCACTGAAAGTAAAGGTTCAGAAGTGCCAGTGTGGCAGGCAGCACTGCCAAAGCAGCCACCTGCCCCCGTGCCTCTGCCCTTCCATCACTGTCCCTGCAGTGCCCCCTGTCTTCTGCCAACACAGCCCTTGTGGGGCCACACGGTGAACCCTAACAGGGACCTTACCTACGTTAAAAAGAAAAATCAACTTTTGCTGAAATAGTACCAAAACATCTAACCACCGATTAAAATACTTTGCTTAAACAACAAAACAAAATGAAAACCCCAAGCACACAAACAAAACAAAACACACCAAAGCATTTACTCACTAGATGCTACTGATACCTTCTGGAAGGAAATAAACAGAAGATACTGAGTCTAGTTGACCCTTCCTTAGTAATTACATTCAGTGTCAGAAAACTGCAGATTAAGACCCAGCCAAAATGGCACAGGTGCCCCTGTAATCATTATAGAAGAGTTGGAGTCTGAGACTTAGAGAAGCTGCTCAAAAAAGCAAAGATTTTAGAATTCAGCTGAGCAACTGGGACAACCACAACAGCCCTGAAGATGGAGCTGGACAGAGTATGACCTTCAGTTATCTGAGCATTTTAGCAGCTCCCATTGTTCCCATGACAGTGAACACAACACAGACCAGACAAAGAATAATCAAATTTTTTTCCACAAAGTTCAACAAAACAAAATTTTAGCTGTACTTATAATACTAAATTAACAAATTTCAGTCACTGAGTCTTTTCACTCTATTACACTGCAATAAAACTTGGATTAGTTTTCCTAAATACAAAGTGATTTTTGAAGTACACTTTATCACCTACTTAATGTAAAATTTAATTACCAAAGTAGATGTCATCTACCTTTGAGAACACAGAAGGATTAGATAATCCCTAAACTCCTTTTCAATTCCATCATCCCTGTCATCTCCAACAGAACTACAAACCAGACCATAATTCTGGATGAAGCACCATGGGGTTAGATTAATATTTTAAAAATTCAAATTTGGAGCTGTAATAACAGAAGTCTGACAAAAGTTGAAATAATGTCTTTAAAAGATATGAAATAAATAATTTTGGAATTCTATCTTGTTATATCAGTTGTTGATTATAACAGTCCATTCTGTCATTACTACATCAAAGGCAATTTTAAGATCAGAGCATCACTGCCCTCCCTTTTTCTAAACATTAGAAATGATTAACACATTGATTACTGAACAACACATCTACATAATTATTCTTCTTTGTGAACTACCTTTCTTATGCTATCTTAGAACATCTGCTTGCATTTTATAAACAAAGTTATGATCACAATGAAATATAAGTACTCTCCAAGGCCAAATGGTCTATAAATAACATTTCACCATAGCTACAGCGTATTAATGTCACAGTCTAGAGCCTTGTTTCTGAAAATATGTCATATTAGTTTCACAGACTACAATCTCATTTTCTTGTTTTATCCTGTTTGCACACTTCTGCTTCAGACCTAATGCAGTTGGTCTAACAGTTTTCTTACCAGGCTATGACGATTCATAACTGTGGTACTGTTCCTGCGGGTTCGCAAAACGTTAGGCTGGAACACCTGTGAATTATCGCTGTGAAAAGAAACACTTGTCAAATGCAAAAGCCATTTCCTTCCTATCAAAAAGTACCTCTTGCTATAAGCTCAGTTGCAAATGCTATGACAGCTGTCATTTCAAGACAAAGCACTAGAGAGACAGGTATGTAAGAACTCTTTTAGCTTGTTGGCAGAAAGTGGAAACCAAATTCCCAGCCACTTCAATTAGTGATTTTAAATAATCATATTGAGTCTTTAAAAAATTGTTAAGACTGATCATTTCTGTGGGAATTTATGATGTTTGGAATGGCTGCAGCTTGCATATCGATTATCATTCAACAGAACAAATTTATAAGTGGCACATAACCAGCAACTGAAACCAGCTTCAGTGCGATAGATAAAACAGAATTAAAAAAAAACACCGTACCTTGATGAATCTTACCACTATGATCATTATTAAGTTCTGAACTATTTTCCAGGAGAAATTTAACTTAAATTAAATTAAATTTAAATTAAACATACAGTAAAACGAGCTTTTAAAGCCCAAAGACTTTTGAACAGTCATGCTTCTAACCAGGAAGCAGCTCATCCATTTAGATAACACAGGATTAATTATTTGATATAAAATGAGCTCATTTCTCAAGGCAGCTTTCGTTTTATTGATTCCTAAAGCACGCTCACTGGTCATCACTAGTGTTATCAACAGCCATTAATCAGCACGATGAATGCGACTGCAAAAATTACATAAATCATGTAGAATAAAAATTTTGAGCCAAAATCCTACAATCCCCATGCCTAAAAATCACCAAGAAACTGCATGGGCAAACAGATCCAAATGTAAGACTGTAATTAGAGCCAAACTACAAGATTTCACTGGGTTGTATCTTTTTGTTTCAGCTGCTAATTTGGGATGAACAAAAGCACTACACAAATACAGTTTCTTAAAACTAATCTGACCAATAGTATTATGTTGTCCTGAAGGCTGATAATGATAAGGCACTTTCAAGACACATCACTACCAGAATCCTCCAGTTTAAAATGCACGTTAGACACATAAGTTTTGGATAGCTTTTATCTAGCCGTAAATAAAAAATTTAAAAAGCTCATACTGTGAAATAAAAGCCAACAGCAGTTGGCATAAGCACTGTGCTTTTTGCTAGAAAGAATGCATCGACTCTCTTTCTCTAAAACGTCAAATACAAATGACCAGACATCATTTACCATTTTCAAAGAAGTTTCACTCAGTTTACACCCGCAAGAGATCAAACAGCTGCTATTTGATAGGAGGTGGAGCAGGAGAAATTTAAGAGATCCATGACCTGATGTTTAGACATGAGATTTACTGGCTGAGGCCAACAGCTACAACTTCTTTTTAGTGTGTGCTGGCTGGTATGCAAACACAACACAAACAATACATCCTGAAATCCAGGGTCTGAATGGAGAAAACTGGTGGGAATTATTCTGTAACACACTACTATAGGCAGAGTCAAATATTTTGTGCTAACTAGAAGAGAAGAAGGAGAGAAAAACACCCCTACAGTATCCTTACCTTCAATCTCCTTTGCAAAAACACCCGAGAGTTGGTCAGATCTCAGACTTAACTTTGACAGAAAATTCTTACAGTTTCCATTAAAAATCAATTTTACTTGACACAAAAACAAGAATAAAAATTTCTGTGAAAGGTAACTTCAATGATCTAAAATATTCCACTTAAAAACGTCCTCTGGCTCTACAGTAACTCATTCTCCAGGCTCCTTACTGAAACTGCTAATGAAAAAGTCAAAACAGGAGGCAGACTAGAAAAAGCAAGCTGTTCAAGAGCAAGAGCTTTTGTTTCAGTTTACCCAACAAAGCCATTCTGGGAAAAAAAATGAAGTTTCTTGCCAAGAATGGCAATCTTGCAAAAACAGTATTCTGCTGGAAAATTCCTAACTAACAGGCAAACCACTGCAACTACCTCAAATTAGTTCAATGGGATTTCAGTTTAATTTGTATAAATGCCTGATGTATAGTGTATACACATTTCCAAGGCAAGAGCTCAGGCTTACCCTTCTACCTGACCAAACCCTGAATGAAATAAATTGTTTATAGCATGGTTATGGGATGCCTTTTTTTCTTCTTCTTTTTTTTTTTTTTTAATGAGTAAAAGGTCTCACAGTTTATAAGAAACAACTTATAAAAGGGTGAAATTATAAAAACATCTTGTCTCAGTTACATAATTAGTTTACCTGCTGAGAAATCTCCCTGAGGAACCACTGCCATTCAAAGTACTTGTGCACTGCATGGAAATGTAAACTGATAGTTGTTTCATTATGATTATGTAAAAGAATCACCATTATGTTTACTTGACATTAAATCCTAACTGAATAGGCAAGGATTAGTATTTCCCTTAAACTGTAATGTGCTGTCAAGCATTTTGGTAGGAAAGATGAGATTTGTTCATCCCTTGATATCTAGCTCTTTTCAGAAACATGAAGTTTAAGGGGAAAAAAACCCACAGAAAGTACTTACGTATTATACTATGGTTTAAAAAGTTTATTGTCAATATGCTCTCCCAAATTGTAGACATATTACTAGTCACATCACATGGACCACCCTGAATTTAGATGGTAGCCACACCACACAGCAGATGGGGGTATCTCCCAAATTCACAACAGCCCAGAGGAAGCAAGAAGCAGCATTTGGAGTTACAAACCTACCCAAACACAAAACTATACAAGTGACCATGCATATCTGAGAGCTTTCCCCCTAGCCCTTGACTAGGATTGCTGCTCTCTGCCCTGTCAGCTGATGAGAGCTAGACCTGGAACACATGGCAAACATCCAACCCCCGTGCAAATACCACCCGCCACATGCCGAGGGCAACATCCAAGAGAAATTATCTGCACAACTCCTTGTGTTTCTCCCAGTATTACATACTAACAAACTTAGTATCATCCAGAAAAACATCAGAACTGATATATTCTTTTACATAAAATGTAAAACTTAATATCTTTCAAGGTCCCATGATAGGATCTTCTTCAAGGAATTCGCTTGACTGTTCTGAAATCATTTACTGTTGTAATCGTATACAGTGCGGTGATTTATTTTTTTTTTTTTACAAACTTGAAACGTTTTAAAATGACACAGATCGCTACTTTAACTGTATTAACGGTCACAACCTTGATGCTGCGTACTGATGTTCCTCAGCTACTCAACACACAGCAGACCCAGATGAAAACAAACTACGCGTTTTAATAAAGCTACAGCACGTCTACCGAGGCCTTCCTGCAGCCCCCGGCACTCGGAGGGGACCCTTACCTAAACTAACCCTCTCCCCGCCTGGGACAGCGGTCAGGAGCCCGCCCTTCCCCACACGCCCAAGGCATCGCCATGGCTCCGCGCGGCGGGACGGGACGGGCGGAGAACGGCAACCCCCGGGGCTGCGCAGCACCAACACACCGCCCAGGCCGGCCCGGAGAAACACGGAGCAACCGCCGGGGCTGCAACAGGAGCCGCCAACCCCCCCCCACCTTGTCCCCG
>NW_020799100.1:15207756-15210748 GCF_003259725.1 Athene cunicularia | reverse complement strand
CCTGCCCGCGGGACCGCCCGCCGGGGCGGGGTGCCGGCCGCGGCCGGGGCTCCCCTTGTGCCCGGAGATGTACAGCCGCAGCTCCAAGCGCTGAGAAAGCTTTAAAACGCGTTTGCTCCCTCCTCGAGGTGGCCTGGCCCGGCTGCTGCATGTGGGAGAGCCCAGGCCGGCGGCTGGGCCCAGCCCCCCCGCTAAGGGCACACGCGTGGAGCTCGGCTCTCTGTCTGAGAAGACATCTGTGCCCTTAATTTTCTGCTGGTAGAAAACATCTGTACTCTTATTTTTGTACTCAATAGCAGCTTCTGTCAAGCCCAATCTAAACATCCGTGTAGAGAGCAATTCTGCACTTGTGCACTTACTGTCTTATGTGTCAGTATCAATACCTGTTGCCGTGTACCCATCCATCTAAGTAGTTTTATCTAACTGTAGCTAGATAATTACAACAGATGTAAATATTTTAGGTGTCTAAAGTATGTTCATTAGCACTCTCTAATCGCTGCAATGCTGACTTTTAAATGTGAAAAACTAAGCATCAGAGTCAACACCTAACCATTGCCACATCTCAGATATACACCCGATGGTTCTTTGCAGGCCTAGACATCAGCTCTTCATTATCTTATATTCCAGGTGAGATTTTCAGGCAATCTTTAAGAACAAAAATAACCAGAGAAGAAAGGTAGCTAATAGATAGCTAAACCATTTTTTTTCACGGGTCACCAGTTTATCTAAGGCTGATGGCATTTTGTAACTTTGTGGTGTGGCTGCCTTTATTTCCCCTACAGGAATATTTCCCTGATACTATCAAATAGCTCTCACATTGTTGCCCATGCAATAACTTCACGTCCACCATTCCCTCTGTATCCCTGTACCCACCTATCTCATTCTCCTAGTTCCCATTTCCCCACTTTGAACCGCCATCCTTCACCTGTGTCCTCCCAAGGCTCTGTTTAACAATTTCTCTCCTTTCTTAATTCCTGTTGCCATTGCGATTTGTGCTCTTTCACTCAGCTCTTTGCCATTTCCTCATTTCCATCTTTCACCTCATCTATGCCATAGCACAACTCTCCCCACAGCCACATCCCCTTTTCTCGGTCTCATTACTTTCCTCGGGCCTTTGAGGGTCGCCTTGACAGTCCCCACTTTCTCTTGTATATACGTAATTCCCATTAATGTTCTTTTGGCTATAGTAGGCCCTGGGTGAGCAGTAGGTTGATGTATTGGTTCCTGGCACTGAGAAATTTGAGTACATGAAGCAGATGTTTTTGAGCTCTTGGCCACGTTTTGGATATTGTTGACTTTTTCCTTAACAGAATGCTGGTACACAGCATTTTAAGCTTTTTGCTGTCTGTAGTAGCAAGGACATAATGTAATAACTCCACAATAATAATAATTAGTAAAATGCACAGTTTGGTGATGTAGTCAAATTTTGCAGGTGGCTTTTGTATTGGCAGAGCCAACATACGTGTGAGTAGATTTCTGTTCAGGGCTAGGGCTAGGAGTTTTGATGGGTACTGTCACTTGAATTGCCTTCTGGACACTCTCCATCTGTCATATGAAATGCTTGCATTGAAGCGCCAGACAAGGAGAATAGGGCAGGTTCTGTATTAAAGTTCAAAACGTGGTGTGGCTTTTGGCGAATGGTGGGGCAGTGAGAGGTGATTAACATCCTCTTCCTTTTACAACAACAGATCTTAATTTTCCAGTAACTGATCATAATGCTTAGAAATCAAGCTAAAGACAGTTTTAGGATATTTAACTTGTTTGGAGTAGGTGGCAATTCTGTATCACCTCACTGAAAGGTGTCATTATGGGCTACGATATATCCTGGTGTAAGCACTGGCATGGGACTCTGAATAATTCTCCTTCTGCAGTAAGACAAGACAAGGAATTTTATCTCCAGGTTGAAAAACCTGGAGATAAAATTCCTGAAAATATTTAAAAGGTATTCTTGTGGGGCTGTTAACTCCTCTCAGGTACCTAATAGGCACAAAGTTCTTTGTTAATAGTGTCAGTATAGTGCAAGAACTGTGAGCATCAACAAGAAATGTTGATAAGACATATACATTGTCTCTGAAGGTAAAAAAATGGAATACACTCAGGTCAGTCTCAATTAACAGAAAATGCAAGGAGGTACTATAATAAATAGCAAGTTATATAAGCAGGAGTTCTGCTCAGATATCTAGGCACATCTATCTTCAACTGTTTTGAAGTAAGAGAATAATTCATATAGCCATGTTCCCACTTAAGAAAGTTGAAATGATGAAAAATCCTAACTTTTCATCTTAACTGTTTCTGTACCTAATGCTCTGGAGAAAGAATTGCTGTTTCCCAGGAGAAAATGAAAATCTTTTAAAATTTGATGCTGTTAAAGACCCCAAAGACCCCCTGCCTGTAAGAGACAAATGTGTATATTGTAGTTGTTACTATAGAAAAATATTATAAAATAAAAACCAGTAAGCACCAACTCAAGACACTTTGATCACTTGGAATGGAATTGTAAAGGTCAGTCTGAAACCCCCAGACAGCCAGGAACTAGAATAACGTCTCATAATGAACTTTATGCCAGATTTCTGAAAACGGCGCAGATGCTCATGCTCTCAGTGCTCCTTATGGACACAGCACATTCTTCATCAGCAAAACAGAGCTGGGAAGAACACTGGAAAAGGCTGTGTGATTTAGGCAGAAGAGAGAGACTCTAAGTCTCGCGGTCTCTCGGCAGGGCAGAACACTGACCCAGCCCGGATTAACCCGGTTAAGAACCCACCGAGGTTTATGGTCCCCGCAGGACTCGAACCCTCAATCTCATCCAGGCCACGCCCCCCCGGCCACGCCACGCCCCCTGCCAGGCCACGCGCCCCCCGGACCACGCCCCCTCGCGGTACGTTACCGGTTTCGGCATCCATTGTGGCGTTTCAAACCCACGCCCTGCCCTGTCAGCCAATCAGCGCGCTCGCTGCCGCCGGGGCTGTCGGGAGTCCGCACGGCCCTGGGG
>NW_020799100.1:15154332-15207706 GCF_003259725.1 Athene cunicularia | reverse complement strand
AGCCCCGCCGTTGGCCGTGGCTAGCACAGGCCCCCGACTCGCCCCTGCGCCGTGGCTGGTGCGTGGCGACGGCCTCGGAACGTGTCGCTTGTTGCTCGGGGCACCGGAGCCCAGGCGGCGAGTTACTTGTAGCTGCAGAGCCGCGGCGTGCGCGTCGCCACAGGTTGGCAGGAGGGAAGCGCTGGCTGGGCTCCTTCCGTGGAAGTAGTGCTTCTGTTGAAATAAAATGGATGTTTTCAGAGCGCTGGAGGCTGCAGTGTGTACCGTAGCACTGTGTGGTTTTAAGAAAAACACACCTTAGAAAGTTGCTCACGAAACTTTTTTTCCCTCCAGTGACAACTCGCAGGTTTTTCAACCTTACGTGTTGCGCACTCGCAGGAACAGTACGACAGTTATGAGCCGCCACAGTATGGTAAGGAATCTTAAGCATGTTTTGTTTACACCTAACAAGAAGTAATTGGGATGGAAAAATGAAGTTAGACTTGCTTTGTATTTGCACTAGGTATCCTAGCAAGCTTCCAGGCTGCAGAATATGCATTTTTTTCATCTTTGATTGCAATCTGCAATGGAATAATACTGGTGTATTAACTCTATGTCCCCAAGAAGTCGACAGTAGCTACATATGGTTCCCGCTATTAAGTACAGTCATAAACTTAATTTGAACCTGACCATGGGTTGGAAGAGAAAACTGATGTCCTAATTAAAAGTCTTGAAGGGAGTTTTAATTTGTTGTAGAAATGGAAGAGAGAGTCGCAAATCTTTAGCTTTTTGGGGGGGGCAGGACGCCTCTTTTGCAAAGGCTGAACGCTAGACATCAGAAAATCATTTAAAGAAGATTAATTTATTTACTGGATGATACTCTGCCAGCTATTATATAAGTCTGGTAGTGTACGGTCGTGCAGTTAGTTAACTTTTGTGAAGTTGTGGCATTTCTTTTTTTTCCACCCTGTCCTTGTCAATTCAGGGATCCATATGCTCTTTTCCACTAACATTTTTCTTTCTTATCTGAGAGTAGTGAAGATTAAGTATTGCTTTTCTCAAAATCCATAGAACTTAAAAGTCCTGAAATACGTTTCTGCTATATGTTCTGTTCAGAGAAAGTGAGATGGAATTTTAGTTCATACTATTTTGTTATGAGATTTCTTAAAAAATAAGAATCCAGAGTTTTGGAACTCAAATCAGCAGGTGTTACAGTAGACACATGGGCATCCTGAGTGGGAACTGTTGGCCCATTTGTTATGTGGTGATAGCCAGAGTTTCAGAGGAATTGGATGCATAAAATTGTATGCCATTGAAAAATTGCAAAAGTGAAGTTTTAGGGAGCATTGCTCAAGAATGAGCTGAAACATTGACACTTCTCCTTTATAACAGCCAACTGGCTGAGTCAGTACGGGATTTTGTCGTCTTACTCTAGGCAGTAGGGAATTGTATAATACTTGTTTCATTTCTAACACCTCACTTGTCTAAATGGCATATGGAGCTGTTTGTGTTTGAGATGCTAAGCAGTATCCGCCTGCAAGTCTGAGATCTGTGCCACTTGCTGAGTGATAGAATGAATTTGTAAGTAGTAAAACAAGTCTTTTCTTTTGAAGGTCAGTGTTTTCATTTTGCAGCATTGAGTCATCCACACGTAGTTGTACAGCTCATTTTTAATTCACTAAGGATGTAGGTGATGGTAAATAGGATGTATGCAAGCTGTCGATATGTGATTTAATCATTGTGGCTGTCACTTTTTTTTTTCAGTTGTTGTCATCATCTCCTATTCGTATTCCTAGTAGCCGACTTCATCAGATCAGAAGGGTAAGTGTAGTTTTTATCTGTATATTTTGTGACAGAACACAAAGTTTTATATAATATTGAAGTACTTACCTAAAGGGAGTTTCTTTACTCTTGAGTTTTTCAAGTGCTAGAGGAAGTGGAGTCTTTTCAAAAGACTTAATTTCAACAAGAAAGTGTCCTGGAAGGTTTATTGTTGCCATGTTTAAACTACCTTGCATCTTTGAAGTGTTGTTTCATTCAAGAGAAGCCCCAGTGAGCTGGGCTGGTAGCGTTCTCTTCTTTCTGGAGTAGTCATACTGTATGGATCTCAATTCTAATGGCAAATTGTTGGATCATGAATGCTATTCTAAGTCCCTGTGATTAATCAAATGTTACGGGAAAACTTAAGACGTTCATCTCCTGCAGGAGGAAGGAGTGGATTTAATGAACAGAGAAACAGCACATGAAAGGTGAGTGTTATAGAAACAACATGATGAAGCAGCCAGAGTTATCCTCTTTGTAGCTACTGATGAGATTTTTTTTGTGTTCTAGGGAAGTGCAAACAGCAATGCAGATAAGCCAGTCATGGGAGGAAAGCTTGAGCCTGGTAATCTCTTTATAGATGTTTCCTATTGATTTCTACTTTTATGCTCAACTGACAAATTTAAGGGGAAGAGAGGAATTATTTGTGAAACTAATTTAAGAAGAACTTGAGTTCATCTGCTTCAGCTATTTGTATGTTTGGCCCAATGACTTTCCATTAGAAGGTTGTGCCTTGGATTCTAATATCCCATGCCAGTGTTAAGTCTGAAACCTTGTATTTACAGAGCGACAATGACTTGGACAAGTCTGAGAAGTCTTCCTCTCCAAAGAGGATAGACTTCATTCCAGTTTCGCCTGCACCTTCACCTACAAGAGGAATAGGAAAGGTAGGATAAGTGAAATACCAAACTGAGGGAACGCTTCAGAATTTTCAACCAAGACGTGTAACTTCACAGATTGTTTCATAGTTTTAAAAAACCCACAACCAAACAACAACCAAAAAAAACCCCAAACCCACATTTTATTGGTTTCTAAGGATCAGTTACTTACCATCTGAGAGCCTGCAGGGTGCTGGTTCTGTCACACTGAATGTTTTCAGTTGCTGCTATTTGTATGATGTTTGGCTGAGTTAGGGTTCTGGTTCTAGGGAATCTGGAAGAAGTCATGGGAGTAATCAGATTTGGACATGATCTTCAGCTGCTTAAGTGGGGGGATGCTGGGGAGGAAGCACCAAAACTGGAATGTATTGTACGTGTAGAGTAAGAGTGTAGGCAAAGACCAGAAGCTGCAAATTGTGTGGTGGGGAGGATGAAAATACATCCCTTGGTGGTGGAAGGGAAGGCATAAACCCACTGTTGTCCTGCAGGACTCCTCGCATGTGCTGAACTTGCACTGAAGGCTGATGACAGATGCTGGATAAAGGGAGAAGGGATGGATCTTAAACTACTTTTTCCACTGAGGACTGGAAAAGTGAAATGTAGCGCAGGGAAAGTGACAACTGTGTTTAAAGATGGGCTGCTTGACCTTGCTTTCATACTCTTGTGGTTCTGCTTTTGTGCTGCTACTACTTATTGCATGCCTCTACCAGTATTGATGCATGGAGTAGCCACATACAAGTGCTGGGTAAACATGTTCCTGGTATAACACTGATGCTGACAGCTGGCCCTGTACCTTTGGAATCACAACTCTAAAGCAGTAATAGATAACTTGACAGAAACATTTTTGTGCTTAGCTCTGGGCATTCATGGGCTAAACTCAGATTAGCTGCAGAACCACAGAGCTAAATACCCTATTCTACTCTGGAATATTGTGTTACATTTTCAGGTCAGATGAATTTTGAGTAAAGTTGACTTGTTTGTTTAACAAGCCTCTTGAAAGAAGTAAGTCTAGAATACTGTACTGCTGCTGCTAAATGTAACAGGAAGAAAAATAACTGTCTAATTTAGAAAACAATTTTAATTTCAATTTCAGATTTGTGGGTTTGAATTATAGGTTAGTCTGAGCAGTATTGCATTAGCCAGTATAATTTGGAAGTTAAATTTAAAGCTTCTAAGATTGCATTTGATCATCTCCGCCTTACTCTGTTACTAGCTTTTTTTTAACTGGCAATGTTTTGTTTGGAGGGTGGGGTGAAATGCCTGCGTATTTAAAAGGAAATTCTGAAGCGCCTTAATGTGACTTTTTCTGCAGCAATGTTTTTCACCATCATTGCAAATGTTTGTGAGCAGTAATGGGTTACCTCCAAGTCCTATTCCCAGTCCAACAAGGCGATTCTCCAAGTAAGTACTATCTGCAAGTAACAAGTATACATTGGCATTTTCAAGCCTGGCACAAAGATTAGTTAAAGCTGATGTTAAGGCATTAAAAGAGACTATAGTTTTCCAATAGCTGAAGTATTACTACATAAAAATGCTCTGAAAGTTCAGCCTTTACTACTGGTAGCTTTATGTGGGTGCTCCTACAGGAGCCTGTGTCAACTTTAAACTATACTTGATAACTTGTAGGGAAATTCCAGGGTACTTGAAATGAATAACTTTTTCAGCATATCAATTTCATTTAAATACTACACACAACTTAGAAATGGATTCAAATGAGTATGTGATGTGCTAAGGGAAGAAGACCCTAGAAAATTTACTACAACTTTGCTGTTATAGGCAGCACTTCTTTGTTAGCTATGTATTTAGATTCCCTAAGCATTCCAGTTGTGCAGCAGTAGTTTTAAAGGACATTTCATGGGATTTGGTTGTGTTGATTTGATGCTAGGTATGGTGGTGGTCAGACCTGGAACTTGTACAGGCCTGACTGAGTATCAGTATTCTTTCTCTAGCAGGAGGAGTCAAAGTCCAATCAACTGTATCAGGCCCAGTGTTCTTGGCCCCATTAAAAGAAAAGGTATGTGCATTTACATTATCAGTTGTTTTAATATGGATGTAGTTTTGCACCTGGATACATTTCTCTTCCTTGTTTTTTCTGTTGTTCTGTAAATATAATGTGCTTGTGTCCATGCTGAACTGGAATTTGCCAGTCATAACTTAAAAAGTAGCTAGTCTAAAACACAAGAATGAAAAATTTTAAAAGCAGCTACTGCTTGAAAGAGGCAAGCTATTACACATTAAATTAAACCTTGTGAATATTTGTAAGCCCTGACATTCCTAAGAGTACGACTGTAGGGTGCACACCCTTCAGATCATTTTAGGAATGTTGCTTATCATGCAGTATCTTCTAAACTTAGTACTAAATGTTTGTTTTTACTCTGAAAGTTCAGAAGGTGAGTGTTCAGAGAAATGGAATAGATCAGTGCTCTTTCCTCCTGAAGGGAGACAACTGCATTCTTTCCTGGAAATATTCCATGTCAAGGATATTCAAATTACATCCCAGAACAGGTCTTTATAGTAGAACTGTATGACTGAGATATTTACAAGTGTGCCTCTAGCTATGCTTACCCTTTCTGCATTTTTTTTTAACTTGGGAATCCTTAACTGCACCAAAAGCATCTCCTTTTGTTTTACAAGACTTATATTTAGCTTTCAAGAGAAGTTATTTTGTTGGTTTGTTTTTTTTTTTTTTTAGGACTGCTTCTCTTATCAAAGAGTGTTGTCTGATTTATATTGAATTGACAGGGGAGAGAGACAAGTTTTCTCATAGATAACAGTCTCGGAGATAAAATTGTTATTTTCTTTGAATTTTAAGAGGCATTAAAAATTGAACAAAAATTCATCAAGCTCAGTAATCAATAGGGAATAGGTATTCATACTGCATTGTTTTACTTTAAACATTTTACAGTAGCCTTTACGCAGATTGTATTAAACAGTGCAGGTAAAGGGCAGGCTTTCCTCACCCTATCCATGTGCTCTTATGGAGTATATTTTACAAACTGGAGATAGGAGTTTGCCTTTTTTACTCGAAATATCAAGGAATTTTGAAAATATTACTTAATTTTAGAATGTCTAATCCATTTAAATGGACCTAATTTATTTTTCTAAATATATAACCCTATTATTTTCTGAATTTTAGCCGTAGCTGTATGGTTCATATTCTACAGACATGACATGGGGACAAATTGACACCATGATAGGTGGGGGGAAGTAAGCAACATATCGAAGAATATTTCACTGCCTTAGGGAATTAATACTGGTAGACTGTGTGATGTTTTATAGCAGTGCAGCGTTGTCTTTGTGAAATGCCAAGTGATAAAAGAGTTACCTAAGCTGGTGGTTTGGGTTTTCTTCATTTTTGTATAAGACAAAATATTTTATAAATGTTTTATAAATGCTTTTTGCCCATTCTGCTTGATAGAAGCTGTTATTCCTTCCCTTTGAAGAAGGGAATGCATCCCTGTGGGCTAAAGGAAATAAATTTGAGGGGGTTGTAAGTCTTTTATAAAATGAGTGCTAGTATAATTCTTTTGCACAACATATTAATATATACTGGTTTGCTGTAATGCTTCACCTCTGTCAGCTTTTCAAACTGACACCACAACTGCTATGAAGTGTAGGTAGAAAGCCAGAAAATGTGTTTCCATTTCATATGTTTTTGTTGCCAAACTAAAAATTAAAATATACTGTAGCTGTGAGAGGGTTTTCTTTTTTTAAGCTGGTTATTGGCAAGTTTATGATAATTCCAAATGTGTCTATTGTACAGAAGCTATTAATGAGTTAGCTCATTCTCAGGGTAGACTATACTGAATAGATCATATGAATTCTCGCCATCATGTTTAATCTTTTAATGTCAGTAGATGATTACAGGTACAAAGATAGTCTGATCCATGATGAGTAAGTGGAAACACGTACCCATGCCAAATTTTCTGTTCACTTCTCCTGTAGAAGTGTACATATGCATCAGAATTTGTTGTATGCAGGAGGGTGAAACTGCAAACCAAGCTGGCATTCCTATTTTCATCACAGAAAATTTTAATCTCTGTATTTTGGCTTATGTCAGTTGACTCATCTCAACTGCTTACTTAAAATCAAGTCACAATAATTAGTTTGCTTTAGATTACTTTCTCTGATTGTAGTCCAAGTAGCAAGTGCCTAGTTTTATGTCTTTGTTGTAGCTCCTCAGATACTGCTGAAGCCATCAGTTAAGGTGGACTGGATGGTTAAACAACAGCTAGCATCAAATTAATGTCTTGCCCAAGTGCTTGGTTGGCTGAATTAAAGGACTTGTTACAAATGCAACCTTGCTCTATTGTGGGACAGACCTCCTTTTACCATAGACAAATATTAAATGGACGTTCCAGAGACTCAAGTGAGTTTGATTATTTGCACTATTTTCCTTAGGTGAAATGGAAACTGAAAGTCAGCCAAAGAGACTTTTTCAAGGAACAACCAACATGCTTTCTCCAGATGTTACACATCTGACAGATCTCAGTTCATGGTAAAATATTTCATGTGCCCTGAAATGCTGAAACAAGGAATGTGCATTTATCACAAGCTTTCTTGTTTTGTTTTGTTTTCCAAAAGAAAATACTTCGTGTGTAGCTTGCATATGTATATTACTGGGAACTAATTTTGTGGTACTGTAGTATGTTAATGTTTCTGCCTCTTTGATCAATTCTTTGAGCAGTCTAGCCTAGATTTTGTGTATCAGAACTTTTATACTGAATATAATTGTTACAAACCCCTTTTGGTTCATAAGCAAAGTTACTCTGCCTCAAAGATGCTTCATGGTTTCATTAGGTTGTGGGAAGTGGTCATATAGTATCTGTGGTGCTTACCTGAATACTTGGAAAATGTGTGCATGAGCAGTTACTGCAGTTACATAGTTCATGTTGATATAGTCATGATTTTTAGTGTTACAGTTTGTCTCCTTTCTATATCATCATAAAAAGCTGAGTTCTTTTTTGCATCAAGAGGCAGATACTAAGTATTCTAAAATATCAACTCTGTATTAGTATCATTTCAGTTTACCTACAGACTTTAAACTGTATAGAAATACTTTTTTCCTGTTGCTTCCAGCTAAATTGCAAAAGCATCAGTTTATATGCCCTCTGGAATCTTGTACCAAGACTTCAAAATCCTAACACAGGAATTCCTTACAAGGGAAAAATAGGTTTCAAAATCTTGCTTTGTGAGAAGTGCAACACTAAAGAACATACTAGCTAATTAATGACATCTTTGCTGCATTGCTGATTAGGCTGTTAGTCCTTTCCCATAATGTTTAAAGATTTTATTCCTATTAGTTGTCACCTCCTTTCTATGACTGATTAAAATCAGAGTCAATTTATTCTGCATGTTAAAAAAAAAAAATAATTCTGCTCCTCATTCCCATAAGGAGCATGAATATATATAACATGCTACAGAAAACAAGGAGTCTTCAGGGCTGCCAGTCTTGCAGGAAAGACTGAGTGGTAGTATAGGTCTCCTACATCTTCTCTACAAAGGCGAAAGTTACACAAAGTCTTCATGCCCATGTTACTAAATAACCTTTTTTTCTTTTTCCCCAGCCTGTCTTCAGATATTCTTGATGGGAGCAGCAGCAGTGTTGGCTCTTCCTCTGATTCACTGACTAAAGGCAGCATAACCACAGAGTCTCCAGTAACATGCTCAAACTCATGCTCTTCATTCATTTTGATGGATGATCTCTCACCTAAGTGACTTAAGTTCTGAGTCTGTCCAGCTGTGCAGTTCCCTTACTGTACACTGGTACAGAGAAACAAACTCTGATCCTTGAACCGTTAACATGAGGATTATTAAAAGGAAAAAATATTGTAACTGTAATCCTTGGCGACTTTCCAGTGGTTTTTTTTTTGATTTATCCATTTAATGGACATTGTAGACCATATTAATGTCTGGTTTTGCGAATTTATTTTTTAAACAAGATGTCTGCTCAGATTATACTAACTTCTTGCTTTCAGGAACTTGCATACACTTTTTGATTCCAAAAATAGGTATTTACCTATTAGTGTTGCAATTTGTAGGAAAATATTTCTCTCATTATTGTGATCAATATGTCTAGCTAAATAATTTGGTTCGGAAGGATTTGAAAATACTAATTTATTCTCTGGCACTTCTACCATTGAGTAAAACTATTCTTGCTTTTTTTCAGTCACTAGTCTCCAAATCTCTTATGGAAGGGAGGAAAAAATATTTTCTTTTTTTAGTGCTGCTAGTCGTTTTTATTACAGAATAATTTCCACGCAGCAGGTGTGGGAATCTCACTCTGTTACATTAAAGGAAGACAGAAACCCACAACAAGGTAACTAATGACTGGCACTTTTGGCATCACTGAAGAAATAACAATACTCTACGAACATGATTAAAATAGCTGCATAGTTCTCTCCCCAGATCCTTTATCCTACAGATTGTATGAAATAAGGTCAATATTCAGCAAGATTTGGCCAAGGAAAATTAATCCATGCCTCGATCTAAGACATACAGTGCAGATAACTAAGTTATTTAAACTACTGTGTAGGAGAAACATGTATGGCACCATCGATGTCTCCTGTGGCATTGAGGTCATAGGTATTTTTGTGCCTTAGGGGACATTGTTACAAAATTATGGAATGTAAACCAGAGGGGTGGGTGGGAAAAGTCCTCTGTGTACAGCTTGTTTATAGAGTGCTTACCAGAGTTTCTTGTCGATGCTGCTTTCCTTAGTGTTCCTTTCCCAGGTGTGTGCTCCGTTGCAAGGTGCTGTGGGCAGCCCCAACTCAGCTGTGAGATGGCAGCCAATGTAATACCCTTTGCAGCCGCTGTGTACAGCCTTCGTACCATTGTTGGTCACGAGCAGGGCAAACGGCTAAGCAAACAGTCGATTTCTAAGGAAAGACTTAAAAGTTTGGATTGAATACAAGCTCTGCAAATTGTTTGGCTAAGGAGTTCTATTTGAGCTATGAGTAGTCTTGATACAGTACCTTGGTTAGTCTAAGGTAAGACAATAGATACTTTACTTTTGAAAGACTTTAACGGGGCAGAATAAATCCGTTTGTAATCTACTGTGTTATGCTATTTATTATTTATAACTATGTAAAAAGTCTGTGGTGATGAATTATAGTATTTTTTTATGATTGAATAAGTTTTTTTATGTTCAGTAATTGCTGGCTGGTTTGTATTTAATACGCAACATTGTCTGCCAGAATCGTAAGCTTCCATTTTTGAATGTTTGTAACATAAATGCTTTTGTTACCTAAAAGTACAACTTCTGATCTTTCTGAAAGAAAATAGCACTGAATTTAAAGTAAGATTATGTGCTTTAAAAATGAGCACAATCTCTGGCAATACTGTCTGGCTACAAAGGGGAGGGGGAGAACCATAGTTTTTTTTCTGTTCTGAAGAAGCTGTTGAGTTTCCAGAAGACATGTACATACCAGATTATTTTAAAAAGTGTTTCCATTAAATTGTAAGAAGTTCCATAATGGGCCAGCAGTGGCATTATTATTTGTATTTTCATTTTCACCTGTGGAGCATTAGTTCCCCACCTCAAATAAATGTGCATATTGTAAAATATTGTCCATTGGTGCCATTTTTAAATGAGCTCTACAGTATTGAATGTTAATTTTATTTGTATATGCACAGTGCTATTTCTTGAATTTTTGATGTCTTAAACTGCTTAATTATTTTTTTATTCATGCTTGTATCTTCTCTGCCTTCTTGATGCTAAAGGAGGGCTGCTTTTACGTCTGCAAAATATTGATAAACAGTCTGTGATAAAATTCAACCTGTTACCTGTGCTCCAGTTTCATTATACCCTGCTTTTATTGGTACTGTGATTTAGAAATCTGAACAAGGGGTAACAGAAGGGGGAAACCTATTGCATGCTTTCTTAAAACTGAGAAGAGCATAGCTATTGCTTATTTTTGGCTGACTTACCTGTACAATTGATGTATTCCAGATTTGTTTGTTAGTGGAGAGTCTTATATAAGTGCTGGCCTTTGTAAACATTAGAATGTAAGCTTCATAAAGCAAACGCACAAATATTCACTCTTGTTACAGCATTTTTTTTAATGTTCTGGCTATTCTCCACTCTTCAGAAGACACTGCTCTTTTATAAAATATATATTATACATATGTAACGCGCACACACACACTGTGTCTCTTTCAGAACGAGTGTCACTGTGTAATGTAATAGGTCCCATCTAGGACCATGTTCTGTTTCACACGCAGAGCTGTAAGGCCACTTGTTCATTTTAAAACTAAGTTTTCTAATACTTTGAATGCTGATAAGCTGATACTCAACCGCATGTGAGTTGCTGCTGCTTACAGAATCAGTCTTTGTTGCAGTGTAAAGGCTAGTACAGCGTTCTATGACTAAAACTGACTAAAAGCTGCATTTACTGGATCTGTTAACTGTCTTGTCTGTAATGAATTAGGTACCAGTTTGGGGAAGAAGGCCAGCTGGTGCTGGTAGTCAGCTTTAGTATATAACTACTGACACACTTAACTGGTTTTTTTATGACTTCATCAAACCTTTGTGCTGGATTGCCATGATGAGTGTCTGAGAATTTGTCTTTCCTCCCCCTCTTTTTTTTTTTTTTTTTAATAAGGAATCATTAATGCATATCTGTTGTTGAGAATCACCAGTGATAACTTACCTTTTAATGTTGTAACTGTTGAGAAGAAAGTTAAAATACCAGCAAATACTAGTGTATTTCAAGCAGCATTTTAGATGAACTATTTTCAATATGTTAATTAGCACACCATTATGATGTTGGTCTTTATTCGCCTCATTGACTAGCACTGCCTTGAGAGCATAACCGAAGCACGCTGAATCCTCATTTCGTGGTCTTAAAATGCTGGAAGGATTTTACCAATGATTTAGAAAAATGTGTGTGTCAGCTGTGGAACTCTATGTTTTGATAATATCAAGTGTTCTGAATCAGGAAATGGATCACAGTATGCATGTTTCATTCTTCTTCATTGAATTTCAAATTGGGGATCATGGGCCCAAAAGCCTGTATTTAAGGGGCTGTTTTTCTGACTGTATGTGATTAAATACTTTCTCCTACAATGAAAGTAATTAAACTGTCAGTGGGTGAGGATGTAAATCTGAGTCCTGCGGACTTTATTGCAAAACTCATTCTTGAAATGCAGAAGGAAAGCTATACTGTATAAAAACACTAAAGTGGGATTTTTATAAAAAGTCAGGATAAAAACAGAGTGCTCATTTTAACAACTCAAAATGCTAAAAAACATCTTAAACGTAAGGCTTCAGCTTGGCACATTTCTCCAGACAGAACCACGTTGGGGGCTGTATGCAGAGGTTAACTTGAGCAGGCTTGGGCAGAATTGGAACTCTCCTATTCTGGTGCACAAACACAATAGACTAGACTTGGGAAATAATTTTTTTGCAAATATTCGCATTCTTATCTGTAGACCCTGCTAATATATTGTGTGACAACAAAGATGAGAACTTGTTTTTCCTGGAGGAATTTCATCTGCATACAATCTTCCTGGTAACTTCATAATAAAAAAAGCTTTGCATTAATACGGGTTCAAATATTTCATGAAATCATCGGACTGTTTCATTTTCTTTTTTGGAGTAAAGGCCAAGAAATATTTTTGGAGCTATACAAAACTGCCTCTTGTATTCCAAGGCTATTATATAAATGGCAACTGTCCATAGTAAGTGGAAAGGGACTTTGCCTACCATTCAATATTTCAGTCTCTCTTGAGATCTGTTAAATAATCCTTAGCAAATTTGGTGACTGATGTAAGATGGGTCACTGAAGGTACCAGATGACCCAGTGAGAAGGATGTAGTAACTAGCTCCTTTGAATATAGAGTTTTAGCTGTGAATGTAAACCTAGCTTAGCCAACTCACTTTCAAATGAAAAATGTGTTTTTTCAAGCAACTGAGACTTTAATGAGGATCTGGGCTGTTCAAACTTAGTGGAGAAGGCACCTTATTGGCAAGTCTAGGACTGTTTTGCTCAGTCCACCCCCAAAAGTGTAACCTTTGCTTGCCAGTCAAAATCAGAGTAGCAATTGTCTTAGTTTTAGCTGTCATAGGAGAGGGCAGGGAGTAGTGGTTGGGTTTCCTTCAGGGCTGGTTATCTAATTTCTGGCTAGGACCTTTGTTATCAGGCTAAAATCAAAAGTAGATGTTGTCTGAGGGCAAGTCTGTTTTCTGGGGGAGTAAATGAGATGCAGAGCTGGTTTAAGCATGATAGCCTAGGTTTGCTTCCTGCTGGAGATGAAGAGTGTCCATGTAAGCAGGTTACAGGGACTGGGCTGCTGGCTTGGCGCTGCCATTCCCATCAATACAAATGCACACAACTCCCACTTTTAACTTGTACATGTACCTCAAGGCTATCCTTTTTATTAGTGTACTGGGCACTTAACGGAAGTCTCTTGTTTCAGTCCAAACCGTTTCGCATTAAAGCTGCTTTTTATTACTTGCTTTTAGATCTTAAAGCCTTTTGATATGGGGCCTAACTGGGCCTTGGGTTTGAGTCTTGCCTCTGGTTAGCATGCCAGGGCCAACGTTTTCTTTTTAAACCTGGAGCAATTTGTTTTGTTCTTGCATTACATAGTTTGAAAATTCAAAGTAGGTAGGTTCTTGCTATTAACAAAGAATGCATGTTGGCTTTGGTGATCACAAAAGATTGTGGGGTTTTAGAAGAAATAAAACTTGAAAACAGAAGGAAGAAATACCTATTTTTAGCAAACTAATGATACCAGGCTCTTTTTTTAAAATGCAGGCAATAGTCTTTTGAGCATATCATTACCAACAGCAACAAAATCCAGTGTGCTTTTGGCCCCAAACACTTCTTACTGTAAAGTAAGAACTTACTACTGAAAGACCTCAAGTTTTGTTCATCTCCAGCAAACAGAGGGCATGACCTGTCTCAGTCTCTGAATAAACAGTTTGCAGTAACAGTCCCCTGTGACTCAACAGGCCCACTAGTGACACCAGGCTGTCAAGCAGTTCATTTCTGTCCAAAAAGCATCATGTACAATAATTCTAACACCTTTAGTCTCCCGTAGCTTATTTCTGAAGGCCATGAGATTTTTACCTCTCATACAAACACTGTTATTTGTTTTTAATTGCTGTAGGTTAACTGTCTTACTGAATAGCTGTGGTAGAATTTCTGGTGGACTTTTGCATGTCTCATTTTGGGTTAAAACAGAATTTGGAATTTTTTTATTATTTTTTAGATGTGTCAGATAATTTTTCAGATAATGCACTGCGTCTCTTCTGGAAGAATTATGCATTGTGGTTTAATTCTGCAAGGCATTTGAATATAGTTTATGCAGAAATAACTCCTGTTTAACAACATGAGTCAGATGAATCTTGGAGACAATGACATGCATTTGTTATTTCAGAAGTTGACCGGTTTAACCCTTGCATCACCTAAAGAAATCTGCATTCTGTTGCAGTCCTCACCACTTTTGAACTTTCACCAAAGTTAAGTAAGTTGGCAGAAGTGCCAGGCTATTATTTGTATTGGGGTAGTTTATAATGCAGATTATGAAAACCCTATTGTGCTAGAACAAAAACATTTTCCTTGCCCCAAATAATTAATTTGCAATTTAAATTTGTTAAGAGAACTATAATGGTTTATCACTGCAATGCGTGGTCAACAATTTTTTCAGAGTGATAAAGTTAGGATCTGTAATACACAGGTAGGAAACAGGTGGTACCAAAAACTGTGAGCCAAAGTAGAATAAAGAATGTAGCTAAGGTTAACTAGTCCAGAATCTAAATGTTGGATCTGGCATTGGACAAAGTAAACCCTTTGTTCTACAAGCCCCTAAAATTTTGGAAGAATTCAGCTACTGTCGTGAACTTCACAGCTCAATCTCAACCCTAGCTAAGTGTTAACACTTCTCTCCTTATGACCAGAACCTCCAAGAATTTGGAAGAAAATGTGAAAGGGGGAGCTAGAATAAAAATGCCTCTGTGCCTATGATGTATGAGTATTGGTTTGAAAAATGATACAGAGGACAAATATGCTTTAAATAAGAGTTGAGGATGTGCTACGTATAGTACGTGTAACATCTTGTTCGTGTGCAAGAACAGACTGTGAAAGAAACAGCTTTGTGTGGGAGAAGTGACATCAAAGAGCTTGAAAACTAACACTGTAATAGGAAACATTTGCCTTTTGAGGACTGTTATTGCTGCTGGTCACTACCTTTTTTTTTTCCCCTTTATTTTTTCCCCTCCTGTATTAAAACCCAGTGGCATGAGTAATGTGAGGCAGCATGGGTAGGGTGGGCCAGATGGGCAACCAGGAGGGGTACAGCAGGCTAGCTGAATTCGCGTGGACTTGCTCAGCTTCCCTCCTGCCCCCTTGACGCTGAGTTTGCATCAGCCTTGAAAGTTACAGTTGCATTTGTTGGCAAACCAGAGCAAGGCTGGATGCTCAACTTGTCTTTCACAGCATAATTACTGAATGGGATTGCCAGCTTCTGTCAAATATGTCCTAGACATTAGTGGGCAAAACATGCGGGGAGAGGGGAAATGGAGGAATTGAGGGTGTAGGAGTGCAACAAAGATGCCCAAAAAAGCTGTGGGCGCAGTGGGAGAGCATGGGAGACCTGGTGGGTCACGGGACTGTAGAGAGAGCACCATAGTGGAGAGGGAGGAGGAATGTCACACATCTGGAAGGCGATGGCTGGAGGCTCGGTGTGGACAAAGTGACGGTGTTGCTGTGAAGTGTCACGGTTATTCTTGTTGCCAACAGAAGGCTTGTACTGAGGAAGAAGTGTTGTGGTATGATGGTACACAGCCAGCCCAGCCATGCCGCAGCCACATCTTACAACTTGCCCTTATCCGGGACTTTATCAGGTATTTTTTTGGAGAGCATCTGAAATTTTTTCGGCTTTGCTTTGCATTAGCAATGAGGAACATAATGTATATATTACTTACGATGAGTGTAACCACCGGCACGCACAGTTGCATATCTAGCTGTGTTGGGTGCTTTGGACCAGATGTGAGGAGTTAATGGTGATGTGGATGACCACAGGATGGCGTATCGTGGCTTGCAAAGCACAGAACGGCGTGGAATGAGCTGTGGTAATAGTGGCTGAAGTGCGTCTAAACTGCGTTCATCCTGCAACTTCTACTGCTAGGAATTTCTAACGTTTTCTTTCTTTTCACTCGCAATGTAACCTCTTCCTTTCAGAGTAAACGCTGACTTTCCAGAGTGAGGTTTGGACTTCATTGTATTCATAATCTTAAAAACTGATTAAAAAAGGCAGATGCTCTTTGGTTGTAACACAGTCCCGTGCCAGAGGAGACTTTGATCAAATTTACTGACAACCTGAAATGAATGAAAAGGCCCTGCTCACAGCGAGAGAGCTTTTTTAGGAGTATGTTGTGCATTGGCTGTTTTCCCAGCCCCGTGAAGTCTTTCAGAAGCATGCTGTGGCATATTTCGGTTGGTTTTAGTGAATTGCAGTGCACAAGCTGGGTTTTTTTCCTGAAGCGCTGATGCTGCAGTGTTCCTGTCAGACCTCACGCGGAAAGCGTCTTTCTGTTATTTCTCTGTGTGGGCACACGCAGACCTGTATCTTGGAGAATTTACAACAGCTTCAGCTTTGTAACCTGCAGCGCAAGGGGAATATCTGCCCTCACGCAGCGAGCGTCCGACCACGTAGCTGTGCTCCGGTGCCGTGTCCAGGTGAGTGTTGGGTGAGGCTGGCTGGAACGTGTCTTGTGTCTGCTGCTGCTTTTGACATGGGTTGGATTATTTACTGAAAACCAAGATGTAAAAATAAGCAAGCACCAGCCTGGGGCTGTGTGCAGGGTTACAGCGTGGGTCTGGGAAGGTCCATGTGCTGCTCTTCCAGCTCTGCGGTCTATCCCAGGCTGGCGAGGAGGTAGGGGAAGATGGGTGAGCCTGATCTTCACAAAGCGCTTGGAGATCTCTCCACGGCAAGTGCTGTGCGAGGGCTGAAGTACTGCCAGCACCACCGTTGCTGGGAATTCTGGTTTGGCCCCCAGATCAGCCACTGGCCCTGCTATGCCTGTGCTGCACGTAGTTTTGACTTGAGTTGGGAGCGGTTTCTCTGCTCGCTCATAGTTTGCCTTCTCCTTCGCACGTCTCCAACAGGAAGTGCAGATTCAGCAGGCATTGTGTGCTTCAGCAGCCTGCCAGCTGCCTTGCTGAAGCTAATTCACAATTCAAGTCACTCCTGATAAGTTTGCAAACAATGTGCAGTGATTTCTGAGCTAGATAGCAGCTGAGCTGAACTCCTCAGTTTCCAGCCTGTCAGTTGAATGAAGTTGTGCATTTACTTTATAACACTCATGGGTCAAACCTGGTCTTAACACTTTGTGCCGTTGTGATATTTCATAAGTTTCTTATTTTTTTAGGAATAACTTTAAGGGAGTGTCATCATTATTATTAAAACTCTCAGATGAGTGTGTGGAGGCACTAACAGGTCATATGGTTAGTGTTGGTTTAATATGAGCTAGGAATTGAACCCAAGACTTCTGACTTGCAGTTTAGTTCTTTGATCACGGGATAATTCTGTTACCCCCTTTCTAACACACTGAAATAACCTGGGAATAACTCCAGTGAAAACAAGAGCAACATTTTTTCTTAGGCTAACTTCATGTGGCAGCCACTGAAAGCGTGCGCTGAGGAACTGGCCCAGAGGAAGCAACTCCGCACCCGTGGCTCATCAGCCCCGGCAGGAAACAGCAGGTCAAAGTTAGCAGGAACGTACTGAAAGGCTAATGAGTGAGTGGTGCAGCAAACTTAGAGAGAAAGCATGGTTCAAGAGCCAGCAGAGGAGCTTGACGTTCTCCATCGCAGTCTTTATTCCACTTGCTCTCTGTTGGTTCTCATCTGTTCAACCAGAGGGATGCCAAGGTGATGATCTACCAGATAAGAATTTGTAGGTGAGACTGTGCCCCTCTCCTGATCTGCACGCAGCTCTCCCTGGAAAATGGGGTCAATACAGAACACACACTATTTAATCTTACGCAGTCTGCTTTTACGAAATGAAGTCCTCACGAGTTTATATCTCATCTTGGCAGATTCTACTTTTTTCAGATGTGTGTAAGGCCAGTAGTCACAGGTGTAGCAGCCTAGAACTGCAGGATGGGTTTGGCTATTCTGTGCTAAAATTGGTACAATACAGTGGCAGAAGTAGACATATATATTGCTCCTACCAAATGACAGCAGGGTTTTGTTTATAGGTAAGCTTGGGGAGGCTCACCCTGGTGCACTTTCCAAAGGGCATGAGGTCACATCATAGGCAGACTTACATTTTGAAGCGTATTTGTCACTGTGCCATACGCTGGGGTTGGATTTTTAACTCCTCCTTTAGTATTGGAATTGGAAATTCAAGTTGAAGAAATGTGAAAGCAATTGGGCCTAATCCATTCCTGTTGTTACTCCTTTTGTTTTCACTGGAGTTACTCCAAGGCTGAATTCAGCATATGATGAACAACTTGTTCTCCAAAGTTGGAACTTAGGGGAGAAGGTTTTAGGGATGATCACGCAATTCTGAGGCTCCTTCTCAAACAGCTGAAGCTCCCACAAGAGGGACAATATATGGTGAGTTTGGGTTATTGAATTTAGTACAACGTTCTAGTAATAAGCCCTCTAGTCATAATAAGACATTATTATCCATTAGAACAATTACTTGAATGAAACCCAACTGCTAGCTCACTTAGATTGGATGGAAAAATCCTAGCTGTTGATCTGAACTGCAAGTTAGCTGAACAGATACTAACCACGAGCAAATGACAAATGGTTCTGAGCCTGGTAATCCTCCTCCGCTTCCCCTTCCTCTCAGCTTTCTGGAGCTACCTCCTCCAGTGTTGCCACTCATGAAATGTTGCCTGCTCTTCATGCATTGATTGTCTTCGGAAAGTCTCCAAAGAGGTTGCAGAGGTCTGTTTTGGTTAGATGGAAAAAGGAGAGTGCTATAACCTGTGGAGTAGCTGCACTTTACCAGCTGAGGACTAGGTGCTGTTTATTTGGGTTTGTTTTTTGCAGGAGAGGGAATATTTGTTAAGAACTAGGGTGAAACTCTTCACACATCTGCAAGGATGAACCAGTCCTCATTGCTGGTTAATTCCTCCTGTGAGCCATCAGAGGGGTCATGGCAGATGCAAGATCCTTCCCCGTGGTAAAATGAAGCTTTTCTTTCTTGGAGAAATAACCATTACTGTCTCTCTGGCTCACCCCATTTTGTTTACTTTCTAAACAACTTAGATCACAAAGGGCTTCAGGAGAGGGGTGCAGCACTTGCAAAGGAAAGGCCTGGGTGATTTTCTTCATTTAAGAAGAGTCTTGTGAAAGTTGTGCTTCCTGCTTTTGCCCAGAGAAGGGGATTTATAACAGAGGCTACTCCAGTCTTTGCTGTGCGTGATTTGGAGGGTGGAGGATCCACCAAGCCTGCCGTGCTTGGGAGGCCAGAACAGTTTTGTCCTGAACAACATGAGTCCTGTCCGACTAATGGGAAACCTCTGTCTCAGAGCCCAGCTGACACTGGGACCCCTTCCTGTACCAGCTCTGCTGTGTTTGGGTATATGTCCTTTGCAGCTCTGCTCAGGCAGTTTTCAGAGCCACAACCACAGTAGTCTTGCTGAGGTTGAGCAGTTCTCTGTTACTGTTTGGATATCATCTTCCTCTTCCTCTACTTTGGTTCTGGCCCAGGCAGTGGATGCCGGCTGCTCTCCCTAGGGCTTCCCCTTCCAGACCCTCTCTACCTCCAGTGACCCAAGCTGCAGTTAGTGCCACCCCAGCTGCCCTGACTACCAAGGATGGTACAGAGCATGCTAAGAAGAGAAACAGCATTACAGGAAGGGGCATTTATAGTGTTTATTACAGCAAACTGGAAATAGAGCAAGCACTTCCCTAACACTTTAGCTGATCCACAGGGTAAAATATTTTCTTCAGCAATTATACACTTAGAAAGCAAGGAGAAAGAACCTTTCACTTTTAAAACCAAAATAAAGCAACTTCCAGTCTCACTTGACGTATTTGTCTGCAACAGAAAACGCACCACTAATGAGCTGGTCAGTGTAATGGTCAGGGAGATGCTTCTTTGCTTACATCTAGGAGGTTTTAGGGAGAAGGCAGAAAATTGGCTCGGTGGAGCAAACACCAGATAGCCAAGGAAAACAGAAAGAATAGTTAAAATCTTACAAACTGCAGCACAAAGGGATTATCACACCAAACTTTGGTTAAAGTTCACTTAGCGAAGAGGATCTCTGTCTTTCAAGGAACAACAGCTCCTACTGTTTGTCGGACATGCTGGCCCAAGATGTAATCACTTCCCCAACTTTACTTGGTCATCAAGAGTGCTGTAATTTGGACCAAGGCTTCTGGAAAACTTCAACACTAAACCAAGCGTGTTATTGCCTATCTTAAGCACAGGGGAGGAGAGAGTGTATTTTCCCTTCTGTGGCTGTATTTCTGCAAGGCACCCAAACACGATAGTAATGTTGAGATTTATATAACATGGGTTTGACAGAGTTTAAAGGTGGGACCTACTCAGGATCCTGGACTGCAAGCCTTGACTTCTCTGAGAGTCCAGCTTGTACCTCCATCCCTGCTGCGCTCTTATTTTGTCTCTTGTTTGGGTTTTTACTTCACTTCCCTTCAAGTATTTGGCTCTAGGAGTTGGGGCATCTCCTCTTTCATGTTGAAACATTCTGTTCCTTCTAGCTATTGAGCCACCTGGGAATTGCAGATCCTAAGAGTTTGGAAACTAGAAGATTTAAAAAAAAAAAGAAAAAAAAGAAAAAAAAAAAAAGCGTCAAAAATTGTATTGTCTTAATTCCTGGAGGGAGGCAGATTTTAACTCATCCTTTTGACTACTGTGGTTAGGTGTTCAGCCCATTTCTCCTGTAAGCTAATTTTTTGTTTTGTTTTGTTTTGCCCTGTAAATTATTTGCCTAAGGACTTTCTTCTGTTCCCAAGTTAGTAGTAATGCCTGTGGAGAAAGACTAACTGCTTCTTAAAAAACTGAATAAAATCTGGGTGGAGGACACAGATAAGTAGCCTGGCCTGGAGAGTTGGAGTGTTTTGGATGACTTAGTCTTCCTCAAGTGCCAGGATCCCATGCCGTACTAGTTCAATTCAGGCACAAACTTTCCCAAAACAGGGGAGTTTGGGTTCTGGGTTCAGCCGTGAGAGCTGAATATCCCTTTCCAGATGGGAGTCCGTACTTCTCCTTGGCCATCAAGGCACCAGATTTCTTCCCTGATGCTCTACTTGAGCCCCACGAATGCTCCCTGTCCCAGAGGGGCTGTGACCAGCCAGTTCAGGGGCTGGTTGTCAAACCTGTCTGCAGAGGCCGCTGGAAAAGAAAGCGTGGAGAGGTGCACCTCTGGGCCAGGCCCTCCCCTGCCAAGTGCTGTGGATTATTTTTTTTTTCCCTTGAACTTTGCTGAAACGCACGACCATACTTCAGGACCTTCAAGGGCTGCTTCTCTAATCTCCCCAGAAGGATTACTGCTGCTGGAAATCATGAGGGCTTGGACTAGCTATCAACTTTATCAGGAAAGCTTCTTTCCGGCCAAGCTAGTAAGAGCTTTGCTAAGCGGGAATCTTGGGTTGAAGCTGCTCTTCTCATATTTCACAGATGGCCTCAATGAATGATTTACTAGGAGAGTAAAAGATTAGCCAGATTCCTCCAACTGCATCTCGAGTCATATAAAGCAGTGGATTTTATTGGGGCCTAGGCAATTCCTAATTCTTTAGCCTTGTTAGACGGTTTTACAGTGACTAATTGCCCTGTGCTCCCTTCCCTGAGAATCAGGTGTCTCCTGGTGAGGAACCCGTGCTCCTTGCATGAGCCTCACCCGTGGCTTTGAAACAGCCCTGCCAGAGAAGGCTTCTCCATACAGCCAGGTCCCCAGAGACAACAAGACATTATGTCTCTGTTGTATTTTATTGGAGAGGTTAGTATGCTTCTGGGAGGGAGATGGTAAAGGGAATGCTTAAAATTTGCAATGAGGTGTTTCCATAAAATTATCAAAAGCTTTGCAGAATCTTCCTATGGAGAAAAGCCATTGCTGGAGAGTTCATACGAACAGTGGTTTGGGTAGGGCAAAACCTCTTTGCTTTAATGTTTTAGCTAGTCTCCAGGGCTCGGATGAGCTCTTCTGGGGGAAGGGAGATTACCCCATGTTTGCCTGTTATGGAGTTTCTCACATTTTTCTCTTTTATACTTGGCAGCCAGAACTCTGTGTCTGACTCTCTATGGCAATTCCTACAGAGTTTGGCTGTTTTAAAGGACTGCAGTACTGATTTAGACATCCAAATTGGAAAGGCAGTGTTTAAAGTGGACTTACTTTTTCCTTTAGAGTGAGACTTTGTAAAGATCTTTATTAAATTATTTACTAGTGGTCTCACAAGATCAACAGCTCTTTGCATTTAATCGTTTGTGTGACTTCCATCATGTTTTTCTCCCCTGTCCTCTAAATAAAGAAACAATCGTAAGATCACTAAAGGGCTTGCAGGGATGGGTTGCCCATCGTTATCGATACATGAAGTGCATGCACCGTAAAGCATAAAGCAACATCAGCATGTGCTGATCTCATATAAACAGTCTTTGGTTTATAGCAGTCAGAGATGAGAGCTGCGAGACTCACTGGGGGAATCAACCTCTAGCAGAAATGTTTAAAATATTTGGGTTTTAGCCAAGAGACTAAGAAAATAGTTTTTTGCATCTTCCTTTTTCTCTGCTGTGATCTCCTCGCATACAACACTAAAAGCTACATAAACAGGGATGAGAAGAAACTGCCCTGAGAGTCTTGTCCCCAAGGCATCAAAAGACATTGAAGATGCTCACTCTGCCCAAGATGTACAGGGGCAATAAAATTTGCTGCTTTTCTGATTTTTGCATCACCATCTATATGTATAAATTGGGGCTGCACCTAGTCCCCAGCGGTCCCTTTTGGTTGAACCTATGGCATAAAGGAGACAGAAGCAGCCTCTGGAGTCCCTTTGATAAAAGCTTCCCCACCAGAGTTCTCCAAAGTTATACAAAGAGTTATAAAAAAGTTATACAAAGAGTTATAAAAGTACAGGAACGAAAAATTCTGTCCTTTTCTCGGTGAAGGTAGAAATAAAAATTGTGTGCGCATTTCCAGTATAGAACATAATCTACCATCAGCTGTGTCAAGCATAAATGAACTGTGCATTGGCATCTGTTGCGTGTACAATTTTCCAAGCGTATCAGTTAGCAGAACGGATCCTGCCTAGTTTAGTTTGAGATGACTATGTTCTCCCCACAATGCAGCTGACCTGTAGGAACAAAATATTACAACTAAACATCACTTTAAAAGCAAATTTGATCCTTTGATGTTTTTTTCTTTTTTAAAAAAAAAGTCAGTATTTGTCAAGCCTGTGTTTATGAGGGCAACACCACATCTCAGAGGATTACTCACCATGGCAATTTTTGAGGGTATTAAGTCACTCACCCAGATTTTATCCACAGACTGCCAGACCAGGGGATCCCTGAGGCTGCCCAAGTGTGATCTCCCATCAGTGACCATCGAAGGTCTCAGAACCCTGCAAGACCTCATCAAAGACTATGCTTCCACTTCTTATTGCCAAGCAGACGGAGCCATTGATAAGGGTTTGAAAAGGGACAGTCGAAAGATGGAGCAATTAACAGGAAGAATTCAGAGCAATGAGAAGAGACATAAAAGTGAATTTCCTTGATTCTTGAATATCACTCTCATTATTTTTAGATGTATGACCTTTTTGCCAGATGCACCAAACAGGCGCCTGGGATCCTGACGTCTTACTGTGAAAAGGCATCATGCCACGACTCCAGCCTTTTGCTGTGCATCCTGCCATTTTTGCATGTTTGGAAGTCCGTGCTGGCAATGGTGGGACAGCTGTGCAATATACCGCTATAAAACGTTCCTCTTGCAACGTTGTCTTGCTTTTTATTCTATTCTGCCTGGAAACAGTTATTGCCAATGCAACAGTGGATCTGCTCCTACAGAAGGGGCTGTTCGCCGCGCGCCTGCCCTCACCCATGCACCGGCACTGAAGATACCCCTTTCCAAAACCAAACAGGAATCGAAAAAAGTAATGAGCTAAAGAGAAAATTAAATTGCTAGTGAATTTATGAGATAGCTTAAAATGCTGTTTCTCACAAATTTTTATTGCATTTTGTCAGGATCCTGTCTGAGCGTGGCCGGGAGCGCTGCAGCCCTGGCTCGCTCGGCGGCAGGAGGACAATTGCTCAGCAGCAGAGACAGGCAAGGGGAAGAAAGGAAACAGCTGTGATCCCTTTTTGGAGTATTTTCTCTTATTCATCCCGTTAGATGTATCCCAATGTAAATAACCTTTCATATCACTTTACAAAGTGATTGCTAGGTGGGATGGAGGAGAAGGTATTCTGTAATGTAATAATTTCTGTCTTTTCTCTTTATTTCCCTGCTTGGTCATAGAAAGGAAATCTGGCTGGTTGTTAATTTGAAAGCATTTGTAGTGGTGATGGCATAATAGATATGAAAGTTCACAGGACTCTGGCAACTACTAATGTACTGAGGCTTTCAGAAGAAAAAATGAAAGCTGCCTGTAAAGGATTCCCATTTGTCATGAAAACCCCACAATACCATGGGACAGCTGTTTGTCTGGGATCTGTATCTCAGATGTAAGGAACCAGAACAGACATGTGCTCTGTTGTACAAAGACCATAACCCCAGAGACAGGTAAATCATTCTTTATAAGGAAAAAACATCATACAGAATTAACGTTTTCTATAAAAGATGCTTTTCAGGTTTTGCTTGCTATTCGACATAATCAAAACCATGGCTTAAAATCCATAAATTATGGTCCTTTATATTCTAGTGCTCTAGTAACTTCCTCTGGAGACAGATTTGGTGCTGTTGCAAGCGTGGCTGGATAGCCAGTGGAGTCTGCTTTGGCAAGGAGCTCTCCTGTTGTTGTACAAGAGCACAAAGGTGAAGCAGGTGGCAAAAGTTTCCAGGGAGATGAGTCTTTACTCCCCTCAAAGCCACTAGGTGCTTTGCCTTGTTCCCCGTATCAAATAATTCAGTGAGTTTTCATTTGAAAATCAAAATGAAAAAAAAAAAAAGTACAGGGCTGAAGCTTCATCAAGCATCTGGAAATTAAGAAAAGCCAAGCTGTGATGCAAAGGTAACACGAATTTCATGCAGAGAGTGAGCTCCTGGAAAATCTCGCCCTGATTGTCTTGGTGTGCTTTTATTTTTCACGTGGTATCTTTGCCATGATTCAAACACATCCCGGGGCTTAAGTGTGACCAGGTTGCTCGGGAGGCTGTCACCTGAAGGTCTTTTAACAGAGGTGCTGCCATGAAGTTCGGAGAGGAGAAATAACCCCCCACCCGAGCTCCCTGTGAGCCTCCCTATTTTTAGTGATGACTTTTTAGTTCGTTCTGTGTCGGGAGACTCTGCACTGAGCTTCCCGCTGTGCCACACTGTGCTGGTACATCACAAGGGCAAAGCACATCTGCGGGGAAGAGTTTACCTAATATGAATTTCCCTACCTTCGGCAGATCCAAAGGTTTCCTCCCGTCCTTCCTTCTCTCTCCACTTTTGGTTATTGCTTCAAATGAATACGACAGCAAACCTTGAAAATAATGAATGACAAAAATACACAAATAAAATGGCAAGATTAGCCCAGCTGTGGGCTCGGTGTGTGCAGGCATAGCAAAGTGAAAGAATATTGAACAAAGCTTTCAGGACTTTGTTTCTTTGCCAGAGCTCAATCTCCAGACACTAATTTAGCCGCACTAGTAATGCATTTAAGCGTGTTCCTCTGTTAAGCGATATATTCCCTACAGAGCAGCTCTGGAGGAGCTCTTAGCTACAGGCTTTCCACAGGCCGAGGTCTCTGGGTCAGAAACATTCTATCTTCCAGCCGCACATCCCGCCGAACCGCTCCGCACACCGGTGACCTCTCTCCAGGCAAGGTGAGTTCCAGGTTTCGAAGTGCTTTAGCTCAGTTGACAACGCAGCGGCTGAAGTTCTCTCAACCACTTGCTGCTCCTGCTGGAGCGAGCCATCGTGTCTGGAGACTCAGCACTGTCCCTTGTCACATCTCAGCTGAAAATAATGCTGACTTGGCTGCAAGGAACTATGCTTGGCTGCTGCATGCTCACCACAAGTTGCATAAGCCGCTGCTCCCATGCGTTCAAACACAGACACCTTATTTTCTTGAAGGTGGGGCAAGGTCTTCCTTTTCCAATGTCTTCAAGCATGAATTCATCTAAATGCACCCCACGGCTTGCAGAGTGCCCGTGGCAGGCTGAGACACCAGAGCTGAAGGAGGACAATCTTGACTTCGCTGATGCTAGAGACAGAGATTATTTTTAATGTAAAAATTATTGTCTCGGGCAGCCTTCATCTCACAAGTGCACAATTTCAGAATGCTTTAAATTAAGTCTGGAGGCTAAAAGTGTGTTAGTCATTGCCCATACATCTTAGGGGAAACAGGGCTCTCTAAAGTTATTGTTAGCATTAGGCATCTGGTTTATGTTTATAATGATTTATTCAATGATGGGAGGCAGGTAAGGAACCATCATGGAAGACAAACTAGGAAAGATTGGTATTTTCAAAGCTCTGAAGCCATTGTTAAATCAAAGTTTTCTGACTTCAAAAGGAATATATAACTTGATTAGATTCTTTATACAATGTACAATGCTCACAATGTTGGCAGATATTATTAGAGGCAGAGCTGGTAGCACAGCCTGCTCTGGAGGTTGCTTGTCCCTTCTAAGTGTAAGACCCTGTTCTTATGTCATGACTCTGGATTCTTCTTTTTTTTGAGAAAATTTCAGCCAAGTACTTCAACTGCCTGCAAGAGCCAGGGCAGAGAAGAATACATTGTTTTTTCAGTGTTAGAATAATTCAGGAAATCCTTTCTTTGGAAAGATCTAATGCTTCCATACTTTGAAACAGCGACTTGAAATCCAATGGGGGAAAATAGGCTTTGTGCTAAAGACGGGCGCATTGCCATTGCCATAAGGATCTGACCACGGTTGTTTCGGTTTTATGAACTCTGAAAAAGTGAAGTTTGTGTATGTGCAGTAGGGCTTTGCAAGAGCTTAGCTAAGATTAGAGAAGAGTCTCTGCTCGTGTCTCCCGGTGCCTGGCCCTCACTGGCCTGCACAAGTGGTGAAATTGGTCTTTCTGGTAGGGACTAGCTCTCGCTAAGAGCAGCACTTTGGGAGGGAGACGACAAAGCCCATCCACTGCGGCTCGTGGGGACTGTGCAGTGAGCAGGAGCTGGTGGGGCAGGGCAGGTTGGGAAGGGTCGGCTGGGGGGCGATGGATCCATGCCCATTCGATCCCCTCACCCCAGCCAGATGGGGTGTTGCCTTCCTCTCCTGCCAGCAAACCCCAGTGACACTCACAAGCAACAATCCTCATTTCCTGCAGGCGTGGATGCGGGCAGAGGGTAGCACACCCCTGCTGCAGCCAGCCCAGGTGGTGAAGTGCCCACCCAGGGAGGAGGAGGAGGACAGCCCCAGGCGCTCAGGGGGATGCAGGCAAAAGCTGTACCTGGAGATCCTCAGCTCTTCCTCCTGCTGAACGGAGTCTGTTCATCTCACCCACTTTTTTGGATAACAGATGCCATCCTGGGTTGCAGCTGATGCACTTAAGCAGGTTCAATTCTCCACAGTGACAATTCCAAGCTGTTGAGCAGGGGCTTCTCAATTTTTCCTTCTTGTAGCATAGAGTGGATAAATCACTGTTATTGCTCTGTCCTCCGCCTTGTTTCAGGGCGACCTGCCTTCCCGCTGCAGAGCCACGGTGAAGGGGCGCGTGGGGCTGGGCAGCCAGGGGTGCCAGCTGCCAGAGCAGCCTGGAGATTTCCAGTGCCCACACTTTTCCCGCAGGATGAAAAGCAGATCTACACAACTATGACTGCACACAGGTATGTATTTACTTCTCTTTTTTTTCCTTTTTCCTTTTTCCAAAATACTCCTTGACCTAAGGGATGACCCAGCTGGGGTTTACCAGCCTGCCAAGGAAGGAGTTCAATGAAATGTTGTGGATCTTGGGGCAAATCACTGCCCATGGAGAACTTTCCAGGGCTCTGCTATAAAGTCAGCACGCCTGTCCCACTGGGTTCAGCCAGCCTGGGGAGTGTCACCTCCTGTCGTGCTGCAGAGGAGGTCCCCTCCTCATGGGGACAAGTTGTCGGGGGTGACCAGTATCTGTTAGACCTGCAGCCACCTTGAAACGGAAATAAATAACCCACATTTTGCGTTGGTGCAATTCACCTGGGGTGAACCCTACGTGCACCGACCGTCCTGTTGTTCTTTGCCCTGACCAAAGCACCATCTGACAGACGTCCCTGGTTTGGGGAAGAGCACAGGGCTGGGCATAGCACACCCTGAATGGCTCCGAGTGATGGTGCACGTCGTGTCACACATACGGTGTGAGGACCAAACTGATACTCGGCGTGGGAAGTTTGTGGAGCTGCTGGAAGAAAGCCAGCAGCCAGCGTCTGCTCAAGTTAGAAAAACGTCCCAGCGCTGGATCCACCCAACTCAGCTAGAGCAGGGCTGCTTGGCCAGACGACAGGCCTGGCTCTCTCTCCAAAGTGGACGAGCGCCAAAGGGGATTTTTAATTTCCAGATGCTTTTAAAATAAAAATAAAGACTCTGCTGTAAACTGTCTTTGAATGGGCGCCTCTCCTTCAGCCAAATAGTTGACTGATATGGGCTAGATGACTGGGCAATAAAACCTTTCATTGCAATCTGGTGCATGGTGAGCGCTGGCGAGCGCTGTGCCGAGCCAGGCAGCCCGGCTGCGGCTCCCTGCGTAGCCTGCCCTCCCCGCTGCGAGGCGGGTGGCCGCTCCCCAAGGGCCCTCTGTCTCCAGATAAAAATCTTTATGCACTTTTTGATTTCTTTTGTTCTGTTCGACGGGAGGGAGAAATGCTTTGGGAGAAGACAGTTGGTAACAGCGGCATGGGAATGAAAACGTTTGGGGGCATATTGTCCTGAGCAGGCTGCGAAGTGCTGCCAGGAGCCAGGCAGGGCTGGTGACAGGGTGACATTGCAGGACCCCTCGCTGGGCACCTTGCTTTGGATCTGGCTGCAGACACATTTCTAAGCCAGCCCTGGGTGAATCCCTCTGAAAGCAACTTAAACCCAGCAGCTGCCAATCAGCATAACAAGACTGGTGGATTAATTTCCAGTGTTTGTAGGGGTTTTGCTCCTGGGGCAGCCACCCAGCTCTGCCCCGGGAACTGGGGTAATTCCTCCACAACCCCCCTGTAACCCACATTTTACCTGCATGGCAGGTATTTAGGCACCCCAAACCTGCAGAGATGGCTGTCTCACGTATTCTCATACGTCCAGCGCAGCGGAGGGTGCTTTGTCAACACAGCCTGAGACATATGCTGTGGCTACAGGAAAACAAGGGTGAGGGCCCCCATCTCCGTGCCGATGCTGGTCAGGAGGGGCCATGGCGAGAAGGGGGATGCCCGAGCCTGGCTCTGCAGGCAGAGGACCCAGCTGCCCGCTCGCTCCCCTCCTGCTGCCGGTTCATCACTTCCCTGAACCGAAGCTCCCCCACTCCCCGGCAGCACTGCCAGCTGCTTTATCAGCACAGATCGTGATTAATTCCTTACCGCTGCAGGCATGATTGCCTTTTCTGGCCGGCTGCGTTTCTCTGCACCGTGTTTTATCCCGTTCCCGGCATCGAGCCGGCACAGGCGGGAGCCAAGCAAGACTTGGGCAGCGGAGCCAGATGCCAGCATGCAGGGAGCACGGGGTGACACAGGGTGACACGGGGATGGCCAGGGTCTGGAGGCCACGTGCAAGCCCAGGAGCTGCTCCTCAGCAAGTGCTTTTGGAAAAAGAGCTGGTTTGGGCTGTTTCCACACCCTATGTCTGGCTGCAGCAGGCAGGGAGTGAGGATGGGCTTGTCGTGGGGAACACCAGGGCTGTTTCAGCAGCACCGGGGGTGGCTGGGCTTGCTGGTGGCCATAAGACAACGGAGCAATCCTGAACCTTCTCTGCTGTCCTGGAGTTCACTGTTAATAGCAGAAATGCCCGCAATGGACAGCTTCACTCACCCATCTCACTGACCCAGAGGAGGAAACACAGCTATTGCTGATGGCCTTCAGGGGACAGAGCCAGCCCAGTGACCCAGCAGGACCACCAAGAACCAGTCCGTCCTTCTGTTCCTCTTGTAGCTACTTTTTTTCTTGTTGAACTACATGCATAGAGGCAGCTTTTGTGATCCGTTCTCTGCCTTAACTTCCCTCATTCTGCATTTCCCATGGTGATTTTGATCTGGACCCAAGGCAAGATGCTCTCCTTGATGCCTGGGAGGGGGTCTGTCTGCACCTGGATGGGGACACGGCAGAGGAGCATGTCACCTTGCTTCTCATCATCACCATCTGTGAGACAGCCTGGGGTCACACCACAGCCCTGGGCAGGCACCAGCCACATTTTTCCCCCTGGAGAGCAGGGAGATGTAAGGAGTCATTGCAGATATTTTCTTCAGCAGCAGCTCCAGCATTTTTCGCATCTCTGTGGCATTACCTTTCCGTGGTCCAAGGTGTTTGCGTGGTCCTGGTGTGACCCAGGACACATATCCACAGCCACACAGCCCTGCATGGAGCAGACAACCAGCCTGAACTTCCTCTCACCTGGCAAAAGGGGCTTTTGCTCCTCTCCTGTGGGCTGCGGTCACTGAGAAAATCTGGACAGTTTTGCTGGAACACCACATGTCTAGAGACATCTTTTCACGTGTGGCAGAAGGCAGAGTTTGAAGGCAGCATCCCCGGGGCACAAGGTCCCTGTGGTCCCCTCCTGCAGCAAAGGTGATCCTGGGGTGTACGTCGCCTCTGCCTCCAGCATCCTCCGCAGCTTCTCTGCCCAGACATTGTGCAGCTGACACGGGGGGGGTTTCTAATCCTCGCTCCTGTTTCAAATATCGTTTGATTCCTCATGGCATCTCACAAAAGACTGAATGGGCAGCAAGCATAAAGGCAAAATAATCCTTACACTGGGAATGCCTTTGAACAGCCCTGACCTGCCTCCACAGGCATCTGCCTGCACGGGGGATGTCACGCAGCTCTCATGTGCATCTAAAGTTTTGAAGATGGGAGAGAGGATCCTGCCTAGAATATTTGCACCCGGATTAGACTCTCTGATGCCAGAATGTACATCTGTGTTCATCGTGTTACTCATTTCTTCCTGACTTAACATGCCTGGTCATTGGGTAAAAACCACAACAAATTTGCTTTTCTCTCCCCCCCTTTTGTTTGGCTTATTAATTACATCTCCTGTTACACCACACTCTGGCCTCAACAGATTCATTTGTGATTCTCCTGAGATATGCATACTGTAGCTGTAGATAGTAGAATATAATCATTTAACATATGAATGCTGTCAACCAGTTTAATCAAATCTGAAATTGCCCGCCTTTGTGCCCTGCACTAACTCGTTGTGACTGCAGAAATTGAGCCCAGTTTCCCTAGACAAAGAGCAATTGCAGCCCGGCTCTTTGTCTACTCTCTTTGCATAATTTCCTGAACCCTGCCCTGTTCCACCTGCTCACTAATGTTAAGCTTATTTATGGATAATTTATATGCAGCCCACTCTGCAAATGCACCCTGGCAAGGATTTTTTTTTTTTTTTTTTTTTAGGAACTATGGGGACAAGCCTCTCCCCACGCATGTTCCCCTCCCGTTTGTAGGACCTGAAGTGATCAGCACTGCCTGAGCCTTCCCTGGAACACCAGCGTGCTCTGGTCCTTGCACCGGCACACACCCGCTCCGGGCTGCTGGAAATTCAAATACTCTTTTGGGGGGATGGGGGATCAGTCACAAATCTTTTTGTTGTTGTTGTTCTTTTAACAAAGACGCCGTCAGGACAGCTCGGCGGGATGCTCGCCACTCCAGCTCCCTGGCCACATCGAGTGCAGGGTGTTTCTGCGGCGCTCGTAACCCTGACCTTGGGGCTCTCGGAGGAAGCGCGCGGTTCCTGGAAAGCATTGTTCCCCTGTTTGTTTGTTCCGCGTCCTCCCAGCAGCCGCCGAGAAGAAGCAGAATAAAGGGCAGCGTATGGGAGCCGGCTCCCGCTGAGGAGACCTGGGCGGGCAAACCAGGCAGCGTGGCCTGGCTGAGCGCCCGCGAGCCTTCCCGGGCACAGGCGGCACGAGCACCCCTGCCCATGCGGCAGAGCTGGCCCGTGTGTGAGCAGCCGCCGGGGTGCTTGGCAGTGCCCGTCAGCCCCAAAGGCTCACCTGCAAGGAGAACAGGCAGAGCTTTGCTGCCAGAGGGTTTCAGTACAAACCCAGTGCGGCTGCAAGGCCAAATCCAGAGGAGTGCTGTTCCTCTCCCAGACCACCTCTGCAGGTTTAGTCTATCACACTTTGAAGCCCGAACGCAACCTCAGGGCTGGCCGGGCTGATGCTGGCTGTGGTGCAGGAGAGCTTGTGCCCCTGCTCTCCCCTTGCACTAATTCTTCGAGGCACCCATCGCCCTCCCTGAATGCTGTGGAGGAGGCTCCAAGCAGCTGCTTATTTGGCCCATGCCCTGGGGCTGTGGGGACAGCTGCCCCCCCGTTTGCCTGGAGCCCTCGCAGCCCCCCCATGGGGAGCAGTTATTTCAGGCCAGCAGTAATCAGAAACAGGATTGCCAAGCCGGAGGTCAAAGTGCTGTCTCCCAGTTCCCCTGTCCCACTGCAGGGATGGCGAGAAATGAATTTCCAGGGCCCGAGCTGCATGCGCCAGGGCTGACAGTGAGACCCGGGTCACCCGGCCATGCTCCAGCCCATGGGCAGCAGGACCATCCCCTGGCCAGAAGGACCTGGCCACCCTCAGAGGAGCGGGTCAGCCCCGAGGTTGCGGTTGCAGCCAGACACGCTCTTTATCAATTGCCTTTTTGGAATTAACCCACCGGTTCTGTCAGCACCTCTGGGAACAAGGCTTGCCCCAGGATGGCTCAGCAGAGCAGAGGGATGCTCGTCCGGCAGCCACCGTGGGACACCACCTGCCAGGACTGATGCTGGGGCACGGCAGAGCTCTTTTCCATACCAAAATCTCCAAACCTGACTCAAGCAGACAGCTAAACCTGGTGCGGATGGTGCTGCCAGGTGGAGCACTAAAGATGCAGTGAGGTTTCCTACAAGGCAGAGTCCAACAGAAACCCCTCCACCTGCTGGGGGAGACTTCCCACCCCTTCCCCAGGTTTGCTGTGGAAGAACCACTTTCTGGTTTTCAGTGCTCTCTTCAGCCATCACCCCAAAAGCTAACATACCCCATACCTTGAAGGCCAATTACTTTTGCTCACTAGGTTTTACAGCCCAGCGAGGAGCCCTGCAAGCAGCAGCACTGGTCCCTGCCAGGGGCTGGACACTGCCCTGCACCCCCCAGCCCTCTGGGCACCCCTCTTTGCCTGGGGGCTGCAGGGACCTGGCGTGGCTGTGCCAGTCCCTGCCCGAGCCGGACTGTATCAGCACGTCTTGGCACGAAGAGCGATGCATTGTACCAAAAATAGGGCTCCCCCATTGTATTGTTACGCAAGCATGTTCTGGGAGTAAATCAAACTCCCTGGGATTTTCCAAGCTGACAGCCTGGGATTTCTCGGGGTCTTTTCACCCTGGCTGCCAGGCACACTGAGATCCCAAAGCACAAAGCAGCCCTGGGAAAGGGTGGCCTGGCGCAAGTCTCCCCACTTGCTGGCCTGCTCCAGCAGGCAGAGGCGATGTCGTGGGTCCCATTGACTTGCCACCAAGGAAATTCAAGTTTCTGTTTCTGCCACTGGTGTGAGCAGGGCTGCTGGTTGCCCCCAGCACAGACATTTTCTCCTCATACCCCGGGCATCCCTGTGGCCACCCCCGGGGTTTCAACATGGCCCTGTGTGGGCTCTGCCAAGGCTACACCTCCTGGGACGCTCACTCCAGGCAGGCAGAGCCAAAAGGGAAAAAAAAACCCAGCCTGTCTGCTAAGCAAAAGGTCCAGGAGGAGGAAAAATAAACACAGGAAAAGCCACAACATTCAAGAACATCACTGGATACTTAAATGATGCCAATGTCCTTAAAAGCTGCTTGTGTTTGCAAAAATGCTTCAGAAATGGCATAAATTTTTCATGAAATAAAATATTAGCAAATAAGATAGTGTCACAGATAGTATCTGTCCCTGGCAGTCATAACAGCACTGCTGATGTGGTGACCCCTCCAGCCACAAAGCTCCCGGGTTGTCAAACGCCACGGTCACACCATGAGAGATGGGGAAACCAAGGCACGAGTGTGCACCACAGTTTTTCCCAACAAGCCAGCAGTGAGAGGGAAATGCCCCTGGGTGCTGGGCTGGTACCCAGTCCTGTCCCCTTCTACGCCATCCCAACCCACTCCATCTCATCCCAAGTCAACCCATTCCATTCCACTCCATCCCATCCCACTCAATCCCATCTCATCCCACTCCATTCCAACCCACTCCACCGCATCCTATGGCTCTCCATCTCCCGGCCACACTGGACCCACAGTGCTGGGGACCAGCAGGGACGTCCTGCTCCCACTCCAGATGCTGCACAGGTGATGAGGGACAGGCTCACAGCAGCTTCTGTGTACTGGGGAGCTTTGCAAAGAAAGCCTGGACTCAACCCGATGCGGCACAGCTCCTGTCGAGTGTGCATGCAAAACTTCTGGTTTCCAGTGCAAAAAAGAGCTTCTTCATGGTCTTTTTTGTGTAGGGCATGAATGGGAGTACAGGGGAACTGGGAAAGACTCTTGTTCCCAGTAATTGCTGACCTGATGTGGACAAACGACTCCTTAAATTATTGCAAAGACTACTAAAAGTATTACTGATAAAAGGCAAGAAGCTGGGAAAATGGACTAGACCAGACTATTTTTAGAAGCAGTGGCATCTGGACAGCATGAGAATTGCTTTGTACAAATTTAGTACAGCTGATGTTTCAACAAAAAGTTTGCTGGCTAAGCTGAAATCACCCAGCACAGCCACCTAGAGAAACAGCAACCAGCACAAACCAGAGACTCAAACACAGGCAAGGAAAACCCACGGCCAAGTGTCGCTCCGGGCCACCTAAAACAGCGACATGAGGTTCCTACCCGGCAGCCAGCAGCGGGGAGGCTCTGGCTGAGGTTTTACTGCGATGCAGCTCACGGTGGCGGGTGGGGACGGGTCCCGTGTCCCTTGGCAGACACGACACACCACGGTGCCACCGGAGCAGCACCCGTGCCAGCGGCCAGCTGCTCTGCCTCAGGTGGATTAGGAGCGGGGGGGGCTGTGCAAAGCTTCTGGCCTAACAAACAAACATTGTCAGCATTTAAAATAGCCAAACTATTTAAAACCCAAGTGCTAGTGACTCCTGACCCTGGACATTTTTGCCTGCCTTCATTTTTGCAGCAGCCAGACTTGGAAGAGGGAGATGCCCTGCAAGTGCAGTGCCATGCTTCCCAGTAAGGGGACATACTCATGTCACATCCAGAGAGACATTTAAATTTCTGAAGGAAACCAGACATTGCCAAGGATGTATTTTCTCTCTACCCATTCAAGGAATGAATCTCTCTCATGTTGTCACTGATACATCCCTCTCACTTTTATCTAGCAATGGTTTGGATTTGAAATCAGACTCTGGCTGATTCCAGGTGTGACTGAGGGGACATTGGCCTGAACCAGTGACATTTGAAGAACAAGTGACACATCTTTCCCCCTCTACAGACTTGTCCCTGGCAAAACCCAGGACAAGGGATGAAGAACATGGGGAGACCCAGCCAAGCACAGCTGGTGGGTGGGCAACTCCAGCGGCAGCAACCCCCGAGTTTGCAGAGCAGCAGGATGGCCACCGCAGTTATCCCCTGCAGCATGTGGGACCAGGTGCTGTGGGTGCTGCACGAGGCCCAGGACCCTTTAGCTGCTCACCCTAAACCCAGACACCAGCCTGGATGCCTCTGTGCCCCAAGAAGCAGGGTGATCTGTGCGTGATCTGCCAGCAAAGTCTTTCAGTAAACCTTCATAGGACTGATGCCAGAGGTCTGGGGAATGACAGATGTGCTGCTGTGATCCACTCAAAGTATATATATTCAGTACATCCCTGGTGTACTCCCATCCCCACCAGTTCTATCACCTCCCTGTGTCCCTTCCTGCCTGGCCCATCTCTTCCCCAGCCCTGTGGGACGTGGCTCTCAGACAGGACTCTTACCCTGCATATCGGACCTTCTGCCCTCCCTTCCTCTCTGGACACAGCAGCCCCTGCACCACTAGTCCCAGTATAGCTGCGTAGACAGAGACTGGTCCTGTTCTGAGCAGGGAACGTGCAGGGGCTGCCTGCAGACCCCATCCAGGGCACGGCATGAGAGGGAGCCCAACCCTCTGGTTACAGCGAAGGCAGCAGGGATGCTCCCGATGGCTGCGTCGCGATAGTGGTAATGAAAAAGCGCTCGAGTTAAACCCCTGCCATCTGTCTCTGTTTTGCTAACCCACTTCTCTGGTTAGAGCTGGCAGCTTGAGACTCGGCTGGCTACGGACCCTTTCCAAAGGCTGTTAAAAGCAATATGAACCATTTTGCCATGGCCGAAGGCTCCCAAGGCAATTTCTTCATGGAAAAAGCTCTGATCGAGTCCTAGACATGGCGCTGGGACACGGACTGGGCAGCTGTGTGTGGGCAGGAGCCCCTCGGAGCCAGCGCACCCAGGTTTGCAGCCCACCAGCAACAGAAGGGACAGGCACGGGGAGACGGAACCGGGAACTGGGGAGGGCTCTGGGCACAAAACATCCTTTACATGGCCTGCACATGCAGTGGCCACAGCATTCCTGAGAGACCTGACAAGTCCCTGTTCCCTTGCTTGGTGACAGAGAGAGGAGACAGAGCAAAGCTGGCACTCCCCTTCCCCATGTTGTGTTTGCTGTGGTTCCTGTTATTCATTGTTTGTATTTTGACAACCGCTGGGAACTGGTGAAAACACTCAGAGCCCAGACTCACAGAGTCTCATATATTTCAACACCAATGATTATTCATCCAGAAAACTCAGACCGCAGTGTGGTATTCATTATTTGCTACTCTTCAGTCTCCTGTTTAAAATGTTCCCAGTCCAGGCACAGACCCGCCGCCCCATGCCCAGACAGCCGGGCACACCAGCGCCCGCGGCAGAGCTCACCGACAGTGTCCTGGCAGAAAGCACTGTCCAGACCTTCTCGGTGAGCACCCAGCATGCGAAGGCAATCCAGCTCTGCTCAGAAACCCTTCTCTTCCCTGAAAGGAGACTGTTTGCTATGGTTATTACCTCTGTCTCCATTGACAATCCTTATTTATTCTCCATCTTCTGTCTACCCTGGAGGACATGACTGTGTCCCAGGGTCAGCAGTCCAGTAATTCCTGTCCCTGCACACCAGGACCCCACCAGCAGGAGCAATGTTTGTCCCAAGGAGATGGCTCCAACTGACAAGGAAAGCCCCTGAGGAGGGGCTGGCTCCTGCAGCCAGGTGAGGGACACTGGGCTGGCTGGGAGGTGAACATGGAGCTGGTTTGGGGGTTGGAGCTGCTCTGCTGGGCAGGAGGTCAAAGCATTTTTCTGCAATTCCCTGCCTGCAATTGGGGGAAGAGCATGAAAAGAGTTGTTGCAGAGCAATGGTGTGTCACTTTTTAGACCCCTGATTTTTCCTGTATATTCTTTGCAGTGGCAGAGCTGCCACAACACAGGTGTGACATGAGCCAACAGCATGAGGAGATGCATCTGAGAGCAACCAACCTCCCTGTCATTCACAGGCCTCCAGCATCCCTGCACACAGCTTGCTCCCCACGCCTGTCTGGCTCTGCTGGTCCAACACAAGGGACCTGCAGCTCGGGAGCTGCAGGCAGCTCTGGGAGACAAACGGAGCCTGGACAGAGAAAGAAGGGCAGCAGATGCCTGTCCTGGTGCATTAAATGAGTTATCAGCCCACACTACACCAGAGGATGCCCTGAAGAGCCTCTTCTAAGGAAGGCTGTTGGATCTGTTGCCTGCCCTGATTTCGCATCCTTAGGATGCCCAGCGTGCAGGGAAGAGCTGTGCCACCCGCCCGCCTTGGGCCACTCGCAATGGTAATGCTTAGTCAGTTCCCGAGAGCACATCTGGGCTCTGAGCAGAGGGAACAGCAACCCAGTCGAAATGTTACGCTAAAAATAGCCCAGTGTCTGGGTGGAAGCACGCTGTGGTTAGACAGAGGTTTCGCATCCCTGAGAAAGCCTGCACTGAGCTGAGCAGGGTCTCTTTGCTCCCGTTATTGTCCACTTTCCCCCTCTCCCTCTGGAGAGACCCTGGGGATTAACCAGCAAATAAATGGCTTTACACAGGACAACAATGGCTTCTGCGATCAATCTTCATGAAATGTGGTTTGGTAGCTCTGCAAGAATCAAGCCAGCTGGCAGTATGGCCCAGAATAAGTGAGAGGCTGCGATGGGGCTGCGGGAATGGAAGAGAAGCACCGGGGCCAAGGAGAGCAGCCTGGGCCACCCTGGGGACACTGCAGAAACAGCGCTGCCCAGGAGGGATCCAGGGACCGGCGGCCCCGGGGAGCTGCAGGGGTGCTTGGCTCTGCAGAGGCTGCAGAGGGAGGAAAATCAAGAAAAGGCAAGTTTTGGAAAGTGCTGATGAGAGGAGCTCGTCTCAGGGCACTTAATTTTAACAAAGAGTCAGGCTACCAAGTCTGCGGGTGCTTGTTCAGGATCATCTATAACTTACCCTGATTTGACTTGGCTGGTTTGGGTTTTCATGAAACTCCTTCCCAAGCCACAAAAGCTAAATCCCAGATTAACCAGATCTTGTTGCTGCCATTGCTTATGTCAAATTATGGCGCTCAGGCTTACGGCTGAAGTCTGCACCGGACCTCACCCATGGGGTTCTCCATATAGAACCCCCTGGCTTTTCACTGTCCAAAGGGAAAATAAAGATCAAGGTGGATGCAAAGTAGCACAGACTGTTTGCTTAATTTCCCATCTGGAGAGCCTCGGTCTCTGCTGGTACCTGTCAGCCTGCACCTGGGACTGCTTCTGCCCCGCTGGTGCCCAGTGTTGGACCAGCCCCATCCCTCGCTCTGTCTCTCTCAGCACCCCGAGCAGCGTCCCTGGAGCTGCCTGCAGAGCCCTCATTACTGAGGCTCGGGCAGTGGAACATGAAGGAGGTGGATTAAGATTTCACAAGTAGCAATTCAGGTGTTTCCTACCTTTCCAATACCTGTCTTGGAAATCTTACCCTGTGCAAAGGAGGGGTTTCTGTGTGCCACTGAAGGTCGGGTGCTCACCCAGCGGCATGCCTGCAGTTTTGGCATCCGTTGGATCAGAGACTACTGTTTCCTAGGGACGGTGCCTCGCTGTCACAAAATATTATTGCTGGGGGAAAAAGAAGTTTGTGGCTCACTCAAGAAAAATAAATCCTTGACCCTTTACAAGACCTGTGTAGTAGTGGCGCCGTTGACTCCTTGTGAAAGTGTGTGGGTGGGAAAATAGTCTACGCTGACTTTTCTGCTAGCTATGTGAGCTGTGCGAGATGTACACACAGCCTTTCAATAGATGGCTGATAATGCTCAGCTACTCCTCTCCTCGCCGCCTGTAAGCCCCTAAAGAAACACTGACTGCAAGCATGAAATTAGAGTCTCCCACTCATTATTTGAGAAGGACGTGCCTTTCACAGCCAAGTGGCCTCTATTTGCTTGGGGGGAAACATGTGCTTATCTCTTATTTATGTGATTTATTTCTTGAGATTAATGCATCAAATTGGCTTGCCCCCAAGCTCTCAGTAAAGTCTCGGTTTTCATGGGACTGTCCCGAACCACGCGAAGTTTCGCTGCTTGTTTTCTGAAACTGAGAGGAGGATTTTTATCTCAATCGTAAAGCAGAATTTGGGGGTTTTGCAGATGCAAGGCAGCCAGCATTGTTTTGATTTGCAAGCAAATGATAGCTTTCTCCGAGTTCAAGGAGGGCTATTAAATCAGCCCTGTGAAGATAGAGCAAACAAAACCAGACGGAGCAAAGGAGTTGAGGGGGAATGTTTCTATTCATATAAGAAGGCACGAAAGCAAAGCAGGGGAAGCAAGTTAATGACCAACTCATCCGGGGTGTTTACTTTTACATGCCACTGGGGTAAACAGAGCCATGTCATCTCTCCAGCCTTCTCTTGTTTATAAATATACAATAACATTTACAGCTGAGCCGGCTGGAATCCCCTGGGTCCAGGCTGAAGAAGCTGGAAGGGGTCTCATCTTCCATTCCTGTGTGGGACAAGCCCTCCTTCTACGGCTCTGGTGCTGCAAATCCACCTTCCAGCTCTCTGTTGACATCTGCCTGTGCTGGGAAGGCACAAGAGCATCTCCCACTGCAGCCCTTGGAAGATGCCCCACTGGGGATGCCCCATTGGAGATGCTCTGGCATCATCTTTCCCACCCGATTCATGAGGATACTTGGAGCTGTCCCTTCGCATTGCTGGGTTCAGAGCAGCAGCATGTCCCAGAGCCCTGTTGGTGCTTTACATCAGCCTGAGGACACACAGAGACCAATAGGCTCATCTTTGTGTCCGCCAACCTACCACGATGACAGTCAGAGCAAAGACTTGGTGCTATTGACAGCAACTCAGTTATCTTTTGAAGAAATCACTTTTCACCTAAAAAATAAAGCTCCTATAAATACCGTATACATATATACAGTTCTTATAAAGGCTATGAAGTTTCTGTGAATGCTACTATTCAGTGAGACCCAGTGGTGGAAGCAGAACAACAAACAAATACTGGGTGATTAATAACACTGCAGCTGATGACTTAGTGCAAACTGTTTGTCCCAGATTCATTGATCACGCAGACAAATCTTAATGATCTCCCATTTTTTCAAGCCTCTGCCCTAGCTCTTGGTGCTGACCTGGTTTGCAGTCAGCACAAAAGGTACAGCGCGCTGTGAGTTTGAAATGTGACCCTCCACAAGGACACGCCACGCAGGGTTTGCACGCAAATTTGCATTGGCTTAAAGACACTGATGCAACTTCCTGGGCAGACGCGATGGTGGTGGTTTAAAGCAGACTTTTTTTTGTGGTTTCCTTAAAACCCCCTCCCAAACTATTTTAATCAGACATATTCTAGCTTAGTATAAGACATACTGGTGCTCATATAGGTTGTTTGGTTTTTTTTCCCCACCTTAAATGTTGCATCTGTAGTTTAATCAGTGCAATTCCATGTGTATTCTTAGATCCATATCACGTGCCAAAAGATGCATTGAATCTAAATTACGTTTCTATGAATACTCACTGATTTTTATTATGATTTTGTTAAATAATTCTGTTGACACGTTTTTGCCAGAAATTGCATGGAAGGCAAGAAGTTCTGATTCTGTAAACGGTCAGTGTAAATACCAGGCACTATTCGTTCTCATTTTCATTACTAAAACCATGTAATCCCATAACGATGAAAAGGAACGCTGTGGGAATAAATTAGTTTACATGGGAATACATGTTTGAAGAAAGTTTTTGTTCACAGCACGGCTGACAAACACATCTCCCCATTTGCATCTGTCCCCCAAGGGGGACTTGCAAAGCCCTTAATAAAATTAAAAATAGCCAAATGGGCATCAGTGAGTTGTATGTTTCTGAGATGGAAGCAGTTCTGGGTTGCTTGATGTTCCTGGCCTATAGAAATCAAATAATGCCCTGATTGGCGCTGATGCTGGCTCTTGTCATCGCACTGCTGGCATTTCAGGCTCATATCAAGATTAACACAGGATAAATACTGGAAAAATGTAATCACTAATTATTATGCAATTAAAACGAAAATGCCAAACTTTGCACAGAACCTTATTCACAACAAATTATACAACCAGCTGTAATCAAGGTCATTTCAATCTGAAAGCATTTTCTATTGAAATCCACAACAATATTCAGGCCCCGTTCATTGCCCAACAGTGAGAAAGCCACAATTGCTCTTGTGTGTCTGGATGCCCTGGGGTGGCGGGGCCAGGCCCCATGAGGATGCACCCACCAGAGCCCTCTCGCCCGCCGAGCAGCCGCCGAGGAAACCAGCACAGCCTGCACATCTCAGCCTTTTTATCTTGAATGTCAGACCCAAGCATGACTCACACATTTCCAAAACTGCCATTCCCTCCCGCCGGCATTAGCTCAATCCCTTTCCTCCGTAGCAGCTTCAGGCGGATGCGTGCTTTGCTCTGCAGCTTGTCTTTAAAGCCGAGGAGGCCCTTGGGTCTCCAGGTCACTCTTTCTTCATGGACCTCATGCATGGTGTCACCTGCACCCACACCCCAGGGACCAGCCCTGGGGTTTGGAGCTGGGCATCGGTGCCAGGGCAACACGGACCCTGCACTGATGGAGCTTGACTGGTCTCTGCAAAATCTGGCTGGGACTCAAGCTTTTGCAACGGAGGTTTATCTATGCTCTTGCCTAAGCTGGAGTGAGTGGCAGCATCTCTGGAGGGACACCCCACAGCAAGAGCAGGAAAGCTGCTGGTGAAGGGTCACAAGTGAGGAGGGGGATGCTCTGAAACACTTAGCTCAGCACATGGAGGACTGCAAGAGATGGTTTTGTAGTTAAGGCTTGGTCTGAGGCCCCCAGAGACCTGAGCTCAGCCACCGCAAGCCTCTGAGCAGAGCTCTGCGTCTCCGTGCTCTCATTTCCCATCTGCACAATGGGACAATAACCCTCCCTCGGTGCCTGGCTGCCAGCGGGACAGTCCCCCACGGCAGCTGCAACATGGACCCACTGCCCTGCTATGAAAGGCAGCTGAAAATGTAAAAAATGCTGACTATGCTTTCCTAAATAAATGCTGAAGCTTTGCTAGACAAGACCTAGCAGTTTTCCCCGCAGCAGCACCAGAGGTAACTGTGAAAAATCCCCAGCACAATTTAATTCCTTTTCTGGAGTGACTAACACCTCTATTATTCCCATCTGACCTCTGCAGACATCCTGCCACGCAATTGTGTTAAACTCTGCAGCAAGAAAGATAACCGGGCCTAAAATTAAACCATCCAGCACGTTTTTAATATTAGCACAGGCGAGGAGTGAATTCCTCCCGGGTGGAATTCACCTCTTCTTGAGCAAGCAAGCAAAACAAGCCCTTGAATCTGTACCACCATCAGTGACGTGCTGGAAATTATTTGTCTTTTTACTTTGTGAGCTCCTGCAATAGCCTGTTTTGATTGCCTGGCCTAGGTAGAGTCTGTTCGGTGCAGGGACCTGTCCTGCTGCAGCTGCAGGGCACAGGGTGCTGAAGGAGGTCCCAGATGGGCATCACATTGCAAATGATGAAGACAGGCAGTCTGCGAACACTAAACATGAGAACAGATACCCGCTACGTGAATAACCTGGTGTAAACCAGAGCCTCGTGGTATCTTTGGCACTGGGAGAAAATTTCTGTAGCAAGAAAGGCAGCGCCAAGCTGCAGCAGGGGTGTCACCAGGTCCCTTGGCTACAGTCGGATGGCTGCTCTGTTTTCATTCAAATACAGCTTTCCATCAAAAGAAACACCCCCAGATTTTGCCACAGTGTCTTTTTCACAGAGAACTCCAAAAGTAAGTTGGGCTCGAAGATGCTGAAAGCCTCTTTGCGTGGCCCAAAGGCACACACCCACTGCCTTGCCCCCCAGCCCCAGCGGCGGGCGCGGGCTGGGGCAGGAGGGGTTTGCTCACTCCCGCAGCGTGCAGAGGAGAAGGACTCATTTTTGGGGGACAGAAAAATCTGAAGTTAATGTGACCTGATGAGGCTGCAAGGACACCACAGGGCTCCAGCCGTGCCGTGCCCAGCAGAGGGGTGCCGAGTGCCTGCACAAGCTGTGTCCTGACGCGTTGTCCCCACTGTCACCCACCGGTGCTGCTGGCCCGAGTGATGGAGCTGCCTGTGCCACTCGCTGCTTGCCCTGGGGGTCCCAGTGCTCGCTGACCCTGGGGATGGGGCGGCGGGTGTATCGCCCACAGGGCAGAGCAGCTGTGGGGCCCGCACTGCACCAGCGCACACCAGTACACACCAGTGCAGCCGAAGCCCTCGTCCCCACAGCTCCCAGGTGGGATTTTTGCACTCTTGTGCTCCCTCTGCTGGTCCTCAGCCCGGCATCGCTCCGGCACCGCTCCGGCACCGCTCCAGCATCGCTCCAGCATCGCTCCAGCATCCGTCACCACACCACCATCGCTCCGACATCACTCCGGCACCGCATCGGCACTGTACCGGGCACTGCACTGGCATCGCTCTGGCACTGCCAAGCCCTTGGGCCACCCCGGCTCCCCAGGGCCAGCAGCACCCCAAAACATGTCTCAGAGCCATCCTGCAGCAAAGGGCCCCGGTGCCAGCCGGGCAGAAGGGTGCTGGTGGGATTGCACCAAGCAAAGCATTACAGGGTGCAGACAGGGTCCACGGGGCCTCAGAAATAACACAAAAACCTTCACCCCAAAAAAAAAGCTTTAAAAAATACTGTTGGGAGTGATACTGCAACGCATGGCTATGATGAAAATTAGACCAACTGGACCAGTACTGCAGGGATCACTTTATTAAATTGTCACACATGGGCACAGACAGGACACTGTGGATTCGTCAACCCATTTTTTTTCAAACATGCTGTGCGGCTTTTCACACCAACACCTCTAGAGCTTGCACTGTTTGTGTAACCTGTGCAACATGCCACCACTGTCAGAGGCAACGTGCCTTGCTCTCTTGCTGCGCGGGTACAGTTGGTCACCAGTGTGCCACCAGCGGAGCAGGAGGACACCAGCACGGAGCTCAGTGGCCACCAACCACCGTCCTGCCGAAGGGGACAAGGAAGCACCGGACCAGGCCAGGACATTGCAGTGCAAGGTCTGGTTTGCAGGCTGTGCTCCATGATTGCAGGCGGTTCTCCCACGTTTTCTGTCTTGGCAATACTTGCCAGCTTTATTAGAAAGCTGGTTGTTGTTTCAAGGCTGCTTTCTAGCCGTTATTGCCAACTAGGGACGGAGGTGGGGGAGCTGTACTCTGCACGGCGTAAATGACAGCTGCCAAGACACCTTCTCCAAGGCCCTGTAAAAGCCTAGTTATGGCTCAGGCTGCCTTGTCTCAGCCAGACATCTCAGAGGGTGACCCAGTGCGGGAGGCTGCAGCGCAGCCAGCCCTCCCAGCTCAAATCCTCGTGTCCCTGTCCCCTTCCCTGGCCATGCCCGCCTGCTCATTGCTGTGGTTTGGTTGCACTCCTGATGCTCCTGGGTCTTGGAGAGGAGCTGCTGCTTAGCAAAGGAGGTGAAATAGCTGCCCCAAGTGAGCTGAAACCCTTGTTGTGTCCCAGGAGCAGCCCAGCACAATGGGGAGCTTCAAGGCAGAGGAGAAGGAAGAGGATATAAGTTGAACAACAAGAGTGCTGTTATCCTTTCCACACAGCCTCCTCCACCTTCCCAGCACTGCCACTGCGCCTCAGGAAGCCACAATGACCCACTGTGCATCACCAGCCGTGGAGGCTGTGCCAGGCACATGCTGTGCCTCGGCCTCTGCCACCACCACCCTGAACTCCGGGCAGCTCCACGCAGGGTCCAAGTCCAGCCTTCCTGGGGGCAACAAGCAGCCCAGCAGCTCCTGACGGTGCATGCTTGTGTTTGGGGTGTGCAGACTTGGCCTTTCAAAGCTGCTTTCTAGAGCAAAAAATAAATCTTTAAAACAAGTGTGGGGTTCTCTGAAAGTCACTGAATTCAAGGGCTGAGCCCGGCAACAAAGCCTCTTCCTGAGCGCGGTGGCTCCCTGCCCACCGCCCTCCCCAGGGGGACGGCAGAGGCGGCAGAGAGGAGGTGAGCGCTGGCTCAAGTTTGTAAACTGCGACTGCTGGAGAAAACAAAACCTGTCCAGAAGTTTCGGTAGGCGCCGATGCATTGCACTGACGCAGCTGGTCCCCAGAGGTGACGGGCACCAAGAGCTGTGTTTTTTCCCCAGCCCCAAGGCACCCACCTCACTACAGGACACCGTGTCGCAGCCCCTCAGGGGCTCCTGCCAACACCAGCTCCAAGTGCTGGGTGATGTCCCGCGGGGATTTCTTCTCACGCAGAGCTCGCAGTTGGCTTCTGCGTATCACAGGGCTATTCCCACCTAACCACCACCCCAAGTCCCTCTTAGGTGTCCTGCTCCACCCTGGCAGCACTGGCAGAGGGCAGCCACCCGTCAGCGCGGGCACCCACCCATGATCCCCATGCAGTGCTGCTAAAAGAAACCAGCTGCTTCTGCGTTTTGCAGATTGGTCCTTGCCTGCGAGGAGGTGAAACTCCACATCCAAGTGACTGCTGCAGAGCCACAGCAGGCTGGAGGGTGCAGCTGCTGACCCACCCCACAGGGCACTTTCCAGGTGAAGCCTCATCACCAACCCTTTTGCTTTGCACAACCCATTGGGCAAAATATTCTTCTGATAGAAATCCCTCATCTTTCAAATCTGATCCCTTTGCTTTCTGGGACCATTTTTGTGGGCGCAAATAAACAGTTAAACTACACTAAAAATGTAGTTGTCTCCCATGTTAACTTTCCTTAGTACCATCGACAGCTGATATCCTTTCAGTGCATGAAACCGCAAAGTTGAAGTAAGTGAAAGTGTAGAAGAACCAGGGCTCGGATGGTGAAACTTTCCCAACCAGAGGCTGATAAAATGAAACAGTAAATGTTTTTCCATGGTTGAGAATAGCCCTGTTATCTCTCAGGGAGGCAGCAAACCTTCCTCTCTGAGGAGTAGGTGAGACGGTAGCGCCAGGCCAGGCAGCCCTGTCATGCACACGCTCAAGGAGAAACGAACACTACAGTATATTGCTGTGTACTGGGAGACACAAATAAACTCCGTTACTGTTGTTAATTCTGCAGCAAAATTATTCTTCCAAATCTTCCCCAAACCAGATGTGGAAATATTTAGCTACCTCTGCAGTCCTCCAGCCCCGAGCCTGAACAAAGTGTTTTGAAGCAGATGAGAGGCAGGGGGAGGTGGAAACCGTGACTGGTTTCAGCGAAACTCATGGATTTCCCAATTCATGGTATCGTTTACTGACATCATGAAACTAATTTGGGCTTTTTCTTCTGTCTCTTTACAGTTAGGTATTTTCCCCAAGAGGCTGAAATTTCTCTTTCTTTCAAACAAAATTGGATTTCTTTCCTGTAAGGAGTACAGAAATGTAGATCCTGTTCCCAGAAGAAAGATTCAGAAATCATTATTTTTTTTTATTAAAATATTTTATTAGATATAGTCAGTGCAAAAGACTAAACTAAAAGGCAGTGGCTGCAATAGACCATCTCAACACCACCTCTCCCAAATCACATATCAGACTGGAAAACAAAAAGGAGGTTGTCTTTCTTCCCTCCTTGGCTTCACCCCATGGGTTATACAGCCCTGCTTCTCCGCAGGTTTCCATGTCTCCTGCTTCCTCGTCACGCTCCCCTGAAGCTGGGATGCTCAGGACCAAGCGATGCACGTGTCTGCCCAGGCGATGGGCTTGCCAGAAAGGGATGAGAAGAGCTGAGCTGACCCTGGTGAGGAGCCGGCCGCCCTGGCAAGGTGCAATTTGCAGAGGGTATGAAGCTATCCGGGAGGCAAAGAGCCGAGCTGGCCTTGCAGGACGGTCACGGGATGGGTGACATGATGGCAGGTGAAAGTGGGTGTGGGTGAGAGGGAGCCACGCTCGCAGGAGGAGCAGCCCCAGCACATTTGCCCCTGCCCAGGGCCAGGCGTTTGCGCAGCTGGAGGGTGTGGGGAGCGCTCACCTCCACGGCAAAGCAGCACGTTGTGGGCTGCTCCATGCATCTCCCATGGCAGGGTCTGGCCGGGGCAGGGTGCCAGGCTGCACCGTTCCCAACCGTGCAGGCGGGGAAGGCACGTCAGCAGCTGCCTGCCTGGAAGCCAACACTGGCCACGGGTCTCCCAGCACCCTCCCGGCTGCAACCGGGGTGCAGCGGCAGGAACTGACCCACGAGACACCCACCCCTGAGACACCCACCCTGGTGACAAACCAGCCTCTAAGCACAGAGATCTCCCTCTTCAAACCCTCGCGGCAGCAATCCCACAGCCGACGGGAGCATGGCCTCGTTTTTGAAGAGCTTGATTTTCCTTCTCCAAGCAGGGATCTCCCTGCCCCCTCCATTAAAAGACGCTAATTATATCTTGTGGTTTTCGGCATCCACTGAAAATAAATAACGCTGGGCAAACCCAGACACCGTGTGCACTTCCTAAATTGTGCAGCTCACAAGGCGGATGGGGGCTCTGCCGTACACAGCACGTGTGCATTTCTGCAGGCAGCTCTGCTCTGCCCCGTCACACCTGGTTGTGTCCCCCCCACCAGCCCCATTCAAAATCAGACCCATTCCCAGCAGGATCGGCTCTGGGGCTGGCATGGGGCCCGATCCTGCACCCCATCCTGAGGGCAGCCCTGAGTTGCTGCCCGCGCCCTCTCCTCGCTGCCTGCACGCCCTTCTCCCATTCCCAGCAAGAGAAACGTGTTATCACACCCATTTGAACTGACATTTCATGAAGGTGAGAATGAATGAAAGATGAGCACTGAGAGCAGAGAGAAGCACTAATTTAGGAAAAGTACTAATTAAACGTATTGTGGGTGGTCTCAATTTGGCGTTCTGCCTTTTGGGTTAGACTGGTTTTGCTGCCATTTCCCTCTCTCCCACGTTTTCTCCTCGCCTTTCCCAGCACATCTGCACCTACAACCGTCCCTGCAGGGGTTTTCTGCTGCTGGCCCTGGTGCCTCGGGGTCACAACGCCCAGCCGGCTGCCCCTTGCCCGGGCACAGGGCAGGAGTTTACCTTCCTTTCCACAGGCTGCGTTGGATCCTTCCCCTGCATGCAGGGCTCCAGCCGCCTGCAGCCTTATGCACAAGCCAGGGCAGGTCACAGGGACAGGGACACAGAGGCATCACAAGCCAGGAATGACTGCAGCTTTCAAGTGACACATGTCCAGTTTCTTTCGCTATGAGTAATGCTAGTTTGCAGCTTTGGTGAAAAACATAAAGCTATTACTGAGTTTTACTGGAATTGGGCCAGATGTGGCAAGTAAAAGTAATGTCTGGTCTTTGCAAAGCCGTGAGCAGTGCAATCACTCTCCATGCTGCATGCAGATTTTGGCCTCCCGTACATGCAACATCTCCTTGCACCTACAACAACATGAGAAATACCATCTGAAGCCTGTTTTGCTGTTGCTTCTGCACTGTGCACTGCTGAATTCATTCCTGGTGCAAGCCTGCAGTTTTGCACAGAAAGTCAGACCGTGTATGGCTTTAAATTTCAGATTCACCCCTGAAGCGTCCCTGCAAGTTGGAGGCACCATGAGACCGAAAACTCAGGCAGAAGGGAAGATGCAAATGAAGTGGCCTCCCCACTTCACGTCAGGGTATGAGCACTGCTTCTTCATCCTCCTCCTCAGAGTGTTGTACAGTAGGTGCGACTCGGTGTACTAATTCAGGGTAAAAGGTATGAAGGTATGTTTAAAGGTATATTGTGCCCTGACTATCTAGACACCCAGTTAATGTTTCTTCCCAGGAGTAATACTCATCTGCCTGTTAAAACTCTCCTGATAGGGACGACTGGTCCATGGTCAATCTGTGCACTCGGTGCCACAACAGGAGGTGGGTCCCCCAAAAGTCCCTTGAGTTAAACTTCCCCAGGGGGAGGTCCAAGAGCCACCAAAGCAAGCAGTCATGGGCTGGAGAGACACAGATTTGCTGTGTGATCCTTCATGAAGTCTTTCCACTCCTTTCCAGGGTGGGAAACCAGGGACATGGCAGCAGTCAGAGAGTTTGGGACCAACCTGCCAGTGTCTCTCCAGCATTTGGACCCTTGCTCCTGACCTTGTCAAGCCCAGCCTTAATTCTGAAAATAAACCTCTGCCAGGGACCTCAAGACCTGCTGGAAGGGCAGCAATCACAGTCCAACACCCAGCATGGGATCAAACTCCCTACAGACAGCAAAGGGCAAGGTGGTCTCAAAGAAAATCACAGCAAGAGGCTTAAAATTCAGCTGTGAGAGCACGGTGTCAGCGTGCGTGCAGGCAAGGGCTGCTCAGGAGCCTCCCCAGCTCCCTCCCAGTGCTCCCGGGCTGGCTGTGGACCTGCTTGCTTTGGAAACAGAACTGGATCTCCTGACCAGGAGCAGTCCATGGAGTGACCGGTGGCTCAGAGAAACATGTTTTCCTGCTAGCTTCTTGGATGTGAGCAGTGGACGCACAGCTGCACTGCTTGGATTTTCTTTCACTAGTCCTAGGAGCTAGCCTTTAGGATTTTATATGTCTTCTAGGTAAAAAGGAGCCAGACTGTCTTTCCCAGGAGGAGGGCCAAGGCATCTAAAGGCTACCACTAACTTACTACTTCACAGACTCCTCACATGTCTAAGGGATGTCTCCTGGGGCTATTGCCTTGAATTGTACAAAATAACTCTTGGACAGTATAATTTAATACTACGTGTCATATGGCAGAGGTCCATGGGATGGCCAAGGAGCACAATATAGAAAATATTCAGCCAAAGATATCAGTTTTCCTACTGTATCAGCATAACGAGGACTTCTGCAAATGTCTGATGTTGGGACTGGTTTGTATTGCAAATGTCCCTGTCTAATCTACAGCTCTGTATTAAATAACACATTATCCTATCATGACATTTTGCTTTGCCAGGAGAGCACAATATTTATTCGTACATGCCCACGGTACTGCATTTCTGACAGAATACCATATTAATGACAAATTGCAAGTTTGGCAACACAAGTCAGAAAATGTTTTAAACCTGTTGGCTTGGGGAAGTAAGACAACCCTTTTTAGACATAGAGAAATTGCAACACCAGACAAAGTCATCGTGTGCCATTTGAATAAATATTGATCTTCAAAACTGCTAACAGCTTTGCACTCAGAAGTCAGGGAGCTGCTACAATAGATAATTTTTCAGTGCTATTTCAAGTGCATGACAGTAGTTTTGCTTTCAAGATGGAAGCAGCTCTTCACTCATGGGTCAGGCCACCTTCTGCCGATGGCACTTGCTTAAGGATGGACCCAGGGGACATCTCCATGGCCGATGCTGGTGGTTATCCTATGGAAAGCCACGCTCCTGCTTCTCGCACTGAGAGAAAACAAAGTGGAAAGTGCTCCAGCCCTTTCCGGAGTGACCTTGATGTGCAACTCCCGTCCTGCCCCTCCGAGCTCTGCTTTTTGTATCCTGCTTCCATATCCTCTCACGCTGCATCAAAAACTCTGCAGCAGCTTCGGGTTGTGTCTCGTGCAGCAGCATCTCCTCCTCTGTCCTCCTTCCCGTGCTTGCTGGATTTGCTGCATCCATGGGGAGACCTCACGCTACACTCAGGCTCTCGAACCCAAAAGGCTGAAAATATCCAAGGGAAATGGGTCCGAGCTGACCCAGGGCTCTGCACAGGCTCAGGTTGCAGCAGCAGTGTGAAGGGTTTGTCTAGGACAGGCTGGAGTATTTCACTCTTCCCCGCCCTGAATTTAGTTAGAATATTTTACAGGCAATTTCTATCAAGATGTCAGCCGCACTATCAACCCGCCCCCTCCCCTGCACATAATCAAAATATTTTGATAACCAAAAAATGTCAGGCAATACAGCAAATTTTGCAGTAAATAAATAGAGCAAATAACTGCAAAGACAAGGAAGGGAAGAGTGGGGAGCTGGTGCCTCTGCAGAAGGTTTCCATCCCTGAACAACAAAAAGGTCCTTTAAAATTCTGAGAAAAATATTTTTCTACAAAAATAACCCCCCTCTAGTGGAAAAAAAGGAGGCTGATGGTAGTGAATCTCATGCTGCTGGTTCACACCTCTCTGCTTTGGAGGGTCAGCGCTCCCCCACGAGCACGGCACAGCCCCATGGCACAACCGCCTGTTGGCCCAGCAAAGGCCAAGCCGCTCCTCGCAGCAGACAAGTAGCGATTAGATGAACCGCCTGGCAAACGAGCCCTCAGCGAGATACTAAACACATAGCAAATATGTGTGACAAATTGCAATGACAAGGTTGCGCTGGCAGGCTGGATGGCGGGTAATGAAATCCCTGTCCAGACAGTGCTACGCTCTGGGCACTCTTTGAGCCAAGAGAAGGCAAGAGATGCTGCCAAAAACCCGTCGGCACGACCACCACACCCATTTTCCACACTGCGGCGAGCGGCCGAGGCCGCTACAAACACTGACGGTCCCGGAAAGCCGCGGTTGGGGCTGTCACACCACGCACAAAGCTGGGGTGGCCGGGCTGGTGCGCAAGGTCAGATGAAGGAGATTCACAAAGAAACCAAACGCAAAACCAACCCTTCGGTCTGGGCGCAAGGGACCAAATCGTCGGTGGAAGTGTTAGTGGAGAAGCCAGAGCTCGAGATGGGCAGTTTAATGCACCGTGTGGGGCAATGCAATAAATCGAAGGCACAGCTCCCCGTTCTGCACATGGGGCTGTGGCTGTGAGCACCCATGTTTGCCCCCTGTCACTGCCCCGGGCACCCTGAGCTGCCCACCCTGTGTCCCGCACAGCCCCTGCAGACACAGGGACCCCCTTTCCCATGCCAAACCCCGGTGTCGGGATGCAGTCTGGGGCTGGCCAGACACTCGTCCAGAAGCAGCCGCAGTTTCTTAGCCCAGTAGCTGTGGAAAGTTTCCAGGCTGGGCAGGATGCTCCGGCAGCGAGCCGGAGAGGGGAGCAGGGTCTGCACAAAGCTCTCGCTGCAACAGGAAAGCAAGGGCAGCACGGGCAGCACAGCTCTCAGACCCCAGGGGGTACTTTTGAAGAGACATCTCTCTCCAGCCATTTGTCCCCTCCGATGTCCACTGTCCCACCAACAGCACCCCTCAAAGGGCACGTAACCCCCGAGCTTTTTGCTTTATTCTCCTTCCACGTGTGGACAGCAAAGGCGAGCCTGGCATTTGGGCTGCCGCTGGACAGATTTGGTCTCTTCAGAGAAAGTTTTCTACCTTTGCTAACGGCCTGCAGCACAGAAGGAGCATCCAGGGCTCGTCCCCACTGTGAGGAGCAGAAGCATTTTGGCAGGCCACGTTTAAATTGTGCAGCGTGAGGATGTTTATTTTTTTAACCAGTTCCATAGCTGCCACCTCTGTGAAGACAGCACATTTGGACTCTATGACAAGCCCTAACCCGGCTGGGCGGCTGTATCCTGCGGGCGAGGGAAAGCCAGCGGGCCTGGGTGCCACCTGCCACTTTCTCTGGAGTGAAACGGCGATGCACCCAGAGCCGGCGGGCAGCCGGGGAGGCAGCACCCGGGCGGGGGCCCCAGCAGGTGTGTGCCTGTGGGAGGGCAGCACGGGGAAAGCAGCACACGGCTTCACTGGGGTATTTTGGGCTTTCTGCTTTCAGCCCAAGCGATCTGTGGGGCTCATCTCTGCTTGAAGGCGGCGGTTGTAAAGCATCCATCTGCAAAAACACCCCAGCAAACACAATCCCTCGCCCTCCCCCCCCAGGTTTCTGCGAGCAGCATTCATTCCTTGCTCTCGCTGTAGATCCGGCATGCCGAGTCCTTTCTCCCCAAGAGTATTCTCCCTTTACAAAGCAAGATCATAAAGCAGTGACATAATCCAAGCTTGGCAAACACTTTTGCTGATGTTAAGCCAGTGCCTTTCGTGGTTCTCACTGCAGCTTTTGAGTCCACGATATAGATGGCGCAACCGGCTGATTAAATGTGCAGGAGCCTCCCAAGATACCATTTCATTTGAAACGCTGACATTTATATTTGACATTCCAATAAGTGTGGGGCTTTTTTTTTTTTTTTTTTTTTTTTTTTTTTTTTT
>NW_020799100.1:15144520-15154282 GCF_003259725.1 Athene cunicularia | reverse complement strand
GGCCCCAGCTCCCACTGCCACGGCGGGCGCACGTGAGAGAGTAGTTTTATACATTAAAAAAAAAATAGATACTCGTATAACCAAAAAATAACTTGGAGAAATAAAATATTTTTTTAAGAAAACAGGCACCCAGCTTTTGCTTTTTTTATTATTTTTTTCCCCTTTGCTGGTTACTTGCTTTGTACAGGAAATTTGAATATCCTGGCAAAGGCCGACTTCCAAGTGCAGCTTTGCTGCGCTCAGTGAGCAGCGGTGATGGGAGCAACGCGTGCCACGCTGCGGGTTTTTCCCTTTTTAATTTATCCTAGATAACAATATTTTTTTTCACATACGCGTCAGGTACATAAAGACAATTATTTTTTTTTTGCCTTTGGAGAGTGAGTTTCCCAAGGTTAAAACGTTACTTGCTCCCCCTAAAAAGAAATGAATTGTGCTTGTGTGTTGTATGCGTCTGTACGTGTGTAGGTGAGGGACCATCTGCCAAGTTTCATCGTTTTCTGCTCTGAAGAAATCCAAAGAACTCCAATGCTCACCATCAACTGCGAAAGTCTGTATTTAGTTAATCCACTTTGGTGGGAAATACAGTAAAACTGAACTGCTAATGCAATAAACATTTATGAAATATAAGATGGAAGCTTTAAGTAATGCTTCAGGCAAACTGACCCAAATATAAAAAAAAAACCAAAAAAAACCCCCAAAAAATTTACTGTGCGCTTGTTATGTTTTGAATTAATGTTCATCTGACAAAAAAAAATATTATTTTTCTTTCTGTTCTTAACAAATAAACTTTATAGGAATCAGGCTTCGAGATCTGTCCCTTGTTGTTTAAAACTGGATGAGATGAAAATGCAAAAAAATGGAAGTAACAAGAAGCATCATACTTTTCTTCTCCTCAGCAGTGTTGAGAAAAAACTGTGGATCCTGGAATTTTACTGTGGATTTTACTGGTTTTCTGGAGTACTGTAAGTTGAAGTCTTATCCCGCAGGCCTTTGCGAGCACCAGTAGCCCTCCGTCGTAGTAACAGCCTTGTCTTGATAAATACAGTTGATCCTGCTAGTAATGATGTCGGGGTTGAGTTTCAAATCGAGTAAAGTTAACGAATTAATTTTTTTCATTATTTGAATTTGCCCTGTGTGTCTGCAGTTTGGTTTCGGGTGTTCTGCCCCACCTAAGAGCACGCTAACGTGTGGTTTAACGTGCGAGAGGTACGCCGTGCTAAAATTAAAATGTAGCTCTAATATGCTGTTATTATATGAAATACACGTGGCTTCTCTGACCTTTTTCTGGGTGGATTAGTGAGAAAAAATACTTTTAATGAAGTAGAGGAAAAATTATCTGCTCTCATAGAGCCTTGACATACGAACGCCAAAAAAAAAAATACATTTTATGAATTTATTTTGTGCCACCCAGGAAGAAGTCTTAGCTGGCTAAAACACGCGTAACGGTGATTTTCTCGTGACGTGTGAGCGCCGGGGAGATGCGCTGTAGATGCCCGTACAAATGAAAGTAACTTGGCTGTGTGCAGTTCCCACATCTGACTGTTAGTGCTCTTTTAATAGTCATTTCTCTTCACGCAGCCCTCGCTCGACTTCAGCAGCCTTGCGAGGCAAGTCGTATCGGAAATGTAATAGCTGGAACCATCTGGTGGTTGTTGATCAGGCATCGGGTCTGATTCCAGCTATTAGCCACATCTGTAAATATTAATACGTGACTTTTGTTTAAATTTCATTGTTCAAAGGGAGGCAGGAATGAAAGTGGTGTGATTTTTCAGACCCAGGCAGATACGAAGTGTTTCGGTGGTGCTACTCGCCCCCTTATTTTCGTTTTGTTACTGTAATTGTGTCTCGCTAATTAATGTCTGGGACCTTCAGCTGTAACGAGATGATTTATTTTAGTCTTTTTGTAAAATAGTAAATGCCCTTTTTTTTTTCCTTTTTTTTTTTTTTTAAATCCTTCTTTCAAATTAGAACAATGACTTCAGGATTTGTTTGTGCATGTCTCCTGAAAAACTGTTCAGTATCAGAGTTCAGAGGTTTTTCTCACTGTGCTTTTTGTATATACATGTGTGTGTGTATGAAATGCTTAATGTTTTCCTGTCTTTGAGCTTACCTAGCCCTGAAGTGTGCAAGTTGGTGAAGGCTCTGTATGCAAATCTGTCCTGTCATGGGCTCCTATATTTATTTCCTTTCCTTTCCCATGGCGCTCTTTCTCACTTTTTTTTTTTTTTTTTTTGGTCTACCACAGTGTCAGTGAGGAGGGACTAGGTTGTGTTTTAAGAGAACCCTGTATTTCAGGGTGAATTTGTTTTGGTTTTGTGTGTGTGTTTGGGCTTGGGGTAGGGGGGGGGGGTGTTTTTTCTAATTGCCCAAATATACTTTGGCAAGCAGAAGTTGCATTGTTTTGTGAACTCCATTAATGGATTTCTGCGTGTTCAAATTCCCCAGTTATTTGGGGGATTTAATTAAACCTCTGTAGGTGGCTGGCTTACGTAGATGACAGGTAGAAGTCTCAATTTCTAGAAATAGCTGGCGCACACACCGCAGGCGTGGAGCTTGTGGCAGCATTAAGAGCTGCTGCAATGCTTTTGCATTGAGGTGAAGCTTTTGGGGCAGTTCTCTTGGTATTTGGCACTACCAGTAGAGCAGGACACCCCTGTTCTGGCTGTGGTGGGGTGCTCCTCGGTGCTGTCTCCCACCGGCAGCAAGGGGGTGATGGCCCAAGAGTGACACCATGAAAACCCCAACCCCTGAATAGCCTCTCTGCATCTTACCTGCTTGTCCTACTCTTGGTTTATCACCTAAATGAGATGTTTCCTTTGCTTCTGGTCTGCCAAGACCTAGAGGTTGTTCTTGCTGCTGCTATTTTAACCCCTTCAGGGAGGGGAGGTGAGCCTGCTGCGACCATGGTTTTGCCCAGCAGCTTTCCCACTGGCCCTTGGAGCTGCCACTGGTTTTAGCTGGCAGAAGTCATGTCATCCCTCCTCGCTGCACAGCGCCTGGGTTATGAGTTGGGGTTACCTGTGTGCCTTGGGTACCACTGCCCAGAGCCACGCTCTCTAAGTGCTGCTTCGTAGTCTGCCCTATCTGGAGGTGAAAAATTTTTTTTTTCCTCCCTAATTTTAAAAATGTTTGCACCCATCTGAAGCCTTTGTGGTCTGTGCATGCCTCTGAGACTGCCCAACATCCCCCGCACGGCAGTGCCTCTGCGAGCGCCTCGTAAACCCTTCTGTGTGTTGCTTTCTAGTTCCCACTGAAACAGCCTTTGCCTTGTGTCCACCCAGGAGGAGCCGATGCGCCTGCGTTCAGAGGTGAGTTGGGAAGGTAAGCTCACTTGTCCGACCTGCTCTGAAATACCTGCAGCATCTGCATCCCTCTGGATAAATGCAGGTTCCTCTGAAATGCGTGTTCCTTCTTGGGCACTGCAGGTAACACCTCGGAGAGGTCGAGATAAATCATCCTGTTCAGCTGCCAACTTTCTGGTTTAACATTGAGAATCCCAAGCACAAACTGAGTTTGAAAGAAGCTAAAGTGTGAGATGGCATGATTCAAACGTAGAGCTTTATGTTTTAATTATGCTGTCATGTCATAAACACCCGTATTTTCTTAGATACAGATTTCACTGCCTATCCCAAATTTCCACTTGCCCAATACTCGGTGTGAATGTTGATTTTTCTCTGTGCTAGAGAATAAGCTGGTGGCTGTGCATTGAACCCATGCTTTGGAAAGTCCTCCTTGCCAAAGAGAGCTCTTACTCCCCTTGTCAAACTAGACTAAAGACTGGGGTTTTATATATATATATATATATATATATATCTCTATCTCTATATATATATCTATCTATATGAATATAAACGTGCATTAAAACTTGAGCCTCAGACACAAGCAAAATGGATTTTAGTGTTGAGCTTGTTTGGTTGGGTTTTTTGTTTTTTGGGTGGGTTTTTTTGAGTCACTTGAAGAGATGAAATAAGACTACACAGGTACAGTCAAGTAAAACGTTACAGAAATAATTAATGGTAAAATTATGTGAGGGGTTGTTTTGTTTTAGCTTGTACAGGTTTATCTTTCTCTGGGTACTTGGCTTTGCAGTTAAGTAGCAGTTGCTCATTAGAGAGTAGCACCTGGTGCTATCAGTATTGAGGACACTGAAGTGAAAAAAATGCTTTTTTTTTTTTAGTTGGCAAATACTTGATTTAAAATTTGCAATAATTTGGCACAGGTCACAAGAGCTTTTGAAATTCCTATTTTTAAGTTTGCTAAACAGGCAGGGGCTAGGAGGAGGACAAACTGGAGCTCAGCTACGTGGCGTGTTTAGCTCAAGGGGACGGCACTAGCATTTGAACTAATGGCGTCATTTCTGACATTGTTCACTTTTTTTGTGATGCTGCTTTTTAAGAAAATGAATTGAAGGAAGTTGTCACATAACGGGGGGGGGAAAGCCAAAAGGAAACACAAAAAATTTCAGGCTATCTGCATGGCTCCTGTACAGCCCTTACAGGCTGGTGTGTAAGTGCCTCTGGCAGCTGTGCTTCAGCCTTCTTTCTGCCCTGTGCTGGTATTTTCTTCTCTGGTACAGGCAGGGGAGGTGGTAGAGTTCCAGAGTATCTTTAACTTCTGGTTGCATAACGTTTCTTCATTGAAATAGTAAATGAGCATAATCTAGTCTTTAAAAAAAAGAAGTTTGGGTTGGTTTTTTTTTTGTTTTCTTAGAAGTCAGAATAAGCTGAATAAAAATATTTTAAGGAAAACTTCACAGGTTTGAACTGTTGGAATCCAGATTTATTTATCTGAAATATTAAATGTTGCAACTCCTTGAAAATTCTTCATGTTCAGCAGCCCCTAAGAGGAAAGCACAAGGTAACATTTCCCCACAGACCATTCAGGAGGGTCAGGAAGAGGTGTGCAGGCTCAGTAGCAAAAGAAGTAGATCTGAAAGTGCACATTTGCTGGAACCCAAATACTAAGTGTGCTTTGTGGGTGGGGGAACACTTAATTTCTGTTTTTGTTTCTGAAACTGGTATGTTTGCACTGTGTAACTGCTTGTTCTCTTATAGTTACAGACTTTCTGATAGCACCCATGAAGAAAAAAAAAATATGTCCTGTGGTGGTAATGCATGCATGTTTAAATGTCTTCATTGTAGAGTGTTCTTCAGTACCTTATAACATGGTTTAAAAAAATATATATATTCAAAATACCATTTGGAATGTCAACATTCAGTGGGCTTTGAGGAGATGTAGCAGCACATCATGGTTTGTAGGGACAAGGAGATACAGACCATTCTGGGCTGCCTCATTACCTCAAGGATAAGACAAGAAAGTGAGCTTCTGGTTATCATAGATGTGGAAGCTAACACATTCCCATGTATCTCTTTAGTTCAGTTGAACAGGTATGTGTAGATAAGTTCTGTTGGTGCTTGTGTCTGTGCACATCCTTTGCAGCTACAAATACATTCCCCGATGAGTTTGTGTGTTTGTGTCTCGGCGGGGCAGGCCCTGCAGGCAGGAAGGATTTGTAGCTCCTTTTTGTTCTCCAGCATGGGCATGGTGGGTGTTGGTTTGAGCAGTGGGCCTTCAGCTGGTGCCTTCCCCTTCCCCTATTGCTCTTTGGTCCTTTCCCTGGCAAAGGATCGGCCAAGGTGCTCTGTCGCCCTGTGTTTGGGGGGAAAGGGGGAGTTTGGAGCCTGTGGAGAGGCGGTAGAATGGAGAGCTGTCAGCAGTGCTCTAGCAGCACGTAAATACTGGAGTTTGGGATTGCCTGTTGCTCTCCAGTATTGCATTGCTGCTTTAGTGAGGCTGGAAATCGGTCCCTGCTGCAGGAGCCCAGGGCTCTGGGTCACGGGGTTCTTCCTGGGCACCCCACGGTGCCTCCCACGCTGCTGCTCGGGGGGGTCTCGTCTCCCACACCAATAAACCACTGCGGAGACAGCAACCAACGAGGGCTTGGTGTCGTTAATGGGGAGGGGGCTGCACCCCTGTGAGGGGGGGAACCTGCTGCCCCAGGGATGGAGCGGGCAGAGGGCATGGCCATGGCACAGGGGCCTTGGCTGGGAGATGGTGCCAAGCAGATCCAGGGGGGGGAAACCGGAGATGGACACACACACGCAAGGGCTGATGCTGCCCCTAGGTGCTTGCCCTGCCTCCAGCAGCTGGGGAGAGGGGGTGGGGGGTATCCAAGTGCTGGGAGGGCTGGAGCTTCCACCTGTGTGGGGAGGAGGAGGAGGGGGACCCCATAGCTGTGCTCGGGGTGCTCCTGGGGCAGCCCTGGTAGGGGAGGGATCATCTTTCCCCAGGTCCATGCAGCTCCCCCAGCCACCATGGAGGTACCCGGGTCAGGCACTGCTTGTGGGGGAGGGGGGGGACTAGGGGCTGCCAGTGCCCAGCATTTGAGCCAGGGTGGAAAAGTTTGGTGGATCTGGAGCATCTGAGGGCTTCTCTGCGGTCCCACCGCAGCTCTACCACATTCTTCGGAGCAACCAGCCCCAAGGTGAAAGGGTTTTCCTTTCTCTGCCCTTGGCATCGCACCCCTTGCAGCTGCCCAACCCTGTCAGGAGCAAAGGGTAGATGCAAAGACCACCATGGGATCAGGGATGCTCTTGCTGGGAAGGGCTGGGACGGTGCCCTCCTGGTCAAATATCCATCCTCTGTGGCAGGGTGAGGTTGCCTGACCTCGTGGTGATGGTGCATCAATAACAGCCCCAATCCTGCAGTCTCCTGTTGAGTGCTGGTAACTGCAAATCCCAGAACATTGGGGTTTTTTCAACTATTTTTAGGAATTAATAAATCACAGTCAGTAGCTGGGGGGTAGCAGGGGAATATCCTCTTGCTGATTTACAGCTTAATTGCGGCTCCCGGTCAGCACGGTGAGCATCGGTACCACCAAGAGATGGGCACAAGGGACCCCCCCAGCACACAAATGTTTCTAGCACAGGGGAGGTGTAAAAGGCATGTGCCTGGGTAGGAGCAGCTTTTAAAAGCCTCTACCTACAAACGGATCAAAGTTACAAAATTTGGACACACAAACAGCCCATTTCAAACGGGACATTGGTATGCTTGTGTCTGTAAAACAGTCTATTCCTGCTTTCTACAAGTCAGGCTCTTAGTTGCCATATAAAATACTGCTTTCCTTCTGGAAAACAATGAATAATTTGCTTTACAGAGAAATTGGTAGGCAAAGTGATTAATTCTGCACTTTAAAAATAATTTTACATCAGATTTTTTTTAGAAAAGTTTTCAATTGTTAGCATTTATAGGTGGAGTGTAAGAGTTAAATATCAGGTTTGTTCCTTCTTTTTAGACTTTTTCTGTTGTGAAACAGAAGTTTGATTTTACTCAGCTAGAAAAAGCGATTTCCACCTCATTCACAAACAGAAGAATCCTGCTAAAACTACTTTCAGGCTACAGTCTCCTGCCAGGATCAAAACGACTTGACAGTAACGGGAGAGTAAAAGCACCGCGGAGTTTTCAGAGTGGCGGGCAAGAAAAATTCAGAAGCTAAATCAAGCCAATAGGAAAAGCGATCCCGGGGGGGGAATAGAAGAATGCCCGTGGAGGTGGCTGTGCTGTGGGCGAGCAGCACCAAGCCGTGGCTCGGGGTGATGGATGTGCTGGAGCTGGGGCGCAGGGCGTCGGGAGCGAGGGCTGAGGACGCGGCGTGGGGCTTTGCATCTGCCGCAGCGGAGTACCGGGGTGCCGGGCGGGGCCCGACAGCTCCCTTCTGCTGCTCCCAGTGCCTTGGGAGCCCGTCTGCTCTGCTCCAAATATTTCAAGATATTGCCGGTTATTCATACAGACAGCCCGGGGGGTAGACAGCCGGCTGTGCTTTTCTCTCTGAGAAGCTGGGAAAGCTCCCGTCTTTTTTTTTTTTTTTTTTTTTTTTTTTCTTTTTTTTCTTTTTTTTTCCTCCTTAAAAGTTTGCCTTCGACGTGTTTTCAGGTTGGTTTCAAGTGAGTGCTTTCGCTACTGCTTGCGAGCACAAATTGCTTTCAAAAGAAGCAACAAACGCCCTTGCAGAGCATCCCTGGTCTGACTTCAGCCACTCAGGGACCCTTAGGGCAGCGCGGCACTGCATTGCCGGCAGCGCTGGAAAGCAGCGTGCAGCCCTGCGAAGGGGCAGCCACACGCACACAGCAGCTTGGGCAAGCTCTTCTCTTTGTATAGGATAAAGCAAGATGTGATTTTTTCTGGTTAAATGTGAAATCTGCTGCATCGACAACGTCTGTGACCACTGTGGCGGAAAAGCCTTTGCGCTCCCTCAGTAGTTTTTGGTGTGATTTTATAAACAAGCTGGAAGGCGGCAGTTCCCCGTGGTAGGTAAATAGATGCAGCACATCGTTACACCACTGAGGGGCTGCTGGGTTTAGTAAATAGACACTAGACAGGCTTATTAATTGCACACTTCTACACCAATCTGTTGGGTTTTTTTTTTAATTTCACCCAGACTGAAACCCTCCCACACAGTAAGGCTGAGGTTCTGTTACTCTGCTCACAGTACCAGGTACCTGCATTAGAGAGGCCGTGGTGTGGGAGCCAAATGAGGTGTTGCAGATTCCTGTAAACACTGAAAAGGCAACCCAAAAAGCCACCTTATCTACCTCCAGCGTTTTCCTGCTCACCTCCTTTGATGCAGAAGGAATTTTTGGCAAAGGTTAGCAGCTCATTGTGGTATCCAGCATTATCTTGCTTTCCTTGCACTTCTTGCCCACCCACCTCAGTTCACATCCAACGTGCTCTGAGCCAGGACTGGCTCTTGTAGGTGTTTGTGCAGTGCCTTGCACCACAGCAGCTCCAAGTGCTGGATGTTAATAACTTCAGGTCTTGCTCTTTGCACTACAGAGTGGAAGGAACACTTTACATGTCTCACTCTTAGCGAGGGTAATTAGAGAACCGCAGAATTCTGTAGTTCTGGCTAAGTGACATGACTCTTAACTATGTACCTAGTTACACAGCTGGCTTCGGTGGGAAGCCACGAGTGACCCCAGTGCAAGGCTGCATGAAAGACAAAATTATCTCCTTGGGTTAAATAAAACATGGCAGGTAGCAGCCACCTGGCAAAGCAGAAGCCAGGCCACCCGCTTTACCAGTAAGAGTTTGCTAAAGCAAGAGCAAACGATAGTGCTGGCACCCTGATGACTCAGCGGGTCCTTGCGACAAATTCACCAAAGGGAAGAAAAATGCAGGTTCGAGTCGTTTAATTTCTGAAGCAAAGTGTAAGACATTGCTCTCAGCAATTTCTCACATAAACCCATTCTTGTGTGCTGTTCAGGTAACAGAATATTGAAGATTACTCAAAATATTATTCAAGTAGAGCATATATTTGTTTATAAACTGTCCAAAGTTCTCATGCCATATGCTCTGTGAGAGAAAATAGCTTCCCCCTCAGACTGAAAAGAAAGTGAGTGTGTGTGACTGCTAGGCAAGGTCTGGTGGCAGGGAGGGGACTAGGTGGTATGGAAGATGCCGCTAGACGGGGGGGTGGACGGTGTGCAGTTATTCTTTACTAGAAAGCACAAAGATGTATTTTGAACTGCATGCGTAAGGAGTTTACACTGCAAATATTTCTACCCTGTATTTTGTATTCTCTGATTGCTCTTGGGTACTTTGCATTTTGTGAAGAGAAAAAATTGGCAAGAAAGGAAACTGAGGAGAAAAGATCTGATAAAGGCACTGTGACACATATTTAAAAGCATGTACATGCACACACACCCACACCCACACACACCCCCCCACTTCACCCCCCCTCCAGTACCCCCCTCCTCCCTGCCT
>NW_020799100.1:15122046-15144470 GCF_003259725.1 Athene cunicularia | reverse complement strand
GTGTATAAGAGACAGCACACACACTTCACCCCCCCTCCAGTACCCCCTCCTCCCTGACTTAGCATGTCCCAGCTCCTCAGATGGGGAACAGGCAGGTGAAGCATTGGCACCAACACTGGCATCGCAGATCTGGCACTTCCCAGGCGCCACAGGTTACCCAGCAGAAAGCTCAGGAAAGGCAACACATTTCGTTAATACCCAGAAAGTCTGTTTCCAGGGAAAAGGATTTTATCCCTCTCTGCACTGAAGGTCAGCTAAGCCAGCACCTAGTGCTTATGGCAAACCCTGCCCCAGCTGCTTCACAGGCTGCATTGCGGCAGAGGGTGGCCTTCCCGGTGGGCACAGGGGCTTGAGGAGCAAACCCAGCCCCACGCCAGCATCCACGGCTGCCACACAACGTACGGGGCATTGGCACACGCTCCCGTGCAAAATTGATGGGGAGACACGGTGCCTTCAGTGGCAGTGTTGGAACAGGTGAAATAGCGTTACTTCACTGCTGCGCGTAGCAAGATGTTGTGGGAGAAGTTAGTTTTGTCCAAGTCTCTTCCAAAAGCCATCCTGTAGCATTCACTCTGGTGCTCTGAGATTTCCTGAGATCAGTTTGGAAAAGGCACCCAGCTGTAAAAGCGTACCTAACAGAGCGGGGACTGGAGTTGGAAACAGTTCTTTATTTAATAGCTGGTTCCTTATTTATACCGTCTCTATCATTCGGGGTATTTTCCTGACATTTGTGAAGGGCAGGGGCGGGGGAATCACTACCTGCAGGAGGGCACAGACTGTCTGGGAAAAGAAAAAAACCCACACTTAATGCCCAAAGTTGTAGCTTACCCGCATAGCAGTTTGCTGTAGGTAGTGTAGAAGAGACAAGATGGTTGGTTCCCTTTCTGGTTATAGCGGGGGAAAAAATAAAGATGCCACGAATAATCACTTGTTAGATAAATACCAGCCTCTCAGTGGAACAGGTTAACCTACCTGCAGCTGGATTTACTCACCGTCCCAGGCCTGCTGCTCCTACCCGGTTCTGTGAGGGTTTCCACCTTCTGCGACGTTTCAGCTCGCCAGGGGGTGTTTTACCCTGGGACAGGCTGTGCACAGGAGTATCTTTGCAGCCAGTCAAACATATCCCCAGCACACACTCTGCACCTGCCTTTGATCACTTGGCAGTTGCTAGCGCCAGCCCGTTCTCAGCTCCCCTAGGGATGAAACGCCTCACTGCCCATTCTTACAGCATCCTGAATCGTTGTGCTTTTCTAGCCCTAACATCTTCACCTCAGCGTCTGCAATGACCATGACCTTACGGGGAACTGGTATATTTACAGACCTAGGAACTAATTTCCCCATCAGAATAGTCATCAAACTACATCTGCTGTGAAATTAAGTAAGCTTAAAGTTCTTAAACATTAAAAAAAAAAAAAAAAAGACCACTGTGATGTCTCATTTGCTTATCAAGGTATTGGCATACAGCTGAGATCTGATCTTGCAAGGTGGGACCTGAATGGGAATTAAAGGCAGTCAGAGACAGCAGAAACAGTCCTTTAATAAATCGTGAGCAACCAGCTCCCTGTAAGTAGTGTCAGATCCTCACTGCTGGATCAGTGCATGCTTGACAGGATTTTCCGAGCATAATAGACAAAGAAACACCACCACCATTTAATCAGTCAGGATATATAATTACAAGGCAACTTGAAGATCCTCGTTTGCCTCAATTTTCAAAACCAGGATCCACCCCCCCAAGTGAACTGCCAGCTCAGTTCACGTAATGAATTTTCACCACATCTCCCAGCTCTGTCTAAAACACTTTAGATTCTGATCAGTGTGCATTTTAAGCAAGAAGAATAAACATTCCAAACCAGAGCTACACGTTTGCGGTACCAAGTCAGGCAGCATCCATGGTCTGCAGCAGGCGAGAATCATCAAAATGTACAGAAATGCCAGATGTCACAGGGTGAGACAGTATAGTAAAGCCTATAAATATTCAACATTATTTTTCCAGCATACATTTGTGATTCATAAAATGTGGAACTATAATGAATTTCAAATGCCACATAAATGTTCAAATACAAGATTTTTCTCTGTGCTTTCATAATGCTTTAACAACCTATGTCTGGGCTGCATAAAGTTGGCATTTAACTTGCAAAGGTGTGACTAAAACCCCACTCTTTTAACCAAAATTACTGAATAAAAATTAACAATTGCATTTTCAAATTTTTCCAAGTGAGAATTTATCTTCCTGTAGCGCATGCACAGGTGCTGTAAAAGTCTGCAGTATGTTAGAACTGTTCTAGCAAGGGCAAGAGAGGGGGTAACTTTTTCTCTGAACAATTTTCATAGAAAGATCTTTCGAACAATGAATCCCTCTGGGGTGAGAAACTCCATCTGACACGCGCCCATGTGAAGGAAGGGCCTGTTCCCCAGCATTTGAAATGTGGGAACATTCAGTAAGACTTTTTTTTAAAATATCGACCTTTTCCAACAGGCAGAGACGAGGTTTGTTAGAAGGCAGACCTAGGCTCCTGCTCCAGCCCCGGTTTGGAGGATAAACCCCCTTGTTATGACTAACTGAACCTCTCCTCCCTTTCCCAAATCACAACATTTGAATAACCATCTTAACCAAGATAGGAAAACATTTCAGGATAGACTAACTTAAGGGTTTAGTCCTAAAAGATACCGAACATCATAAATTCTCATTGTTTTCATGCGTAAATAGGTATTTTTAAGCCACCTCTCTCATGTAATCTCTAGGTGCCATGAATTTATTATAAAACAAACACATTGTGAAGTAGGAATTATGAACAAGGTTGAAGAACACACTACTTTTTAAGATTAGGTCTTAAGTTCAACCAGAACGAACATAAACTTGAGCGGATATAATAACTCTCAAGTGTGTTTATATTTTTTATATATATATATATATATATATTCTATATATATATGTTACTTTTGTGTTTCTTCTTCTTGGAAACGCATCACATATTTTTGCAACAAGTTGTCCCGGGGATAGTACAGGTTCTTGAAAAGGCAAATACACAAACAGTATTTAGGACATCAAGAAATACAATCAGTCTTTGTAGTGCATTTAGAAAAAAAGCTCTTTGGAACATTAACTATAACATTGCAAAAGTATAGGATAATCATGACCAGTGTTCTAATATTTGTTAATGAGGATTTTGATTTACAAATAGATTTCCTACACGGTGTGGTCATTTGATCTAAATTACACTGGTGAATTATTCATATTTTAGGTCTGCTGCTAACTATTACAGTTGTAACTGAACACACCATGGATGGACAACAATGCGCAGCACGTGGAAAAGTACAGAAATGTGACTCAAACTTCAAAACCACAGAAAAATCTTTCAAAACAGGCTGGCAAAAACTTCATTATGTATTGAGCACTGAGCAGCGTTAAATCTGAGCATACAGTGGAAAAATCCATGCACAGAAGTACAAGAACCCTGTCAGCTAAGGGACTGAAAAGCACGGCCCAAGGAGGAGGTGTGAGATGGGCTGTCACCTTTAGAATTAAACCCGACAGGAACAGAGGTGTTAATGAAACAAACCCAAATGATTACTTACAAAATGGTTGTGGGTTGGTTTTTTTCCTCACATATATATGTTTAATGAACATATAATCTCCACTCTTCATTTTTGCCAAAACAGAACAGAGGACAGTGCTTAAACCACTTTCTCCAAAATCTAGTTTGTTTATAAAATATGCAAGTGTTTCAATATTTTTCCTCAGCACTTTATAATCTCTTTCGTAGATAGGATAACATTAACCAAAAGATCTACAAAGATAACAAATGTAGAGTCTGCCTTCACTGTCAAAAAAACTTATGAAAAATATTGCCGAGAAGAAAATTTCAAGAGCACTTTAATATACAGAATGAGTGGCATAGATGTATGGGGCTTATTTTAAAGAGACAGCCTTTATTTAAAGTACTTTGTTTTGTAGATCTTATAAAGTAAACATTACAATATTTTTTCCACAAATATATTAAAATTGTTTAAATTTAAAAGGCAATTCCACTGACTGATGGATATTTTTAAAGAAAAAAAATAACAGAAACAGGCAGCTCAACTAAAACTAGATTTTAAACATTCTGTTTTGTCATTCCATCTCCTTTAAAAAAAAAGAAAAAAAAAAAGAAAAAAAGAAGACATTTTTCACCTGGACTTCCTTTACAGCAATAAGGCAACTCCAGGAGATTTGAATGAGCTCCTTGGAGATTACAGATACTGTAACTGGCTGCTCCTCATGCTTTATAACACCCAAAGGTGCAACTATCCATTAATCACAAGCATACCTGTGCATTAAAATATAAAACTTAAATTACAGATTTTAAAAATATTACTAATAGACTTCCCTATCATAAAATGTTTTACATTTACAGTACTTGAACTATTTCAGTTCTGGGTTGATGAGGTTTAAGCAATTTACCACTGCAAGAGTTAGACTCTGGAGCTCACAAATAGCACAACCCAACCAGGGGCAGCAATAGTCGGTAGAGTCATAGTGCAAATCAAAATAAGGAGTGCAGAACTGCACTGGTTGTTTACATCTCTCAAATATAAATGAACAAAATGAGCTCTTATAATGTACATGCAATAAATTATAGTAAGCATATGACAATGGGGCTGGGGCATTCTACAATTTTAGCTGGTGTACCAGAGGTGAAGCCTGTGAAAGATAGGACTCGGTAAACAAAACATTTCAAAGCTCTGTTGTCATAGCACTTGAACTATGCTTTCACGCTTTGTACTTCTGCTTCCCCGTCTCGCTGATCACACAGATATGCTGAAAGAAAATAAAATAAAAAGCTCCTGTTAGAAAAGTAATGTTGGAGACCTATGTTTTACATCCATAGTCAACAACGTGCTTCTGAAAAAAATACAAGCATGCTATAGACATTTCAGTACAAAAGAATGCTGTGATACTGTTTATGCAGAAAAACTTAAGCCTTTTTTTGTCTAAAAATCTCAACGTTGCCTTCTTTCTCCCCCTGCTAATTGTCCCACCCAATGCGTGGTGAGACCCAGATGAAGAATTAAAGACTTAGAATAAAAAGTGAACCCCTCTTAACTCCCAAGGTCTCTTCTCTAACTCTTACAATAACTAAGCAAATGCACTTCTTGGTTGTAGACATCTGGTAAGAAGCTTCACACAAACTTCGCATTATTTCACAGTTGACAGGAGATGTGTAGCCTCCATTCTGCATGCAGCAAAATAAATTTTAGTTTCATGAGAGCTCCAGAACGTTGTCCTGCTGCTCTAGTGTTTGCTCTCATCGTTGCACCACCGACAGAACAGATTTGCACGAGGCACGATTACAGAGGAGGGAGAGTGATGTGAGGAGACTTCCCTTCCTTCCTCCTCCCTAGTTTTAAATGGACAAAAACATACGGGAAAAATTACTTACGTTCAAATCTCTAAAGTATTCATTGTAATCTAGGGCGTATCCCACAACAAATTTGTCTGGCACTTCAAATCCAACAACTGAAAAAGACCGTAAGTCACCAGTATGTTAGAAAATAACTTCCTAGAGTTCACTGGACCTTTTTATAGAGGCAATCTGGAACTTTATAGATATGTAAGCATCCTAACCGATTTTATTTCTTCCACTCAAATACCCTCAAATTAATATTTGAGCTATTTTAAAATTTTAACTTACTTTGTGGATTTAATTTATCAACTGAAGCAAAATTAAATAGATGCATTTATTGGTTCCCATGCAGCAGCATGGTGCTAGCATGCAGTCTGCAAGAAATGAATGGAAGCACTTAAATCTACAAACAGGGTATTATTATCAGAACGTAAAATTCCTTGAAAATTTCCTGCAAGTTTGTAAATACATACAAAAAGAGCCAATGCTCCCCAGAACTTCCTAGATGCTCGACATGCCAGTGCAGAAGCAGTGGAACTAGTGAGCACAGCACAAGTCACCCTCACAGTATCACTCAAAAGGCAGCACCGCTGGGAGCTGGGCCCGTGCCTCGGGCAGGGCTGCAGGAAGGTACCCAAAGGCGTAACGAGAAGGCTGGTTCAGTCATCAGCTCCTGCAAAACTGTGGATCTGCAAGTCCAATAGAACTCTGTGAAGAGCTGGGAGAGTAAGCACAGAGTAATGTGAATATCAGAACCGCAGTTATTGCAGGAAAACCAATCCTTCACCTTTGAGTAACTGCCTACATGGACTCCACTCTTGCAACTGGCAGGCAATGACCTGATATGTAAGAATATACTGTGACTGCTGAAGCACGTCTTAGATGCTGATTCCATGGTGTAGAGAATAGTGAAGAGTAAAGAGCACTTTGTTCTTTATGGAATCACTTGCAGGTTTCAGAAACAGTTGGTTTGGGATTTTTTTGGTGTGTTTGGTTGTGGTTTTTTCCTCCCAGAGAAGCTGCCTAAAAAGAGGAAATCAGCTATTCCACAGCTGTAGCAGGACAGTTCATGAGTGGGCAGGCAGTATCAGTCCAACCTGTCCACACACTCTACAAAATGACCAAAAAATATTAAAGGATTTAAAATATAAGATTTCCAAATGGCTTTCTCCCCTCATGCTAAAATGAAAGACCCCTGAGCACAGGAAGGCTGCATGGTCTTTCTTTCCCTGGCTACAGTGAGGGTCTGTAAGGAAAATAAAGAGAGAAAAATTGTACAATTCAAAGAAAAGGCTGTGTGCACTTTTTGAAAAATTAAGGCAATGTTTAGCGTCTACCTGGCCTCACAACACAGGGATAAAATGGAGGCCCAGCCATTAGTGCCTTGTTGTCTCTTCTTTCAGGGCTCACGTGTCCTGCACTGAGCAGGTTTTCTCTGTGGACAGATGGCAAAACAAGTCATCTGCTGCAAGATGCTCGAAAGGCAGACCATTAACCCAGCTAAGCCTATAATAAGATCTCAGGAATGAGGGGCATCCTGACTGAGGGGCACACCTCAATTAAGCTTTAAGGCACTGAAAAACTTCAGTTCCAGAATACCGCACAACCTTGGAAAAGAGGAGGAAGAAGATGTGATTCTGCTGCTAAATTTACTCCACTTCCATGGTGAAAGTATACAGTCCAGTTTAACAGGAATTTAGTGTCCAGAACAGGGTTAAAACACATAGCCCCTCCCAAGGCAGGAGGAGCTGTCACTCTGGTACCACTGTTGGGTGTGGATGCTATTCCCTTCTTTATGGTTTTGGGACAGAGAGGAGAAGACGGGAAGGGAGTAATTCAGATGCCTAGACATAACTGGTTTGGGGCCAATTTAGGCATTTTATCACTCTAAACTTGTATCTGAACTGCTACCCATGTGGTCTTCCTGCGTTCCTGGGGACATCCAAACAGCACGAGGTGGCCAGGTTTAGGCACACAAATCAATCCCAAAAGCGTCAAAGGTGAATCCAGCAGATTCTGCTGACCAAAGCATTTGACTACATGCAAGCTGGGAGAATTTGCACATGAAGAGGCTGTAACCTGCACCAAAACATCAAAGATTCCTTTTCATGTAGTAAAATGTTACAATAAGTTAAAAGAAAAAAGGATCAGATCAAATCCAGATTAACTCTGTCAAAATACCTTCCAAATATTTAAGAGGAAAATCTATCAAGTCTTCAGTGAAAACTTATCTGGAACATCCTTGGACTCTGACCAAGGGATACACAATACACTGACATACTTTTAAAAATTAATAATGGTTGTCAAAAAGTCACTTACAGTCTGGCCGATATCCCACACTTCGAGGAGTTCTTTTTACCAACAAACTGTCAAATAAAACAAGTGTAAAACTGAAACATGGAAAAGCATTGCGTACAAATGTATGAGACTGTTTTGATGACAGACAAGCTGAATTTGGCCTAAATGTGCATAACTGACATCATAATTACTCATGATTTAAATTATTACTTTATTTGCAGGTGCAGCTTATCATAACGACAAAATCAAAACTTTCTAGAATCATGACTGGTTCAAAGCCTAAAGGGCAACTAACGGGTCTGCAAGAAAGAGGTTAGGAAATACTGATATGGATGGGGTTTTATTGTGAAAAGGTAATGGGGTTTTATGCGTGTTAGGAACTTCAAGTGCAATTTAGCTTATAGGTAAAGAGACAAACTTGGGATCTGATCAGACCACCCGAGCTCTTTTCAAAAGATTTAGTATTATGAAGCAAAAGTTCAGCTGCTTAAATGCAACCTCAATTGCACTTGTGCAACGTGTCCTTAACTGTTTTTCACTGGCAGTACTCATTAGCCCTGTAAAGAAAATGTAATTGGTTCTGATCAGGTGATACAAACGAGATCCACTTTTCCAGAATTAATAGTCAGAGGTGTAAAAAAACATGGAGATACAGAGTTGAGGGTACTGTTGTAGAGAGAAATGTCCTGCTAGTTTAATTTGATTCTCTCATTATTCATTTGGGCACTTCTACCTCTTAGAAGACAAGCCACAGGGCTGACATTTGTCTGTCTTTGAGATACAGAGGCTTTGGGAGGAAAGAAAAGGTGGTCGATGGCTGAATTTAAAGACAGAGGTCAGCATAACTCTGTGCATTAAGCATAGACCTCCTTCCCTCCTGGACCACCCCGAAGGTGGGGCTTCTTTTGTCAGACAGTTTCAATTTTAGACAGTTTCTGAAACTTCTAATTGTGACATTTAATTGTTGAGAACTGGTATAGAATTTGATCAAAGAAACCCCAAAATTGTATTAGCATTAATTCACATCTCCCTGCTACAACAAAAAAAAAAAAAAAAAAAGAGAAGAAAGAGGCAATTGAAGTAACTAAGAACATTACACTTAAGACTGTTGAGAACGATCATGTTTACCTGCTCAGGTCTTTAGCAGACCCAAATTAGTGCAATGGGTTTAAAGAATAAGAAACTGGACTTTGCTCATACTATGTGATATTCATGATGGATGCTGCAGTGTGAGGGCACTATTCAATGACAAATGTTTAAAATTTGGCACACTTAATCTGGGAGAAATCCTAAACCACCTCACCTTAGCAAATCACCTCCAGATTATCAGCAAGAAGAGCTGTTCTTGTACGTCTAACAACTGCTTTGACATTGTTATGGCAACACAACTGATTAGATATTACACACAGCTCTGCTTTATCTCTAATCCCCAGCAATCATTATACTTTTATTGTAAAATACACAACCGCAGCATAGCAGCATAAAAGACGCTATTTAAAAATAAGCAGGAAGAATGTTGATATCAGTTAATAATATAATATTATCCTCAAAATTTCTTGTTATTTGTGATTTAATTATAAAATGTTTTGAAACTAACTGATTAAAGATGTAACTAAGTAGAAAAGCCTGAAAGAGCATATGGCTGGGTGACTCTCACAGAATGACCTCTAAAGCTCAGCTGCACTATGCACACTACACAAACAATATTGTTAGTGGGCAAACTAATTTAATTCTACAATTAAAGAAGGCAAACTAAAAAAGGTCTCTGCTGCAGAAGTACACCACTGCAGTATACTGAAGTGGCAGATAGTGCAAGCAGAAACAAACATGTTTGGATAGATACTACACGTACGTAAGTGACAACCACTCACTTTTTATCTCCATCCCTAGTAAAAGTCTACATTTATGAACTGAATTTGTGTAGAAAATACTTCCACCAATTTGAGAGGGTATTTTTTTAAGCCCAGAAGACTTAAAATCTTCCATATACTTCTCAGCTTGTCTTGGACTTCAGTGGTGAAACCCCCACAAGCTTTACCATAACATGATAAGGCAAGACATGTACAAGCTATCCCCTTCTGAAGCACTGAAATTCTTCCAGCAGTGAGACTGGAAAGAACACAGTGTTTCTGACAGCCTTAACGAACCTATGTTCTCATAACAAGCAAAAGTGGTTTTGGAGTTTAAACAAATACTAAACTCCAACAGATCACATCATATGTGACTCCAGCAGAAATGCTCCCTCCCATTTCTCTTCCACCAAAATGTATTCTATACTTGTGGGTTTTTGTTTGGGTTTTTTTGGGGTTTTTGGTTTGGTTTGGTTTTTTACACTGTGTGTCCTTCTTAAGTTGAAATACAGCACAAATAACCATCATTAAAAATTTACCTGGCTACTTTCACCATCTTTGGATTGTACTGCTTAAGTAGAGACAGCAATGTTTTCATTGTTTTACCAGTATCAATTATATCCTAAAAATAAAAATCTCAAGTAAGAAAATTAAACATGTTAGAGTAGCATTTCTACCACAGAAATTGCTCATCCACATTAGCACAAAAATATGCCAAAATACTGTTCATAATCAAATATAGTTGACATGTAACACCATGTGCTTACACAGAGCGATCACACACATTAACAATAGTTCTTAATTGTTGTGGGTAACTATGACTTTGAAAGCAGCTACTGAACTATGACCCTCCTGGCTCCTTTTGGAGATTTTATGGCTTGTGCTTCTTGCAGCTATTTGACAAGCAATGTTTAATTTGAATATGATAAGAGTAACATTAGTCTTGCTGTTGAGCTCAGTTACAGAGACAGATGTATACAACAGAAAGAAAAGCAAGAAGGGAAAATAGGCAGAACAACTAATTACTGCAATTAAAGGAGTGTAATTTACATTACAGATCCAAGAAATAGCCAAGGAAATTGCAGTGCGAGTATCTGGGTGCAGTTCTAAAGTCAATATTCAAACACGTTAAAACGAATTTTGACACATCATTTGAGTCCCATCCACTGCACATACAAGCAGAAAAAAAGAATATATGGCTTGAAACTGAACATCACAAGTGGATTCCACATTTGGCCTGAAATAATCACACAACCTTTAGAGGAACAGTCCTTACCCTGGTCTGAAATCAAATCTATTTGAAGTGAAGGAGGTAGATAACACAGAAGCAGCAATGTCCTGGTTTCAACTTATTTTCCCATGACTCCCAATTAAAATAAAAATCAAACAAAAAAACTCAAGAGAGCACCCCGTCAGCTATACTGTCCTTAACACTTCATGCTTTTAGTCATGATTATGAACTCAAGAAAAGTTAAAGATATACAGATACATAAATAAAAGTTGGCCAATAAACACAAGTAGCTACTTCTGTACTCTAAAGACAGACCCTATTACTGATTTTGTATTGTCTGATTATCTCTTTATTGGAAATTATTTTTTTTTTTTTCCCCCACATTAAAGGGATGAGGTATAGAAAAGCCCAGTGCTCTGGTGCACAAGATATTAAACCTACAATAAATAATAAATGTGCATTTTTATTGTTTGACATTTAAAATGGTGATCGGTAGAAGGGTTCCTATTTGACAGTGTATAAGACAAGTCACTGGATAGATGATTCACTGAACAAATGAGAAACTAACCTAGTTAGCTGTCTGGGGCTTTAAAGACATATATTCATCTGAAATGGAGCAGATACATAATTAAATGCATCTGCCTATCTGAAGCAAAATATACTTCAAAGGACACCACTGGTCACACAGATGACTGCTGTATACATATTATTTTGGTAAGAGTTTTGGAACTGAATGTGCTTCCTGTGGAATAATATAATCTCTCAAACTAAATAAAAAAAGCCCATACATAGAACACATATTTTATGACAGAGGAAACATCTTTCCCTTTGGCTGCTGAATCAGTTGCCATAGTTGTTTCTTTGCTTACAAACAAAGCCATTTCCATTATGTGGAGCCTTAAGACATTAGTAGCTTGCACATCTATTTTTCCTGCCTACTGCTGATGCTTCCCTATCCTGAAACTGGCAATCTTACCCACCAATATCCTTTGTCAAAGCTATACTTACTGAACATAAGCAACACTGTCCATCAAGAAAGAGGTCTGAAAGCAACTAGGAAATCAAAAATCTGAACCCACTAGGAAATCAAACTGAGGTGTACTGTACCTGGTATCATCCAAAGAACCATGACAGGACAGAAGAATGGAAATTTAGCAACTGCAAAATGCTAATTAGGAATTAGCATTCTCTATGTCACTGTTCTCTAAACAAATTATACACAGGGACATTGTACTGTTTTTCATATACTTTAGGATATTCCTACCAGGAACCTATTTCTACCCCTGCAGTTTCATTTTCTAGCTTGCTGTTATAAGCCCAGAACAATAACATGCTTAATAACACTTTGTTCAGACTTTTTTTTTAAATTAAAAAAAGACAACATTTTAGAATTGACAGAATCCCAAAAAACTCAAAGTAAATGCAAACAATTTTACATGGATATTTTCCTTGTTAAATTTGTCAGCTGAATGCAATTTGAGAATTCAAAACACAGGCAATTTCAAATTCAGAGCCCACTTGCAAAATTTAGGCCTGGAATCAGAAGCTAGAAGCCTTGCCACCATAAACTGTAGGTTTTCTGGCTTAAGAACAACTTCTATCAAAACTCTTTTACCAGTCACACATTAGAACTTCAAAGTGAAATGTAATACTTACTTCTACGATCAAAACATTCTGGTGGGAATAAAAAGACAAAAGAAAAAAAAAAACAAAAAATCCATTAATATCTAGAGAATATGCCATTTCTTATATATATTAATCTCTACAATTCATTCATTTTCACTGCATTTAAGTATTTGTACCACCATTTATGTACGTTTATACACGTAACAGCGAATTCTATGTAGTTAACATTTCTAATGCTCTAATAACAATTAACTGGAAATGAGATTCTCCTCAAAGTCTCATGCTGAGTACAAAGTGGTCTTTAAATAATTCAGACTTTGAGAATTCTAGATATATGCAGAAGAGATCAAAACAGAGTCTACACAATTCGTATTCCTCTAAAGCAAAGAGTGTCATGCTATAGACGCGTACGATCCTGTCATACCTACATCATTTATACTGAACTGTGACATACATGCCTTAAAGATCAAAAATGTGTAAGGAGAAGGGGGAAGCAACGTGTTCTGACGGAGCAGGAGGCAATGCTGCTTAACCCCAGACATCTGTCTCAGTGTTGTCTGTAGAGTCACTGGAGAAAAGCAAATTCCCTATTTACATTCTCCCACTTCCCTCTCTCGGCACTGCCTGTAACGGGAACCTCCGTTCCTAACCTGGGCTGCACATGACACATCCTGACAGCATCAATTCCCATCACTACTTCAGTCAAACACCAATACAGCAAAGAAATAATGGCGCTCTCTTTTAAAGGCAGTTTGCAGACAACAACCCACACAAGATTATTCTTCTCAGGCACTGGAGAAAAATGTATCTCCTAAAACTCTGCTGATACTGAAGATGGTGAATAGGGGTTTTTTTGGTTAAGTTCAGACTAAACTGACAGCTTGGGTGGGGCTTATCCACTCTCCTAGTATACAGTGGCAAATATTTAAGTGAAACTCTACTGTTTTCATTTTTTAAAACTCTATAATCTTCACACAATAAATGAGCAGCCTTAAACCCATGCAGGTATGTGGATTCTTTAGTGGGTTGGTTGGTTTGTTTTTAAACATACAATGAGCCATACCTTTCCAGTCAAGGTTGAGAGGTCATCTCCACCAATGACTTTTATATCTCCAGTTGACTGATCATTCTAAGAAAGAGGAGGGGAAGCATTAGCATCAAGAGAATTAAAATAATTTTTTCTTCCAGTAAATATCAAAACTGCAAAGTACATAAACAGCGAACGTTAATGCTTTCAGAAACACAGCGCCACCAGTGTCTATTAACTAAGAAATTACAAGTGATCAAAGATGGCATTTCAGATTAAAGATTGTTTGACAAGACAGCTGCATAAATGCAGGCACCATGTCTCATCTGTGACCATTATATATACATATGTATCTAAAAAGATGTGATTTGCTATGCATTCCCTACAGATATAGAAATAAGACAAAAAGCACTTCAGTTTCCAAGCTGCATGGTGCTATATAGCTGGTAATTTACATCTTAAACTTTAATGCTTTATCAAACCTTACTCTTTCAATAAAAATAAGCAATTGTAACAATAACAGGAATAGCTAGCAAAAAAGCAGATTAATATTTAGAAATATGAGCTACAAAAATAGCCAGAAAAGCTTGTTTGCCTACTTTACAATAAATATTGTAAATCAAATTACTTCTTGTAGTAATTGAACACCAACATAGGTACACTATAAGTACAACACAACATTTTGCTTCGGTAAAACTAAACTTTGATACAAACAAAAATGTACTGTTATATACGGAAGTTAAAAACAGCTGCCAGGAGTGCTTCAAAGATCTGTGCCGTTTATTTAAAGTCACTCATCTGACTTTAAACCTTGACAGTGGCTCACAGTTCATATTAGATGTGATATGTTTATTATTGTACTACTTACAGATGATATTATTCTACAATTTAATCATTTCAGTCGAAGGTTAATCTTGCTTATCAAACTTTATTCTTGTAACTCCTTCCTGCATATCTTCCTTTGAGAAAAATTATACTGTTTTGCTGCTGCACTTTGGAGCCCAAGCGTGGTGCACAACTACCCATCACGCAGCAAGGCAGCAGTTCCTTCCCAAAACCCAGGCACGACTGATGCAATAAAGAGGGGACCACAAGGGAACGGAGAGACAACCACATACAGATATTTGTGCTATATGAATTGTAGGCAAAAGCTAAAAATGTTACCACAGAAAATGGGAAACAAATTAGAGAGGCACACACCAAGTACACAATAAGTAACACTGGGATGATAGTAAAGAGAGAACATATTAAAATCCTCTGGATAGTGGTGTCAACCATCTAGGATAAAGAAGTGTTGACAAATCTAGGCATGTAAAAGCAGAGGATAAGACTAACAGATACTTTCCTTTAAGATTCCTATGGAAAAAAAAACCAAATAAATTATTAGAAAAAGTATCTTTTCAGTTTTGCCCCATATGTTTTAAAGAAAACATTAGTTTGAGTTACACCACTCTGAAATTACACTGAAGTTCCATGTTTCATTAGTATAAGGAACACTCATTTTTGATACTCAACTGTTTAAGTGCTTCCTTAACAGTTCAAACCACTAAACCAAACAGCATCAATGTCACTGTGTCAAAAAAGTCCAAAAACATAATGTCCAAAATGATTGTTGCTTGACCCAGTAGATATACACATGGCTGAATGCCTGAGATACTGGCTAGATCAACCACAAAATTTGATCCAGTTAAGCACTGTATTCATAAAGCTAAAGGACGTTTCCTGTGTTCACCCTATCTTAAAATTATCTCGAATGACAGCTTCTTTAAGCTTTTCCTTGTTTATGTTACAGGACTCTCTTATTTATTCCTACACTAATAGAGATTTCATTCTCCTTCCATGGAAGGGTGTAAAAAACCATCATTCCTTACAAAATAACGATGGAGAAAGACATTACAGGTATTTGTTCCATTAAAATTACGTGCATAGATGACAGTCTTGTATTCCTCAGTATATGTGTAAGATCAGGTTCCTGATGATCTGTTTGGCTACAAAGCAACACACTATACTCAAACAAGAGCACCACAAAACTGTAGGCTACTGTAAACCTTTGGATTAAGCATATTAAAGTATGATGATCATCAGAGAAAAACCAATCTAACCTACAGAAATTTTCCTGCTCCTTCCCACCAAAACCATACACATTGCTACACTCTTTAACACAAAATGTAAACCTTAATTGGCATATAAACCTGCATTCCTATGCAGCTATTGAGTTCCTGAGCAATTAAAGGATAAAAACAGTTAAAGAACTTCCAACACTGGCTGTAACCAGATTTCCATTGGAAAGAACTTTGTTTAATAATTAAGCAATGTTTTAATTATCTTGAGGAGCATTATTTCTGATTTCAGTACTGGTAAGACTTTAATGCTTTGTGGTTTAACACATAAGAGTTTTACTGTTTAGATCTGTTTTCACTGCCTCCCCATTGTCACTGCTGGAAAACAATAACGCTTTACAAGATCGTAACTCCTGACTCAAGTGACTCCAAGATCACCTTTTAAAAAGGCATTTTAAGTTCCTTACAGTATTTGCTGTAAGACTTGGTTAGCAGAGATCTTTCAGAATATGCTGCCATGAGCAGCCCAAGCAGAGTTTGCCAGGTACTCCACCGAAAATCCCTACTTTCCCAAGTGACAGTGCAACACATCTATTGTTTTTTGGCTGCCCTTCATGACTACATAAGCAATGTTTGCTCATTTCCAAGTTTAAATGCAGGAGACTGGTGAAGAGACATTCTTCTTGTAGCACAAACAAAATCAACTGTTTGTCAAGAATACCAAGATCTGGGTCTGTTCACAAACACTAACTTACCATTTCTTAACAGCTTGCCAGATCATTAAAATTCATCTATAAGGAAAGCTGGAGTTATGAGCAAAGTTTAATCACAGCTTGATCATGTCAATATTCTTGGGAGAATTATTTTTAGGTGCAGAACAGTATGAACTTTGCATTGCAACACAAAAAAACCCCATATGCTTGTAAATATTAAATGATCAGTTTGAAACAAGAATAGAACCTTAATTACATGAATTTCAGAACCACTGCACAAGTTCAGCTGCTTTGTTTATGCGACCAGGGTATTTTTAACATCTTTTATCCCATCTGTAAAGGCAGGCAGCATGATCTAGTAATTGCATCCAAAGACAGTGACAAGAGAGCTAGCTCCACTTTCAACTGTCCATTATAGGTTGTGACAGTTTTCACATCACTAAATGCAGATCCCTCCACCTAGTAAAGCACAGACAAAAATTACAGAGCAGATTTAGAATTCTGACACTATTACTGATGGGAGACCTAGTCAATCTGTTACATACATGTTCATGTTAGGACAACCCTATCCAGTCTATCAAGTTATGCAGTCTAAAGGACATAAGTCTGGATATTAATAACCATGTAAGAGAGTCCACAGAAATTAAACGCTCGTAAATACTGTAGTGGAGGCATCAGGTAACAGGAGCTCCTCACTCATGTAGGACAAGAAAACATTCTTTTATGGAATTGGCTGACAAAACAACCCTGAAGCCAACACCTCAAGGAAAACATTCTGCTTAGACAGCTTTCTGTCTAAATGTCTCTGCTTTTCTCTTCATTTACTCATTTTTACTACAAAACCAGGCTTTTAAATTACATAAACTTATTTTGCTGCTCACTCCCCCATTAATATCAAAGCACTACAGTTCTAGGGAGTAATAAACAAAAGCAGCTGTAGTAAAGAAATGAACTAAAGCATGCCTAGCACACCAGTATGAGCAAAGAAAACATGCATATAATAAGTCAGCCTTGCTTTTTAACTAAATAGGGTTTTTTTTTCAGGTGTTTCAAACCATTTCTCCAATAGTTTTTTCCAAAAAACAAAGAGAGTGAAAGGGTGTAGTCTTTATATTGTTTTTTTAAACAAGTCAAGTAAGTTATTGGAAGTGATTCTTGAAGAAAGCAGAAGATACATAATTTCCTCACCAAAAAAAGGTGGGAGTCATAATTTCCTATTCTTTAACATATTATCCTGTAAGAGACATTCAGTTTTCTGTTGTGGCTTTTACAGGCAGACTAGATGGGTGTGTGGTTGCTTAGTGGTTAGGCAGACCAATGGCAGGAGCCTCAATTTCTTGGGGGGAGCAGAAGGAAAGGGTGTCAAACAGCTCTTGCCCACTGATTTAAACACAGTGCATAAACACAGAAAGTGCCTTGTGAGATACAACCGAAGACTGGCATGAACGTTTCTGCCCAGTCTTGCCTTCTTTTTAAAGAGCACAGCTAAATTACTGCCTCCTGTTCAGCAAACGTGAAGGTGGTTTCTAGGTAACCCCTGGACAGCCAGCTATGTGTGCGCCTCGGGCACCCAGGGCTGCTCACCTTGCAAACGGACTTGACCAAAGCCTCACGTGGCTCAGGGCTTCACCATGAAACGTAACAGATCACTCAACAGCAATCATGAATTTATGAAGTTCTTCGACAGCCCAAACTTAAGTCTGCAAATAACTCCATCTCTGATTTCACAGTTAAATGAAATGAAGGATGAGGTTGAGTTGCCAATTTAGTAATATCTATTTTTTTCTACTGGAATAGGCACTCGTCTACAACTGTGACACATAGCCTACACGTAGTTTATACTGCTGCCTTGAATGCAAAGTTGTCGAGACAGAACTAACAGCATAACCTTACAAAACAGTTTATTCAAACGCTCTAAAATGAAACAAAAAAATGTAATTATTTCCATGCTACAGATGGTCTTACAGAACAAATCATAAATACTATCCTGAAAACACAAGACTAGGCTGTCGATAAGTCAGGAAGCATACAGTACTAACACACCTCTGCTTCTTCCTTTGACCTGCACAACGTAACCTTGTACTTCCTTCTATAAAACTTATATGTTACCTCATGTTACAGAATGTTCAACTTTGCTATAAAGTTAAATCCCATTGTTCAGAATGAAAAGATATTATTTTCCAAAAATGTAAACCCAAGAGTAAAACCATGCCTAGTCTCAAAAAGTTAGTGCCACATTCAGTGGCCACTAACTATAAATCTAGGTTCATGAATCTATAGTATTTCCCCAAGGCCAAATATAACTAATTTTGCTCACTGTTTGCTTGAACCAAACCAAAGATGAGAGAGGGAACTCTGGTATAACCGTTTTTGCAGCTTTCAAGTCTTCCTGTCCAACGAATGATGTCTAAGCCACATAAAAATTCTCAGAATTAGATTTTTGTAACCAAAGTTGCAGGAAAATCCTCTGCATCATTCTAGAGATGGGGCACTGGGCAGAGAGAAAACTGTTTAACAAGTAAAGGACATGGAAAGGGTGTCTCTGCTCTGCATAAGGCTTTTACTGGGCTGTGGAGATACCAATGCAAATCTAAAGCAAAATAGATTACATAATAAGGTAGAGAAAGAGTAAATTAGCTTGCGACTCTTAATTCCCTTAATTATTTAATATTAGCACATTCTGGCAGTAACAATACTAAACCACCTCTGTTAATAATATGAAGTTAGTCAAATTTATATAAAGATTACACAGTACGGCAGAGATACTTACACAATAACTCTTCAACCTAATGAAGTCGACAGTCATGGGGATTGACTTGTCACTGTTTCTGTTCAGTGCTTTGATGTAGTCTAATAAATCAGCAAAAAATTTATAGCCACCCTTGAGTACACAGAGTGCTACAATGTGATGTCCTCCCATGCCCTTCATAATTTCTCGTGCCAGTCTCTCCGTCCTATACAAAACCAAGAAAGTTAGCTGTCATAACACATTTAATTTGCTTACTATAGCAGCAGCATTTCATACTGCTAACAGTGACAAACACATGCATCAAACTTGGAAACACATTTTGCTCAGAAATATTTGCCTACCAATTCAGTCACTTTTACACATTATTGGTCAACAAAGTTTTGCTTTTCAAGGTTAATCTAACATTAGCACTGCCAAACGCCTTTGTTTTCCTACGTCACACTCAGCCAAAGCAAATCCTAACACCCTGAAGCTGTTTCACTGCCAGATATGCAACATGAAGGTGTTTTCTCTTTCCAAAGATAGGTTCAGCTTCCATGCAAGGAGCAATGTAAGCTAACACAACCAAAACAGCAGTAGCCCTCACTGAAGAGCAAGAAAATTTTCAAATTGTAAAGAGCTGGTTTATTTGCCAAGCTAGAATGCCAGAAATTTGTCCTAACTGCAAAATACAATGCCAATGAAGCAGAGCAAGAGAACACTGCGCCGTTTTGCTGCAATCATTGTTTCTAAATTTATCTTGTAATTTATTTTAGAAAGCATGGTGTATATATTTATTGTGTGCCAGCTGACAGCAGATCTCTCAGAGAAAGACTACCATTATAAACTTTACGTCAAGTACTTAATGACATGTACTTTGTCCAATTTTTTCCTCTATATGGACTTCCAGTGCAAAGTTTTTACAATATTAGGAAAAAAAAATTTATAGGAATGTATATTATATTTAATCTAACAGGACCAGACCACACAAAATCTAGATGCATTCCTATTCACATGAACTCCAGGAAGATCAACCCAGCATCACCATTAACTGGTTGTGTATCTCCAACAACTGCTTCACTGAATTTGTTGTTCATTCTCTTAAGAGAAATTAGCAACTATCAAACACAAAGTAAAATAAAAATGCCTTGTAGGCTTATGCACCCATTTCTGATCGCATGAGATGGAACTTCCACAGCACATCACAGATTTCAGCAACCACAGAAGTGACAGATTGGTATTTGCAGAGGCTAATGCCCTTCCCAGAAGGTAGGAGAAAGCTGGGTGTTACTTATCTATCATCTGAATATGAGAAATTCTAAGATGGTATCATTAATAATTTACTTTTAATAATATCATAAGAAAATTCAAGAGACTGTAATTGTTTTCAGACTGAACTGGCACAACAAATAACATCTTCTAATTAGGCTTTATGAAGGTAAAACATCAAAGAAACACTGGAAAGTCGTAGATTGCTACATACCACAAAATTTTGCTTGAGAACTATGACAAATTTCCAAGCAATAGCATTAACTGCAAATGTACCAGCTCTTAGAAGCCAAACAAGAAAGAGTTAATCAGCACTTGAACTTCTTAGTCTCTAATTAAATGTAATTTATTTAGACAGTCACCAGGCAGCAAAATTATCACTGGAAGATTGTTTATTCCAGCATCATGGAATCAGCTGGAGCAGTGTACTGTCTGAAGTCAAACAAACCTGTCCATGATGAGCCCATGAGGAATATAGACTTTTTCCAAATCATCTGCATAATGTTTAGGTATGCAGAACAAGTCCAGGTCGTAACCTTGTTCATCATCGCCAATCTGAAAAGGAAATAAGATGAGATTTCTACAAAGCCTTATAGAAAGTCTGTGGTGAGAAACTGCAAGTCCTTTGCTTTATTCGGTAAACTATCAAACCCATAACGCTCATCAGGATCACGTTACTTTCCCTCTCTATAAAAACATCAGTCACACTGAACACAGTGTAAAGTGTAATCTAACAGAACTTACAGTTCACAAGTTGCCTGAAATACCACATGAGCTGTTGTGCAATACAATGTGGCAAGGAAATTAAGTCCTAACAACATTCTCCTACACCGGAGACCAGGAAAATTAAGATACTACACCTCAATGAATCTTTTTATTTCATTACGAAAATAATCGAGGAGCTTTTTAACGCCTTTGATTTTCCTAGTGTAATGCAAAACCTGCATTTACAATTAAGCAAGCAGAGGTTTTGACATGGACATCTTCCAAATCTCCACAACAGCAAATCACAACAAAACACAGAAGCCAGTTTTCAGGACAAGACAAGACAGCTACATGAGCATGACAAGCTGTGCTGCTCTGAAGCAAGCCTCCTCCGACCACCACCTGCAAACCGTGGAGGTTCAAGATCTTTCAGACTCCGAAATGAAAGCCCTACTTCAGCAACCTGTTCCACACGGGCAAATTCCCTGTATGAGACAGCCTGCAGTATTAGCAAGTGTGTATTAATTAAGGATTAGCAAATATATATAATTATACCAAACACTGCTGAGGTTCAGAGCACATTGTCACAACAGCATCAAGAACAGCCTTCCTTGAACCTCACTCTGCTGCAACCTGAAAATGACAGCGTGTTTTTTAATTACTTCACTATCTGGTTACGCAGCCAAACGTTAGTACATCTAAAATGAAGTTAAGAATTTCACGAGGGAACACTGAAGATTATTACTGACAGTTCACCAGGCTGGCACTTTAAGTATCCATTTTGGCTACCCCTGCCCTTGCAGGACACAATCTTATTTTTGTGCCCAAGGAAGCACTTACCTGGCTTGTGATCAGTCAACTGTTTACATGCGAAGGTTTTTTTTTTTTGTTGTGTAACCCCTCATGAGTATTTCACAGGGGCAATTTCACGAGTGTTTCATCCAAAACGGACCCTGTACGGCCCCCCCCCACCCCCGGCTCAAGGCGTCGGGTCCCAGCAATCCAGCGACAAGGCAGGTCCCTCCCAAAGCACATGGTATTTTCCTGTGGTTGTATCTAGCGTGTCTACCAAACCTTCCCTTCTGCATCTGGCAGGGAATGGGCCCTTCCTACAGATTTTATCAGGTTTTTTACTGACTGCAGGGATTTACAGCCACAACCCTGCGGCCGCCACAGCCCTCAAGCCGTTAAGTCACCACATGTATTCCACGAGCACCCGGCACCGGCTTTAAAAAAAAATAATGAATATGTGAGAGCCTTAGGAGATACGGCGATGATTAAAAAAAAAAAAAAATATATATATATATATATATATCCCTGAATGCTCCTCCTCAGAAAAGACGTCCTAACTGAAACATTTAAGCGACTTAGACCGCGCTCCCGGCTCTCACTGACAAACCGGTGCCTCCCCAGCACGCTGCGAAAAGCAACAGGAATAGGAAGTTGTGCGGCGCCGGGCTCGTGTCTGGTGGGAAGTTGTTTCACCTTCATTTCTGAGGCGGCAACTCCGGCTCTCCCCGCCGTCCTCCGGGT
>NW_020799100.1:15083347-15121996 GCF_003259725.1 Athene cunicularia | reverse complement strand
GACAAAACTGATGTGACTGATGGCAGCCACGTGACTCTGCTGGCTTACTCGAAATTAAATGGTCTTCAGGAGCACAGGAGTGGATCGATGCAGCAAACTTCTGGGACTAAAAGGACTTCAGGGAGATGGACTGTGCATGGGAAGTGCTCTTGCTAAAGCTGAGCAGCTTATTTTAGCCAGCAACTTAGTTAACGCAGCCTCTATTTTTTCAGTCAATGTTCAGATGGAAGCATGCTAGCAAGAAACCAAGGGAACCCTGTGGCTGTCCTTCAGCTCCAGGTGTCTGCGCTGGAAGCTTGTTCACACCGTACCTTCAGCTGAAGTCTGGGGGAAGGCTGGATGACTCCAAATGCAGGTGGTTGGTGCTGGCAGGAGGTCTTCCCAGCAGGGAAGAGGGAGTGAGGAAGAGATGTGGTGTTTCCCCACTCGCTCAGTTGCTTTCTGAGGAATGAACAGGTTAATCTTTCACCCAGCACCTAAGTGCAGGACCTGCCTGCAAACCCCAGGGAGCATTTCTAAAAAGCTGTAGAAGACTAGCTGTGTCACATGTCTCAGAAGAGGTTGTACAGCTACACACACGTGTGCCAGATGCAAGGACTGTTAAAAAAAATAAATAATCTGGAACCTGTTGATACCAGCATTGACAAAGGGGCCAACAGGCTGTTGTGTAAGGACAGAAACTCAAGAGAAAGCAAGAAGTGGAAAGGCTGTTTCAACAACAGGGAGAAGAATGAGGAAGACCAGCGAGAGACCACGAGGCAGCAACCCGATCAGATAACTCGCTGATAGAGGCTGTATTTGCCGAGGCTTGCAGATCCAGCTGGCACTCTCTCAATGCAGACTAGGCATCAGGTGGCAGAGCTCACATGCCAAGGTCCCTGCCTCCCATGCAGACCGTGGCAGCCGTTCAAGTATCTCAGAAATCTTCTCCGGGCAGATTACAAGGGACGCAAAGATGAGAAGCACACACCAGGCCAGGAGGGAACTGCACTTCAGGACTCCCCTTTTCTTTGCAAAACCTCTTGAGGTGTATCTGTCTCTTATACACATCAGATGTGTATAAGAGACAGGTCCCCGTGCCACCACGGGTGCTCTGCCCCGGTTAGGGCTGTCCCCATCCCGGCAGGGTTGCAGGTGCCCCCCGGGGATGATGTCCCCCATCCCCGGGGTCTCAGAGCGGTGGGGGTGTCCCCCGTCCCCTCAGGGCTCCTTTGGGGGATCACTCCTCTTCCCAGGGAAAACAGGGTGCGTCATGGCTGTCCCCCCAAGCCAGGGACAGGGGATGCGCTTCCCACGGGTGTTCGCACCCCCTCGGAGGGGCTCCGCAGGCGGTTCCCCCATGCACGGCGGGAACGCTCCTCTCCATCCCCAGGGAGGCCCGTCCCCCACCGCGGCTTTATGCACCTTGAAGGAGGAAAGAAAAGGGGCTGCTGCATCACTTAGGGTCTTCCTGCCAACCATGGGATTTGATGGAGCCCCATTCTCCCCAGGTGTAGGAAATCCAGCTCCCGACACAGGCAGCTGAGGGCATGGGGAAAACACCCCCCAAATACCCATCAGAGGGGCACGTGCGGGTACTGGGGTGTTGGGGCACCGCCAGCCCCCAGGGCCTCAGGCAGGGCAGGGTCGCCTGGCTTGGCCTCAACACACTAACGATGCTGACAGCTTTGTATCGGGAATATTGTGATAACCAAATCTCATTCTTCAGGGCTCCAGTTGGTTGCTTGCAGGGTTCAGGTTCCTGGGTGTGTCACTGAATATATGGTGGGATTTTTCTCCTCTCTTTCATTTGCGGCATTAGCGTGGTCGCAGCTAGCTGCTGAGCATCGCTCTGGCATGGTGCAGGGAACCCTTCACAGATGCTGCTCCACGTCTCACAGAGCAAGGAACTGATTTGAAAATAGCCCTTAGTTGGTAATAATTATGCCTTTTCAATAGGCAAAGAAAGTGATGGGTGCCACTTTCCAAAGCACAAATGAAAAGGGATCCCCAGGATGGATAGGAGATGCAGTTTCCATTTGGTGTAAGATAAGGCTTAACTGTGCTTCCAGATGCTGTCTGTATCTTTAATTGTCTGAAGGAAAAAATTGATCTTGAGGTAAAACAATAAGAAAGTATGGAAATGCCTGGATAGCTCCAGTGGTCTCAAATGGAATAAAAAACCCAACCTAGTGTCAACTTTCCCTGTAGGTCTGGAGTTAAGGACACTACAAGAGTACAAATGGGAATTCAGGGTTTCTTACATTTAACAATTATGTATCAGCTGAAGACTTTCCACTTCTTTCTGTAAGGGGTGGAGACCAAGTTTTATTTTATGCTACATAAATACTTGGTGTCAAGAAAAGGATAATGATTCTTAAAAATAACTTTATTCATAAAGAGCTGTAGCAATCAACTCCTGATATACATCTAGCATTCAGCTCAGAAAACACAATGAAATCAATTGAAGCGTTCCTTTGTATGAAACAACCAATTTAAGCAAATTTTAACTAAGCAGATAGGCACCATCCCTAACGAATGCAGTATTGTTGCAGCTAGGTGTTCAGCTACAGTTGGGGCGGGTTAATTCTGGAGTGGGAGGAAGAGGCCTTTATCAAATTGCCTAGAGCAGCAGAATGAAATACGCCCTGCAGCTAACTAATATCAGGAACATGTCATAGCTGGCCTATTTCCAGAAGGCTGGGAAGAACAGCAGCTGCCCTGTCAAGTTCAGGGAGAGCCTGACATTACCGGGCAGCGGGCAGTATCTGTCAAGAGACTGCGCAACCACAGACGTGTTTCGGGATCTGATTTTATTTTAGTTACTGAAGACATTTCTCATCAGTGACCGATACCAATGTCTGCCATTAAAAGTAGCATCCAATGGCACCTTTCTGATTGCATGTAGAAGTTGTTGGCTTGACTTCCATGTGATTTCTCCCCAGCAGCCAAAAGCATTAGTCCTGTTTTGCCCTTCTGGGTGAGCAATTTCTTTGTTCCTTCTGCCAACCAGCACATTCCTAGATCCAAAGCATTCCGGGTCCCGCTGGCACCCCGTTATAGAGGGAAGAACAGATTTACAAAAGCAGAAATATTTGCTGATATTACAGGAAGTCAGTTAGCTGAGAACAGTAACAGATTTAGTAGATGACCAGGTTTGTTCTTGCTGGTAGGGGGCCACCAAGGTTTGCAGGGCAGGGTGAAGGGAGGGGGTTCAGAGGTATCTGGGAGCTACATGTTTTCTGGCTAGATAATGCATATGGTGGGAGAGCCAATGTCCTGATTTCTCTGGTATGCACAGTTTCCTAGAAGGCAAAATAATGTAATAAATATGTTTTGTTTCTGAGTAGATTCCTGATTTCATAATTATTTTGTCCTCTGTTGCCACTCAGGCGTATCTCAGTGCTCAGACCCAGTGAACCATGGGAACCTGTGTGAGCACCAGTTGTATATAACTTTATTTGTTAATAAATATTTTAATACTTTTAATAACTTTGTGTGGTACCCACATGCTCCCGGTGGCAGAATACCTGGAGATAATTGAGTATTTGTCATTTGGAAACACTTGGAATAGTGTGCTTTGAGTCAGATCTTCAGGTCACCACCCATTCACCAATCCCCCTCTTTCCCCTGTTTTTAACTCCCAGCTTTGCCATTGCTGCTGGGTGACTCACAGGGACTTAGCAAAATTTATCTGCTGTTTTCTTCACAAGACAACCTTCCTAAAAAAGCAAAGAGCACAACAAATTTTCAGCAGATTAACAACTGAGACCATGAAGACTCCCTTGTGACCAGAAATTAGTTTGTGCAGACAAAATGTGAAAAAAATGGAGAATTCAAGTCATATTAACCCAGTCCTGAGATGAGCACCAACATTTTCAATCAAGAGGAAAATTAGAAAGGAATATCTTATTAGATGATATATAGAGCATTCGCCAAAATAGGAATTTAGTATGCAAGCTTCCCATCTTCATCATGGCTACAAAGTCGTCCCTCCACTCTGACCAGTCACTTAAATAGCCTAAAATTATTTTTCTAGCCTAACGTTTCACATGGGAGAGGAAGCCAGATGTACCAAAACATTTAAAAAGAGACACACCCTTCCTAAGAAATAGGGAATAGATGTTGTTTGTTGCAAAATACCTTTTTAAATAATGTTATTCCTGTTCTCCGTCTTGTTGACTTTTGCAGAAATTAGTCATCAAAGTGATTGTCAGTGGTGACAGTCTCCATGGATTTTGGAAAGTGGTGTCTATCTACTTACTTGTTTCAAGACCTGGATGATGAGAGTTTGCCAAGACTTCTCTCCCTGCTCAGCTAATAAATGACAATTTACTTCTCAAAATGAAAATAAGCAAAATCTCTGACCTGATGCACTCCTCTGGAGCTGTAGGTAACTTCATTTTTCACATACATCTTTACCTCTGTCAGCCTTTGTAGGAAAAAGGTTTTCACAGTCTAGGTGGGGAGTTGGAGGAATTAGACATTTTGGACTTTATTCAGTAGTGCGAGGAATGGTCACTGACACAAGAATTACACAATTACTACAAAACACTCGGCGTTGGCTTATTTCAAAATGCCAACCATCCTCAGAAACGCCGACCTGCATTGCTGCAGACAACGCTGCACTTTGGGCTGGGATTTATGGTATTTATCGGCTTTCATTTGCAAACGTCCGTTAAGAATTATCCCAGTGGTCCTGGTTGAGCAGGACCAGACACGCGACGGCGTCTGTCACAACACAGCGGAGAGGCTGGCGCTTGGCACTACGCACACCTAAAGACACATGGAAGTCCTGCCCGACGGGATTTACTGAGTGCCAGCGGGCTGCCAAGGTCCAGCTAGCCTAAGGGCCTGCAGAAATTTAAACAAAGATTATCTTAAAACGGCAGAAAACAAGCAAAAGCAGATCCTGTCACTGAAGCAGAGCTGCTGGCATGGGCTCAGTGCGGTCAGACCTGAAGCACAACCCCTCGCTGTGGGGCCTTATGCCCTTGGAGGTACCCAAGACTCTGAGCAGAGTAGCCCCAGGCCCGCTGGTGTGAGTGAGCATGTGGGGCGCCCACCTTCTCCCCAACAGCTCTGAGGGCTGGGCTTGCTCCTCTTCCCGCTCTCCAGGGAACTTTGCTCCCTGGGCACAGGAGAGCTGTGAGGAGTGGCTTGGATGGGGAGGAAGTCACACCTGAAATCTGGAGACCTGCCCAAAGGACATTGTTTTTGTTTACACCTGTCCTGACACAAAGGTTGAAGCCTGAGCAATTTTTTTTTTTTTTTTAACAGCAGTTTTTCAAGCTCAACTTGACTCGCTGAACAATGTGGTCTGATGCAGTTGCTGACTTCAATGCAGCAAAAGCTAAAAAAAGGTGGGTTTTTTTTCACATGACGATAGCTCTGACTTGCTGCCAGCCCTCTAAGCTTTACGCGAACCCTTTGCTGCAAGCGTGTGCAGCATCCCTGCCGCCACACGAGGGGAACCACCAGCGTTCATTAGACATCGTCACGTGGCGCTGAAACCCCGAGCTGCAGGGACACGTAAAGCCCAGGCTGACCTCCTTTCACTCCTCCCACCCATCTCCTTTGCATGCATCGCTCTTCTCGTACTGAGGAAGTCACCTGAGGTCCCCAGCAATCCCTTGCAAAAGCAAAGCAGAACGAAGAGCAGGGCCAAGACCAGTTATGAAAATCCGACTCCTTCCTTCACTGTGCAGTCAGCATTAGTGGAGGTACATTACCATGCTAGTAACAAGGAAAACTCTTCTGCTCCCCTTATTCAGCAGCACTTGCATCAGCAAGATACCTGGGTGACCCAGCTTTTATGTGACACATTTCAGTGCAAACCCTGACAAAACTGATGTGACTGATGGCAGCCACGTGACTCTGCTGGCTTACTCGAAATTAAATGGTCTTCAGGAGCACAGGAGTGGATCGATGCAGCAAACTTCTGGGACTAAAAGGACTTCAGGGAGATGGACTGTGCATGGGAAGTGCTCTTGCTAAAGCTGAGCAGCTTATTTTAGCCAGCAACTTAGTTAACGCAGCCTCTATTTTTTCAGTCAATGTTCAGATGGAAGCATGCTAGCAAGAAACCAAGGGAACCCTGTGGCTGTCCTTCAGCTCCAGGTATCTGCGCTGGAAGCTTGTTCACACCGTACCTTCAGCTGAAGTCTGGGGGAAGGCTGGATGACTCCAAATGCAGGTGGTTGGTGCTGGCAGGAGGTCTTCCCAGCAGGGAAGAGGGAGTGAGGAAGAGATGTGGTGTTTCCCCACTCGCTCAGTTGCTTTCTGAGGAATGAACAGGTTAATCTTTCACCCAGCACCTAAGTGCAGGACCTGCCTGCAAACCCCAGGGAGCATTTCTAAAAAGCTGTAGAAGACTAGCTGTGTCACATGTCTCAGAAGAGGTTGTACAGCTACACACACGTGTGCCAGATGCAAGGACTGTTAAAAAAAATAAATAATCTGGAACCTGTTGATACCAGCATTGACAAAGGGGCCAACAGGCTGTTGTGTAAGGACAGAAACTCAAGAGAAAGCAAGAAGTGGAAAGGCTGTTTCAACAACAGGGAGAAGAATGAGGAAGACCAGCGAGAGACCACGAGGCAGCAACCCGATCAGATAACTCGCTGATAGAGGCTGTATTTGCCGAGGCTTGCAGATCCAGCTGGCACTCTCTCAATGCAGACTAGGCATCAGGTGGCAGAGCTCACATGCCAAGGTCCCTGCCTCCCATGCAGACCGTGGCAGCCGTTCAAGTATCTCAGAAATCTTCTCCGGGCAGATTACAAGGGACGCAAAGATGAGAAGCACACACCAGGCCAGGAGGGAACTGCACTTCAGGACTCCCCTTTTCTTTGCAAAACCTCTTGAGGTGTATGGTATGAGCTGGCGAAATCATCATTCAGATCCTCAAATACTAAACACTGTTCTAGGAGTAACACCAGACCCTGAATCTGGGTTTGGGTTAAGGCTGCAAGACTGCATGAGATGCCTGGTGAGGACAGTCAGTTGAGTCGAAGAGTGCTTTTAGAACTCAGTTTATATTTAAAAGGGGAAGTAAGTGACTTTATAGGGTCCCCAGGTAAATGACCAGGCAGCAGGGAGCTAGAATTCCTGCGTATTATCTGTCATCCATCCAAATTCCTGTTTGACCCAGTGGAAAGCCCCTTCAGAAATCTGTCCTCGAAAAACCCCACAAGGCAGGGATGGGAATGGGGAAAACTGTTCTCAAAAGGACTGCCAGGTCCCGTAGCAAGGGCAGAAAACACCTTTCTTCTGGTACAGAGAACACAGGACCTCATCTGAACTGTCTCTCCAGACAGCTAGAAAGCTGAAGGTGCCAAAAAAACAAATAAGCTTGATGCTTTTTGAACCTATCTGGCTCCAGACACTGACCCTGTTTAGCAAACAGTATGTTCAGTTAATTGCAGAACAGAGCACCTGTACCTATAATTGCAGAAATGTATGAGATACCATAAAGTACTCAACAGAGATGACAACAGGAGAATTTTGCTTCAAATATAGGTTTTTTCTCTTAATTTTATCTGTTAACTGAAATCCATCCCTCAAATTGTATATCTGTGATATCTGATGGACTAATACAAGTTTTACAAAGTGACAGCATCAAGAGTTTTTAAATTTACCAAGGCTTATCTAAGTCTTAGGTTGCCCGGTTTCTTCAAAGTCTGGACAAGTTTTCCAAAACTCAGTTCCCTTTTGGTGTAAATATTGTTCAGCAGCATCAGAAAAGCTTTCCAAGGGGAAGTGAGACAGACTAGAGCTCCTGTCTCTTTGAACTCCTGCCAAGTGCATCTTAAATTACAAACTTACAGACTAGTGTGGTCCGGCTATGGATGGGAGTTTAAAAAAGAATCTAAAGTACAATGACACCGATCTTCCGTTTAACTGCCGCACAAATCAGATAACTGGATACAGATGATTAAAATAAAAGCTATTTGACAATATAAAATCAAGAGGGAACAAACAGTTATGCAAAATTACTGCGTTTTCAGTTATTCCTGTGAAATAGCTGAAAATGATCCAGAGATTTAATTACTGTACTGGAAAATATTCTAGCTACAAATAAGAAATCATGATAAAGGAAAATGTGAACCTTGTTATGTCTAAACAATCAACAACAGGAAGCTTAATACTTAAATTGAAACATCAGTCTTCATAGTCAAAATGTACAGAAGAACGTGACATGATTTATTTTAGGGCAAAATGCTGGCACTAGTAAGTAGGTAAAAATCACTGGAAAATATGGCAAAACCAAGTAACTCATAGGCTTCAAGGTCTGAATGAATCACTTCTGTCCTTCGGCCCAAATGCCCAGAGTCTTGTGTTTATTCTTTTTAAAACTAGTTTCATTTAAGCACCTGACTTTCCAATTTCATATCGTCACATCAGGATTTAAGGATGTTTAGTTAACAGCAATTTGGAGAGTTTTAAAACCTTTTGCAGCCCAGCTACTGCAGTTCTTACGCAGTTCTTACTCTGCAGGAAAGCGCTTTTTGGACATGTCACCCGAGTATTTTAGTTTTAGATTAAAGGCCTCCACCCTGCTTTGAACTTCGCAGACTTCAGGAATTGCCAGCGCCAGTCTTAACCATGGTTTAAGTAAAAAAAAATTTGAACTTAGATCCTGAGTAAGCTACCTGCACTCTGGGAGAAGCTAAAATTGATACAACACAGCAGGGAGTAGTAAGATTAAAAGTGTTGCTGACTGTGTTTAACTTCAGTGACTTCTTGTTTTGGAGGTATCTAGGCTTAAAACTATAAGGCAGCTGCATGGCCGCATGCCAGAGGAAGTTCACAGCAAAGCTGTTTACACAGCATCTGCCTATTTTTAGTACACAGTTAGGGAGTGAGTTTTTTCCTCCCCCTACCCCAAGCCTCTGTAATGCCCTCCACTGGCAGGCAGAGACTTGATGGGACTCTGCACAAGAATATGGAATTTTTTTGGCCAGCAGCGTGAAATAGCGTATTGCATGTGTGCCAAGCAACCTGCACGTCTATCCAGGGAATAAAAACCAGGGCAGCACCACCCCTGGTTGCTCTCTTCTCAGCTGGAATGTTGTTTTAGGAAAAATAAAAGCAGAGAATTCAGTTTAAAAAAAAAATCAGGTAAAGGTTTAAAATTCCTGCCACAACTGAGTAAGAGATCAGTCACTCCAAACTCTGTATCATCCCAGTGCACGTACACATGCAATTAAGAAGCATCAAGGAGTTGTGTGCAGTAATCCCACATACATGTTCATATTAAATGCTGCTGTCACTTTGCTTATTCTTACACAATAGTAATGGACATTCAAGATGTGGGACACATTCACTCAAAAAGTTGGAGCAAAGTACTCCCAAAAAATTTGAAATTTGCCTAAGTGGAGAGTGCCTTACGCTGGGTGGTGTTGGAAAGTTTGCACTAACTATGCAGTCATGGGCCACCCCATAGGAGCACGCCAGTCTCCCCACGGATGTTACTATTACCACAAGCGCTATTTTAAAAGAAAGGATGAAAAAAGAAACGTATGGCTGTGAGCCCTGAGGTCGAGCTCAGGAGCTCTGCCAGTGCAGTGTTTTGCTCCAGAACAGCACTTCTCTGACGCCCTTGCAGAAGGCCTTAGTGTGAAAATGTTAAGAGGGCAGCGTAGGGAAACATAAGCTGGGAGGCACTTCCATTGACCCCTGTCCCCAGCACCTCCAACCCACGCTTGCACCAGCTCCATAAGATGCCCGCTAACTTCTCCTTTAAAATCTAAAATTTCAGCGATTCCACAGCTTGCCTTCCTGCTGTCAAGGCCGGCTGCCCATTCTGATGTGTAAGCTCAATGTTGATGCAATGTAATTATTTTTCTGGTCCTACCCGCAGCAGTGAGGGGAAGTGTTTATTTCCTTTTTTGCAGCTACCTTTTACCAATTTGAAAACATGTTTCCCCCATCATTTTGAAACAAGCCTAGTCTTCCATCCTGTCATCCCTCTCACTGCTTTCCCCTGGATATCTCCAGCTGCTCCACGTTTTCCATGAAGTGTGGTGCTTACAGCTGGACACCATGTCCCAAGAAAGGCTTTCTACTACCACATGAAGAAGAAGGACCACATCACGTATCTTACGGACTACATTCCTGTTCATATATTCCACAACAACTTTTTTTTTTTTTCCCCCCAGGAACAGGATGCAGTTGAATCATGTTCAGCTGGTGGCAGGCTGTAACTGAGAACTTGTCTGTACCACTGCTACCCCGTCCTGTCCCGTGCTGGATTTGTTCAGCTGATCATTGCTTCTGCTGAAGTGTACAAATATGCATTTGTTAAATCCATTGCTGGATTTACTGAATCACATTCTAACTCTTTTGAATGTATCAAGTTCATTTTGAATTGTAATTGTCTTCTACTCGGTCAGTAGTTAGCTCTAGTCTGGTGCTCCCTACAATTTAATCAGCATATACCATCTCAATTGTTAATGAAAATACCAAATAACATCAAATCAGAACTGTAGAGAATCCCACTCAATATATCCTTGCAGACTGATTGTGAATGATTAATAATTACTTTGAGTAGGATTTTCCAAAGAGGTTTTTATAACCTCACTTGTAAATTGGTGTCAGACCACATTTCCCTACTTTCTCATGGAAAAGTCATTAGAGCCACTTAAAGCTGCTCCCACTGCTTCTTCTCCGTTCAAGAAGAACCTTGGTGTAGAAGGAGCAACATTAGTTTGACACAATTTGATCTTTCTTTCTTTTAGAAGCTTACTGATAGTTTCCCTTTTCAATTAAGTTTCCAATTTAAACTACTGACCCCGAGTTCTGAACAGACGAGCGGAGGCAGAGAGACAAGCTGAGCCTTCAGAGTTTACAGCATCCTCCTTTGTCTCTAACGCTTAACACTGATTTACCATACGGGGCATCTGATCTAGGCATAACTACTGCTGTTGTGCTTGTGCTGCAATCTCTTACGTACGGCAGAATAAGCAGAGCTTGTCTAAGCGAGGACATGAGAGCCCTTGAAGTGTTCGCTACTCTGCCCTAACATCACACAACACAAGGACAATGAAAGTCTTGTGCTCCTGCATTTATGGGTCCCTCCTCCATTGTTTCAGTATTTCAGTGACCAGCTACTCCAGTGAGAAGTCACATCTACAGAACAGAGGAGGCTCCTCAACAATATCCCGCGCTTCCTTTAAAGATCCCAGCTGACTGAACTAAAACACAAAATACATACAGCAGATAAACACACATCCAGTAATTATTTCCATGGCATGTGGTGAAACTACTCCCAACATCAACTTTGATAATAAACGTCTTAAATTAACCTCTTCAGGAAACCTTTGCAAAGATGGATGTGGAATCACAGTATCAATAATCACACCTCATCAGCAAGACCTGATCATCTGGCAACTCCTATTTGAAAATGATGCATGACAATTTTTTCCTGACATGTAAGTTTGTGCTGACTGGGGATATTATTTTTCTCAGGTCACAGTAAATACCTACTACACTCATTAAATCAACTCCTTGTTTAAGTTGATGACATTAAGAGCACGTAATTGTGTTTAAAAAATAAAATCTTCACCCATAGTCCAATAGTTCCCTTACTCCTATGGTGTTTTCCCATCACATTTCTTTAAAAAACACTGAAAGGTACTGTCGTCTCACTCTAGGTAGTTATGTATTTGGACAAATACAGCATTATCCAGGTGATCTTTTGCTTTGTTAATCTCTTGCACTACACTTATATGGTTCTAAAGTGCATCCTGGATGTGGCTGCCCTTCTGCAGTGTAACTGTATTACCCTCTGCTTTCCCTTGGTATCTTAAGTCTAAATTAATTCACTCTTGAAAAAGGAAAAAAAAAAAAAGAAAGAAAAAGTTCTTGAAAGGTGAGAATGGGAACCTTCAGTCAGTCAGTCACTTCACATTATTAACTAGTGGTAAATGCAAAGCAGCTTAACTATTGCACAAAGTTAAGAAGAATACACAAATATGCAGAGTCACCACTGAGTAAGTGGCATACTCTGAGTATGCATTCTCACCTCTCTCCTGGTAATATTTTCATGGGCCTGTAACCTCAATAGGAAATACTGCATTTATGCATTAAAACAACAGTTTTAAAAGTTATGCTTTCAGAAAAAGGACAGATATACAAATATGAAATTCATAACTCATTTATTGAATATATATATGCAAGGATACCAATAAAAAGAAACTAATACTGCAAACTACAACTTTGGAAGTAAAGCCAATATAACAGGAACAAAATATACATAACATTGTAGATAGGAATGCATTTACCCTCTTTCATACATTCCTTGTCTTTACACCTAATGTCAATGTATGCTAGAGCAAAAGTTGCAAATGTTAGCCTAACCTGAGTGCTTTTTGACAAGCAACAGTTCTCCAGGATTCTTTAAGGGTTGAGATGTCACTGCTGACTAATGAATGTGCATACATATGCATATAGAGAAACTGCTTCAACAAGTATATAAATCAAGAGCTGTGTTCTGTTTTTTAACCTCCATCACTAACACAGTGGAATCTGTTTCTGGTGACATGGAAGAAGAGTTACTATTTGCTGTAATGTACTTTCAGTTCTCTTAAGATTAATTTCATCTAATGAGGACTCATTTTCTTGTCAATCTGATACAGCATATTAATATTTTTGGAATGCACTGATTATCACCTGCCAGGTAAGTCTGATATTTCAAATAGATTATCACTTCTCCATCTTTCACTCTGGTTTACATGAAATTATTTTTCACATAGGCAGCAGTAAGAAGCAAGCTCTCTTCCTTTATATTACATTTTAGGGGCAGATTCGGCATAATCATACCAATCTAGATCAGCACAGCTCTTTGTACCTAAAGATCAGACTTTGTGGAGTGTAGATATAATCCCTGCTAGAGCCTTATCACAGAACCTCCTGTGGAACAACACCTGCTGAATGAGTAGATCTTTTGATCACCTAATCTGTTTCATCCTGGCTAGCTGCACTGATGCCGATATCGCACCGGCCTTTCACCCTTCCCTGAAATGGAGTGATAGCACAGCTTACTGCTATAGTGTTTGATCACTGATCACGCCTTGGGACTCTGGCATTACACCAGCTGTATCCTCAAGTTATTTGAACAATATCCTTCTGATGCCTGTCCTTCCTTGGTACAGTCCTTTCTTGGTATAGCACAATCGCAGATCTGTTAATACAGAGATACAGTGAGTTGGGGAGATCTGTTAATACAGAAATACAGTGAGGTGGGGAGAAGCCTCCCTTCTCGGTGGGTTCTAGGCATCTTAAACAGCACAAACTACTCTTGTGAGCAAAAGAAATGCCCAAAGGCCAAAAAAAAAAATTAAATAAAAGTGAACCAGTTTCATAAGACGTTTTGTTAAATTCATGAGTTCTCTGATTGTGAGATGAAAGCAGAAGGTGCCTATTAAAAAGAAAATTCTCAGTAACAAATAGACTGCATTAATTTAACTAGCTAATTTAAACATACCTATTTCACCTATAGAGCACTTTCATTACTTCTAACATTTCTGGGAAGGCAGTAGATGCTCCAGAATAATCTTCAATATATGCTTGCAAAGATTACATTGCTTTACCAAAAAAAAAAAAAAAATTCAGACAGACTGTCTGAAATTTCAAGCTAAAATACACATAAAAAGACAGTAATGGCAGTATTGTCTTTAAAAAATGATGTAAATGTTGTATACTATCATACATTGTCATGCTTTTTAAAACTACAATTAAGGACGTAAGAGATGTACAGTAAATACACTGCTGAGGTACATTTCTTCTAAATATTAACACCACAACAGAATTACTCCCCAGCAGGTGATGCTACTTGGGAACATATAAATACAATTTTTACATTGTAAGGCACTTTTACCCAGCATACATGAGTTGAAGTCAGTTATGACAAATCTGAGGCTCATAAGAAAAGATTTTTGCTTTTGACTTTGTTTCCATGATTTCTGAATTAATGACAATTTAGTCAGGCCATCTCAGCACAAAGAGGTAACAGGTAAACCAGCCACTTGCTTTTCTGCTACCCGAAGGTAAAGTGCTGTTCTGGTTCTTTGAGGCATGAAATGGGGTAATTTATTTCATAACAGATGAATTATTGGACTGAATATTATACTAAGCAACTGACACACTATGAATTAGAGCTCAGTCTCAAATACAATCAGTATGCTGGCAGATCTACCCCATGCAACCTTAGTCAAAATACAGTAGCTGCAAACAAAGTGCCTTTTTTCCATGGGAGGGCCATGTCTGAGGCACAAATCTACAAGTAATTTAAACATTGAAGGATGTTATTTTGCATTCTAAAACTGTTCTGAGTGGCTGAAAAATGTTCATATTCTGGGAGAAACAAAACACCTTGATAGACAATTTAAATAATCGATCTGTCATTGCAATTCAAGTCACGCTTTTAATTTTGAAAGTTACAAATACAAAATAAAAATGATCAATGGCATCATGTTTAGAGCAGTAACTGAATATATTCTGTACACAGCAATATTTCTTTCCAAAACGGCATTATTCTCCAGGAAAGCAAACAGAATTGATTGAATTCTAACAGGTAAAATGTTAGAAACTCCAATATACAGTAATTGAGTCCCTCAAGACATTAAGGGAATGCATAAGAAGACAAATGACACACGTTAAATCTTTTAAAAATACAAGTAAAAAATGCTACAGAAACTCATGTTACAAATGAACTGTTTTTGCAATACCAATCACAGAAGAACTGTAGCAGTTTATAGTCAAATCAGTGTATTTTGCTTGTTTCCTTCCTTCAAATCCAGAGGTTTTGTTGGGAGTTCAGAGTGAAACAAGTCAAAACCCTAAACAAACAATAAGGTGATGCAATAGCAACAGACAAACATGTGGACTAGATTCAGCTTTTTGGTTTTATTTAAGTCAGTCTGAGAATGTGCTTTAACAGACCAATTGAAGAAGCTAGTAGCCATTAGAAATGACAAGGTGTTTTGAAAGCAGTCAGGGGACTGATCTGTTAGGTTTGGTATAGCCTAGATCTGATTATTCCCTAACGGAACATCAAACGCTAGCAAGTAGAAATTCATGATGTGATTGTTGACTTGACAGAAAGAGGAAAAAAAAAAAAAGAAAATCACTAAAACAATAAGGATGATAAGCAAAGTTTCTCATATAGTGGTCATAAGGTTAAAAAATAAATACCAATCTAGCAAAAAAAAGGTTGCTTCCTCATTCTTCTTACAGAATATGGGACATTTATGCATATTCTGGACAAAACATGAAATGTTCCACACAACACAGAACACTTGAGGTATGGACGTCAGATATGGTGGCTAAATTCCATAGTGAGTTAAGAGTTGTAACTCTCTGAAGTAAAAGGGATTGGGCTGCAGAGTCCAAACATTTGTACAGTAAGGTTTTCATCACACTTAGTGAAGTGTTCTTTGTAAATCAGGGACACAGAAAGAGGTGGGTCCTTGGGGAAAGAATGAACTACAGCCCTTTGGCATGAGCGTTAAAGCTCACAGCTCCAAACCAACAGCTGCTCAAGTAAATCTCCCGCAAACAATGCTGGGCGGAATGAGCAATCACAACAGGAACAACCTGAAATGTTCAAGCGTGCTTCGGTGTACACTGAGTCCTTTTCTACTGTGTGCTTTGCAAGCAAAAACAGAGAGCGGCTTTCCCATGTATAGCCTCCGTAACTTGTGTATGAAGAAAATGCAAAATTCACAAAGTACCAGCTTGTTGCCACCACGAACTTGTCCATGTTGTTAATTAAACTAGCTAAGACCTTCCCTCGTTGCATGAATCCACTAAACAACTTACACATTCCAAATCTTAATTTTTTTATTCAGTCCAGAAATATAGATCTTACTTCATTTCAATGTCTGCCTTAACTTTTGACACTGTACATATTACATATCATTTATATAGTGTTTCATTTTTTCCAGACACTGCAGACTACAAACTACATAATATTGACATGTAAAACTCTGCCACTTACTGAAGGCTCACACACATGAACGTTTCAGGCAGTTCAATGAAATTTCTAACAGAGTTGGGTAGTAAAAAGTTACTGACCCTTTTCTGATTTTAGAAAACAATTTAAAAGAATTAGTAGTTATGATGTCTTAGCCATTCCCAGTTCTATAACTCTGTCCCTTGAACCTGTTTAAAAAATGATGAAAACAATAGTAAATTTAAAATCATACAGAAAAGCATTTAGCAGCTCTGACATTACATCTATATTTAGCGATAGAAATGAGGGTCTCCCGTCTTATACTGTTATAAAGTCAGCTGGATTTTAAAAACAACAAATCCTCCCCATATTTCTACAGTATGCCAATAAAAAGTACTTATCTGCATACACTAGATTTAAATATTTCACTGCAATAAACTACATTAAATGTATATTGCGGTTCAGTCTCGGTAACAGATCTGTCAGGAGTAACTTCCATACCTAGTTTCCATTGAGCTGCTGCTGAGGAATGTCATTATGGTCAGTGCCTGATTTGCCACGGCTTTTGCTTTCTCTTTCTTCATCCTCTTCATCTCTTTCATCGTTTCCACTATGGTTTTTACAATAGAGTCTAGCACAATAAAAGAAACAGTGAGGACTTTTACTGAAAATATCTATAAAACCAGACTTTCAATTAGTTTTGAGATGTGCTAAAAGAGTTAGCAATTGACTTATGACTCATTCATTTCAGTCAAGCATCACTTAAACTGAGAAAGAAAACAGGGTTGAAGTCAAGCCAACAAAACTAGGATCGATTCTAGTTTTGAAGAACTGTTCCTACACTGCTCGGAGAATGCCCTCTTGTGGGCACAACCACACTGGCAACTCAACCGCAGCCAAGCCACTAATGCCAGCAGTCAGCAAGCATGGAAAGTTATGGGCTCCAAAAAACCAAAAATAAGCTACAAAACACATCAATATTGAGGAATCATGACAGAAATTATCCAAGGCTTCCTCAATATAAACTGATTTAATCAATATAAGTTACAGATTAAGTCAATCTTCTCATTTCTCATAGTCAGAAATTTTAAGTTAGTAGAGTAACTAAAATACTTTGCAAAGTCAACAATTACTTAAAAATACCATTTAAAATGAAATAATATTATCTATTTTAATAACATAATTGACTGTTGGCAGAAAAAGTGCCATGAAATAGCTTCACTTTCATTACAGCATTCACTTTTATTATAAATTCAAGAATTACATAGGTCCTTACTTATAAATTCCTCGTGACATATTCTCAATGTATTTAGCTTTGTCTTCTACTCCACAGTGGTAATGGTATGTTTTTATGCAGGCTTTAATTTCACACCCAATAGTAGCACCAGGCTGGCTGCAAAGTGTGCATTTCTGTGCAGGGGAAAGAAGAGAATGGAACTGTTCAGCCTTTCGGTCTCTTGCCTCTTAGTATTCAGTTTAGTGTTCCTCATACTTATGGCTACTATTCTGGAATAGAATAACTTCTTTGGCAGAGCATCCTTCCAAAGAAAAGTCAATCAAAGATATTGTAAACCAGAAACTATATGATACTAACCTATTAAAATATGAACATCAGCATTTACCTGTCCATTGCATTGAAAACTGCTATGTGATTGCATGTATTATTTTATCTTCAAGATCATTTATTGCCACTGAAGTTAGTAAGTTAATATATGAAGAAACTCGTATCTTTTTTTTTTTTCAAGGAACAATATTGTTTTCTTCCCCCCTCCCCAATTTCTTGCCATTAAAAAAATCCTGAATCTCCCCATCTCAGAGGCATTTTCATATTAAAACACTGAAACAGTTGCAAACACATCACTGCAAGAATGCATTCTCTAAATTGATTTGTACTTTGACACAGTGTGCTTTTAGTAACACAGGATCCAGAACTGCTACTCTCTTACAGTTACAGGGAAGCTTATTATAATTTACTATATATGCTGTCATAAAGAACCCAAAATACCACATGCCAAACACCACTAATTTTTAAGGTGATTCCTATCTGGCTACCTGTCCCAGAAGTAACAATACATTTAAATTTTGTGTTTAGAAACAGATGGAAAAGATTGTTTCACAAAAGGAAGGAGGTAGAGCTATATACACCTTAGTAGAATCAGTAACGTGTTCATCACATTCTGCAGATACATACCATTCTTTTTCCTCTCTTGATTTCTTGAAGTACAGTTTTGATATCAAAATCACCAAACTCTGCCCTTGAAGTTGTTGTTAGCTGGACAGTGCCAGAAGAGAACAACTGTGAAAAAAGTCAAAATAATTTCAGGTCACCAACACGATTAGAAATGTTTTCATGTGCAAGAATAACTGAGTAGGTGAACATCCCCTTCTGTGATCTCAGACAGCATGTGCTTCAGCAACAAGCTAGGAAAAAAAAATCCATGCTGAGTAATTAGTATGATGAGTATTCCTTCTGATACCCACCCGACTGCTTTAATTACATTTGTTGCCTCGGAGAAATGTATTTTAAAAGACAAAGGGGTAGACAAGAACTAATGACATGATGAAAACACGAAGTAATAAATGGGCAATATTATCAATTACATCACTGAACTTTTTAGGAATACTTGATTTCCTTCCCTACGACATATATAAAATTCAGCTTCATGGCAACATACCCAAAAAGCCCTGAGGGATGACAATGGTGCATGTAAGTACGGCCCCTACTATCACTGTCCTGGTATACTTAAACTGTCTTAAAACTGAACCTCAGATACACAAAGCAGCAAAGAATACTCCAAGACTCAAGGCTGCTGGCACACGCCAGCTCTGCTGAGTGAGGCTAGGTATACAGAGACAATTAATACTCCACAGATTGCCTGGACTATTTATCCATTTTGAGGTACAACAGGAACCACTGAAGTTTGTTACTCAAAGCCCTAACTCATTCATAGAACAAGTTATATGAAAAATAGCACTATTTGTTCACATTCATTGAAATTAGTAGATTCTTTTCAGGCTGACAGTTCTACAAATGTGATCATCTAAAGGCAAGGGTTTTCTAGAACTTCCATGTCCCACTCTACTGGAGCCACACAGCCTGAATCCACTGGTCAGAAAAATAATGAAGTTTATGGATTCTTCCTGGATTTTGTCTGAATGCCTGTGAAATAAAGGTATTTTATTTTTGGAGTGGATTCTTTTAGTTAAAACTGTTTTCTGTTTTCCTTTTTAAATATTGTGTATGCGTTTAGATGCTAAGGGAGCATTTTTAATAAGCTAAAAAGTCTCCCTGAGCTAATTCCATCTCTTAGCACGTAGCCAACTTTTATCCATATTGCCCGCAGTGAAAATAAATGAATTGCTCACTTTGCAACACTTCAGTGCTTAAAGAGATCATCAGCACACAGACAATACTCATGCATAATTACATGTGAGGGTACTGTATTAAAATCTAAAAGAGCAATTCAGACAAAATTCACATAATAAACAGGTTAACAACAGTTAATACTGTTACTCACCATGCACTTATAGTGTGCTGCAGCCTTTTTGGCATTAAATATATGAAGCTTTCCTCTAGCTTCATTTTCTTCTTCACCTGCATGACAGAATCCACATTTAGGTTTTGTATCACTGGGGCTGCTTCTGTGGGGAGACCTGTCTCTCTGAAAGAAAAACAATTTACTAAAATATACTGCTGGGTTACAAATAAGGTTGTAATTTTAAAAGCCTGTGGCCACCAGCTGGAGGCTCAGACAAATACAAATTTTAATAAAAATTATATTTGCAGAGAAGAAATATGCAATTCTGTCTTCTAAGAAGTTTAGCATATTTACTGCTTACATAGGAACTGCTTTCTATTTCATCTGTGCCATGTGAGGACGTAGATCTAGTGTCTTCTGATTGCCCTTTTAAATTTGTTTTTCTTGGCTTTCCCTTACGACCCCTCCTTTTTCCTTTGGGAGGTGAAGGCTCCAACTCGTGTTCATTGATACTTTCTTCTAAATCTGCTTTAGAAGTTAGAAAACATCATCAAATAACATTCTCAAAAATGTTACACAAATGAAAAAAAAAGCCACCCCACCACCACCACCAAAAAAACAAACCAGACAAGGAAAAACATAACCTGTATTTTCTGTATTTTGGTCAGAAATAAAAATAGCAACTTTTCCCCATTTATTACATACATGCAACTGCAGATCCTGGAAACATTATTTACTTCTTTGCACATATCACACAGCTTTGCATCTTTATAACATAATATACGAAGAAGGTTTAGCATTTCTTACAATTTCTACTTTCAGGCCCAAAATGTGTCCTCAGATACATATATTCACCTCCACTGAAAATAAGACTCATTTAAACCGCACTGAAACCAGAAAATATTTTCAACCATGAAATAAGCTTTTAATTTATATTTTTAAGATGCATAACTCCAATGTAAATTGCCCTTGATATTATGCCAGTGTATCCAAATAACACCCCTCTCCTTGCTCTATTAATTGATGGCTTTTGACTTAAATTCACCCATTTTGGCTACAACATTACCATCAAGTTTTAAAACTGAAATGTGTTTTGCCTTCATGAAATAAATCTAGAATTTCACTTTAGTTAGAGCCAAAAGCAGATGCCAGTTTACAGAAAATCATCCACACTGACAATATCCCACATAAAGTATTTATAGACCATTAAGAATATAAGAACATATATTTTAATACAGACATACCAAAGAGGTCTGACAGGTTCCTTTGAAAATGTCAGCTCAACTGCTGAATGCTACATAGAACTGTAGTCCAGTATTCTAGCAGACTTTGATTACTCAAAGCTCTACAGTCAATACAGATCAATTCTGCTAACTTAAGACTGCTTCCAATATGATCTAGTTAAGTTATATCTGTTATTGAATAACCAGCTTTATTCAGTCGCTAACAACTTCCCTGATCATAAGCTGCTCGCGGGAGAGTTTTTCTTTTTTCTTTTAACATGTAACACCCACCTCTGCTCAAACTGCAAAGATATTTCAGTAGACTTGTTTAAAGAAACATGGACACACCCCACTAAAGAACTTGCTTCTCAAAATTCGAACCACAGACATCAGTATGAGCCCCCAAATGGAGGGAAATCCTAACCAGATGTTTTGGGACATCTACTTCGTACATTAATGGGCCACTTAACTGTTGTGTTATTATTATTTTTTAAGCATTGCTATGGCACTTATCACCATTATACTGTGGTCTCAGTATCCAGAGAGGACATCTTATTTTGAGACTAAACACTGCTTCACTAGAGCTTGTCTGTCTTCTCTATTATCATGTAAAAATCAAGTAACATTTCTATCTCATGATTAACAGTGACTCAACTGCACAAAAGTTTGAAGTCAAAGACCTGAGCATATTGCACAGCCATCAATTTGGAGCAGAAGATAAGTGAACTACTGGTCTGTGGCCTTGCATGCAAGTGTATCCTATTAAGCTTAGTTTATCATATCTGTCACTAATCCCGGAGAAAGCTACGCCTTCTTGCACATTTATTAATGAAGGATGGAAAGCAAATCCAAATGCATCACAATAGGTTATACTGCAACATAATTCCCCCAAAGCTTTTATGGTTAGAAAAAGGCAAAAGTTTGAGAATAAACTAATACAAATCTGCAAATTGTTTTGGTTTAAATTGATAAATTATTCAACTATATACAGATATTCCCAAACTGCTACTAAGATACATTAGTGTACGTACCACAACATTCCTATGCTTTAATATGTATGTACTATTCTTTTCTAATTAGATGACAAAAGCAGCATTCATGTTACTCTCAAAAAATAGAACAAAATACACAATGAGATGGATTATCTAATGAAACAATACATTTTCCATTTTCTTCTCAGAATTTACTATCTAATATTATTTTTCATTTATCATTACTTGCTAAATGCCCCAAGCAAGATTATGCAATTTAGATATACCTCTCAGACTACATATAGCAAATTTTATTGCAACCCGAAAGCCTCTGTCAAAGAATTCTTTTATCTTGTCCCTCATCACATGAGCTCTCCACCAATGTATTAAAAGAAATTTGTGAATCTTTGTCTCTACTTGTGCATTTACAGAAATCACAGATGGTTACGCCAGAAAAAAAGTCTAACCAAAAATGTATTTAATTCATGAATCTTTAAATAAGATCAGTAAGAAGTTAAAAAATATTCCTTCCCAAAATCATTCCACAGATTTCCCTGCTGTATTTGATGAAGCAAAATGTAGTCCATTCACCAACTTCTCTTATTTTTTCCAAAGCTCCTTATCAATTCTGTCAACCAGAATGCTTTCTACCTCTTAGTCCACCCTTATTTTCTAAATATCATTAAAGCACATCCTGAACTCTCTAGTTACTTTCAAAACTGGAAGTGAATCATAATCGCTAAAAACCAAGCACACATTATGAAAACCAACTCTTTATAAGAAATGTCACAGCCTCCTTAGAGAATAAGTTCCTAAGTGCTATTTTTTAGTCTACGATTATTAGAATATTTAAGATTTGATAAGTAAAAATGCTGTATTTTGAAAAGATGGTTTCAGTGTAAGATAAAAAAAACATCAAGATTGCACAGCTTTCCTCAAAGGAGAACCCCCTTTCTGTGCTCAAAACTAGTACTTCCAAAAAAGTTCAGCGTTCACTGAAATCTAGATGCTACGTGACCACTTCATTAAAATAAAATTCCTTGCAGATTTCAGTTTCCTACTACAAGTGACATGGACCTGCAGATTAACAGCACCAAGATGTGAGGATCTGCTCTACCACATCTACCTGCGAGATCGATACCGCAAAACATTGACGTTTCTCTCAGTTTTAACAGCACTATGAACTAGTGTAACAGTACAGGAAGAAAGAGATTGTAACCAGCTTTAAAATACACCTGCCTTGGATGGTCTTTACTGTATAATATACAATTTGGTTTGTGCCCTATCCCTCCCCTCAAGCCCACTGCCAGCTTACCCTGTTTCCCTGGCATCTGATGGTTGGGTGTTTCCAACTTCTCATGTCAGCTTGAACTAAGGAAAACACAAAAAGTTGTTCAACTCCTCCCTGACCAGATGACGTTTTATCATGGATATCACCCATACTCTGAATCCCCTGAGATTCCCTAGATATTCTTCAACTGCCCCCCATCCCATATCCCATTACTGCATCGATTTTTAAAATCATCACAATATTCTCAGCATAACTTTATCTAAAGCCTTCAAAGGAGGTAACTTATGAGCTTCCTTCAGAAGTCCCTAAAGGCTATATCTGAAAAAACAAGCTTAATACGCAATATGGTCTGAGAAGGAGGGGTGGGGGTAGAAATCAAGAGGAAACATTCTACATTTTAAAAAGCACCTAAGAACACGATATTGTAAATTCAGATGAGCGAAAAGATGAGCAGCAACAAGACCCAAATTTGCATTTTAGAAATCCATGAGCAGTACAAAGTACCACAAAAAGAAGACTAACAAAATGCTGTATTACATAAACTGTTAACAGGGAGACTCAGCCTCAGACAGAAATCTAAAAATTCTCCTTTGATCATGACTAGAAGGGAAAAGGATCAAGATGTTTTGCTGTTTAAAATAAAGCTTGGCAGAGAAGAGGTTGAGATATCACTGATCTATTCTATATTGCATCAGCTTGAAATATACATGGAACCACCCTTTTCCAAAAGCTAGGTTAAAGCAAAGTAATAAAAGAATTAAGTGATTTAAAGGTGGTGAAAGAACAAATAAAAAGAGGATGTGCACAGCAAAGGCTAACACCGCTCTCTGTATCCACCTCCTACATTACCTTAAACAACAGACTAAGTGTGCCAGAAGCAAAGGGGGGGGCTAAGTCTGTATGAGGAAGATAATAAACAAAACTGACTGGCAAAATATATTTGCACATAGGACTGTACAGAAAAAGTAGCCAAAATGTGAAATGGGGAAGTGGCTTAGACATGCTGTTATGTAAATTTGAAATCACACATATGTATTTAAAGTTTTACAGTGCGCTTGGGATAAAAGAGAAACTCTAAAAATTACAAAGAATAAAAATCAACCTTACTAGATTTTTAGAAGATAAATGTAATATAGCAGAGAAAGAAAAAAGTATTTTAGTATATTAAAGATGCCCTTAAAATACAGCTGAAACCAAATGAACTGTATGTGGCAACATAACTATTTTAAACTGAAATGTCAAAAACCCCAGAAAACCTTTCTGTCCCAGTAGTCAACAGAGAAACAGAGATTTGCATTAAAACTCTTGCAAGCAAATACAGAATCAGGTAAACTGGTAATGAAATAATAGTAGCTTTCACCAGCAAATGATGTGAAATTAACTATCAAAATGCTGAATATAATTTTTAGTTGTTTGGTGTTTTTTTAATGGAAAAAACTGAGATACATGAAACTTATCTCAGCTGGAGAAAGTAAGAGTGGAAAGGAAAAAAGTTAAATTACCCTTTAGGTCCCACCACTAATGTTTTCCAAAAGTACCTCACGGAATTGATGACTCTTGTCTAAAAGCTATTTTTGACTGAACAATATCTATGTTATGAAGTACTTGAGATTATTTCTTAATTTAAGTACATATAACATAGAAAGTTAATAATAGTCCTTCATACACAGACAGTCTAAATGCTTTTTCAAGCAAACAATCATTGGCAAAGACTGAAGACAAACAATACATTAGCTTATCTGCATAATCAGAAAACTTGACAACGGGTATGATAAACCTGTTAAGCATGAGTTAGCTGACCAAGTTTCTATTTGTATAATGTCTTGCCTAGACAGGAAGGAGAATTATAATGTAAACACCACAGGAGAGCTCCTCAGATAGGACAAATCATTCACCACATTACTTTTACATTTTTTCCTTTTCCATAAGAAAAAACTACTGTGATGCTTCTGCGAAATACCTCATTAGTCTATAACGAACTGCATAGGAGGTTGCTAACTTACTGCCTGGACCAACTGTTTTTGTTGTAACACTACATATAAGGTTGATGTCACATTCAGAACAGCATTCTCTGTAAAACAGACAAGAAGGCTGAATTAGCAGAGCCTAGGAAGAATTTGTTACCATCCACCAGCAGAACTGAAACGACACCCAACTGCAACATTACGGAAACTTCTATATGTGACTGCATTAATGCACAGGATGTTAGGCAAGCTTATGCTGTGGACAGTGTTACAGAAAACGTAACTATGAACAAACACTGATTAAAGGATCCAAAGATGAATCAGGATGTTACCTAACTATAACACCAAAAAGTTTCAGATGTTTTTCCTGCCAGCCTCTGGCTTACGCAGCGCTTTGAAAAAGTACTCGGTTTGATACAGATTGCAGCAGCATCTCTAAATAGGTCTCACAGAGAAACTGACTCAACTTACTGAGCAGTATGAAAAGCATAGATTTAATGTTTGATCTTTAGAATAACATGAAAAGGATGCTGAGACAGGGAATGTCCTTATTTCCATTGTGGAAACGTAATTCCCTGAGGCTTTGAGTACAGCTACAATAGGAATTACGGACACTTTATTTTCTGACCCCCTCAGTTCCCAAGCATCTGTTTTAGATAGTCACATGGCTGTCTTCATTATTCTTTATTTTACTACTATGTAACAGAAGAATAAAATTACATTCTTATCTTAGTTTGTATTAAACTATTCCTGATCAGCTGAATTTGCTTTAAATTCAACACAGAACACAGGGGCCAGGGCAGCCCCACCTGCAGGGAACTGAAAGATACAAGATTATATGGGGTTTTTTAACAATTATTTCCAGTACATTGGAATAAATTCCAACAAACGGTTCCAAAACCTTAGTTCAACAATACTCTATTCTTCAAACAGAATAAATGCAATTGTATCAAACTGAACAGTAACTCAACTAATAGTTGGCTGTGATAGCTTGAAAGCACTGGCACCACCAATTCCTGTAACCTGTCAGATACTGAAAACTCAAGACAGCTTGCCTAAATTACAAATAAGGTATTACTTGAAGTTCAGGTCAGATTATTTTGTTAAGACTTGTAACCAGCAAGACAAAAATCTGGACATGAAGCTTTGAGTGACTTTGTCTGCTCCTCTGAGCAGGCGTCTTCAAATCTGCTGACCTCACAGTCACAGCCCCATAAAAAGTGTGAGAGTACCTCACTTTCACATCCTTCTTCCAGTTAGTGGGAACACAGCACAGAAGAATTGCTCCAAAATATACATACACAAAGGAAATATAGGAGAAATACTATTTTTCTATTCTGTATCAACTGAAGGCTAGGTCATACAGATAAATTAGACAAACCCTACAACCTGCTGAAGCAGATACTAAATTTAAGAGCACAATACATTGCTGCCGAGTTTCATATTTTTATATTCAAATAAAACACAAGGTAATTCAGCAACTCCTGTCAATTAAAGGAAAATGAACTCCCATCACTCATTAATTTTGTCTTGATGACTACAGATATTCTGATGAATTCTCATGCCACTTGAACTTCATGACAGCAATAAATAACATCCAAGAGGTCCTTTCTATTAGGTTTTAACTGTGTAACTTTAATTCCAACATAAGTCCTTCAACCACATTTTCTTTAACTGTTATTAAATGGTTAACAGATATTCTTTTAAACTAGAACTTTTAACTAAAGTCACATTAGCCAGATCTCAGACTTGAACAAGTATGCCCCGCAAAACATCTATTTTCTAGCAAAGGGAAGGAAAAATCTCACTATTATGCGGCAATACTGCCTACAGAAAAGAAACTGTTCTGGTCTGCACGAAACCAAATACTCAAAAACTCTTCAAGCATCCTCTAATATAACTGACATAATAAAAATATTTGGATTGCAACAATTAAATCTAGATACAGAGAACAAAGGAAAAACCTGATGTTCTACACTGAAAAAAACAAAAACAAAAGCACCCAGCATCCCAGGGCAGGAGCAATACATTTCCATTAAAAAGAACTGATAATTCCAGTGCCTCTGTGCACCTACACTGAGTGACATAACCATTGCTTTAACTATTCTGTTATGAAAACGCTGCTGAGAGTAAGGATTCACGAAAATTAAACAAAAACAAGAGGGGGAAAAAAAAGCCCTTATGTTAGCATCTAGTCTGTTCTTCTCTGCAAGTCTTTTCTGGTTTCATACACCATCATTCCTTCACATTTCAATTGCTCTTTGGTATTCACATTTTCCTCAAGAAATAAATTAACAAAATATGTATATAAAACTTAATCTCACCATCCAACATACTCCAGTTACCATTTCACTGAGCAAGCTTCAGCATTTAAATATTTAGGAACAAACCCTCCAAAGTCCCTTGTTAAACTCTGAAAATGAACCTCTGTATTTCTGTCTTCTAAAGATAGTTTCCAGTGTAGCAAAAGACGATTGCTACACAATGCTATAAATAATTTCCATGTCAGATACAATATGTATTTTACTTTCTTTGATTTAAAGGTCTATCACAAGAGTCCCAGCTTCTGGCACTATCAGATCCTTAACTGTAAGTAATAATATTCTAGAGGTATAGTTCCCTGAACTGTATGGACTAAAAATAGAACATACTCTTTGGCAAAGACCACTGGGTAAAATTTCAGCCAAATATTAAACAAAAAACAGGGAAAAAAAGTGAAGTATAGCTACACACATTTCTACAAGTGTAAAGTATTAACAGAACTAAATATTTTAAACAAAAAAAATGTATGCAAAGTTAAATGCTAAGTAAGATACTGTTAGGTTTTTTGGCCTTGGTGTTTCTGAATGATGTTGTTTACTCCTCCTTCTCTGATCCTCAATCTTAGAGTCTCTTTGGATAAGTCTAGTTTAATGTTTTAATGAATTGCCATCATCAACATTTAAGAAAAAAGCCACTATGCATCCAGTAATTTTTTCCCATGTCTTCTCAGACAAATATATCCACACAAAATTTAAAAGCCTTTGCTGTTAGAGAATGACATTGTAGAATTGGAGATAATGGTTTCTGAAAAGTCTTTAAGAAAAGCACAAGTTCAGATCCTGCAAGGAATTCCAAGCAGAAAAAGTCATCCATTGGCATTGGGCTCCATGCAGAATTGGAGATATTTTTCAACAGATGTCAAACACTGAGCCATTTATGAAGAAGTATAAAAGATTATGTTTAAATATCAGTTAAAAAGATTAATCTCTCTCTGGACTCAAATGTCTTTCGTATTCTGTTTGCAAGCAAAACAATCCCCAAAACAAAGAAACAAAGTGCCAAACTACAAGATAATATGACCCTGTCTCTTTGGAGAATTAATATAACATGTATACTGCTTTTCTTGTTTAAATCTAGTAATAGCAAAATCAGAGCGTTTTATACAAAGCACATGACAATAATTATTTCAATAGACTAAAAAAAAAAAACCAGTTTGTGATTTTCTACTGCCTTCAATATCTTTCTGAACACTGAAGTAACATCCAAGCCTTACCATTAATGTATCTGCTACACATAATGTAAAAAGTAGCATATTACCTTAAAAATACATTTGACAGATACTGAAGTGATTTATGTAATTTGATCTTCATGAAATAGTCACGTACTCCTCATTCGTTAAATCTGATGACATGTTAATTGAAAGTAATGCAGAAAGTAAACTAACAACTGTTCTCTTACTCAAGTTTAGATATGATAGAAAAAAGGAAAAATACCTGCACAAATACACAATAGCACAACTAGTTTGGAATTTTAGCAGACTACATGATTTATCTACGTTTGTGGCATATCACCCCTCACACATTTCACTACTCTCCTCTGCAAAGACGCACAGCTTTTATGAATGTAGCCATACAGCTTTTTTTTTTTTTTCTCAAAATGACTCAAATATAGCTATAAGGGATCTGATCACAAACCTTTTCATTTATTATTGGGTCCTTCTTATTTGAAGACTTAAACTCTGTTTAATTGTTCAAAAAAAACAGTGAATATTTAGGAACATTAGCAATAGCAAAAATCAGCTGTTACCTGACAAAATATTTTAGATGTTAATATTGTGAATATTTAATTACAAATATAAGCCAGCTTCTTCCCAGAAGGGAATGCATTACTTCTACCCAAATTTGTTTTGACAGAACATCAAATGTTTCTAACATCCGTAAATTTATGTTCTGGGCTCTTCTCCACCTCAACCCATAATTTTTAGATAAAATACAGAAATCAGATGGGCTTCCAAACTCATTTTTTCTTAAAAAAAGTAGTTCTAATTTTTACTGAAAACATTTATATTCTCCAGAAAAATTAAATTTAACCAAGTATCTTTCTACAATGGGAAAAATTTATATTGAATAATTTTACCTTCAGAGTTATGCGTAGTTTTCTTGTGTTTTCGACATAAAATCCTATAAACAAAGTAGTTGAAAACTGTCAAGTCAGTCACGATTCACAGATTATTTACTCATCTTTTAAATTTAAATGCCAGTACATTTTTCTCCCACTTGTAAGACTCACTGATATACAAAGCTTGCAGTGAAAATATGCTTTTCTAGCACATCGCTATTTTGAATGCCACAATCATCATTAGAATTTTTTTGCAACAGTTTTGTTTAGATTTCAAAGTGGGGTTTTTTGTTTTGCTTTGTTGTTGGGGTTTTTTTTAAACAAATAACATGAAATACAGATAGAAAAATAAACATAGCAAATAAATAATAGTTACATGTAAATGCCTTGTGAGGGTTTCTCTCTTATCTGAGCTTTATCATGCAAAGCACAGTAGTAGTGATATGTCTTGTGACATGTTTTCACATCACAGCCAATGGTTGCTCCAGGACAATGGCATAAAGAGCACATCTGTAAAGAAAAAGAAAGCACAATTCATGCTACTGTTGACTTCTGAGTTAAAAAATAATAGTTAGTTACCACTCCTGATGACAAAATAAATGGAGTTATGCACCTGGCATTACTCTTCCTGCTCTCAGGTTGTTTTCATAATTTGTTTTAAAATGAAGGAGAAATTTGTTGCAATTATGCAACAGTACAATAACTATCATACACTGATTAACAATTCAGGGAAGAAAATAAGTAATTTACTTTTGTGGAAGGTGCCTGATGGAAGGGACACAGCTATTCACCTAAATATCTCACTCCCAAGGATAGTCTTGTTTGCACCAACCATTTCAGAAAAGTTAAAATCATGAATTGTACCCGTTTAATTCTGAATGACATTATGAAGGTAAGAGAGGAAAAAAAAAAAAAAAAAAGACACCTATTTGGCAATGAATCTTGCAGGCAGAAATACTGATGACCTGCAAATTTACCTTAGCCTCAGCAGCTAACTTTATCTCTTTTTCCTACACAGTTATTTCCTTAATTTTCAAAACACTGAATTTAGTGAAATATTTGTTAAACGCAATTAATTTAGTCCAATTAGTCTATAATTTGCTCTTCATACTTAATTGCAGAAAAAATGGGAGCCTGTAGCTTTACTTTTCTTTCCCAATAATTAATTCTTCTCATATCACACTCATCATTGCTTAGGATGTACCAACTATCATGCTTCCAAATCGTTCACTATCCTCCTTAGACTGTGTTAGGAAAGGAAGTAATTCATAGTATCACAATACTTTTCTCTGTTAGTTTTTACTGACATAATATTGCCCCAATGTCAGAATTCCCCATTAACCTACCCACTCAAGACAACTGGAGCTTTTTGTTTGTATCCTGCACAAACACACACCCCCCCTCAAAAGGTTACAATTGATTCCAAACCCAGAAATGTAAGTGTGCAATGTAGGATGCTCCCTACATTTATCTTTGTGGAATACACTTGCTGTCCACAGCACTAGCTTAGTCAAGTTCTTCCTATGTTAGTCTCAAATATGCCAAATAAATATACCACCAAAGTTATGTATCACCATCCTGTTTTTCAATTTTAACAAAGTTAACTGAACAGTAAAAATGTCAAAGCCTTGGATCATCTCCATTTACTCCTCTGCAGGCTCTGAAATGGTATAGTTAAATACCGTTCCCTAGTTGCTACCTAATTTGTATGGGTATTTTATCACACAAATTTTTTAGACATTATGGTTTAATATATAATAACGGTTGATCAAAGCTCTTTATAAAAGCCTAGGTTGAAGTTATATCCATCCAATCAATTTTAGTCAGTACTTCAGTATTCTGAAAGCCAGAAATGACTAAAAGAAAGCTTTATTTTTATGAACACCATGATGTACCTGCATGAGAAAAACAGACCACAGGAATTTTAGCACTGATTTATTGGTCTGTGTGTCCTGACAGTAATAAGATATTTATTCCAAGTCTTGTTGTCCAAATGTCCACTATCAACAGTTTAATTAATTCCCAAGTTATATCAGTATATATATCAGTATATGTGAAGTACAGATTAACTCTTTTAAAAAATCCTCCCATGCACAGCTAACAGAAATAACAGTATCAGTGCCTTGTACTCCCAAATATTTAGACTTTGTAAGTTTTGATGACTAGCCTATTAAGGTTTGAACCTACAAACTTTTCTCAGACAGAAATATTACCATCAAAAAGGCTCTACACGTCAGTCATCATCACTTCAGTAATAAGCAGGCTTCAATCTTCAGTGCCTATCTGGTCAGCAGCAGCACCTCCTGAAGGAGGGCAACTACGTAAAATCTGTCAGCAGACAAATTTAGTCCAAGCTATCAATATAATTACTTAACCCAGTGCACCACGCTGAGATATTTTTGCTCAATGTGTTCCCACGTAAAAGAACAGGCTAGAACAGAAAGCAGACTTTAGAGGTGGTGTTTGGGCTAACTATAAACATTTAGCTATAAGCTTCCTATACAAGTCAATGGAGAAAGAATCCTCTAGAGTGATTCAGATGTAGTTTTCTGACAACTACAGACGGTGATAAGGCACCTAAGTTAAGATTTAAAATTATCCTGTAAATTCTTTCCAAACAGTAAACAGCTCAGGACTATGAATCTACTAGGTTAACCAGATCCAGGTTTTCTGCAAAAAGCTGAACAAAGTGCCTCATACATACAGCTAGTGAGCTCCAAGAATGTATCCAGCTGTTTTATCAGTGAAGGAACATAAAGAGATTCAGAAGCAGAAAGGCAGAAATCACCAATGACATAAAAAGAAATAACCTTCATAAAACATTTAAGAGAAGCAAGAATCAAAAAGTTTCTTTATAATCTGTACTTCCATGTTCTTTGGAAATTCCTAATCGCAACATCAATGACTTGTGAACAGTTATTTCTTTATGCTTCAGCTAATTAGAGCAGATGAAGTTCCCTGCGTTGGAAAAGATTCAAATGAAACACTGGATGAAATATTAGACTATTATTATATAACTGCAGTTCTACAATAATACTTCGGACTACTCTTAGTAGTCCAAGAACCAGTAAATACTTAAGAGTACTTTAAATAACTAAGCTGAAAAATGTTAATGTGAGGAGTGAATTGACAATTTGTTAAAAATATTTTTTAAAAGCTTCACTAAGTTCCCCAAATGATAAACTACTAGTTCTAAATAAAACAGGTTAAAAAAGAATTAATTAGCTTCTCCAGAATTAAAAAAGTCATTGCTGCTCAATTGTGATGAATTTGGTGGAGTTGTAATCACTATAGTACCTGCATACATCATAAGACATCTATATTCACAGAATCATCTGTTAAATCAATATAAAAGGAAGCAATAACAGTACCTTCGATAGCTAAAACCAGATTTTGGCAGCAAAACCTAATACTAGTAAAGGCATAATACCCTTGCCAGGTCCCTAGAATGTCAGTTTCTTTCTGAAATCTAGCAGGAAATATTAAATAGAAATGACTGGATCAGAAACATAAATTTAGGAAATGCTATTGTTTATATGCAGCCCATCAAAAAGAAAAATGGACATATTCTGTAAATAAGTTTTCAAATTTACTTGGAAAAAATGCGTATCTGCTACAACCATCTACATTTGCCAGTGAGGAAAAAAGTGACTGTAAAAATAGTAATTCTGGGTTTCATTTTCAGTAATTCCATGATTAAACTACAATTCTTAAAACAACATGTTTATGTGAGAGTAGAACTTGACTCAAATAAACAAACTACTTTTTATCCTTTCCTAAAGACACTTCAAGGGTTAACTGACATCTAAATTTCGTTTCAACAAGTATAACCATATCCAGTGAGGTTTTCCTTTTGTAAATCTGAGACCAATTTTACTTCAACATCTTCTAGAACTTGTTCATTACCTTAGAGCTCATACCAAGGCAGCATTTGGAAAAACAAAACAAAACCATATATATAGTCCGCCGAACAAGTTCATGGTAAACTTTATAGAAGGTAAGAAAATACTGTCTTCAATTCCCATGAGCCAAAACCAGAGACTTACCAGTTTAGTGCCTCTCTTTATTTCTTTCTGAATATCTTCAATAGAGAATCCACCAAGACTCTCATTATCAGTATGTGAAGATACCAGTGCAGACGAGAACAGCTAAAATTATAAAAACAAAACTTTTTAAGTTTTAAGGATATAAGTGATATAGAACACTTATATATATGAAACCCACAAAAATTTCAAATTAGTGATTAATCATGTGTGCCAATGCCACAGCTGGTTGAATTTCTCATTTGTTTGTAATCTTTTATAGCTCGCTACATTCCCTTTTTCCTATGGGTTACTCACCATACATTTGTGATGTGCTGCCACCTTCTGGTTTTCTGACATCAATAATTGTCCACATTCATTATCTTTATTAGATCTACAAAAACCACACTTCCTTTGTCTTGAAGAGACTTTTTTCTGTCCAACTGAGCTTGTCATGATTTTAAATCACCTTAGAATGCCACTTCAATCCTCTCAATGCTACAGAAAAAAAAGGTGCAATCAGCATGTTAACATCAACAAAAGGCAATTTAACTTAACAGTTTTATAAATATAATATTGGTTGCTTGAAAGTGATCTGTCCTTCTTTAACCTTTTCTTTATGCTACTTGAATATATCCAAATAAACATGCACCCAGCAGAGGCCGTATTTTGCTCATTTTTTATGAAATTGTATCAGCAAGCAGAATTAGTTCTTTAGACAAATAAGTTTGAATGTTAATATAAAACCTGGAAGAAGAAATAAGTTCTCTGAAAAACTTTGAAAGAAGAAATAAGTGGAAAATAGATCAAGTACAGCAATCATTAGGGGAAAAAAGTTACTGTAACTCTTTCATCCCATTCTCATAGTTATTACAGCAAAGGAATTTGTAGAAAATGCACTACCTGTGCATGCAATAAAATTCATGCTACTGAATTTCTTCAAAGACAGAAGGAAAAAAAAACCCGAGTGCAGCATAGCATCTAGGACAGATTTTGAGCGTAGAAGCTCACGGAACAGCAGGGCAGATGAGTAACTCCCCTTAGATAGGGTGGAGATGAGAAGATAAAACCTTACCATGTTAGGTATTACCGAAATACATTGTGGCTAGTCAAACAGCATTAGGAACAAAATTTTAGAAGGATCTATGACTAACGCACTGCAATGGAAACCTTTTCAAGACCCACAGTTAATTTAGCAGTACCATACCAGTTTTCAGTAAGTGAATGAGAGCTGCTATTCTCATCTCAGAAAAGTAAAATTAAACTCAGTGTGAACTACAAACTCTTCAGGTGTTACCAGCAACTCATTTTAAAACAGAACATTGAGGTCCCAACCCCCTACTCACACAGACACTACAAATTCAAAAGTGAAAATACCCAACGAGCGCACACACTTCCCGGCCCAGCATTAAGTAGTTTGTGTTAATTTTCTTCTATATCTCTCAGGAAACACAGTATCACCCTCTTTGAATACACTTTCTTACAGCTTTTTACTTTGGAGACTTGAGCCTTACTGTCAGAATTGGCCACAACTGCCATAAAAGCATCCTGCTCAGCCTTTGTTTACATCAGACTCATCTAAATAAGAAAAGCCACCATATAGTTTGATATTTCTGTTGAAAAAAAAAACAAAAAAACAAAAACAAAAAAACAGCCACAAGAATAGCAGAGTTGCAATACATCTGGACGGTGCTACAATGGTGATCTGCAGGAAAATGCGTGACTTTTTTGAAATTTGCATAGCCAAACCTGCCTGCTTCTCAGCGCTGTCAAGACTCTTATAATACTAACATCACTCACTATTTTTCTAATCGAAAGCAAAGGAATGTCATTAAGTTTCTGTCAGCATATACTACTGCTAAAACACAATCCTGTTAGATTCTCTTGTTTCAACAGATTTTCACAGACTGGGTTTTAACTGTTTGTCCTGCAATGTTTACTACAAAACTCCTGCATCAAAAGGTGTCTGTCCTTTATCTATCGCCTTTGCTCTATCAACAGCTTCATTTGCTTTCTTTTATAACTGGAAAGCAGTTTACTAGCCAGTGACGCATACTCATAAGAAGAATGCATAGATTTCAGATCTTGCTGATTTGCACAAAAAATGTGCCAATCTGGATAAACTAGTCACACCCTTTTGCAGTGGCAATAGAGAGTCCTTAAGTGTTAAACACAAAAGAATTACTATACTGTATTCTTCTAAAGAAAAAAACAAAACAAGACTATTCTGTAATCCCTTCTGAGTAGAAAGAAGGAATCGTTTCTGAAGGAAAGATACACACATTTCCAAATGCGGGGATTTTAATTTTTTTTTAAAAAAAACGTAAAAAGAGAAAAATAATATTTGGAAGCAGGAAAAAAAACTTACAAAAGACAATTGGGAAAAAATATCATGAAGATTTCTTGCGCTTAGGTCATGTTCAATAGCTCAACATAAATCACACAGTGACGGGTTAGAAATATATTAACAAAATAATTTAAAATGCAAGAAGTTCTGCTTTGGTATAAATAATTTGATATATACACACACCTTCATTTGGGTCTACCAGTTTCATTTTATATTCAGATTATATTGTTACAATACTGACAGCAATGACAGTAGTTCTTAAAAGGAAGATCAGGAATTTCCTTGAACACATGTGCAGGTTCTACCAACTTACAGGAATAAGAATTACTACTATAAAAAATAGCTATCCTTCAATTTAACAAGCAAATTCATATTTTAGAAAATGCAAATAATTTATAGAACACATAAAAATTTATTAAGTGCCTCCCATCATATTTAATTTATAAGAACTTTCCAAGAAACAAGATTATAAATAATCTTCTCACAGCTTTATGCTTTCCAGTGCACTAACAGACACGAGAAGGCACATCCTTACAGCAATACTAGAACCTGACATAACCTAACTTCTAGAAGTACTTTTGCACAATTGGATTTTTTTTAAGGCTCACAATATAGTTAAAAATAATGCCAATATTTACTTGATGATGCATGGATGTTGATGTTACACCAAAAAAAAATTAAATTCACAAAGATTATGTTTTGGAATACTTACTCAATTATAAATAATTTAACACTTGAAAAATTATTTGAAAGGCAAACAGACCAAGAAACATCAGGGCACACCAGAAAGGAAACTCACATTCTTTTCACCATCACATTAAATTACTCTGAAAGCATTTTACAAGGATATCTAAATGTTTTCTTTTCAATCCTGCGTTCTTCGTATTTGTGTTTTCTGTATCACTAACTAGTAAAACTATTTATACATTTCTAAAGACTGGAAGGAAAAACCTGAACATTAGAAAAATTTCAGAAGCATTTAATCTGTAGACCTCTCCCTCAATTACATCTGCTTTCTCATAAATGTGATAAAACACTACCCTAGGATCACTTTTCTTTGTGCCAAAATGCACTTCTTATCGTGTTCATTTAAAAATACCCATTTTCTGAAAAAGATGAACCAATTATGTGGCTATACCACAGAGCCAGGATCCTGAATGCGAACATTCAAAATTCTGTTCTCATCTCTTGAGTTAAATCACCCAAAAGCAACTAATCCAGTTTGCCAAGTATCAAGCTACATTTTGTAGGAACAAGAAAAAAAAAAACCACAACATAAACCCAGTATTCAATATTTCTGTTTTCCATGTTTAAAAACATAATAAATTAGTAAGACATAAAATAGTGTTTAAATATACTGTTATCAGGATCTTGCTTGTCAGCTTTGTCAGAAAGTCTTACAGATTAGATCACAGAAAGCAATGTACCATGGAATCACTAAGAGATTATGCACTCTCTCTACCAAAATGGAACACATCTACTACAAAACACTGATTATTACATATAGATACGTTTTCCACGGGCTTGGTCTGAAAAATGAAAAGTTACATCTACGCTAAAATCACAAAAGAAGAAACTCATTCAGTGATTCTTCACTCAAAAATTCTGGTTCATTTGCATTCATGTTTCTTGATGTCCACTAAGGTATTCAACATGGTGCTTCCCCCAATAACAGCACCTTTATTTTATCTTTAAACCAACATGTTTTACAAATTTCTATGGCTTGCATACTGTTTCACTGACTTCTAGACCACAGATTCTCAAACGTAAGAGAGTGCAAGTTCAATGACTCTCAGGCAAAGTAGTACGCTCTCGGTGTATAAGACATTGTTCAGCACCAAAGAACGGAAAGTAACTGGATTCTAATTTCTATTTATTGCTTGAACGTGTTTCAAGAGCTACTGCCTGTTTATAGGAGTTAAGGCCCCACTTATATTTCCAACAAAGGGCAGAGACCTATCTGCTATACTTTCTCATGTAAAATGTTTTGCTGTGTGGCCTGTATGATTACCAAATCATATTTTTAAAAATTAGGATTTATATTCATCCCTGAAAAAAATTTCAGACACCCAAGGAAAACCTACAAGAGAAGTATACAAGCTTTGAAAATTTCATTAAACATGCCAAAGTGGTTTAGACTCCCAGAATAAGATGAAAAAAACAACAGATATTTTCTGTAAGATGCTCACTAGAGATACCAGATTCTCTGTTCAAGAAATTTTCAAGTGCTTTCTAGTTTCTAGGTTCAATCACCCATTTTTGGGGGTATTATTTTGGAGAAGGGGGGGTGAAGTTGAGGAGAAGGCAGGTATCTCTTGTAGGTGTCTGTAGTTGAGAACACAAAGTCTGAAGTCTCATGGAAATCTTTATCCAAGAGTTACATTCACACAGCATCCTACAGCCACTATAAAAAGTAGGATAGGAACTTATCCATGCAACTTCCTTAAAAAAAAGAAACCAAAGGGGGCAAAGGAGGGGGGGGGGGGGGGGCCCAACCCTGGGAAGTCTAAACAATAAGAATAAAGCAGGTAACTAAAAATTACACATAAAGAGCCCGTGGTAAGCAAGACCTGGCAGACAGCACAGACCGATCTTCAGGAAAGTTTACATACTCCCACGGGGAGCGGGAGATGAGCCGATAACGGCATCTCCGCCGCTCGCCACCCCGAGGGGGGATCGATGAGGCACGGCACGGTACCCCTTCGGGGAGGGACTGCCGCCACTTCCCCCCACAGAGGCCCGGCCACAAGCACCGGCGGGGCCTGACCCCTCCCCAACGGAGGGCCTACCGGGGGGAGCTCGGCGGGACGCGGGGCTGCCGGGGAGGGCGATCCCCCGCCGCGTTCCTCACCAAATTTTGGGGGAAACGGGACTCGGAGACAAGGGGGGGCGGATCCTCCAGGGAAGGAGGGAGCGGACCGAGGCGGGCGGAGCAAGCGGCTGCCGTCGGCTCGGGGAGGGGAAGGGGGGGCGGGTAACGGCACCGGGGGGCGCCCCCTGAAGAGGCAGCGCCGGGTGCCGGGACCCTTTTCGGG
>NW_020799100.1:15074168-15083297 GCF_003259725.1 Athene cunicularia | reverse complement strand
AGGCCGCGCCGGCCGGAGGCGCTGCCCCGAGGGCGCTTCCTCATCGCGCGTTAGGCCCGGCCCGGCCCGGCCTTGGGTTTTGCAAGGCCCAATCCAGCCCGAGGGGTGACACCAGCGGGCCACGCCTGCCCTTGCCCTGCTGGCTAAGGGAGCAGACACATAGTTGGTGTTAGTGCAGCGGCTGAAGGCAGTGAGGAACTGTGTGACGGGAGGTCGCCCAGGCACCAAAAGCGTGATATAGCTCAAGGCCCTGCGTTGTAGCAGGGCTGGGGCAGTGTGGAGATGGCCAAGGAGGGTAGTGCTATCTGGCAGAGGCTCGGGGCAGTGTGTCAAGCTGAGGAGGAAGCTAGAGGTTCCCTGAGCCAACTGGGAGCCCTACTGTCCTAAGACTTACACTGAGGGAAAAGAAACCAGGGCTCTAGCCACAGCTCCTTGGTCACAGCTGTAAGCAGGATTTTGGACCACCAAAATAAGGCCCACTTGTGCTTGATGATGTGTTGACGTAGCAGAGCAAGGCCTCAGCCAGAGGGATTACAGATGAGAGAGGAGAGAAAGGATATAAGCCACAGAAGACAGCCACAGCCAAGCAGTTCCCAGGTACTTGTGTTTGGGAAGGAGTGGGGGAATGGCGGCTAAGTTAGAGGTAGGGCTGAACTGAAGGGAGGTGAACTGATCAAGACCAGAGGTGATAAGACATACAAGTGTGGAAAGAAGCTAAGGTAAAGAGGCGGTAACTACAAGAAACTACTGGAGCCAACAGTGAGCAGTAGAAATCCCTGCTGGATACCATATGCTGCAGCCTCAGCTGAAAGGCATAGTTGTCATTGCGTAACAAATTGTCACTGCACTGGTTGTTTCCACAGTGGATCTAATCTTACACTTTCTTCCTACCTTTTACTAATACCATGTGGCAGAGGTACAGAGAGGTATCATTTTGATACTTGTTTCTCCACTTGTGTTCACGTCTACAAAGATCCGGCTCCCAGAGGATCCATGGGCAGGGTGGATTGGAAAAGTTCTGTGGGTATGTCTATCCATTCACAGTCTGAGGAACTTTCAATAATTTTTTTTTTTGATAGCCACTGGAGCAAAATAATTAAAAATACTTGCAGAAGATAGGTTGTCACTTTGAACTGATACGAGGTGAAAAAAAGGTCAACAGTAATTAGGAGTGATCCGAGCTGTAAGCATATACGGGAGCATTACAGATACGCGGAGTGTACACATAGACACACAACATGCTTCAGCAACGTGCTCCAGCATGGAGAAGCACTATTCATGACAGGGGTAACTGTTCTGTGTTGAGAAAAACTATATTGCAAGTGACTGTATCAGCAAAACGGCTTTCTTTGGTATGATTTGTTGTATTCGCAGAGTAGTGATGATTTTAAAACACTGATACTGTGCTCAGTGTAAGGAGAAAAGTTCTAGCAGAGTATCCTACTGGTGCAACAAATCAAATGGATAAAGCACATCTCCTGTGGTTATAACATTCTAAAACATTTAATTTTGGTTTGAAAAAATGCTATTCGCTATAACTGTCATAATAATTAAATAGAAAAATGTGAGGCGAGAATCAAATTCCAGGAGATTGTCTATTTTTCTGAAACACAATAAGTAACAAAAATTTTACTTTTTCCACAAAGTTATCATCATACTGAATGTGTTGACTGAATCTGCATTACAGTATAGTGAGAAACTCAAATGCTAATACACATTTAAATATTCAAGATGCTGTCATTTTACATCATAATCCATAGATGATTTACACTTCTATCCCTACAGAAATTATTCTGCCATCTTGTTACTTTGTTCTTTTTATTTGGCACTTTATTAATAAAAAGTTGTCTCTTCATTTTGTTCCAGAACACTGCATGTCTTGAGGAAAACCTCTCCTTTTGCTTTTGTGTTCTTTGTTTTTTACTTTTCAGTGAATGTTGAATATCAGCTACTGGGGAAAGAAGGAAAAAAGAAAAACCCCAGACAATTGCTTTGGGTTTTGCCTGAAAAAACTTACCCAGTGATTGTGCTTCCTTCCCAAGACAATTATTTTTGTTTCCCTCTGGCAATATTTTTGCCCTTCTTTGGCCCAAGGGGCTTTAGAGGGTAACATTTAAAAATATACACAACAGTAAAGATAATTGTGAGCGTTGTTTTGTTTGGCTCCTGTTGAAATATATGCTATCCAGTGTGTTGCTGTATAGTCCCAGCACCTGCAGAGCTCGGCAGAAAAAGCCTGTGGAGGACCCTACTGATTTCACGCTCTAGTAAAAGGCTGAGAACCAAAGGTGTGGAGTGCGTGAGGGAGGTGGAGGCAACATTCTGTATGCATTATCAGATAGTGATGGTTAGCCCTATGTTTTGCTGATTTTCCAAGCACGAGTCTACTTCCCTTTCTTTCTATAGGAACTTAAAATTAACATAGCTGGTTGCTTTATTCTCTTACAGCACAGCATTTAAGAGCACTCTGGGGATGCTGTACCTCACATGAATACTGAATTCCTACGTACTTAGTTTCACAGAGAAGCTCAGCAAGGCAAAAGAATTAATGAGTTTTAGAAACAGCATATCCAGCTGACTTCATGTTTTATCATCGTGATGTTTTACAGCCAGAGATCCCATGAATAATGGTCACATGCAGCAGTATCACAGATTTGGTTTTAATTCCTAGTGCCAGGTTGTGGCTAGCCAATTGAGTGCAGTGGGCAAATGACAACACAAGGAGATTCTAACTTTGTGCTAAAATATGTTGACCATGTTGGCAAGGAGCCCAGCAGGCATTAACCGCTACAGGAGCTTACAGAACTTCTCAGTGCCTTGTGTTTGGCAAGCTCATCACCCACAAACTCAATTACTTACTTTCTTCCATTTCAAGAGAACAAGAAATATCATAATCAAGAATCTAAAAAGACTGAAATTACAAAATAGAGCTTGTCATTTGTTCACAGACAGAGCATTAATCCAGTTGCTTTATAGACCTCAGACTTATATAGAAACCATTCATCTTTCATCAAAGACATGATCAGTTTTTTCGATTTTCCATAGCCCAGCTGTAGTGGAGTACATTTTACAGTGACTTCAGTGTGTGCAGCTAATTTTTTTTAGTTAAAATGACAGGAAATAAAACCTCATTTATTTCCCACGAAGCAGTGCCTGATTAAAACAAAACCCAAACATTATATAAGGTCTGTAAGAATATACTGGGGGGAACTTTAAGAAAAGTCATTTTAGAAACAGGTTGAATCCTCTAAAAAACCCCTCTTCAGCTGCTGTATTTCTGCTACATGATTTAAGTATAATCCAAAGAAGTGCAGTCAGTCAGATCTTACCCCTTTCTGCAGTCTGGTTGTAGGTGCAAGATGTAGCTGAAGTATACCAAAGTGAGACCCACACCATCTCTTCTGTGCTGGCAGCCGCCAAGAGCTCAGCCAAACAGCTCAACCAAAAGCCCAGCTACTTGCTCAAGCAGCCCTCATATTCTTTCTATTTGGGCAGTGCTTTAAACCTTATGAACAAAGGCAATGTGTTTACGGGATAAGATTTCAAGGCAAGAACTGCCAAGTTTGCTTTAAGGAGATCCATAAAAAACAGATTGCAAGGGTTCAGGAGCGAAATCAAAATAAAACAGGGAAAGTGGTAATGAATAGAAAATGTCATGGGAAAAAGAGAACATGGAATTGCTTAGCCATCCTGCAGGTACCCCCGTTTTCAGCTTAATGGGAGGGGGAAAAAAAAGGAAAAAATTCCTATAATTTTATTAATAGCCATTCAAAAGTAATTTAAAAATAATGAATAATGTTGACCTTGTGTCCTAGTTGATAGTCAAATATGGACATCAAAGGCCTGTGCTAAGGGAACTTGGGTCCCACAAGCTTTGAGCTCTACCCCAGAACACCACAGGCAAATAAGCCTCTTCTCTGCTTTTACTGTACAACACCAAGCAAAGTTTTCGTCTCTGGAATAATTCTCAGCCAATATGTATTAGATACTTAATTGCATTTTTACTTTTTTTTTTTACAAGATTGTTAATCTCACATTCTTTCATTCTCAAAGCAACTACAAAAGGTCCAGGCTTTAAACCTAAAGTGAAACAAAACAAGCCCCCATAAATCCCCTTCAAAAACCCAAATGTTGCCAATGGTGACTGAAACCTTAATTATTTTACCACTAATTATTTTAGCATAAAGATATGTATAAGGTACAGTGTTCACAATCCTGAACTAGCTCTTTCATCTTCCAGGATTACAAAATACAGAGGTTCCTTACTCACTTAATTCATATTAATTGAGTTAAAAGCCCGCTGCTTTAGTTAATGCATGTACAGCAGCATGTTAGCTCTACAGGTATTACAGTGTGCACTACGGTATGCTTCCATAAGGACACTACTTCAGTGTTCAGTTACCTCAACATATGTATTTTCTATGTGCCACATTCATGGTGCTCTCCTGTTATTCTGTGACCAAACAATGGCAAATGCTCTGTTAATACATAAGCAGGTGCTTTCCCCTGACCTAAGTCCAGGCTTGTCTTTCTGTCGCAACTAAAAATAAAAATTATATATCTTGATGTTTCTCACGATATGTGTTGTACCCATAATTAGGATCTTATGATACCAGTCACTTCTCTTCAAGAAGAATGTCACTCATCTCACGACTTTTTTTTTTTTTTTTCCCCTGTCTTGTCCATATAGATGGCAAAGGTTTATGAGCAGGAGCTGTTTCTTTCTATGGGCTTATACAGCAGTAGCATAATAGCATCCTGTTATTTTCTAGGGCCTCTAGCTGCCTCTAGATCTAACATTTTCAGATGTATGGACAAAAATCTATGTCTCAATTACCAGATTTCTTACCAGTTTTATGGTGTCTTGTGGAGTTAAAGATTATACAAGCAACTAAGTTGGTCCTGCTCCTGTAGAATTCACAAACTAGTGACGTTACAATTACAAAGAAAATGCCAACAAGAAGTGAGAGTTTTACACCATTTATGAGGTGTGATTGTCATTGTTCAGGTTCTGTTTGAGGAGAGAAATGCATTAAACATAAATGCTCTACATACGGCTTAACTGCCAGTATCAAGAACACTGGATTTTTTATGACTTTATTTCCAGAAGTGATAGAACAATTTAAAACAAATCTGGAGAGCATTAATACAAATCATACTTGTTTTGATTTATGATGTAGTTAATTCAGACTGTACTCTTGTTTTAAATACACAACAGATGTTTGTGGTTACAATCAGTAACTGGAACATGCAAGCCGTTGAGGCTAGAGGTAAGATAAATTTAAAGATCAGTGAAGGACATTAGAACCATTTGGGTTCTAGTATTTTAACAAGATTTTCTTCTGCTAAAAACATACTAACATAGAAATAGCTAATGCTACTGTAATTTAAATAACCATCTTTAAGTTTCTGAATTAAACCAGTCAAAAGCACTGGATGGATCTTGGAGCTATTGTCAGAGCTATTGTTTCAAGCCATCTGTGGCTTACGAAAAACATCTCCTCATTTGTATTCGATATATTGTTAAAAGCATCAGCACTTCCTTAAAAATAAACAAGTCTCAGATTGTAAACCTCAGTTTTCCATCTAGAAAAGGATTTCACAGCTATGGATTTAATACACCCTTGTGTCTTCTGAAGTGCTAGAACTATACAGAGTATGTGTTTTACAGTAGACAATAAAGATATGTTAGACCAGCCGTTCCTAAACTTTCTGGATGAGCAAACACTGTTGACCTCTTAATACGTTAGGAATCACTGTCAAACATAACTCAAAACATGGGCTTGTGAGTACTGGCAATGGCTTTGAAGGCTGTCCTCTGGAAATACCTGCATTAGGCACATAAAACTGCAAATGTAAAACATCTTGTTGGGCATTAGAGTGACATTTGGAGTTCAAACATCCAGAGACTAGACCACAGTTTTGGTCAAGCTTCCTCAAAAGAGATAGATATTCTGTGTGTATGATTTGGGACTTGATTCTTATGTATGTGTTTTATGTCCTTTACCACAAAGAATTTAGATCCTTCGGACTCCCAGAGGAGGTGCAGCTGCATGATCATCTCTGTCTCTGTTAACTGGGAGGGTGGTGGTGTGGGGGGAGTTTTTACCTTTCAACCAGATCGGTAACCTGCTCTGCCCGATTTCAGGCCAGCATTCCCTGAGCCAGGGAATGACAAACGTGGGGTGAGGGAGGGAGCTCTCTTCCACTGGCAACAGAGTCCTGGCTGGGATTGACACAACTGCGGGAAGGCATTTTTTCAGGCACTTTTTAAAAGTACAATAGGACAGTTTTGGTTTATGACCCAGGACAGTCTGTTGCTTGTTAACCCACCTGGCCACACAAGGTAGCTTTCAGAGAGCCCCCAGCTCTCCCTGTGAGAAAGGTGAGATGCCTGATTATTCAGAAAATGCCAGGGATCAACATGCCACTATCTCTCATACAACATTGGGACATGACTGATTTGTTGCCAGATCTTGTCCCAGACGTTGCTGGCTTCAAGCTTAGCCGATATAAATCACCCTGCATCGCAGCTCTCAATTACTTTACACTCCAGCAACATTGTCTGTTTGAATGGTGCGGAACAGCCAGGCAGAAAAGCTGTAAACAAAACACATGCTCTGCCATTGTGTTTTATTGCAACATCTATGGTTTTCTGAAACAGAATTGTGGACTTTCCAGTGAATTACATTTGCACTACTGCATAGTCTTTGTGGATTGCCGTTAAATACCTGGCCAGCAGCACAGAAGCATCTGAGTGTTGTCCAAAGTGGTTTCCTGTTTTCAGTACTTAGGAAGAGTTGTCAAACAGTAATGTGTGTGTTGCCTTCGTACTCTTGTATTATCTTGGAGAGGATAAAATTTAGTTATCACATGAACTACTGCCTGGCAGGAAACCAGCCCTCTGACAGAGGTATAGCAAAGGCTGATAACAATAAGGGTATCTGTGTGTGGGCTAAAACTCAACAGGATTTTACAGTTGGCATCAAACAGTTCTTGCTAGTTTTTAGCTCATCACTTCATAGGAACGCTACACCATAGTTATCAGCAACCTATTAAATTCAGGTTTAAAAAAATGAAAAGCAATTCTCAGCGCAACTAAACTGTGAAGTATATTTGAAAAGCAGTGTAACGATTGCAAATTATATTTTATGAGCTTTCTTCTAGCAGTAACTATCACACAATACGACATTTGGGACACTGGGAATATTTAAGCTTGATAGTGTAGTCTAAGGATTGCAGTACACTTTAGTAAGACTATAAAGTCATTATTGTGAGTACCATTTAACATGGTTTCACTTGACACAAGCCAGAAATGGAGGGTGTTTTAAAGACCCGCGGATTCTGATTCTCTGCCAGTGCACACTGCCATGCCTCCCTGGATGGAACCTGAGCATGAATTCTCCTAAATACCCTAAGAGTATGAAAAAAAAAAAAAGTGTTAATCAGATTAAGTGCAGTGTTCAACATTTCACTTTAAAATAGTAAGTCTTACCTTAAACACTGTAAAAATGTAGTGCCAAATTTGTGTTTATCTCACCTTCTTTCTGTCAGCTAATTTGGTGACATCCTCTACACAACAAAATACCCGTGAATAAAGCCCCAAAAGCATTTAAACAACCCAGGAAAGCCCCCAACCGATCACTCCAAGGAGGATTTAAATGAAAATAGGTTATAAACTTTCAGGTTTCTCCTTCCAGACAGGCATGATGGAAGAAGATATAACACTGGGATACTTTCTAGATGTGGTAGCAAGCATCCCAAGAACTGAAATCAGCAAATGGCAAGTGAGAGAATTTTACTGCAGGGGAGGGGAGGATCAGGCTGTGTTCACCGCAGAAGTCAGGCAGGAGATTAGTTTTCATTTGTTTTAGCTTCGAGTCAAACATGCTTCTAAATCATGAGCAGAAGAAGAGGGGGAAGACTGGCAGCAAGGATGCCCTTGGCCACAAACACAGTTTTGCTTCACAAAAGAGATGAATACTGAACTGTGCAGAGCTCAGCTCTGTGCGGAGCAGCCGGGAGAAGACAAGTCTCAAACACAGGACAGGACAAAGGCCAAAGAAAGCTGCTTTGGCCTCTGAACTGGATGTTTCTGCTTAAAATAGCCCAAATAATTCAGCGGTCTCTGCTCCTGCCTCCACTTACCCAGCTCCAGACTATAGTGCAGCTGTTAAAAAAAAAAAAGAAAAAAGAAAAATGTTTGAATTTCTTCAATTCATTTGACTTTCTTGCACCCATTTTTGGTTCTCTAATTTGTCTCTTCCCAGTTGCTTTTCCAGTTTCAACATCCCATCCCCCTGCCCCCCTTCCCTAAAATACAGCCTCTACTTACAGTTTCGTCCTATAGCTTCTTATAACTTGATTTTTTTTTTTTTTTAAAGCTAGCTATTGTTTAATTACCACTTTGAAGTCAATTTAGCAGAAAAAAAAATCCCTAGTTTAAGGTGGCTTTTTGCATCCCCACTAAGCTATTCATCAGGGCATTCATCCAGGATACAAAACTGGGCTGAAGCTTTAGGAGTTGAATGGATCACTCCAGTAGAGATTTAATTTCCATGAAATTCCTCCATGAAAATCCACTCACTCCTCTTAGATCTGACGGACAGGCAAAGACCAGCCACTGCCTTTGAACTGAGTAATTTTTAAATGCATCCCACTCCTCTTTGCCCCCCATGTAAATATGAATTGCTGAGGCTCGGTGCGCCCCGGTAGGCTTTAAACCACTCATCTCTTCACAGAGTGCGAGGGGGGGAAGCAAAGTCAAGCACACGACTCCTGGATGACTAAACTTAGGGTGGTTAGATGAACTAGCCCCAAAGCGATCTGCTGCCAGAGCTGTGCTCGCAGGGACAGTGGCTTCGGCAGCGGGGGGCACCCACCTCCCCGCACCCCCACGTGCCTGCAGGGACGCAGTGGCAGAAACCTGCGGACAGCTGCTGCCTTGCTCAGAGAAGGTCCCAGAGGATCCAGACACCCCACTTTGGGGCTTCAGGATGGCTCCAGACACCCCGCTTTGTGGGTTTAAAACGGCTCCAGACACCCCGCTTTGCGGGTTTAGGATAGCTCCGGACACCCCGCTTTGCGGGTTTAGGATAGCTCCGGACACCCCGCTTTGCGGGTTTAGGA
>NW_020799100.1:15052707-15074118 GCF_003259725.1 Athene cunicularia | reverse complement strand
CCCCCGTCCCCCCCGTCCCCCCCGGAGGCGTTTCCGCAGCCCCCGCCCCGCCCCGGAGCGCGCTCCCGCCGGGGCCGCAGCGCCCCCTGCCGGCCGGCCGTGCTTCGGGGAACGTTCCGCCGAGGTCGCCAACGCCGTCACCCGGTGCTTGGGCCACGACGCGCTTCTTAAGTATTTCCAAAGCTTTACTGTCCCAGGCATGCAGGACCTTTGCAACATGCTTTTAACAACGCCCCGTTCGCTCCTTCTCCTCCCCAGCAGGGATGCGTTCCCTTCTGTTGATGCGCTTCCACCTCTCTCTGCAAATCTTATTTCCAAGCCCAGGCTGCTGCTTGAACTTTATTCAGACTCTCCTTGTAAATCTTTGCTGCTTAAGTTAAAAGCTGGTTCTCTTGCCTGGGAGCAAATCTTTATTTAATCTCCTTAAACTTGCTGATTTTTTCACCTAAGCCTTGTTTTAAACCACCAAGTTCAAGATCTTGCCCAAGTCTTGCCCTTCCACTCTGCTGTAAGTGGGGAGATTTGCAGTGAACCCCATTTGTCTTTTTATTCCCTCTGCGGTTGGACATCCCTGCTCAGCACTCACAGGTTCCTTTCTGGGTCTCCACACGTGGCTCCGAGCTCCTGGCAGCACCCACACGTTTCTCACTGTGAAGTGCGTTGGTGTTCCAGGCAGTGGCCCTCTGCCCCCCGAAAGCTTCTGCAGCTCCAACATCTGCATCACTGCCCCACAGCAGGCAGAGTCCCCTTCTGCTTCCTCCTTTGAAATGTTTATCTTTGCATGTACAAATTCTTGAGCAGTGAGTTTGGGAACACATTCTTTCCTTTTGAACACTTTTTCCTCGAGCATTTTTGTAGTTGCTGTATTGTAGAGTTTTTTTCATGCTCTTTGCTCTCTCAAAAGCCATTTTTTCATAATCAGTGATTGAGATTGATTGGCTTGACTAAAAAAGTCCTGTGCACTGAAATGAGGAGAAAATAACTCCTCCCAGTGTTTTCTGTCCATTCCTAAAGTTTGTTTCCTAATCGCACGGGGAAAAAAAGTTAGAACAATATGATTTCACTTTGATTTGAATGCAGATTATTTTTATATAGGTTTATAGAAAGGTTCAAAACTTTGAATACCTTCCTTTAGCAGTTCTCATACGAGGCTGCTGTGGGAAACTCACACACCAAGGTGGTTTTATTCAGTGTAAAGGTGTTAGCAACATCACAGCACACTAACTAAGCTATATAGGAGCTCAGCTGTATTTTAGCTGTTGGTGCGATATTGAAGCTGTTCGTATAATATTAGTTTGTTGGAGGAAACAGGACTATAATTTTTAAAACCAAATAAATGTGTATAGTTCGTGCATTAAGCAAAACCTATTTTTAAAATAAAGCAAGTAGTACCTGTGTTTGAAACGTTTACATTTATGGACTGAGGATTACACACTATATTTGTTGTAAACTCACTTCTTCGTGTAATCACACCACGACTCAAACTCTTCAAAGGTACTTTAACATTTGCATTGAGATCTGAATATATGAAACACTGCTGCCATTTAGGTGCTAAATATAATTTAAGAACTGTGGAAGTGTCAGACCTTATTATGCTGAGTTACTAGAAAGCTATACATGGTATAGACAGGCAGTATATAGTGCCTCTGGTAACCCTGACAATTGCCCTTTAATCCTGACCTACAAGATTCCTGATATTCCAGTCATAGTCCATTCTTTGTGCACAAACTGAGAAGAGACACAATTATACAGAATTGCAAAGGTTTTGCTAGGGAAACAAACTTCTGTAGGAACTTCAAGGGTATCTTCATGTAACTTAAAACTAAATCAGGACATGAATCAAAATGTCCAGGGGTAAAAAAATTGTAGTACATTATTACCCTGTTTACTCAGAGTTATTAGTTCAGGTGTGTTTCATTGCACCATAACTGCTGAACTGAGGAGATGAAACCCAGTTTACTTGCTGTTAAAAATAGAGAAGTAACAAATTTTATCTGGATTTACATTAAAATCCCATAAGAACAACTGCATGAGGTGAAATATATTGACAAAGGATTATGGTAAATGTTTGTCTGTTCTCAGAATTGAATAATCTAAGTATAATTTAAAATTTTATAAGAAGTATAAACTAGATGTGAACAAGACTTTTGACACAGGCTTTATATTTGTGGATGAGGAAAGGTAATAACTAAATAACAGCAGTAATATTTCACTTAACCAAAAATCAAACAATGGGACAGTAACGAGTTCAGAGATGCTTTATTATATGTCAAGGTACTCCTGCATGGTATCAGTATGAATAAATTGAAATACAAATGCTGCAGAAGGGATGTCTTCTACTTTATTTTCCATATAAACTTCTCACTGATGTTAGAGGACGATCAGTGTAAATTGAAGGCAGTTTGAAGTCCTCAATTTCTGTCTCACTTGACTGAGCATTAATAATCATGGAATCTGTCTTCCTCCTCTGTGGGTTTTTGATCTTCCTGATCTAGCAGTTATTAGACAGTAGTCCAGTTGTTTCCATCCAGATTCTAACAAGCAGGTACCTCCATCTTAAAGGTCAGCACTATGCTGGGGTCAGTGAATTAATCTGGCAAGGAGCCTGAAGTCATAGAGGCAAGGAACTTATTAATCATAAGAAAATGGCAAGTTCATCTAAAATTGTCCTAGAGCAAGACGGATGTGCACTAAGAGTGCATGTAACAGAAATTTGCAGCCTATTCTGTAGTGAGGAGCCATTCAGGGCTATTATAAGACAATTTGCAAGAGTGGTACATTCATATAACAGGTTAGAAACAAAAATGCAGTTGCATAAAGGAGAAAAGAAGCAAAAGGGGAAAAAAAGACAGGAAGAGGAAGGAAGGAAGGAAGGAAGGAAGGGGAATTGTAAATACTGTTATTTATCCATTATAATGCTAAGCTTTGTATCATCCCAGAACTCAGCTCCCAACTTTGGTAACGTAGGGTTTCTGATCACATTACCGACAAATACAATTAGCCATGACCCAGTACAGTAGGATAATAGAAGTATTCTGAGATCCAATGCAGAAAAAAACCCAAACTAAAACCAAAAAACAAATTTGCATTTAGTTAAACACTGGAAGGCTGAATTTTCAAACACAGAGGATGCAGTATAGTGTAAGCAAAAGAAGCACTTCTAACTTCCTCCCACCAGCCTCAGCTGAGATTTTCTGCATCCTCCCTTGTTCAGACTCCAGCTATTGCTTTATGCTAAAGTCAACCAGTTCAACACACGAATCCACTGAAAAATTACATTTTGGAGATGTGTTGTGGAGATGTGTTGTTATTTAACAGGTCAGCTTGATGAACCAACTCCTCCTGTACCTGTGTGAGCACTAGGGGAAGGAATAAGCAGCTGCAAGGGAGGCCGATGGAGAGCACCCTTGGTACTGCTGCCCCACTTGAACGCTGCCCTGGGCATACAGGGGACTGCCCAAAGCACCCACCTAACTCTGCCAAGCTGGTACACCACGGAGACCTCGACAGCACAGTAACTGTGGATCTCAAAATTTTGGACACCTGTCACATAAATCATTCTCATACATGTATGTGAGACAGAGCATACAGCATGATCTACAAAAATGTTTTGTGTCAATATAATTGCCTGATAAATCAGTTAAAAATTAAATAGTTGCAGAAGGAATTATCAAAACACTACTCCTAGAGGGCTACAGGTACTCTGTGCAGCTTAGTCGTCTTCTACTACAGGGGTAAATTATACGAGTTAAAAGCAATCGACGTGAGTTTTAACCACCTTTGGAACTGCCCGCATTCAAAGAGGCAATTTTCCAGCAACGTGCTGATGTCCCTACCTCTGTAATTGAAACAATTTTGGTCACAATCTTAGTCTCTGGTAGCCTGTCCCCTCAGGCTTGCCCTAAAAATGGGCTTTCTTACATGATATACATCTGAGCTAAAGTGGTAGCTAAGGGGCACAGGAGAGAAGGGAGGGAGAAATTCAACAAGTTTCCTGCTGCAGCCTGATCTCAGAGGAAGTTGTCATTTCCTGCAGCTTGGGTAAGGGAGCCCTACAAGCCAGCTGGATATTTGCTTCAAGAGAGATCTATTTAGATAAATCAAAATCTGGGTAGGAGAAAGCAAAGAGCCAAAAAGGCTGGAAAGAACACCACCAGTTCTGCCAAAAAAATCAGAAGCTACCAACCAGATCTGCCACTGCTCCGTAGTGGTATTTACACGTATGGTCTCAGGATGGACAATCCCATCATCACCTTACAAGAACATGGTGCAATCACAGTCAAGCCCTGCATTTATGGAGTCTCCTCTTCCAGTCTAATGACAAGGATATTGCAGAGGGAATGGAGACGGTCTAGACCTCTCTGACAACCAGTAATTCTTTGTGACGTAGATAAATTTGCCCTAGATACCTTCTAAGAAAAAACCTAACGAAAGAAGAGGGGAGCACTCCGGTAGGCTTATTTTTATTTTTCTTAATTTTTATTTCTTCATCCCACCCCACCTTTACTTTTTCCACCTCAGCGCTTTCCCCTCTATATTTCCTCCTTTCCGAAAAGAGCTTGTCAAATGTCTCCAGGCATGGAAAAAAAGAGATTGCTTTTTGAAGTGACTGTATATTTTAGGAGCATGCACTGGCAGAAAACGAAGAAAAAAAAAAAAGAAAAAGAAAAAAGGGAATAATTCAAGCAACGTAATTCCAAACTGCATGCTTTCTTGGTTAGACAGCTTTTCTAGCAACTGAACAAAGATACCGACAATAACAAATTCCAGTGACAGACTAGGAACTGAAAATTTGAAGGTAACACCCAGAAAATTGAAATGAGGCCACAGTTCCCTGTGAGCAGATGAGGAGCAGCCCACAGCACATAACACGCTGCAGCAGCTCTTTGTAGGACGATGTCCTGGGTGGGCAGTGACAGCCATGTCCCACCTGGCCAGGAGGGCTGAATGCTGGCCTGTGGAACAGCAAAACCACTTCTGCTGAGTCTGTGTTAGCTACAGTGGGACATCAGAGTCACTCCAGTGTGACAGCACCGAACCGAGCAAAACTTTGTACAAAGAGGAACACAAATATTTAGAAGAAGCAATCAAACCCCAGACAGATCTCAGTGGCAAACCATGAATTTTAACACCTTATTCCATTGTGTTTAATGATCTGCTTTCATAAGTGGTAACACTGTTTTCAAGATCTAACAACCGAGACAGAGGCATTTTAGTGTTGCTTTTCTGGGACACACATCTTTCTCCCTCAGAAATGCTCTCCTTTGGAAACATGGGTCAGCCAGAATCCAGCTGAAACAAAACCCACTAAAATAAAAATAAATCCAGTATACAGATACAAGCGTACATGCTGGCAGCGTGCCTCTCCCACCAGGCACTGTCATCACCCCTGCTGGCAGAACAGTTTAAAATAAGGCTTTGTCTCCCCAGCTTTCACCTGAACACATCTTTGTACATTACTGAAATGATTTTTTTTTTAAATGAGGACTAGTGAGTGTCCAATACGAGTTACTCTATCCTTATATCTACAGGGTTGGTAATCTTTGGCAGAGGACTGAGATAACAGGTTGGAGGCAGCAATATCTTCAGATGCCCTTGCTGGATCTGGAAGAGAGTATTTGTAAATGGCACAAGATTTCTAAACACACAGTAAAAATAAATACCTTACGTTACGATTTAAGGAGGGTAACAGCTCTGTTTCCAAGTGACCGGGTAAAAGATGGCAACGAGGTCAGCAAGCAAAAGTGACCTCGGGAGTCAAGCCACCGGGTCCCACAGGAGGAGCTTGGTTGTCATTCCTTGGGTCAGAAAGAATCAATCAACACCCAGGCTGATGGCCGTACGGTCTGAAAATGTAGAGCAGATCGGCAGCTTGTGCTTCTGAAGAGAAATGTGCACATTAAACTACTGCTCAGAATAATGAGAGTAGCCTCTGTAATCAACCTTCCACCCTTCCACTCCTCGCAGCCTTAGGTGCAATGGGTGCAGTACTGCTTTCCAAGGAAAGCTGCCAGGTAGACAATGTTTACACAAAATTGGCAGTTTGCTTTTAAAGCATTAGAAAAAAGATGTTAATAATTTCAGTTTCTGGATTTCATGACGTGTGAGACTGTCCTATGCACTTACACCTGCAAAAAAACCTCAACAAACCCACAGAACAACAAAATCATATCGCAGGAGGAGGAGGACGAACAGGTAGCACTGCCTGAAGACATAAAATTTTCAATTGTTCTCATTTTCCTTTTATTAACTCTTCCCTAATGCACAGTTTCTCTCTGCACCATGAACCACATATGAGATAGGCTAGTCATTTTGCTTAATGTACTACTGGCAGGTGCTCCGACATTACAAATAATGTACCTGTCCTGAATGCCTATACAGAACAGAAGATTGTTTGCTGCTAAATTTCCTGAGAAAATTTCCTGGAGGGACATTATACCCACTCACTAATTCTGCTGAGGGACTCGTTAGCTTCTCCTCCAAACGTTCAGCAAGAATCTTCTCAGGTCTGTGGCTTGAAAAATTATACCTTGAGAGTTACTGCCAAGAAAATAAGGGAAAATTAAAGCTTTCAATATAATTAATAAGAATTACTTGAATCACAACCAATTTCTCCTGCAGCTTTAGGTAGCACATGGCACGAGCTCATCCCAGATAAAATGCAAGAGGTTATGAATTATCAGCTCACAGTCTTTTGAGACGTAGTTAGGAAGCTTTTTTAAACATTATAACATAACTACTTCTACTGAAATTTCATTTGAGACAAAATATATTTGACTATTAAAGAACAGAAATTACGGTGAATTTCACTTTAGATATTAGACACCAACAGAAAAAAACCCCACATTGTTCTGGATAATGTAACAAAAAATAAAACCAAAAAAAAGGCAAAACTATCATCTCAAACACCTTTTATTCTAATTTACATGTTTACATCACCTTACCATGACTACCTTAAGAATCAAAGCTGCACGTACCTGAGCTAGGATATCTTAATTACATCTGAAAAAGTATTTAGGAAAACAGAATGGTGGACAGGAAGATAAGATACAGAAAATAAATTTGGAAAAAAAATGCTCTGAAGGTCTGGGAGATACTCGTATGGATGGATGCTATCTTCAGGTCTAGGACAAGCACATTTTCTATAGCTAAGGAGGCCCTGGAGATATTCTGTGACCAAAACATGATTCAGCCCCTTTCTGGAAACCAGCTGTTCACTTGACGGTTCCCACTGCTAATCAATATTTCATTAGTTACAAGGGTTTCCTCTTTTTTTCTGGACTCAGTTTATTCCTTTTGAGTCCTACTACAAGTTATGTTAAAATTCAGATATACTTTTGTCCATGAAGTCACCTTTTTTTTTTTAACTGGGGGAGGGTTGGAGAAGCAGTTTTGGTGTGGAAGGCATCCCTCCTCTGACCCTCTCACATCTGACTTGTCAAGAGGTGGACTGTTGTGGAGGTTCCCAGATTTTCCAGTACAACAGCAGATTCAGCACTGTATATTAAGAAGAAATCTTCTTTGACTGCTTTTAATTTAGCCTTCTGTGGGTAGGTCTGTATTCCTTGAGAGCAGCAGAGGGGTTTGGAGATGTCGCCCTTGCTTTGCTACATGCCAGCTACGTTCTCCGTAGGTTGTAACTGGTTGTCTGACACAGGTGTCCAATGAGTGTTGGAGATAGCTGTACTCCATCCTGTACCCCATCCTCCCAGGTAACAGCATGAACTTCTGACAGGGGGAATGGAGGAGGGGGAGTCTGCTGTTTCTTTTTCACAGCTGAAAGGGCATAGGAGAGCAATTACAGCTCTTGATAGTAGCTTAAATGTGTTTTGCTTTTCATCAGACCAATGAACATAAAATACATTTCTGAGATATGTAATAAAGTATGCTATTTTTTTTGTAATATGAAATGTTAAATATGAAATTACAGAAATAATATTTTAAATTTAATTACATGGTTTGAAATGTATTTTATATGTGCCTTTCTTGTACATGGTGCTGGTTTATCCTGTGCATATATATTATGTCATGGAAATGTGTGACATATATTATTATGTGTTTCATCCTCAACATTTACTTAGCCAAGGCTATAATTAACACCTTGATAGAATGAAGCACCTCCAATTTGTATCAAGTAGTGAGTGACTGGTCTATGTTGAGCACGGGTCAAACCTACAAACATCTATTGGAATAAGCTTTCTCTCAACAGAAATTAACCATTCTCAGTCCCCAAATCTATTTTTTGTTCTGGTATTAGCTTCTGGTTTGGTTTGGTTTTTTTTTTATGAGATTGTACTTTAAATTATCCTTGAAGCTGCTGGAGATTCTGGGCTGAGATGGGCACATGGAAATGGCAAGTCGAGTTTAGGAAAACCATGTGGTCAAACAGGACAAGGAAGCTTGGTAGCAGCCATTAACTCCTGATTCATTTGAAGGTAAATCTTTGCTACTAAATGTCATAGTCATCCAACTGCAAAGAAAATGATCTTGTCTTAGTGAGTGTGATCCATACATTGAATCAGAGAAAACACATCTAGTATTAAATATCAGTGGATCTGATCTACCCATCTAGTAGAGACTCGCCAGTCTGTCATTAGATATAGCCAATATCTGAGTATTCCAGTGGATGATAGGTAAATTGGTTTAATTTAATTCTGGCAAATTAGAAATACCTTCCATTTCCAAGGTAACAAGATATCTGAACAATAAGAATGAAAATGTCTTCTGGACATGGAGCACTTCACAGGGTCTATTCTTTCCAGGTGCCCTCCCTCTGCTCTTAGAAAAATCAGCAGTGCACCTTGAGAATACAGGCTTGAATTCTTTGAAAGGGGAGGGAGTACAGGGGATCCATAACATATCTTTAAAAATACTCCCTTATCTTGTGTTTCAGGGAAGGTTTAGGCGGCTCTGGTATACATTTCAGTACAAAACCCACTAATTTACAAACTGCAGTGTTTACGTTGAGAAATGCATCCTGCTGTTTCTGTAAGCAAAATGTCTTTATCTCGACGGACTCTTTTCCGAAAAAAAAAGAAACAAGAGAACGGATCACAGAAGCTTCTGCCTGCATCCTGGGAATTTGGCTAAAAAAGGAAGATGAGAACATGTGGCACTCCACTGACAAGTGCCATGAAGATTTTCCAAATTAGACTGTTTCAGGTTTTGCACACATAATTTTTTTTTTTTCACTGAGAAACTAAACAGAACAACACTCACTCAGAGATAATACACTTTCCAAGGAACATTTTACTTTGGGAAATAACTAATTTTTTATCTTTAAAGGATGTGATCAGCCTTACTCCCAAAGCACAGAGGAGTCTGACACTGCACTGCAGGCTCCAGCGCTTAGCGTCAATAAATAAATCAGGTGTCTTATCTCAGACTCCAGGTATTAGGGAATGACTCTCCTCTCTTCCAGCCCATCTCCCTCCAGGATGCAGCCTTGTGTTTGATCACTGCCCCATTCCTTACAGCCCTGCTCCAGCACTTCTCCAGCTTCTTCCACTGTTTTCCACCTAGTAGCTGCTATTGCTCTTGCTAGGATGTTGTAAACTGTTTTATACTACTTAAAAGTGCATGTAGGAGGGGAGAGCAACTGTCAGCTTTCTTCTTTTACAGTATTGACTTTATCCAGGGCATCATGATACCATCCAGCCACAATTCCAACAATTAGGTGCTGGGCTGTATCTCCTCTTAAAGAGCTGTCTCGTAATAGAAACATATACAAAAACTGAAACGATGATGGGAGTGTGCTCTGGGAATGTTGGAGAGATATACTATTGCAAAATAACAAAATTTGTTTACTACAAGTAATTTTATTTTAAGAATGAAGTACACATATTTAAGAAATGTGCTTATTTCTTTCTTGAAGCATTTCAAAGATGGGCTATTAAATTTCCTGCCAGAAATTTAATTTTCATTAGTCTTTCTGAAAGAGTAAAGGGTCCTTAGGAAACATGATTTAACTGCAAGATTAGATAATAGATAATTGTTAGTGTTTCTCAACAAAATTGCAAATATATAGTAAAGCCCTTTAAAAAAGACACTAGAAAATTAATTAAACCAATTCTAATTATAGCTAGGTATTAAAATAAGGTTGGATTTTTCTTGTTTGGTGATCATTGTTTGAATGCTAAGAGGTATTTCAGGATTAATTCTGTGACTTTATGAATAGATGTTTATTAGTGTTTGGATATTCTAACAATGTGTTTAACGTTAACTTCTCTCCTGAATTGCAATCTTAACTGTAATTTAACAAAGCATGCAACCTAAGTTCTGCTACAAAAAATATCCTCCATGCCTTAACCAACTTTAGGGTCCTTTAACTGCCTTTTTATACAGAATTTTAGGCTAGGAGGAACAAAAGGATGCACTTTTCACGACCCTGGAACCCTGTGACCACTGGGAAATCAAAAGGGTGGTGACACGAAGGAAAACTATTGTCCACAAAAATAAGCTCTTCAAGGGGCACCAGGAATGCACAATAAAATCCCAGTTTCCTTTGTGTAGCTGTTTATGCCTATGGCTTGCATCATCCAAAGCTCAAGAAAGGATCTAAACTAAAAAGGAATCCTGGTTTCTAAGAAAATTCCATATTCTTCTTAAAAAAACCACCCTTATGTGAAATTGAATCTTTTAAGATTTTATCATCTCTTTACAAATTAAATATGTAACTCTGAGGTAATGAAAATCCTTCAGCCTGCTCTGTGGGAATCAGAGAGGTAGATTTAAACTGTGATTCTAGCAAACAGGAGCAGATGGGAAAATAACCTGATTTGTCAGGACTGGAGGATTTAGTGAATTTGTTGCCTTCTAACTCCGTTGTTATTAGAACGTAGCAGCATGTAAGAGCTTAATTAGAGAATCAGCTCTACAAAAAAAAAAAAAAAAAAAAAAAAAAAAAAAAAAAAAAAAAAGAGGACTGGTCCTAAATTCTTAATTAAGCAAAGCTGCTATTGAAGCTAGTAGCCTTTTTTCCACTGAAGACTGTAAAACATGGAAAAATAGCAGATAAAAAATATAAATAAAATTATGTGTGAACCTCTTGTTATAGTCTCTGAAAATAATCTATTGTGTCACATATTGTTATGCAAAATTTTAAAAAGTTATTGTTAAAGTCTTTTTCAAAGACTTTTTCTAATTCAACTTGAAATCAGTGAAGAGAAAAAATTCCATTGACTTTAATAAGCTTTGTATCAGGGCATTGCCTGGTAATTTATGCAAAACATTATAATTAAATTTTCTTATAAGATCGGTTCATAAAAATGTATACAGGTAAAATATGCAGTTACCACGCTTTTGTTTGTGTATAAATGTTACTCAGAGATTTGCAGAGCAAAGCTAAAGTGCTGTGATAGTGGAGCAAGTTTAGACAAAGAAAATGGTCAGATGCTACTTGTAAGCAAAAGTGAAATCAACTGATTTGTCTCATTTCTTCTTAGAGACTTTCAAAAAAGTAAGCAAAAGCATCTCTGGAGAAAAAAATACAGTTCAAAAGGCTGTCGCTTTAACAGTCTACATTTATATCAGGAAAGTGGAAATTTTTTTTTTTTAAAGGTTATTTTAAATTGTATAAGTTAATTAAACTGTGAGAATTTGTTTGTGGAGAACAATGCTAAGAGTACTGATACATTTTATGTTGCAACTATCGGTCATTTCTGCAGAAATATGTAAAACAATCACTTTTGAAAAAGACAGTTAAACTGTCCTGAAAGCAATAATTTTTAAGTTGCTAATGCACGTGATCTTTTTAATTATTATTTTTAATGATTTTAAAAATGATTTTATAGTGAGAATACATGATACGATACTTCTAAAACTGATTATGCAAAAACTGGAAGAAGCAGCACAACAAAAGCTGGCAGCCTAACAGGCATGCTGAAAACTTCGTAAAAAGCCCAAACCTACAAGTGACCTCTTGAGCCCCGGGGCACCTCATGCAGCCTACAACATTTTGAAGACAAACTGTACTTATTCCTAGTCATGTTTTCAAATCGTTTGTGATTTAATATATTTCCTACAAAGCAGAGCATAATTTTATATGGAATTCTGTGTAATCTTGTAACAAAAAGTAAAGGGAAATAATTGAAACACTCTAAAGGTTGATGTATTTTTTTCACATTTAATCAAAACTTGATGTAACAGAGGTTGAAAGGAGATTGCAAATACAGACAAATCTTAAGGGGAAAATTCATGTTAGAATTTATATTATTTTCACTGAATCTTCAGTCTTCATAAAGTTTTGTGCTTTCTGGTTAGTGCAGAGAAGAACTATTTACCTTCTGGGCAGGCAAAGCACCATCACAAAAAGCAGTGATGCCACAAGCCATAGCAGTCATCAACATTTTTTAATGCAGCACTCATCAGGAGGGATGTAAGAGAATAGGATCTATCTAAATGAGTAATTTAGAAAGGAAAGGAAAAGCCAAGCTAAATCAAAATAAACAAAATAGAAAGGCAAATTGTTTTAATGCTTTACATTACAATATGTGTAAGGTACAGTATCTCTGATACATTGAATGTTTAAATTATACCCAGGTTCGTGTGAAAAATCCTACTTCAGAATCTGCATTTCAGTTTTACATGGGAATGTGTGGTAAATTTAAAAAAAATGAAAAAAAAAATATATATATACTGAGAGTACTCTTGTAATTTGTCTTCAAACCTCTTAGCTTCCAAGTTACACAGTTTTTTTAAAGCAGAAGAGCCAAAATCTAATGCAGAGGTATATGGCAGAAAATATACTTTAAATCACTAAACAGAGATCTTTTTGCTGCCTTTTTATACAAAATTCTGGGTCCATTATAACAAAAGGATGCACTTTGCACGACCTTGAGAGCCTGTGACCATTGGGAAATCAAAAGGGTAGTGACACTAAGGAAAACTATTGTCCAGAAAAATAAGCCTCTCCAAGGGGCACCAAGAATCCACAATAAAATCCCTGTTTCCAAGAAAATTCAGGCATTTCCATCAAAAAAGACTGGTAAGATAAATAGAATGTCCTCATAAGCCACAGATTCTTAATAATACAAAATGTCTAAGTCCATGGTAAACAAAGCCCCAACGAAAACTAACATCTACTAACTCAGGCTTCTCAAGACCTAGGTCATGACCCAGCGCCTTGTCACAAGGTACCTCAAAAGCATTTCTGAGCTGAAATGGCATGGAGTTTGTTTTGCATAATATATATTTCAGTTAGAGTTTCACTCCTGTGCAGAGCTCACAAAACTCCTACAACTGTCTTCTTGCTGATAGATATGATTTCAGTGTTAATAATTATTGCTGCTGTTATCTTTTAAGCATTTCAGTTTACATGAGAACACATGCTGATTTGAAAGGAACCCCAGCATGCCAGTTGCTTTCATGCTGTCTGCCCTTAATTTTGTGCATTTTTTTTTGTTTTTTTTTTTTTCCCAAGTTTTTCAACTAATCCATTTTGAAACTTAGAAAAAAAAAAAATCAATTGTAAACGTATTTTGCTATACATTTGCATTTTGCTTTATAATTCTGTATTAAGACCCTGAATTCTTCAATTACTTTTTTTTGGACTTGATTCTCTTCAGTTTCTTCTAATGATTGTATGGGAGAAAAAAAAAAAATCTGTGATAGATTCAAATATCAGAATGCAGTATTTTGTGAAAAATAAGCGTGACTGATGACAAAGTCGTTTGCAGGATGTCTGGTTTTAGCCTGAGTCTTGCCTGCAGTACTAAACTCACCTTTTTCTATCTCAGTCCTGTAGGAGGCAGAAGTCAACAAATCTTTCACCATTTCACGTGGCACGAAGGCATTTTTGTTACCGAATGCCACTTTTTTTGCTAGTCAGTACTGGCAAGAATTGACCTAACAGGGAAAGCTATACATATCAGTACTTTTAGTTGAGATACACTTGTTAAAGGTCTATCCTGCAAATGTTTACATGGATAAGTAACTTTACTCACATAAATAAAGCTACTGGCATGATCAGGCGTTTGCAGAGCTGGCCTATAATTTCCATGAAAATCTAAAGAAAATAATGTATGATTTTTCTCTAAGAGTTAACAAAAGGGCACATGTAATAGGAAGATTTAGGAACTAGATGACTTATTTATTATCTCAGTTTAGTATAAATCCTTAAGAGTTACTGCCTCCAAGAATTTCTACAGACTGGCTGTAATTTTATCTTTTATCTTTGCAAAATCTGGTAGAGAACGTTATTAAAGCTACAACATAATGAGTTTCAAGGGCTGAATCACAATAATCTGAATGTTTTCACTCATTTTTGCAAAGCTGACAACTCTGCGATGTAAACTGCAAGTTTGCCTCAGCTGGTTGCATATGGCTCATGTTTAACCAGAAAATAATTTAATGAGCTGCACAGAAAACCATTCTTAAATACTAACAGAACTTGGTGTCCTGAGATACGTGATTTACATGAGAAAATACCTCTCATCCACATCAATTCCGTGTTGCGTTTGGGTTAATGAAATTACACCACAGAAGCATGGCTTTTAAAATAGACTCAGTGGATTCGTTGATACAGTGGGAGCAAATTTCTGCAAACAAGGGGAAGGGGGTGTCTTCCCTGAACTAGCAGCTTTAAGTTCGAGAAAAGGACTATGCCAGGAGAGATGGTTTTTTTGCAAACCTGATGGGGCAGGAGCTGGTCTCATACCCCGCTTTGCTAGAAGGCAAAGGGGAGGAAGCCCCCGCAGGACGGAGGGCACTGCCCCTGCTCGCGTATCGCCGTGGCTGGAAGCCAACCTTACGAGCTGTGCAGAGCAGCTTTTGCTGCCGTGCCAGATCCTGGACGGCCATGGGATCCTGAACTAACGGCCATGGGATTCTGGACCGACGGCACCGCCGCTGCAGAGATGCTGCTGCGCATCCTGTGCCGGGGGCAAGCCCAGCCGCTGGGCTCCGGGCTGGGGGGTCTCCTCAGCCTCTGCCTTCAGCCCAAATGTCGCTCTCTCTCCCTCTGTTATTAAAGCGGGTGGTTTATTCAGGGTTTGGGGATACTTTTCTTTCTCAGTGCTGTACTTCAACCTGTTTGCAGCTTGGGGGCAGAGCCACACTGGCTGGTACTGGCAGCGCGGAAAAGCCTCTTTCTGGAGGTTTTCGCAGCTGGGACAGGTTCCGGAGGGGGAATTCCACCCCCTTTCCCCGGTTAGACATTGACTTACTGCACTCTGATGCAGAAAAGAGCTTCCCTCCTAAAAAGGAAAGTATTTCTGAAAAAAAAAACCCAAATCCCCATCTTTGTATGTGAAGTCCAGCCTGTATCCTTCCTTTACAGGCTGGGCTGGATCTGTGGATTCTATTTAAGCAAGCACGTTTTCCCATCATGCTGAGATAAATTACATGTTCTTCCTCATGCTAAGGTTTGTTTACCTCCTGTTGTGTTTTTCTGTTCCAGCAGAACCTTTTTGAGCTTTTGAGTCCTTTGAGCAGGACCATCCTTTAAGTATGCACATCCAAAAAAAGTGTTAAACTACTGTTAATATATTTTATCTTCATAGTAGGGACCTGAAGCATGGACAGCACATGCACTGGAAAAAAGCGTTGCCTCGGGATGAGGGGTGAGATTCTGCGTTACGCCTCTAGCCATAGCTCTGGGAACATATAGCAGGTTTAAACTGGGTTTATGCCCTTCTAATCCTGAGCTGCTCTGCAGGCTGGAGTTGTCATCCTAGTGTTTAGTCAGTCTGAGGTCTCAATGTGTTTTAACTACCCTGTGAACTCAGGTCTTCCCTGCATTTCTGAAATGGTACTGTGAGAGGCAACAGCCTCTCAGAGATACACCTTGTAGTGCTGCCCAGCTCCTGCAGAAGTGTTAGGAAGGGAAATCACTTCAGGGAAATTTTGACAAGCTGCATAATGAAATGCCTCTCCCAAATGGATGTAGAAACCACTTCACACTGTCCTGCTCTGAGTAGCTCATCTTTAAACGACAGGATTTTGAATGTAATGGCTAGGTACACCGATTTCCATCTAGTAAATCTGCTTTCATGCAGTCAATGCTCTTGAAGACGTGCTGATCATCAGTGCTCTAGAAGAACTGTCTGATGTTGCACAAAAGAGGGCCTCAGGGATGCTCTGGGTGATGGTGGGATTTCATGAAGTATGAGCATCCTGCCAGTTGCAGGTGGTTCATAAAGCCCCCCCTGCATCTACTCAAGTTTTGTGCATTTAACAGGCAACCTGAGAGCTTCTGTCTGCAACGTGTTCATGTTTCTTCTGCTAAAAAGAGAAGAATCCTAGGATTTCCTACTGCATGCAACTGTGGGAATTCAATGTCGGGGAAAAAAGTACCAGCTGTTTTTCTGGCTGTGCGTGATGATGGTGTGTGTGCCAGTTTTCTTACATGTACAAGGAGCCATACCTCTGCCTCTTTTTAGAGGCTACATGTCAGAAACAGTTCTCAGAAATCTACTATCTGCTTGTCCTCCTAGAGTGTATACAAGCTGATCATCATGGGACAGGTAAATGTGCTCCTTTTACGTAAAAAGAAACATCTGGACGGAGAGCAACATACAGACCATGTGACACAATGGAAGCACGAGGACAAGCTCTGGATCTCTGGATCTTCTCATCAGGTCCTTACATCAAACATTGATAATACCTGTAGATTGCAGAGAAAAAATGTAGGCAATACTGTACTGCATCCTACAATAACAGAGTGACAGAGCTCAACAAAATATGAATTTTATGTGTAACCTGTAGTCAAACAGTAATTTACTGACTCATTTCTAAAATGTCACATGGTGTAAGGGAAGTATATTTTGGAAGGAGATGTCTCATCTAGAAATGACTTGAGCAAATTCTTAAGTTTGTGCACAGTGAAGAAGTTTAAACAAGTCCTGATTTGTTCCGCTGACTCGAAGGAGCAGTTAAGCATGGACACAGAGGTCTGCGCAGGACTGGGACCGAAGGTTTCCCTGCCCCTGCACCCAGGGACTGGGCTGGATAATGAGCGGGGCCGCTCATGTCCCAGTTCCCCAGCATGTGTATAAAACGTTTGTAGGATCAGATTCACGGTGCAGCCTGCCTTTGTAACTTGTGTTGATGGAAAGATTACTGCTCCTTAAGACAGAGCTTTCATGGTTTGCAAACTTACACGCCCCTCATTTAAGCTATTTACACAGTTTTAAGGGCCTAAGCACATATTTAGATATGTGGCTCATTCGAAAATTAAGATTTACACAAGACCAAGACCGCTCACAACATATTCTGATTGCCAGCTGCAGAGAAATAAAATCTATTAAGCAATTTTACAAAAGGGGAAGTCGTGTACTGTTACAGAATAGAAAACTTCATGTTTAATATGCAGGGATGTATGCATGAATTAAAATGTCATGTTGTGTATACAAATAAGGAAACTCATTGAAATACCAGTAATATTTAGCAAAACTGGAAACCTGTCTGTGGGAAGGATATGTATGTACATTTGGAATGAAATGAAGCAGAGAAATTGTAATACAACAAAAACCTTCTGATGAGAAAGGCAAATCTCAAACCACAGAGACTAATGAAGTCATTTGGGCAGGTATAATCCATGATCTTACAAAAATGGCAGAAGGATTGTCTCTGAAGATGCGTTTCACAAGACTAGACCTACCTGGAGAATCTGAAAGAGAAAATACATGGCCAGCTTGGCTACACATTCAAAACTCTCTCTTCAAAGAATTGATTTTGATGTGAGAAAAATGCAAACCATGTTACTGAGCAAGTAAGTAGGGGACGCATTGCTAATATAGCAGTTCAGCATTGTATATCGGGCTCTATCCTATGAACATGGGTAATTCTGTCATGCAAGTAGATGCCTTTTCAATTAGACAATTTATATTCAGATTTCAGGATTTAACCCACCTGAAACAAGAAAGAAATAGATTAATAACTCAGTGCTGTGAACTTCCCATGAAGTTAATGGAAGTGGGAGCAACTCACGGAATAAAAACCTATAGATATTGCATGAAAGAGCTGCATAGAAACTTAATTTCAGCCTGCTAGAAAATAACATAAATACAAAATAAATGGAAAGGATTAGAAAGCTAAATGCAGAATTTAGCATATTTACATAGCTACCAAACCATGAAAATAAATAGCAGACCTTTCGTTCTTTACATTTACATTTTGTTTTAATAAACATGTTTATAATAAATTGTCAAAGTGTTCTTAAAAAGACAGGTTTGAGACATTAGTATGTGGCAGTCCTTTACAGCATATCAGATAGAGCAAATGTTACATTATTTATCACAGCAATCAATATTATACTAAAAAAAAAAAAAAAAAATTAGACATGAAGTCCATGCCATTAGTGTGCATTTGTTTCTCATTTTACATTTTCCCATTTTAGATTGGGCTCATATAGGAGAGGGTTTAGTGTTTTTATAAGCATATTTCACATAACAAAAATGAAGAGTAACATAGCTCATCTGTATCTTACTTTTTCTATATGAAAAAGTTTTACAAATAAAGTAAATAGAAATGGTTAATGGCAGTTTTAAATCTGTTTTACATGTACAGTGACAGAAGTGTGAAATCTTTTGTAATAAACTCTATTATCAGTCATTTTTCACAGAGAAGTGCAAATATGTACAGACTATTCAGAAAACTAATCTTGAGTTAAATTTTTCATTGACAATGAGGAAAAATTTGGATTGTAATCTCAAAGTATTTATTTTTATTCTGTCCTAACAAGAGGAAAATAATTTTCATCCTACATACTTTTCAGCTGAACGCTTAGAACAAAGACAGTTTAGCAGCAAAGGGCAGGTAATTCACAATTATATAAAAAATCCAAAGTGTGCAGAAAAAAAATGAAGACAGACCTTTAAGGAACTCCACTCCTGCAAAGATTTACCAAAGTTGTGACTGTGTGAGCATTCACAGAAAGAGTTAGCAGCCTCTGTAGGATCAGGGGAATAATTCTGTAGCTAACGATTAAAGTATTTTCTCTTAAATATTCCTTTACATTTTTTGTTTCTTTTTAAGATGACCTGATCTCTCTGAACATTTCCTTCCAAAAGTATAAAATATGATGTCTGAAAGACTCCAGACCTGGCTAGAAAATAGGTTTTTGGACACTGATTTCATGCTGCTGTTCTGCAAGTTTAGTAGAAGACCTTCTTAAGACTTTCAACTATTTCCAGAGTTTTGAGAAATGAGTTAGATTTTACTAATCTGACAGAAATCTCCCCATACAGCAAACAATATGCATCATTGGATAGTTTGTTTTGAAAAATAATTTTCTGTTTCACAAAGATACATCCCTTTTCCTTGTTTCTGATTTTTTTCTTTTATGCATCTGGATAGCTCAGCACAATTCACTGCACTTTCTTCAGCGTGAAGAAGGTCAGACAATAGTTCTGCTTCTTGAAGGAAACAGAAGTGGAGGAGACAGTCCAAGGCAATCCTTGAGCATAGTTATTAAAGAGTATGAATGAATTAGTAACCAAGAAGAGATAGAACAGAATTATCTGCAGCACTGAGAAGTGCAATGAAACACACATATCTCTCAGCATGTGCGCATGCACGATTCCATTGCAGAAAAAAATTTTTCCAAATTTCTGTGTATCTGGTATAAGAAAAGAGTGAGCTATATAATTTCACAATAAATTCTGAAAGTGATTTTCAGGAATTTTGTTTTTGTTTCTCAGTATAGGGATTGCACCTCGCTTAGTCTTCACACTGGTCCTCCTAACCTGGAATAAAATACTTACCAGAGTAATGTGTTTTACAAGTACCACCTCACCATCTATAAATCACGTGCGTTTGAAAAGGCCATCAACACAGCGCAAAACTCTGCCTAGCTAACATGGCAGACAAATGCTTTAGCCAGACAATACGCTTTAAAATATTAAGAAACCTTCTGACACTTTTTTCTTTGACCACTACTTTTTTTAGCAACTGATGTATTTGCAGACCCCAAGACTCCCTTCCAAGATACACAAAAATACAAGTCAAAGGTCAGCAGGAGGATGTAAAAATACCATTTAATCTTATCTCTGCAACACTTCATGTAGACTTATTTCACCATCTTCAGGCTCTCTTTGTTGAAAGACTAATTTATTTCTGAACTGACAGAAAAGAGACAATCAATTTGCAGCATGCATTGAGTAAAAGCTGTTACACTTACACATAACTTTTTTCATATATAAGATTTGAGTAACACCAGTGATACCACTTTTCATATTAAATAATAAAAACAACGCAAAGCATATGCTTATTTTGTTATATAAAGAAGAAAGTTTTCTAGTGTCATGTTTAGTACTTATTTGCTACAAGTTTTAAAAAGTTTTGTTTTACAGAGTTAGACGTGAAGTATCTTTTATTTGGGAACGTTTTCTGTCCTGTTTTGCATATATGAGTCGCTGGGACACTTCTGTGTTTTTCATTACTCTGTGTCAATTTACCATTCCATTTCTGCAGGGGCATTGAGAACAAATTTACACACCCATGCTAAATTATTGACTTTCACGTTGAGCATTTTGCTCCCTTTTAGCATTCACAGCTCGGGACCTCGGAAAGTTACTTTGCCTAATCAGGAGAAAATTTAAATTTTGAATTTTACTGCGTCCTCCATTACACAAAATCCCCCTGCAGCTCCAAATCAGGAGTCTGTAAATTCGGTATCTGACTCAGGCACTACAACATAAAAGTTTGCAAAGAATGACCCGGTGGAACATTTCCACTAATAATGAAGAAACAAATTGCAATTTCTGGAACAAATAATAAAGCGGCCCCCGAAATAGGTCTGCCCGCGGAGAGCCCTCCCGTCTTGCTCCGGGAGCGCTTTGATACGGTCTCTTTGTTTTAGGCCTCACACACGCACGCACACGCACGCGGGGAGGAAAGTCGGGGAGCTCGGCAAAACTCGCCCTTCAAACCTGGAAGAAGTTGGCTGCAGAATTTTAAAAAAGAAATTAAACAGTAGTAAATACAGGCGGGACAAAAGCCCTTTTCTCGTTGAGTAACGAACGTAATACTGATAGATTACTCCCCAGTTTCCATGGGGACCTTTTTGTTCTAACTTCAGATACCGATGATTAGGGTTAAATGCATCACCTCATATTTTTTTTGCCGAACCGAACGGAGCGGCTGGGGGGCAAGCGGGGCAAAACTGTGCATTATCGATCGATTTTTTTTTTTTTTCTTTAAAAAAAAGATGATTACTTCTAATCCTTGAGGAACGGCGGCTGCTGGCAGGGCACAATTAGCACATTTTTAGCATTCCTGCAAGGGCCGCCCGCCAAGGCAGGCCGCCCGCGCTCCCCCGGCCCGGCCGCGTCTCTGGGCCGGGGGTCCCCAAAGCCGCCCCGTCTCCGGCCAGACCCCTCGGGGTGCACCTCGGGGTGGGGGTCAGATGGCAGAGAGACCCCTCGGGGTGCACCTTGGCGGGGCTCAGGTGCAGGGAGGCCCCGGGCAGCG
>NW_020799100.1:15028639-15052657 GCF_003259725.1 Athene cunicularia | reverse complement strand
GGGCTGGGGGGGGGGTGGGAAACATGTTTGGTGGTTGGGTGATGCAAGATACTCCGTAAAGCTCCGGGAGAAAGGTCAAGTAAAATGTCTCGCGTGCTGTAGTAATGCACCAAAGGCACGAAAGCAGGAAACCGGGATGTTTTGATACCTATTACGGTGCTTTTTAACTGCTATTGAGAACGGGAGGAGGCCATTTTCACCTTAATTTGAGAGGAAATTAGCTATGCTCATCCTTGCTTGGTGGGCTCTGGGTTAAACTGCTCCCTCAAAACTCTGAAGCCATTTCTGCCTCTGTACTTCAATAAGAAAACCTCTGCTAGATCGAGTAGCAAATCCATATCTGTTGTATGCAACGTTAATATTAGTCTTCTTTCTTGGCAGGTACTGCTGGCTCCTGTGCTTCAGTCAAGATGCTTCTGCGATGCTTTAGCTGAGCTGAAACAAGAAGACCTTTTAAGTAGAAGAGTTTCTATCTGGTGATGGGCCTTGAGTTGTGCAAAAGTGCTTACAGTGCAGGTAGAGTTTTGGATCTACTGCAGTATAAGCACTTCTGGCATTACTGTGGCGATTCAGTGACGGTGGCAGGGCACAGACGAAACCAGGATTGTTGTTTTGCCGCGTTAGAGCTACGTTACAAATAGTTCTTGTGTTAAGGTGCATCTAGTGCAGTTAGTGAAGTAGCGTAGAATCTACTGCCCTAAATGCTCCTTCTGGCACAAGCTGCTGCATGCACGTCCAAAAAAACCGCATCCATCTGGCTTTAGCTCAGCAATTACAATTTTAGTTAAAGCGTTTTTTTCATTCAAGGCAATTGCTCAGGAAGTAGTTTTGTCCTAGCAGTATCAAAGTGCTCATAGTGCAGGTAGCTTTGAATTGGACCTACTGTAATGTGGGCACTTACAGTACTGCTAGATAAAGTGCATCCTAGCTAGTGGCAGTTTCTGGAGAAGATGGTGCTGATTACAGTCAGTTTTGCAGGTTTGCATCCCAGCTTACTAAAATTGCTGTGCAAATCCATGCAAAACTGACTGTGGTGGTGGTGAATCTGTGGTGAATAATGGGTTTTGAATGCTTCCCCCCCCTCTCCCCACTTTTTCCATAGAAGATCTGAAGATGCCTTACGCTGGTTTCTCCATGGGTGGGGATTTGTTGCATTACTTGTAGCTATATGTAGAGTATTGCACTTGTCCCGGCCTGTGGAGGAAAGGAGGACTTGTCTTCAGGCTGCGCTGCCCCAAATTTGCCAGTACGGTAAGCTTTGTTTTGTTGTTGTCGGGTGGATCACGATGCAATTTTGATTAGTTTAGTAGGAGAAAAATTGCACGGTATCCATCTGTAAACCGCAAGACCTTCATCGCTGACAACATAGCTTTTGTCAGTAATCAATTCTCACAGCAGAGTCTGTAGTAATGTGCATCGTGGCTTGCTGGTGACTCCGCAGCTTGAAGGGATGGGAAGAAAAAACTTCTCCAGACACTAAGGTTTGTCTGCCATTCAAAAAGACAAAAAAACCCACCCCCAAACCTCTGAACAGTTGCATTTTGGGAGCTTGTTTCTGTAATATGTAAATGACTGTGGTGGAGTTACCAATAAAAAGATTTTAAAATAAAACTTGTGCTTAATAATGTATCTCACCTAAAGTGTGGTTGCAGTAGACAAGTAAGAAAAATATGGGGGACCCTTTTTTGCTGGCTTGTGGGTTACAGCCTTGTGCTGCCTCCAGCAACCTCTTCCCCCTTGACTTTGAAGAAGGTGGATCTGCCACAAACCTCCTTTTGCTGCTCCTGCTTCAGGGAGGCTCTTTGCTGGGAAGGGGGATGTTTCTCCCCAGGCCAGGACGACATCCTCAAGTGATGATAATATAATAATGCTCAACACTTGCCTTTAAGCAATAGTCAATGCTTCTTTTTTTTTTTTTTTTTTTTTTTTTTTTTTTTTCCTTTGACTTGCTGAGCCTTGAAGCTGGGAGTGGAGCTGCAGCTTGTCTTGAACTGCTGCCCCTGGGAGTGAGGAGACCTTGGTTTGTCCTAGCTTCAGAAGCTGGAAAAATGGTGTGACCTGCCCTGCTGTGGGAGCAGGGGCTGGAGCTGAGGCTCCGCTGCACAAGCAGCCTGAAATTTTGTGCTCTGGTGCCAGGAGTTACTGCTGGGAGAGTCTCTGTGCTGATAGAGCCAGCAGTTGGGTCTATAAGCTTGTCAGGCAAAGGAGGGAGCTGAGCGTGAGCTGCACGTTGTGGGTGTGCAAGCAGTGATGTGCTTGAGGAGAGCTGTGTTGGGGAGGCTGCTGCTGCATTGCTATAAAGTGTTCAAAAAATAGGTTTTTTTTGGGGTGGCCTACCTGCTATGAGAAACCTCTGAGTGTTGCTTGGGTGCTCAGGCAACACCTTTCTTCCCCCAGCTTAAATATTTTGAGATCTAAAAGGATTATCTTGCTGGTTTGGCTTCTGGTGGCTAATGTCGCTGGGCTGATGCCACAGTAGGTCCTTGATGCGGTCCTGTGCCCAGACCTGGTCCAGGGGCTGGTTGTACACATCAGGGAAGAAAATATGCCGAGCAGAGCAGTCCTTGGTGCAAGGGGAACCGCAGAGCTGTGAGGGCTTCTCTGCAGCTGGTGGTTTGGGATGATTTTCTAGCCCAGAATCTAATCTGAGGCTGAGTTGTAATCTTCCTTGTGCTTTGGAGAGCTGTAATCTGGACTGCAAATTGCTGCACAAACAAAAGGCAAAGATGTTCCCTAAGTGCAGAGTCTTTCTGGCTGTACCACTTGTTGACAGTGAGGAAAAATGGGCTGCAGTATGTGCTAATTGTGATTTACTGTAGCGTGCCATACCCCAGCCTAGTGGAAAGCATCAGGCTCTGTTCACGCCGGGAATGAAACCCAAGTTTGCTACCATGTTAACATGCTCTTGGGAGATGCTCCAAGCCTGGCTTTGTGTTGTTAATACTGGAACTGTACCCAGCTCTTGCGTGGGGTCTTACTGGTGTATTTTGGGTGAACCAGGCTTGTGTTGATGGGGTGGGTGCTGAAGGGGCTTTGGTGCCACTGGTGGGTGTGTTCAGCGCAGCCGGTATTTGGTGCAAGGCGCTGGTGGGGTCATCCCGGGATGTCTTGCTAGTGAGGGCTTCTGAGCACTGTGGTAGGGCCAGAGCTCAAAACAGGTGCCCCAAAACCATCTCACCCAGGCGGAGCTGTTAGCAGGTGACTGATCACTTCAGCAGTAAATGGGCTGCGTGTTCCAGTTACCTGGGTAAGGGGGATCGTTGTTTTCTGATCCCGTGAGTGAAAGCGATCTATTAACAGTGTAGGTGTTTGCTGTTCTGGTGAGTATCTACACAATCTGTTCCGAGCGACAAGCCTGCGGTTTGCAGTTTGGGTGGTTTGTGTGGAATTTACTGATTTTGCTCAAAGGGCTGAAATTTGGGAGCCAGCTGAATGTTCCTGCAGTTGTAAACTGGCTCAGGCATCAGGAGGAAGCAGGATCCTCCGCTCTCTTGAGAGCAGTTTCTGCAAGCTGGTGCCCTGTGTGTTCTTCCTACGACTATAATAAGTTGTTTTTTTCTGTCAGGCTCCAGTATTCAAGCACAGTGGGGCAGGACTCGCATGCTGGAGAAAACCAGCATTCTGGTGAACTGGTGAGGAAGGGCTAACTCACAGGGTATCGGCATTGCAGGATTTGGAAGTCAAATGTACTCTTGCTACCACCTTAGTGTGTGTCTAAGGCTGAGGAGGAGGAGTATGGTGTGATTAGAGGCTGAAGAGGTTCCATGTGATGGCAGAGCGTGCTGGCTCTGAACTCTCCTTCACTGTGCATCTCCCACCAAGGCTTGTCTGTTGGCTCTACTCTCTTACACCTGAGGATGAACTACAGGATTGCATGGGTTGCAGAAACCCTTTTCTGAGCAGGTCACCCCTGGCCCACCCAGCTTTGCTTGCAGCTGTGTCAGACCTACAGCCTGTTTTACACTGCCTGCATCCCTGTGTCATGACTTATGTTTTCAAAGGTTTAAAAATGCTGAACTTGACTTTTGAAGAAACAAATGACCCGTCTTTATACTAGCAGTGCTGTGCAAAATTGCCTTGTCTTAAGCCCAGAACATTGCTTTGGGAGATTTTTCAGAAGATGCCCTTGCTTTCTGAGGTTTTGGGTGCCCCGTGTGATCAGGTGGCGCCCCAGGAGGACAAAAAAAGCTCAGAAACACCCCCAACAAACCCAAGTCCAAAGCAAACCAGCCCAAGAATGGTGGTTTTGGGTATTTTGGATGTCTGATCTCTGTGAAGGTGGATGCAGAGATGGGGTGTGCAGAGATCTGCGGCGGGGTGTCCGCCTGTGGAGTGGGGCTGTGTGTTGGGAGCTGTGGAGTTTGTCTCCAGGTCCCTGCAAAGGGTCAATCCGTGGGATCTTAGGCTTTTCTGATGCACCTTTTGACTTGCCCTGACCTTGCCTTCGGAGGAGCTGAAGCCGGGAGGTTCCTCCATCTGTCTCAGGATCCTCTCCGCAGCCCTGTCTCCCATGGGAAGCAGCAGGGGTGCAGGGATGGGCGTTCAGGCACCACATTAACGTGTTGCTACAGCGAAGGAAAAAAGGTGAAATCTCCCTGGCACAGCACATGTGCTGCTGCTATCGCTGTGCCAGTGCAGGGGTTGCTGTGCTGCTTTTTAAACGAGGAAGGGGTTTTAATCCATGGGAAGTGTTGCAGCCGTGTGGCCGCTGGACACTGGTGCTGAGGGGCTGAGGCTGTTCCAGGAGCTGTCACAGCAGCTATTTCTGGGAGTGGGACGTCAGAAAGGGGACGGCACCGGTAATTTTTTACTGGAAGTATATAAATAGGTACGAGCACACACAGACGTGAGGGCTGCTCGTGAAAAGAGACAACTCTTGTTCTGGAAACTTCAGAGGGCTTGTAACATCGGAGTGCCTAGGCTATTTTTACAGAGTGGGAATATTTCATATTATTTCAGTCTCCTTCCTGCCACACAACACTTTCTGTTATTTAATATGTGTGTGGTTATTTCCAGCTGTAATCAGTGTTTATCTCGCAGAGCATCCAGTGGGCACTTTCCTTTTTGCTTAAAGGAAACTTGTTGAAATAATTCTTAATAGTTCTGAACTATCTTTTTAATGTATCTTTTAAAGTATCTGCTTTTGATGGTCTTCAGGGTGTTTTTTAACAGCGCATTCCTCTCTAAATCAGTGCACTAAGCCCAAGTAAGCCTTTCTGACTAACTGGCGTGTCTTTCACAGTGCACAGCCTGTGTGCTGGCTGCCCTTCACCTCCAGTTGCTCCCAAGTTACTTTGTCTGAAGTAATTGCACTGCGTGTCCACAAAATCTGGGTGTTGTTTCCATGTGTTATTAGGTTTAAATTGTAGCTGACAGAAAGGTGTAAGTATTTCTTAGTTGCTTATATTGGTCACCAAACCAAGTGTTGTCCAGAACCAAACCAGCTCTCAACCTGGACTCGCTGGCTGAGAAAGCATCTGTTCTCTGTCTCCTCCCCAACTGCACTTGTCTCCTGTATCAGATCCCCTGCGATGATACACCAGAATAACATGTCTAATTTTCTTTGACTTTTTAGATCCACCTATTGATTTAAGTTACTGTACTTCTGCAGTCAGTATACCAGCTGGTGCAGCCGGATCAGAAGTCACCAGTTATTTGACTAATTAACTTTCCCGTTGAAAGTGGTGCTTGTAAATGTTTTGTTTGTCAAAGGATTTTATAAAATGTAGGGTGTTGCAGCGCTGAACTGAAGGTGAAATCACCAATGCTATTTTTACATTTTATATATATATATATATATAAATAAAAATATATAAATAAATCATATAGAAGAGGAAATTACCATTTTGTTACTCTGGTAATACAGAGCTGGAGTAAGGTTTGGTTGGGTTTTTTTGGTTTGTTTGGGGGTTTTCTTGTGGTTTTTGTGGTTTTTGGTTTTTTTTTTTAAATGAAATGAGCTCTTTGGTGCAAAGTTCTCAAAGAACACCTCCCATGTGCAGTTCTCTGCTGGTGGAGGCACTGAACCTGGTTCCCCAGTAGGTATTCTGCAGCAGGAGCAAATGGCTGGCAGGACAGATAGAAAGCTTGAAAGAAGTAACAAATCTCTTGGGACTTCAAACACTACACTTTGTCAGCCAGCCTGCCTGCCTGCTTAGAGCTCCACTGCAGCAATGAAAAGAAAATTGAGATATTCCTGCCCTAAAAACACAGCCCCCTTCCCTCCTCCATAACTCTGTGTTCATTAGCATCAAAGCCTAAAGTGCTCGTGGTGCAGGTGCTCCTTAGTGCTTTAACAAACACACTTTTTTGGAGTAGCACAGGGTCCTGGAATATCCACTCATTAATTCTGGGGCGCTTAAATCCCTGAAAGCAGCTTGAAAATCCCAGCCTGTAGCCCTGTGCTGAGGTTAGCTATTGGTGGTGGTGATGGACCTTCAGCTGCAAACTGATGCTGCTTGTAGCTGAGTTTTCAGCTTTCCGGCTGGGATATGGGAAGAATTGGGACTGACAGGGAAGCTCCATCGCAGGAGATGGGAGATTTGTCTTGCCACTGCTCCCTGGGCATTGCTGTTCCTTTGGGGAAGCTGCAGGACTGGCCAACATGGCTTCTATCTTTGTTATTTTTCTCTTCTTTTTTCTTATTAAAAAAGGGTCTTTTGTATTGACGGAATTTTTCTGGTTTGACTGATGGAAAATCTCGACTTGCACTGATATGGAGTAAAAAGGATACAGAAAGATGGGAAAAGAATTTAGTCTTCGCTCTCTCTTTCAGCTTATGCAAAACCCAGAAGTCTTGTTTAGCTCAAAGAAGGAGCAATTTCTACTAAAACAAAAAATGATAATGATGAAAACCTTATAAATTGGTCCTATAGCTGAAGAATGCTGTGTCTGAGCCTTATCCTTCAATCCAAAAGCAGCATGACAGAGCTTGATTGATTGATTAAAAATGTTTTAGTTCTCTTTATCATGATACAGTACAGAACTGAGCACAAGATGCCTACTCACCCCCTGTTTTGGGGAGACTTGAGGGTACGTGTTTTATCTGCAGTAAAAGCCCTGGTTGATTTTGAAGTAAATAAATTTAAAACTAACAGAGTTAGAACTGTATCAGCAGAGTGTGGTTCTTCCAACAACAAGCTGCTGGTGTGTGAGCAGCAGGGACGGGAAGGAGCGTTGCTTGCCATTGCCACCTACCTGTGCAATTTTACTAGTACAGTAAATGTAGCAAAATAAAATTGCATTAACTCCGATCGTTGCACTGCCACAGCTCTGCTGATGGGTCATTCCCAAGGCAGCAGTGTGGTAAACAGACCTGCTCAGAATTATTTTTATACACCAAAAATCTCTTTTACCCAGTTACGCCTCACTTTCCAACTAAAACATGGGCCTGGCTTGTTTTAGGAGGTGATGACAAGTAGATAAAATGGAATTAGAGCCTCCACTCAAGTGCGGGCAGGGCTGCAGTGCTGCCTTTAATAGTTTCTCACTTGGGCAGTTTGTGTTGCAATGCTGACACTCCAGCTGCTGGAAGGTTGTCGGCAGGACATGGGGATTAGCAGGTCTCTGAACTCCTCGGATGTGGATTTAGACCTGCGCGAGCATCCTGCTCTGTGGATTTAAACCTGCTCATGCAGCTGCTCTGCTCAAGGTGCCCACAGAAAGCATTGTCTGTTGGATGCGCTTCCGTGAAAAAACAGGGTAGCAAGTGGGTGGTAGGGTGAAACTGTGCTGTCGCTGCTTTTTCAGGCTGTAAAAAATACATGAGCGCCATCTAGACTAATGCCATTTATTGCATTTCCTCCCTCGTTTTCTAATGGGCTGTTGCAAGTTAGTGTCCCAGTGGAGGCTTTAAAGCTGCACGAGTGAGATCGGGATGAGTTGGTGCTTGGTTGTGCCGACTGCAATCGAGGAGCTTTGCAAACAGGAGCATCAAATGAAGGGGTTTGGAAAAAGAGGGAAGAGGCCTTCCCTGCGTCTCTGCGTCAGCCCGTGGTGCTCAGCTGGGCACTAGCCTGTCCCCTATCATGTCTTGGAGTGACAGCACAAGACCTCGGGGACCCTTCTATCTTTGTGGGACCCAGTTCCAGCGTTAGAAACTTTGCACCTGTGTTGGGCAGGATTTGCCTTGCATCAGCTTCCTGCTGTGGGATCCCGTTCTCCTTTCCCCATGCTGTAAAGAAGCTATTGGTGATCAGATCCACTTAGCTTGTGTCCCATCGGAAGCCGGGGGTGCTGGCGTCGCTGACACACAGGCTGTTGGTGTGACGTGCAGGTACGTTATCTCGCTGGGTTTGGGGTTCCTGCAGGCCCCAGGCAGGAGCCACCGTGATGTATCCTGTTGGCGTGTCGAGGGGTCGTGTTCGAGCCGCGAGCTGCAGCCACGTACCTGTGCTCGTGTCGAGCTCTTGCTCCTGGCCCCGCAGCATCGCCCGCTGTCAAAATGCAGCTGGTGCGCTCTGCTCCTCGATGCAGCCTGGTCTTGCATCACGGATGGTTTTTCAGCACTGATTTGGAAGATTTATGCACATCGCTGATTTTAAAAATGTGGGTGGGTGGGTAAGATATGGCTTTCTTGGATCTGTTACTCGGCCTGGTTTTACTTACTCTGTATCATGTTGATTCTGGATAAAGCTTTTATTCCCTGTCATAAGCTGAGGCTGCTCCAAGAGCTGCCCAGAAACCCCCGTATGCGACATGAGTGCAATTGCCTTTCTGAGCCAAGCCTGCACCCTCACAGAAAATGTTATGAAGAAAACCTACTTACTGTTCTGCCCATAAACTGAATGTAAATTGAGTTTTTGATAATTTCAGATGCTGGAGCTGCAGTGCTCTGCCTCTGCCGAGGGCTTGCCCTGATTTTGTGCAGCCTTCTCCCACGCCGGTGCTGTGGGGACCAGCTCAGCGCTGGGAGCGGGTGCTGCAGCCCCAGTGCTGCGCTGGGCACCGTGGGCTCTGTCAGGGCACCTGCCTGTGGCTGGCTGGGGATTACCAGGCCAGCAAGAGAAGCGAGTGCTACACAGATGGGAAGGGAAATAGGCACAAAAATGCATGAGGAAAAGCTGTGTGAGACAGGCAAGGGGATGAGCTGTGAGAGATTTTCTCCGATGGGCTCCTGGCCTTGGCTCCTGGTCCCTGTCCCGGCACATTCGCCGGACAGTTTTAGACTGAAATCTTCAGCCTCTTGGTTTTCCATTCACCACATGAGGGCGGGCTGTTTCTAAATAAAATAATAGCAAGAAATCTCCAGCTCACACAGCTGATAAAATCTCCAGCCCAAGCCTCCCTCCTGCTCTGGGAGGGCTGGGCAGCGCAGCCCCATCCAGGTTTCATCCTCTGCAGTCCAGGGGGGCTGTGGTGGGCGAGGATAAATGTGCCCGTAACCTGTGTCTGCAAAATGCATCCGGACCATAATCACCCCTGCCCAAGGGAACCATTCCAGCGTTTGCTGTAACTATCTCACTGCTTCGTTATTCCTCTGGGCAAACTCCATTTACTCTAATGGCATTAGCTCTGCGTAATAAATGTCCTTTCTCATCAGGCTGCTGCCATGCCAGCCGCAGGTTAGTGGCGTTTGCTCACGCTGGCACCATGTCCCCCCGAGTGCAGGGATGCTTTCAGCAGCATCATGGTGCTGTCACCCAGTCCCACGGGGATTTACCACCGCGGTATCATCTGACTTCACGGCTTCTGCCTGCTGGCCGCTGCGTAAGTTAACACAGCTTCCACTGATTTTAAAGAGGACAGTTAACTGGAGGTTGTCTGATAGTTGTTAATGCTGCCTCTGACTCGAGTTATTCTTCTCCTTAACTCTTGGGTTTGTTTTTTTTTTTGATAGAAATGCAATAGCAAATGCCCAGTGGGAATATATGGTTTTAAGAAAAGAGCAATATGGATTTGTCACTTAGCAAATAATACTTACGGTTTTATGACTCGTTGACTTAAAACCAAAGCATGGACAGTTGGGGTGTCAAAGGAGGATGCTGAAGGCTTTGTGATGGGTGCCCTGGGCAGGAGCACAGGGAGTGAGGGTGGGGCAGGGGCTGAGCCGTGAGTGGCTCCAAGAAAAGTTCTCTGAGATGTTCCTCTCCAAAGCCCTTCTCAGTTGCAGTAACGAAATGCTTTGCTCTCGCAGACAGTGTGAGCAGGCAGGCTGCAGCTTATGGGTCTGAGGAAAAACTGCTCGCAATCCAGTGTTGGAGTAGCAAATGTCTGTTAACATGTTATTAGAAGTGACAGGACAACAAGAAATGAGGATAAAGCCCAAGCCCCACAGCGGAGCTATGTGACTGCTGGTGGGGAAAAGCCTACCAGATATTATTAATCTTAAAATGTCAGAAATGTCATAGTCACCGCAATAAAACACAAGTCTCTATTAGTTGTCTTGAGAACGATTCAGTCAGGAGACATGGAAACCCCCTTAGTGTAGCCATGTCCTGCTCACCAATGGCTCCAATAAATCTGTTGCTTTTTACAGGTTTTACAAAACTTCAGTTGAAGAAAAAATTACAAAAAACCCCAGAGGTGGCTGCTGGGGAAAGAGTCCAGGAAGATATTGGTGTTCGGAGCCCTGGCTGTCCTTTGCTACGAGTGAGTTTGTGCCATCCTGCTCCTGCTGCTTGAAACCCCGTTTCTGCCCAAACCCTGCCTACCCTCGGGGCTGTGCCCGCAGAGCTTGCAGGCGCTGTTGGTTTTAAATCAGTGTAGATTGTCCCAGTCAACTCCTCCTAATATGCTTCGTATTCGCTTGCTCTCTCAAATCATTTTTCATGTCCTCCTGTGTGAAGGATTTGGGAGAACACCTTGGCTCCATTTAAGGGTTTTATTAGTGTCTCTAATCTGGTTGAGCTATTGCAGGTCTGTGGGAGAAACGTGTCCCCGGGCACAGCCATATCATGGGCAGAGGATGGGGCAAGCAAACGCTACCTGCACTTGTAGCATCCCCCAGCTCTTGCTCATCCTCAATGTGACCTCCTGGAGCGGGGGTCTCTCCGCGGTTATGCCAGCGTGACAGCTGATGTGAGCCAAGTAAATCCCAGGATTGAGGCCGCTGGAGCCAGAGGGGATGCTGGTGCCAGTGGGAAGAGTGGCACTGATGCTGTTCCCTGACCACTGACAATTTTCTTCTTCATTTTTTAAAAAAAGGCTTTTTTTGTCCACCCAGATTGACATAAATAGTTGCTGCTGAATTGCTGGGCTTTTACCAGGATGGAAAGAGGTGGTTTCATTGGCTGCTTTGTTCTCACTATTGTGCGTGATGAGTTGAAGTGCAGCAGAGCAGCCAGGGAGGGAGATGGCCAGGCAGGCGATTTCATGCCTCTTGCCAGACCTGGATGTGGCCACTCACCCCTGGTGAGGACAGAGAAGTTATTTACCCTTGAAAATGCTTGTTCTTCTCTGCTATCATTCTCCCATGGATTTACAGGAGTAAACAGATGACAGGTCATGATGGAGTTTAAGGACTGAATTTGGAAAAAACAAGCCCTCCACGAGGGTTGTTATCCTACTAATAATGAGGGAGAAAGAAAAGGTGAGGGTTCTGCAACATAACATAAAGCCTCGAATCCATTGTGTGTCACCTGACAGCATGTCCCTTGTGGTCCCGGTGACCAGACTAGGACCTGCCAAGTGGTGTGTTATCCTGCAGCCTGTTGGCCACCAGTGACTGCTGGACAGACTGGAGCTGGCCAAGGAAATTCCTCACCCTTTTTGGCTGCTAATGAAATTAATAGCTCTTCAAAGGAAGGCTCCCTCTGTCCCCAAATCCTGGCCACCCCATCACCTAGAAAACATGGAGCACTAATTTGAAAAACTATTATCATAGTGAATAAACTCCTCTGCTAAATATGTAATCATGTACCAGCAGGCACAGAAATGAGCTAGATGGATGAAAAATGGTGATGGTGAGTATTAGCCCATGGCTTGCAGTTTGTATTGTACTGGTCCCAACAGCAACATTTCCACTGTTCCTTGTACTGGTCCTGTGGGCTGCTTTCCTGCAGTTCTTTGATGCCACTGTGTCAGGGTCTCTGATGCAATGCCAAGCTCAAATCCAAGGAAATCCAGAGCAAATCTCTTTGCAGAGTTGTGTTAGGTTGGTAGAAGTGGAGGAAAGATTTCCAGGCACTCTGTGGGAAAATCTGGCCCTCTGGCAAAATGCAGGGGCTGAATGTCAGTGAGAAAATTCCCACCAACTTCAGTTGGGCCAGGATTTGGGTCAGGTGGAGGCGGCTTAGAGGCTCAAAGCACTGATGCTGAGCCCAGCTCCACTGCCCCCATTTCTGGCACTGGAGCCCTGAGGACTAACCTCTATCTTAGTAGGGTTTAGCCACATTGAATCAAACAATTTTGTGGCGTGTCAGGTCTGCTGCCGTGGTTGCTGCAGGAGCTGAAGCACCATCGGATGCTCTGCAGGGTGTCTGAGCCGCTCTCTGGCATAGGTTATCCCTGCTCACAAGCTGCTTCCCCCCTCCTGTGGGTTGTAGGCTAACAGGTAACACGCTGAGATTTCCCCCTCAGCTCCCAGCACAATCAAGAGCTTGGGTATGGAAACAAACCTGCGTTTCTTTTTGCTAGTTTGGGAACATTGGTGACCTCTCTGGGTCCCTCTCTGTGGCTCCTTGTGCCTGGCACCAGCCTGAACTTAGGATGCTCAGCCTGATGCCAAGCACCAGGATCTGCTGTGCCACATGCAATGCTCTACTGCAAATCAGTTAAACTTTAAAATACTCGCAATTGAATTTTAAGACTCAGCGCTTTTCCGGATCTGACCCTGTGAACACAAAAGGCTCCTCCGGAATAGCATAAAATGTCCAAGGAGATGGACCAGCTGACCTAAGCTTTTTTTTTTTTTTTTATTTTATAGATGCATGACTATGGGGAGGAGAAAACCAAGGCAATTTCTGTATGTATTGTTTTCCAAACAGGCCAGTATTGCTAACATGCCACTCCTTTGATGACTGGTTTTAGTAACCATTTTTTAACATCACCCCATAATGGTTAAATACAGTAACTTCCCTTCAGATCAAAAAATCTATGGCACCGATGTCCTTGAGTACTTTGGGATTTGGCTTGCGTTCAGACCAATTCATAAAAAGCAGCTCAAAAACTCACTCAGTGCCAAGTCCGTGATGCTTCGGCTTGTTTTAGCCAAGATGGGTAGAAGCGATTTCACAAATCCTGTCAGTGCCGCATGGCTTGGGTGAGCTGCTGCCGGGCTGGTGCCTCTCGGGTCGTGGGGGCATGGGGGAGCCCCGGGTGCCTCTCGGACACAGTCCTGCAAACAGGGTGAGCTGCTCAGCCCTGCTCCTGGCTGGGACTGTGGTGCAGAGGGCTTTGGGTGTCTTGCCCAAAATGCACTGTTATTTCCTTCTTTTCCAGGCTGTATTTGCTGTCTGCCCATGGCTGTTGGCTGCTTTTTGGTGGCATAGAGAAGCCATGAGTGGCGAAGCTCCTGCCGGGATCCCCCTCTACATGTGGAGCCTTGGGAGACTCTCACTTTCCAGCTGCTCTATCAGCTTCTGTGGGGTCTCACCTTGTCTCCACCATCATACCCCCGTGACATGGGGAGATATTTCACTTAGAAGACATCAGATCAAGACCACAACAGGTTTTAGGCTAGGACATCCAGCCTGCTTTGTAATCAGAGGAAGCAAAAGGTGAAATCCTTGAATAAACCTTTGTAAAAAGACTTCAGACCTATAATGAAATACTGAGCCAGCCTTGGTTTGCTCTGCTATATCACAGTGAAGCTCTTGCAAGTCATAAGGAATGGCCTGAGGTCTCCATGGTAGTTACAGACTCTTCCTCTGTAAAGGCCGTGAGCGATGCATTTAGAGACTGTAGCAATCCAGTTGATATAGATATGGCAATCCCTGACCTGGCAGGCTGCAGCTATGGGCTCTCCATCCTTGAAATAGAGCTGCCCAGAGCAGGGCCTGATCCTGTTGCACTCCAGCCCAGGCAGTTGCTCTCTTTAACTCAACCCATAGAGCTCACGCTGGTTTTGTCCAAGCGCGTCCCGGTGTGGTGTTACGCTACCACATGCTTAAAAGCCGCAAGTGGTGTTAATTTAATCGTTATTCTGCGTTTCCAAAACAGATGTTGACATTTCACCATTGTCCCAGAATTAAATGTCAAGTTATTCCCATTCAAAACCATCACTGAAATGTTCAGGGATTCCATCTGCAGCTGTATTTATAGCTGCCTGCCTGCCTGCTAACCCAGCATTTCTAAGCAGGTTTGTAAATGGGCTGCGGTGAGTTCATCTGTGTACTAGAGAGCTGCCTAGGTTAATTAATTCCCTTTCCAGACATTCTAACCTATACAAGCAGGGCAGCTGGAGGGGTAGGTTTTCTATGAAATCAGTAATTATGCACATTGTGGGACCAACTTTTCGATTTCTGCTGTTGCAACCTGGAAAACAGAAGCAGCATTCAAGGAAAGAGCTGATGGGGGATGTGAACGATCCAAACAGGACAGATATAGCATTAATCCGCAGCAAATCATAATCCAAAATCCAGTGCAGAAACACGGGTGCAGCTTTATAATTTTGTACTTCTTCTCACTGCTCGCATTGTTTTAATTTCTAGCTGTGTCTCTGAAACCACTTTCCATGCTCTCGGCAGCTATTGAAGCACTTTGCTTTCAGTTGAGGGGTCAGGTAAATATCTCCATGCATCACCGAGCCAATATGTGTGCCGCGTGCTCAGCATTCGCCCTCTGATACCGAGTGCTGCAAACCATCTCATCAGATGCCAGCTCCTCTTTGCTCAGCTGGGGAATATTTTTTTATATCTTGCCCTGCTGCCTGGCCGAGGAGTAAATGCTAGTGACTGGGGGAGAGACAGCAGGGAGGTGGGATGGAGGGGGTTTGTTCTCATATACAGCCCCTGACCTGGTCTGAGCACTCAGCCCCTGGCATCACCGTGCTGGTGACAGAGAAGCTATGCTGGGTGGCTTCAGGTGGCCCCAGTGATGGCAAAGCTGGCACACTTCAGGATTTAGGGGGAACAAAGGTCCAGGTGATGTTAACGCCGTGCTCCATGGCTTTAGCTGCTGTAGGGTGTACACAGCCCGTCATTAGGCAGCCTAAAAGGCAATGTTTGCTGCCGGGTGATCTGCTCTTTGCATCCTCTGCCTTTCTGGAGAGAAACCCTGGGTGTGGAGGGGTAGGAGAAGTGTGGCTGGAGCCATTGGTTTGTAGGACATGTGCAGCAGAGGAAGAAGAGCTGTGTTTTGGAGCAGGGGACACTGAGGGAAGGAATCAGGCAGGCAAACCCTGGATTCTCCATCTTGTAACATCTTCAGATTGAATCCAGATGCCTTCAGACCCGTATAGATGGGTGAGGGGCAGATGCGACGGGAGGCAATTTGAACCTCTGCTGTACAGGAGAGTGATAATCCACCCAGTGCTTCTGATCTTGCAGATTATGAATTAATGTCTTCCCCCAGAAGACCTCAGATGATGACAAATACTTCCAGGAAAGAGACAAATTTCCTCAGCAGGTCTCAGTCCAACAGTGCCATGAAATCACCTGCAGTTTAGCCAGTTCACACCTGGCATGATCTGGGCCCTGGGGCTTCCTTATAAGTGTTAAAGCAGAAAATGTCCCTTTTTGGGGGGATGGCATCTTGCAGGGCATGTGCTGCTTTCAGCTGTATAAGGAATTGTTGAGATTATCAGTCAGAAGCATATCGTCCCTATTTCCGGAGAGTCAGAAAATGAACAAAGATGGGTAATAAGAAATAATTTGAGGAGGTTTTATTATTATTACATTTAGTGGTAGGGTTGTGTCTTTAATGCTTTATATGTTTTTTCCACACGAGATAGGTGAGCTTATATTACATAGCAAAAAGCTATTAGTTTTCTCAAAAGGTTGTCGATTTTCTTTCCAAATTGCTAAATTACATTTTCAATTTTATGAGAATGCTCTTTCATTTGTGCAAAATCCTGTGCTCAGATGGTTAGGCCAATCTCATCATGCAAGACTATTAGGTAAGCTAATTGGATCTGTCTTACTCATACATTTCTATCAGGAATATCTAAGAAATGTGGAAATCCATTTGGAAATGAAGGCGGCATCTTCATGCTCTCAGGACCTCAGAAATTTCTGGTGTTGCAGCTGCAGCCTGGGCACAGCCAGGGGGAATTAGCTGCTTTCCTGTTGGCAGCTTTGTCAAAGCCTTTTTCCAAGGTATGAACCTGACCATCTTCAGAATTGTCAGAAGCTGCTAAATGATGCAGTTTCCCTGTGGTATTTAACTGATGCTGGTCCTGGGAAGACGCAGAGACATCTCTCACACGGTTCATTTGGGCTGTCATCGACGTAGGTGTGAGGGTGACCTCAGCACTGTAACTGCTGATCCTCTTCAGCGTACTTATGAATTTATCTCCTCGCTACCCTAGCAAAGCAGAGAAAAACCATTATCCCCGTGTTGCAGATGGAGAAGTGTGGGATCAAGGCAATGAAGGAGTTGCCAAGGTCGGCCAGTCTGAAGGTATTTGAGATGGGAGTTCCTGCGCTCTAAATCCCCACACTTAAACGTTCACCTCTGCTTGCATGTCTTCCCTCCCGTAACACCGCATGGCCAGTGCTTAACATACTCAAGACTATCTGTGACTCCTTTTGTACTGAAGCTTTTCACTTGTAAGACTCCTGCCTGGATCCAGTCAAGGGTTTGCACACAGGCCGGCTTTGAATGGGGTCGCTTTGTGGTTTGGAGCCAAGTCATTTTGTTGAATGGGTCCCGAGAAGTCAGCTGCTGCTGGGCAATTTGCAGTGCCTTAGTGCTGTGCTTGCGGTGCAGCCCAGGACCTCTCTGTGGCAGGATTTCTGTTTAGCGCTGTGTCCTGCGAGTGAGAAACGGTCTGCGTTCCCTCGGCACTCGGTAATGCCTCGTCTGGCAGAAAGTCTGCAGAACAAAGTGAACCTTTTATGCATTTGCAAGATGCTTGCACTGGCAGAGTGCGTTGGTGTTGGTTCAGTGCTTTGTATCGTGCAACACTGAGGTGTTTTGCTCTTAAACTGAATGGACTGTCTTGTTGAATTGGGGTCGTGCTTTCCAGGGGAGGCTAAACCAAAGCCACCCACACTTGCCCTGTGACTACTAAATACTGGCCACTGACAGCACTGGGATAATTCAGTATAACTCTCAGCAATTCTCATTTGTGAGAGCAGTTTCTAGTAGAGCCAAACCTCTTTCTCCCTAAGATCTTTCTTACTTTTGCCCAGGTCACAAATGGGGACAAATCCCTGGCAGGCTGTGGGTAAGACCTGAATGCTGCTTGCTCCACTCCGCTGAAATCAGCAGGACACTTACTGCTGGCCTCAGAAAAGGTACAACGAGAGAAAGGGGGACACAGGGAGGAAAAGTCGCTTGGCTTAAAGCATGTATTGTTTAAATTATTCATTTTCTCCTAAAACAGCCCATTGAATAATACATTGTAGTCACTTTTATTTCTAAACTGCTTGCACTTAGACTGAGATTAAAATTAAATCCTAAAATGGCACTTGCACTCGGGTTCCTCTGGAGATGCCCATCGAGCAGTGCCTTGGTCCCAGCAGCTCTTCTCCCCCATGTTTTAAGGCTCTGGGTCCTGTGTCTGGGCAGTGCCAGCTCCAAACACTGCCCAGTCTGGTCCCCCACGCCTCCTCTACCGTGAGACTGATTTTAACAACCCCAGAGCACTAAAAATAACAAGCTTGGTCTTGTTTCTATTTGTTTTCTCCATTGCTGGCCAAGCCCTCTGGAGTTGTTTGTCAACAGCTTTATTCCTTCTTCATTAAAGAGGAGTTTTGACCTAATTGCACTAATCCCTGAGTTTATGGAAAACCTTTGAAGTGCCCTACACCAGAGTCACAAAATGGAGCAGCGACGGAGCACAGTGCTTTTTTCTCCATTTCTTTCCCATCCTGTCCCTGAAACATGCACATGCAGAGAGATTTCTGCGTTGGAGGAGAATTTCTGCTTGAGACACCCATAGCTCAGGTGTGGGGTTTTCAGTCTTATTTAAAGGACAGGGGGAGTCAGGAGAAACTTGCTTTGCTTCACACTTACCTGCTTCTCAATTTCTGCTTGATGTTTAATAGTAATACTATAAACAACCCCCCAAACCCCCAGAGAGCTGTTTGAGAGGCCTGACATTTATGCATTGTGTGGAGGAATAATTTAGCATTTAAAAACAAAACAAATCTCTCTATGTAAGGTGGTTCATTATTCTGACTGATTGGAAATGAGACGAATGTGGATGTTTAGTGAGGCTCCTTTTAAAAGAAAACTTCCCTTCTGTTGATATGCTGTCCTCCTCCGCAGAGGGGTGAAACCTGGCTGGGCGGCCAGCGGGATAATTAGTTGCTGTTTGGGAAATGCCTTCAAATGCGCAAGTGTTAAATCTTACTGGGGTTTTTTTATTCAATTATTTGGCTTGTGCAAGAAGGATGCAATCTTAATAGCCAAGTCCTCTGAGATGTAGTAATGTCCTCGCAGATGCAAGCGAGGATGCTAATAATGAGAAGCCCAATGTGTGGAGAGCTCTGAGTCGGGCCAGCCAGGAGGAGCACTCGGTTGGCTTCTCTGTGGCTGATGCTGGCATCACCTCTGGAAGGGTCAGGCCATGAATGCAGCTGGAAAAACCTAATCAGTGCAAGGTCATGGTCTCCTTGTGTGATGGGCTGGAGCAGGGACGAGGGAGCTGCTGATGGCAAGGGACAGCTCTGCGCAGCCCATGGGACCCTCACCTCCCAGGCAGAGAAGAGCTCTGGGACACAGCCAGCCACGCTTGGCATGGACACGATGTCTGTGCTGGGAGACCTGGAGCAGTAAAAGTTCAAAGAGGCCAAGAGAGCCTCTGGGGAACAGGAGGCACCTGCAGCAGAGAGGCAGATCGGTGTTGTGCCCCGCTGTGAGCTGAACGTGCAGCTGGTGAATGTCATGGCACTTCCCTGGCTGCAGGATGAGGCTCACAGCAACCCCACGAATCTGGTGAGAACTTGGAGAAAGCAGCTGTAAAAACAGAAGCTCCTTTGGTTTGTAATTTTTTCTTCTTGCCGTCAAGTGCAGTGACCTTTCCTTAATGAGAAAGAAGAGTGAGAAGCCCGAAAAGGAGGGAGGGGGAAGGAAGAAGGCACTGAGAGGGATGCAGCGAGTAACAGAGATGTCCATGCTGTTACGCAGTGTCTGAACCTGTGGTAGCCCATTGTTGGCCCCAGAGCCACCCTGTCGTTGATGGAGGCTCTTCATGCTGCTTCACATCGCTTTGTTCCAAGGTCTCCTCTTTTGCTGGGGCTCTGTAATCACTGGCTCCAGCAATGATTCCTGATCTGTGTCGGTGAGGGAGCGGAACAATGTGTGCCTACAATTTCTGGAATTACTGGGTATAAAAGTTGCCACTAAGTCACCCATACACTCTTCTACCCGCAAAGCAGCATTTCAGGAGCAGACTAACGCTTCTGATACCTTTGGAAGCGCCTCATTACCATGAGATTGGAGACAGCTTCTGCATGAGCCTAGCAGAAATATTCCTCTATTATATCTCTTCACAGAGTTTTTGCATATAATATTAAGCATTAAAATAATTTAATAAGGCATAAATCAAGTTTTACTGGGGTGCCACTGCACAGGAAAAAAGCACTCCTGGAAAGGCATCGTGGCCTGCTTTGGAGTGGGAGCAATTTATATATTCAATATATAACTTTTGTTGGCTCTGCTGTAAATCCCGTCTCAAAGCTTGTGTGCTCTCTGCATCGTGCAATGGGACTTCATCAGCGTGTGCAACCACACGACGCTTACTCGGGCCACCTGCTCTGCAGAGGTCCAGTCTTGCTTTGCACTTTGACTGTGCACCACATCGCCTGTTGCTTGCAGAGCTCGCTCTGTGCTGTTGAGTCTGTGACGGTGCGGGGAATCGGGAGTGCAGCATCTTTCCGGAGTTAATCCGGAGTGCCTCGCATGCCTGCACCAGAGCTGTCAGTCTGCTCGCTCTGTGCAGGGGCTAGTTCACGGCACTGCCCTGTAATTTTACATCGCAGCTCCCCCTGCGAGTGGGATGCCCATGGCGTGACAGCCCTGGGTTGGTAATTGTCGGCAGCGCTTTATTTTCATAGGTGAATGCTCTGGGTTGATCCCTTCTGGGCTGTCTCCTGGCAGCGTCTCTTCAGTCGATTAATCACTGTGAGATGATAAATGAAAATATCAGCTTGAGAAATGTCTGCGCTGTGCTCCCAGCAGAGGCAGCAGTGCACGGTGAATAGTTTTCTCCCATCTCTTCTGCTTTGATTCCCTCTGTAGAGCTTCGTCTCAAGCAATTCTCTTGCACGCAGGAGCTCCGCTAGTGTACAGCCCCACTCGCTGTGAGCTGAAGAAGAGATGGGAATTGCAACTTGGGCAGTGATGAGGAGTGCTACGAGCATTTTTCCTCCCTGATGGCTGTGTCCCATGACCAGCATGATCCAAACTCTAGCACAATGCATGTTTCATCCTTTCATGCCGTGTTTTGGGTCCTCCAGGGATGGGATATGTGTGGAAGAGCTTTTGACCCACATATGCTGTGTCTATGCATTTTTAGTTTTACAAAGGATGCAAAACTCCTCAGATAACCAGACCGTTAGCTGTAAATCTAGCTGCTCCCTGCAAAACCTGCATCTTATCACAGTTAAGTACTGGTTTGGAAAGATTTAGGTCCTGTGAAATATTCTGAAATTTCAGAAAGTTTTCTAAGCTATCGTGGGAGAGAAAACTTCTAAAACTCTTTGTAATGGAGGACAACCCCACCCCCCTCACCCCCCCCCCCCATGGCTCTGGGAGGCATTTCTGATGTGAATGTGACCAAAGCTAGTATATAATTACAAAAAAAGTTCCAGTTCTGAAGCATCTCATTTTTGGATAGGTAAAGTGATTTGTCTGGGTATTCTTGATGTACAGCTCTACTGGCATCTGCAGTGTCTCTAAGTGATGCATCTCTCCGAAGGCTTCACTGCTGCTGTGTGATCTGCTCCCAACAAACTCCAGAGAGCTAGTGATTTATCAGCCACTGCTTTTTGGGGTGAGGAAAAGGCTAATGCTTTATGGATGTATCAGCGTCCCTGTATGGCACATGGAATACAATATCCTGCCAAAGAGGGAAGGGATGTCTGCTACCTGGCAATCCATCATTTCTCCCAGTGCCCCATGGCAAATGTACTTTTCTTTTTTCCATCAGACAACATGCGAGTACTGTTATACAGTGAAGAGCTTCTCCCTTCTCCTCCTCCACAAATGGTTATGAAACCCTGAAAATGCAGCTTCTGCAAGATGGAGAGTAAGATGGAAAGGGTCATTTTGACAGGGAGAAGCCGTCATTGCCTGCAGCTCTTGGTTTCAGCAGGACACGTGAGATGTCAAGCGTTGCAGCTGGGCCATGGTCAGCACAATGGGATCACAGCAGGGATGAGAAAGCCTGGCCAAACATGCCCATGTAGGCTGCCAGGTATGTGCTGAAAACATGCAGATGTGTCAACAGATGCTCCAGGTTTTTTTCTTTCCTCCCTCCCCCACAGTGATTTCCTCCACCACAGGCACGGCTCAGCTGACCTTGTCCCTGTGGAGCTCATCCATCCCTTCAGTAGTGGAAGAGTAAGGGAAATGCGTTGATAACATGGTGAGTGTCTACTGGGGAGTATGAATCCCTCTCTTACATCTCTCCTTGGCGTTTTAATTGATTCAGGGTTTTCCCAGTGGAGAACTTCATAAGAGCATTTGATAAAATCAGCTACACATGATCCTGTCTCTCATTACTTACAGGCTTGAGGCAGGTAGATGATTAAGTGAAATTTTTACGGTGTGAGCAGTTGTAACAAGGGAAATTATCATCCTGGATGTGAGACAACGACTTGGCTCTTACTACATCTGCTGGCAGACAACTAACCCAGTGACTTTGCCTCTGATCTTGGAACAAGTCGTTTGCTTTCTCCTCCAGGACAAACCTGAGCTTGCTACCCTCCCACATTAAAAGGACAAGTCGTGTGGATGTGCAGTGCTCAGGAAAACTGCTTCAGACTTTCTTTGGGCTGTTGCAGTTCTGATGGAGGTGAGAGTGTCTGCAGTTGTCACCCAGGAAATGCCTCTGCAGGCATGGGGTGGAGAGTGTCCTTGGGGCTCAGGGACTTGCTTCTCACATAACTCCTTGTTGGTAAATAAACTTTAATTTTGCAGGGAGTCAATGTAAAGATCATTGACATCCCACTGTGAAGCTAGATCCAGTAAAGACCAGTACTGCTGTTTCCTAATTTGGTTTGAAATCTGAAAGCACTCCCTCATTTTAGCAGAAATACCTAAATGCCACCAATTTGGTGCTGTATGTAATTCTTTGCTATAATGGCATACTTGACAGTATCTGTGTACTTACCGGGAACAGTAAAAGCCTCCTGTATTTAAATGAAATACACACAGCAGGTTTGAAGATGAACACAGGAGATGCTTGAATGCCTTTTAGACAACAGTAATTCAGACCATAAACATAATATAGATTGCAATAGCGTATATAAAGGAGCGCTTCAAATACCAACCTTTGTGTTCTGCAATTGAGTGCAATTGATTCCTAACCTAAAGCAATACCGTACCCAAAACCCAAACTGTTGCATAAACATAACAAATCCATCACTGAATCAATGAAGGCGATGCAGAAAAGATACATTAACTATCCAGCACAACACGGCTCATATGAGCTGAGCCACGTGTGACGGTATTTCATGCAAGGAACTGGGAGAAATGAAAACACGTAAAGGATGAATCCTCATCGGTATCACTGAGTGCATGCATGCTTGCTCTTTGCTCTGCTGAAATCAGGCGCAATTTGCGCCGTGGAGCACCTGCTCCTCTGAGCAAAATGAAATTTCTGGATTCCTCCAAATTCCTGCAAAGCGGGACTTTTTGCTGCCCGGCTAATGGGAGTTTTGTCAGCCGTGCTTAGTAGACACGATAAATGGATAATAAATAGTGCAGTCTGTGGACAGCAAACGGCTCCGACAATCCATTAACCAACGAGAAATATTGCACATTCCAGCTTATTAGTCTCATATCCATAATATATTTTAACAATCTCTCCCTGGCAGGCATTTTCTTAGAACAAACACACAGGTTGGGCTTTAATTTTTCATCCCTCTTCAAAAATTCAGAGTGAAAAAGAGCTGGTAGTGAGCCATTAGTGGTAATCTGATCCTGTATTTGCTCTGGAAATTTTAGATTTTTTTTTTTTCTGTTCTTCTCCTTATGCTTGTTCCCTCGTTGTTTTTCTCCGCAGAAGCAGCAGCGTGAGGCTTGGGGACAAGCAGCGAGGAGACAGCCTGGACAAACACGGTTTTGGCAGTTTGTCATACGTGGCCCTTGTTTTTTTTAGATAAAGCCTTTTCTGCTTTAAATAAAGCCCTCCCTGCTTGCTTCCCACTTCATGCAGGTGCTTGCTGAGCAAGGAGCAGTGAGGGCCGAGTGCTCCTGGCTGGTGTTGAGGGTTTTTTTGCCCTGGCCAGCACTGCAGGGGGTCGGCGGGGGGTCCCCACGTCTCTGTGTCTGCGGGACGCCGGGTCCCACAGGCCTGCTGGGACCCTGCGGGGGCTTCAGCTCCGTAAGCGAGGGGTTCGCATCAGCTCCGGCTGGAAACCGGTGAGAAAACAACCTCTGCAGAGCATCAGCCTGCCCGTGCCTGGCTGCCCGTTTCCAGCGGAGCCCCCCACCGCCCCGGTACCCCGACCAGCGCTGGCCCCACGGCACCCGGTCTCTGCAGGGTTATCCCGGGCGTCTGTGCTGACCCGGGGACCCTGCGCTCAGCCCCGCTCCGCGTTGCTCCCCCTGCAGCGCCCCGGGGAGGGGGAACCCAAGGGGAAGGGGCTGGCTGCGGGGCCGCTCTCCCTTGCGGCAGAAGCCGGGTGTGTGTTTCAGACTCTATTTATTCGCGGCGCAAGACAGAGAACTGGCGCTACGCTGTACCCCCTCACAGCCCCCGCTGGGAAGAGGGTACGCGGGTGCTTCGCTGCACGCACCGCA
>NW_020799100.1:14978763-15028589 GCF_003259725.1 Athene cunicularia | reverse complement strand
TTTTTTTTTTTTTTTTTTTTTTTTAACTAAGGGAGTGTGAGCCTCTCCAGGTGGGTGGCTGTGCACTCCCGAGTGTGTGTACCCAAACAGATAGGTTTTGATAGCTGCGTTGGAGCTGCCTGGAGAACTCGGGTGCTGTTGTGTTAGGTTAAATACGCAGCAGCGAGCGCCTGCCCTGCAAAGCTTATGATCAAAGTATGAAAAAGGAAAAGATAACAGGCAAACGTGACAGGCAGGGGAGGCGCAATGAGATCATCACCAGCAGTAGCTGCTTTTAATAATGATGTGTTATGTTTCTCGCATGTCGCACGATCCAGAAATACAAGAGTTGCTTCAACAACAATCTGCTGCGGCGCGGGAAAGGAGGGGGACAAGTGGGGTGCCGAGGGCTGGGACTGCAAGGTGTTGTGTCTGCTGCTGCTGCAAATCCTTTGGTCTTTAAGACTGTAGCAGTGCCTCAGCTTACCAACAGCTGTGAGATCTAGAGAGAGCGTTCGGATGTACGCCCTGGTGAGAGAGTACCTGCCTGATCCCTTCCTATTCTTACATCCCTTTCCCATATAATTTGGGACTTTATTGCTTCCCTCAAACTAGCTGCAGGAGCAGCATCTCCTCTCTCTCCCTCCTGCAGGGCCTCGGTCTCTGGTCACTATGGAGGTAGTGCTGGAAATACTTTGCGATTAAATGCTTGCGTTGAGAGTTGCAGGGAAGGGAAAGAGCAGCTCTTCTCACCAATAAAAATGACAAATTCTGTTGTTTGTTTGTAATCAGAGAAATGTTTTCCCTCATTTCTGTGAAAGACAGTTAAATGTTTTGATCCCTAGGTAAATTTCCTGGAGCGTAATTTTACAGGGAGAGGTGATGGAGGGGCGGGCAGCCAGGGTGCTGCTGAGGCTCCCTGCAGGCTGTGCTGTGAGTGGTGAGGGGCTGCTGGGGCCTTCATGCTGCCATGTGGTCGGTCCTTCCCCAGAAACTGGTGGCCATTCTGGACTGGGCTGTGATTGCAGCAGGTGCCTTTGCCCGGGCACCTTCCTTTCCCAGCAGGGTTCAGGTTGCTGGAGTTGCTCAGTTGAGCTTTTGCTCCCCTGGGAGCCCCAGCTGCACCCCTGATACTCAGGAGTAAGGAGCCCTTTGCCTCTCTGCAGAGCCTGTGGGTACTGGATCAATATCTCATAACAGGACTGGTGTTTCAAGTGAATGCTTCCAGCTTGTTATGATGATAAAGTTCCCACATATCAAATCGAAAGTGGATTTTACATTTGCCTAAGTACATAAACTTGATCATAATTAAAGCAATGACTGCTTGCTTATACCTTGGATCTGACCCATCTTGCATGACTGTGTAGTAATTACACTTCAGAGCACTCGCTTCTCCTAGTAGCAGCTGCATAAATCTCTGTAATAGAGGAACATCACTCAAGGACTATTTTCTAGGCTTCTGTTTATTGCTTTTCTTCCTTTCATACATCTGCCAATTAAAAAAAGTTTTGGATTTCCCAGCCACAAATCACCACGGAATCAATTCTGAGAACCTTTGTCTATAGATCATATCACTCTGGAGAAACAGGGGGTTTAAACAGCTTATTTAAAACATGGGGCTTTTTTGGACACAAACAGAAAATGATGACTTCTGAAAGCCACATTTTGCATTGTGAGCAGTTGTGGCTGAAGGTCTAAGTAGAGGAAATGCTGCTGGGTTTCAACACGCACCTGAGAGATGTCCCAGAGCTCTGTTTCATTGGATCAGGGGTGCATGGGCTGAGGAGACACTGTCAAAGTAAAAAAAAAAAAAAAAAAAGAAGCAATTCTGATAAATGTGAGGGAAGTGTCGTGCTGTTTCATGAGCAGTATTAATGTTCTGGGAGTAAGCTAGCTGAAAGCGTACATCAGGCAGCGAGCAGAAATTTGGTCTCCTCTTGTCCTGCCACCCAGGGACCAGGTTTTTGTAGCTCTGGAGCACGCTGTGGCACGCTTGGAGGTGGGGAGCAGCGTGACCTAACTACTGTCAGCTGCAGCTGACTGTTTGGAGTGGTGGGAGGACGTAATTCATGGCAACAGTTTGACTGGAGCTAGCTTAGAGGCCTTGTACTGGAGAGGAGCGACGGCAGGGTGATGGCAGAGCGCTTTTCATAGGGTTTTCAGAAGTTGAGACTTACGCCAGCTCATGAGCCAGCCTGCGGTTCTGTGCTGGAGTAACTTCCTCAGCTGTTTGCATTCATTAGTAACTATCTTTTTCTTACACAGCCTGTCTTGGTTTTCTTCCTCCTTTTGTCTTTTCCTTGCATAATTTCTCATGTATAAAGTCACTTGAATTTCCATTTTTTTCCTGGTCTGGTTTTCTCTCCTCTTTGCCATTTGAATTTCTCTGTGTTCATGGTGATGCTCTGGCTAATTGGGTTGATGAGTGTGGGTAGAGGGGAAGGGGTGAGTTGTTGTCTTGCCAAGACAGGGAGAGGGGGTGGCTGTCTCTGCCCTTGATTGTGTGGAACCTGAGGAATACTTTTCTCTGTAGAAATATCCGCCAGCGGGTCTGTTTCCTCCTCCCACAGCAGAGTGGCTTCCAGTGTTTTGTTCATTCCCTTTGACAGAAGCAAATATGGATTCCCTCTAAGAAGATAGAGGATATCAACCTTTTGCTTTTGGAGTTGAGGTGTAAAGCTTTATAACTGGCTGGCAGACTGTGTCAAGCTTTCTTCTTTCTCTTCTTTTTGGCAACTGGTGTGTGCCAACGTACAGTTTAGAAGTGGAAAATTCCAACTCTTCCCACTGGACTCGATGTACCTTTGTTCATGAGCTGGTTCCCTTTGTACTCCTGCTCTTTTATTCTGTTTTTCCTGAGTGGGACTAATGATACTTTTCCCTGTGCAGCCTTTCCGTTTAGCTTAGCATGGTGGTTTAAGATCTTAGTTTACTAGATAATTGAGTTTTCTGTTCTTAATTATTTCAGGCCTGCAAGTTGCTCTCTTGATAGTTAAGAGAGCAGGAGCAGAACCCTAAAATTTAGTAACCTCCCCAGGCAGTGGTTTTATAGTGAGATCATTAATTTTATTTTTTTTTTCCCAGGGGTTAATTTTAACAACATCCTGAAGAGTGTTCTTCCCAGTCTTTTGAATGGCTGTAGGGTGTGTGAGACTGTAACAATCATGTATGGTGAGTGGGTGCCCACAAATTAGCTCCGTATTTTTGATGACAGTACTGTTGATACATTTGTTAGGAGGAAACTCTTACTCTGTAAAAACTCTATTCTCTCCATTACTACGTCTTTTAAAAGATGCGGTGTTACAGAGCGTTGTATTTGTGTGGCGCTCATCTGGCCAACATTGCAAGACCTGGGGAGGAATCCAGAGTCAGATGGCCTTGTGAAACACAAGATGGAATAGAAAATAAAGGATAATTAAGGAGTAATAAATATCCTATGTAGTACCCATACTGTTCCATCTTTAATCACCCATTGAATGATGTTGGTTTATAATTTATATCTCTTTAATTAGGTTTTAAAAAGATCAGCACTTAACCTGGGTTCTGAACAGTTGCATTTCCTTCCCCCCCCCCAAATGCTGAGCATTAAAAGCCAGCGACAGATGCATGACTCCCAGTCACATAATTTAAAAGATTTTTAATGAAAAAAAAAGTATTGAAATAGCTGGGGGAAAATCCACTATATTTAAAGGCTGAATCACTTCTTTTATCTGTTTAAAGCATGATGTTGACTGCAAAACAATTAGAGAAAGAAAATTAACCTAAAGCAGCAGCTTTCTTAGGGGTAATATTAACAAACTGATGAGCTAAGAGAATGGGGCGAAGCCCTCTGACATTTCCAGACAGCAAAAAGCAAAGGGTGCTGCTGTACGGGGTGGCAGAGCCCTTGCTGCTGTACGGGGTGGCAGAGCCCTTGCTGCTGTACAGGGTGGCAGAGCCCTGCTGTCACATGGGCAGGAGACTGCAGTAATGTAACATTAAGCAGGGACAGGTTCTTATTTTGGCTTTGCCTGGAGTAAATTTTGTGGGAATGTTAATCTGATTTAAGCTGCTGCTGGATCTGGGTGGGCAGGCTGGTGTGCCCCAGTGGAAGGCACGGCTTGTCTGCCTGTATCTGATGACAGGGCTGGAGCTATCCTGGGATGCTTAAAATCAAAGTACAATCCTTCAGCCTCATGAAGGAGTTCGCAGCTGGCTGCAGATGTTCTCAAGGGTTTTTTTTGACATTTAATCCACTGAAATTATTTTCACTTCTGCTGTACTACCACCTATCTGTGGGAATAATTGTACATCAAAGTCAAATTTAGTGCTTTAAATTCACCGTTACCTGGTCTTCGGTAAAATTTCCCTGTGTCAGAAGAAGGAAGAAGAGGCAAAGTGCTGCTGAAATCACTGCAGCTGTAGAGATTAGTGCTGTCAGATAGGAGCGTATGCATAATTACTGGAGCATTTACACTGCTGTTCCCCAAGATGGCATAAATGGCATGGTGCTCTGACAGCCTCCGTGTGCCTGTGGAAGGGGCCGCATCCAGCTCCTCGCCCATGGGAGTTGGGTGTTGGAGGGTCAGGCTCCTGTCCTTAGCATTGCATCGGTATCGCTAGTCTTGCAAGGCTTGGTATGTGAGCATCCAAATCCAATTTATTAAAACCGTTGGAGTAATTCATGGGACACTCTCTTTCCAAAAATGAATTTGTAATGATTTATAGCAGAAGGAGGAGATTGTTTTCAAGGGCTGAGGCTGGCATTACGAGGTGTAATGGCTTGAAACTTTAAGAAAAAAGGGAGGGTGTTGTAGGTTGGGAGATAAAAACCAGTCTTAACAGTAAGGCCCATTAGGCAGTGGAATGGGCTTTGCTATCTAGCAAGTCAGAGCTATCACTGGAGGTGTTTGTGTGAAATAAAATGCTTAGAGGGGGTGGATTGGGGAGTGGGGGGCGTAGAATTTGATGACTCACAGGACCTTTTCCATTGCATTTATGGAGCCAGAAATGTGTGGCAGTTTAATTCATGTTAGTGTCTGGTCTGTAGGCTTGTGGTGTGTTTCCAGGCATTCGTGTCTCGGCACCCATCGTGCTCCTGGGGCATGCATGCTTTATACAGCTCCTAGAACTTGGGGTGCAGGATTTGGGTCACCTGGGTGGTGCTGCAGCATAAGTGCAGAAGAGGGTCCTCACAGCAACAGCATGAGTAAAACCCCAGACATATTTCTAGGTCAAAAAGCACCATCCCAGTTTCATTGGTGTCTGCTGGGGCTGGGGTCAGTGGGGTGGGTTAGTGGCTCCTGGGGGACTGGGGTCCTGGGCATCAAAACCTCCTTTCCTTGCTGTTGGGACTTACAGATGGGACTGTTTGAGTCTGCTCGCCACCTGGGAAAGCCATATACGGAAAATAGCTGGCAGATGGGAGTCAGACCCCCATTCCCCAGCCCTCTGTAACAACGCTCTGTGCCACGAAGGACCTTGTCCTTGGTAGCTGGTAAGAGCCTGTCCTGCCTGTGTTGACCTGTTGCATTTACCGTGACATTTCTGGTCACCGGTGTTAGTTGGCTATCTCTGTAAAACGTTTTAAGCTGTCAGAGTTAATTCCCAGGCTTTTTCCTCCTCCTCCGTGATTGCTCTGCTACAGCATGTGTCTTTATACTTCACAAAAATAAAAATCCATTTAAGGGGACAAATTGACTTAATTGCTAAAAAGAAGGATGGGATGTGAGTGGATGACCTTGCTGCTTCCTATCCCTGGCTTTAACTTACACAGATCTCTTAATTGCCAACTCTCAGATTTTCTATATTGGTATTTCCATTAATCATGGAAGGCTTTTTTTAATAATTTGAAATGTGTCCTAATATAATAAATGTAGGAGGAAATAAGCTTTGTATTAACAAGAAATTTATGTCTGTATTACAGTGTTAAAGGGACCATGCTAAACCTTTTTGTGGTGTAAATTGACTTGGATTTGACTTTAAAAAACCTCTTTAACTTGCTGTTATATAACGACTTATCATTAATGCAGTGTCTTGCTGTTATGTGGTTTTATGGTCCCTGTTATTTTTTTGTTGCATGAAATACGTGTCACTGCTCTTCTGGAGTGGGTTAGTTCACGAACCATTGAGCCTCAATCTTCAGATGTCAAAGGTGCTGGCTCTTCGTTAGAGGACTTGATGAAGGAATTAGTGTTTCACATTCTGCTTTGCAGAAGGAGAAACTGAGGCAGCAGATCGAGGTGCAGCTGGGATGGTGTTGTGGGTGCAGCCTTGGGCTGGGCCTCTTTCTCCCCCTTTGCCATGCGTTGTTTTGCAGTGACGGCAGAACTTGTACTAGTTAAACTCCTTTCTCCACGTGAAATGCACGTTGAAGTGTTTCGTGGTGTTTTTCCCAGGCTGTGCCGGGGAAGGGATGGGGCTGGAGGGAGGAGGGTTTCTGCTGTCGCTGCTCCTGAGCCCTGACAGCTGGTTTTCCCTCGGTGGTGTGCATGACTCTTCTTCAGAAGGTACACGATTGAACTGACATTAATATTAATCCTGTTCTTCTAGAGTACACTTACAAGAGTGACTTTTGACACTTTCTAGTAATTAGTGAGAGAGTGGATGTGATAAAAGACTTTTAAGGAGAGGAGAGGGGAACCTGGAAGGATGTGTAATCCTTCCAGAGCAAAGGTGACCAGACTTGCTTTTATTGAGGAAAAAAACCTCTACAGCAAACAGTAAGGCAGAGCGAGGGCTGAGGGGTGTGTGGAGCCTTCACCCTGTCTGGGCTGTCAGTCACTGGCTTGGGGACTGCTTCCTAATCCTGGTTCTGGGCAGTGCTGAGCCGAACAGGGAGCAGCTCCTGCTCTGGGCATAATGCAGTTTGGGTGGCAGACACTGAAATGGGAGGTTCTCGCTGCTCTCTGGCCCTGGATAGCTGTTTTTAATGGAGTTGTTGCTTACCGTTTGTTTCTAGCAGCAGCATCAGATTAGATGTGTGTTGCATGATTTGCTTTGATATGAGCTTGTTGTTCTGCTTGTGTTTGTGGGGCCACAGTTCGCTATTGAAAGTTGATCGAGAATGAGACTTTTTTGTTGCTGCTACTTCCAGCTCTTCTGTTCGATCTTCTCCTGTTGTCTGAACCCAAAAGATGAATTTTTTTTCCCTAGATTTTATGTATCACTTTTAGCTAACAGCACTTCCTAAAGTTGTCTACTACCTCCAGGAGTAAGAGCTTTGAGAATGGTTTGGGAATGTAAAAAACACAGTTTAGCATCACTGACCTGTGCTTTGAGTTACAGCTTGATGCCAGAGCAAGTAATGTTCCTCTTGCCTTTGTCCCCTGTCTTTCATACCGTTCTGGTGAATGGATGGAGGTGATGCCCATGTAGTGGCACCTCTGCTGCTGAAAAGGCACTTGCCTTTGGCTGTGCTGAGTGCGTGCCTCGGGACCCGTCCCTCTGCAGTGGGACTTGTGCACCTGAAGAGATGGACCTTGGGCTTCTCCTGTTGCAATGGAGTAAGGATGGGATGGTGAAATTGGTGGGAAGACTCAGGAGATAGGTACAGTTTAGAAGTCTGCACTAAAAAAAAAAAGTCATTGTTGTGCTCTCCTGTTGTTACTGTTATTTCTGGATGTTACTGTTATTTGTGGATGCAAAAAGATGGAGATCGCAGACAAATAACACAGCTGTTATTTGTTCTTAGCTAGTGTTAAGTCTTCATGCACATTACAAGCATATCCTGCGTGCTGAGCTACGTGCATTGCTCTGTTCATTGTAAAGCCGCAGCTTCAAATCCTGGCTCCTTTTTCCATCTCCCACTCCATCTCTTCTGGCTGCCTGCAGCTCGTCACCGATATGCTGGTAGGCATGCAGGAGATAGCAGGGCAGTGCTCTGTGTCACTCTGTACCGCTCTGCTCGGCACCAGAGCATCAGTGGATGGAGTGTGTGGGAGCTTAAGCAAGCAGCGCGCTGGCAGGCATACACAGCAAGCTCTCGGGGGCTATTGCTCAGCAATCCTGGCTCTGCCTTATCAGTCTTCTCCTTCGGCCAAGCTGCTTGCTCAGGACAAATTCCAGAAATGTCATCAATTTGCCCAAACAGTAATTGTGGCAATATCAGCGTACGGAGTTGGTTTCCTCTCCGCTTCCAGCAATTCTACCACCTAATGCAAATTTTCTGCCCTTCTTGTGTCTTTCTCCAGGGTCGGATCTGCAAGTATGTATCCCGAAGGGCTCCACGTGCTGTTCGAGGAAGATGGAGGAGAAGTACCAGGCAACAGCTCGCCTGAACATGGAGCAGCTTCTGCAGTCAGCCAGCATGGAGCTGAAGTTCCTCGTCATCCAGAACGCTGCTGTCTTCCAAGGTGAGCGCTGGGGTGCTCTAGGCATGTGGCAGGAGGAGGAGGAGGTGCTTCTGCTCCTCTTCCTCAGCACCTGGCAATCAAAAGTGCAAGTGGCTGGAAGCGTTCTGTTCATTTGTTTTCATAGGTTTGTATATATTATATATGCTTACATATGATTAATACACCTGGTTTGGTATGATGGCTGCTCTGCAGGGCTTGTCCTAAATATTCCTGTAGCTGAAACAGCAAATGTAAATTTAAGGACTAAACCTCTTCAAGTGCAAATCTAAAACAAAATGAAAAAAACACTTCTCCAGGAATTAAAACACGTGTGCGAGGACCATCTTGTCTGATTCTGCCAGTCCTGAAAACTAGGCTGTGGTAATATGATCTGGTTGTTACTCCGGTGTAATGCTTGGTAAGCATCTGACTAAAATGTGTGTATTGATTATTGTTATCCACTGGAAAACAAGGTTGGTTATTCCATGTGAAGGTGGGTAGAGGCTGCCTCGTTCACGAGTGCAGTTGCTGGTGCTTGTTGCTGTGGGGTATTGAGTGCTTGGTAACCTGATGCCACACTATATGGTGGCAGCTCTCTTCATTTTCTAAAGATAATGGGATGTATTGTCTCTTTAGCAAAACTGATCTGTGACAAATATTTTCTACTGTGGATACACACTAGTTTGTGTCACTTAAATACATGATTTTTTTTTTTTTTAGGGCTTTTACACAAGCAGAACTTATTCCATCCATGGTTAATGTGTGGTGAAATGATTGCTTGTTTGAGTGCTCTCTTATCGAGGTTCTATCATTCTATATTAATGGCATTTTTGCCTATATTTAAAAAAAGAAAGCATGAGCAGTCAAGCGTTTTTTCCTCTGTGCTGATATTTTTGCAGAATAATTGATTTATTTTTATTCATGCCTCACTAACAGCAAGACCCAAAGCCTGCTGAAGCCTGTGGCAAAGCTCTGTTCTGGTCTACAACTGACTGATGGTCTAATGTATTGTTTTTCTCAATGTAAGATCAAATAAATTGCTGAGGAGGCAACAGTGTATTTTTCACAATACTTCTTAATTCGGTGACCATTAAGCTCCAATTCTGTTAAACAGAATGGAGTAAAACTAAGAAGAGATTGGTTTCCTAGGCATTGGAAATGTGGACTAGCTTCAGAAATGGTGAATAACCCAACTGGAATACAAAGTGTCTGCTGCCTCCTCCCCTATCATTTGACAAAAAGAGCTTGGCATTAGAGTTTTTATTGTGTGTAGGAGTGATGCCCTATGTTACTACAGGTTTTGCATAGCAGAGTTGGGTACTCTAGCTATGAACTTTCTGCCTCTTCTGGAGAGAATTGAATCACTTGCTCTGATTTTGTCCTTACTCTCTTGTGATTTCCATCCTAGCCATGAGAGAGCCCTTTCCCTGTGCAGGATTTTTGGAGCTGATACTACTCTGAAAAGCTTTGGTATGCAGAATTGCTGTTCTTGGTGGTGGGGAAGAAAAGCGTTTAATTGAAGAATTCCTGACCACTTTTACTTATAAAAAGCTCATGACTAATTTTAAAGATCTTTTGCTCTCCCATTGTAGAAGAGGAATTCGTAGCTGGAACCACTGAGGAGCTCATTTTAATTACCTCGTATAAAGTGTTTTGAACGTTGAGGGGTAATTCATTAGTCTTTGAAAATCATGTACTTTTATTGTCTTTACATTTAGTCTCAAAGTCTGTAGAAGAACACTTTTAATAGGTGGATCTTTTCATTGCTGCTTGTTTAAGAGTATTTTGATGGCTACAGTGTCAGAAGCTGTTCCAGCTATAGAAATTGCGCTTGGACCCAACATACAACAGTCTGATTTCTCATTTCTTGCCCCTGCTTATGGTAGGGGACAGGCTTCTATCTCAAGACATCACTAAGGGAGCTGGCGCTGGGGGGTAGTGTCTCGAATCGATGTTTGCTGTTTGCTTCCTCCCACATTGCCACGGTATATGCTGCAACAGCTGGCTGAAGGTCAGAAAACTTGCTGCTGCCCTGGCACAGCTGGGGAGCGTAGGATGCCCGTCTCAGGGGTGTGCCTGGGGCTGTGCAGGCTGCATTCAGCTATGCGGGTGATGCTGAAGCCATCGGGGAAGAGCCACCCGTGACTGCTGTTGGAGCCCCTGGGGTCCCCGAGCATGTCCTGCAGGTCCCGCTCCTGCTCCCACGTGGTGTCTCCTACACGAAGCCAGGGACAGATGCCCTGTGGCTTCAGGAGCTGGGACTGCAGGAGCGGGCCAGCTCAGCAGTGCCACTCTCGCAGGCATGCTCTGGCAGGGCAGAAAGCTCTCTGCGTGTGTCTTGCATTGTGTCGGAGCCCATCCTGCACAGAGGATGGGGAATTGTACTGCTCTCTAGAGCGGGGTAATATGTTGGTATGGAAACATGTCCTAACCACTCATATAAAAACCACAAACGTGAAATCCGTCAGAGTTAATTTCAGTATCTTTAGCCTGGGATCTAAAGGGACTGCTAGTCTGACAAACAAAATCTCACCCAGATGTTATTATTTTGCACCAAATTTAATTTCTTCCTGCTGAAACTGGAGTGGCGTCTCTGCTGATAAAGATCAAGGGAAATTGTCTGGCATTTACAGAAAATCTCATCCAGGCCTATCTGTTACAATGTTCACTTAGCAAAGTTTATTAGATTATTAGTTTTAGACCCTTGGGCTTTTTCTTTATTGCAGTTAAGAAGGAAAAATCCCAACCAAAAAAATCCTCTCTCCACTAAATTTAAATGGTACAATTAGCTCCTGGTCTTATCTTACAGGCATTTCTTTAAATTATGAAGATGATTTAAGTAGTGATTGAATCCTTTGGAAACTTGCTGCGTTTGACAATGTTAAAATGGATTGTAGCTGCCTTGACTGGAGTTAAATCTTACTCTAGGATTGTGAGGGCAGGTTTTTTCGCTTTCAGGCGGTGTATCTGTGCTGGTGTCTGCCCGTGTGTGTGCCTTCTGGCTCAGGTTCTCCTCTGATGGCAGCTCTGATGTGTACCGTGATGCTGGGCTGAACCACATCGCTTCAGAACTTGCTTATGTGTCTTTGACAAGTAGTATTTAGTGTTGCTCTGGGGTTCTCATCCAAACTGGTGAGTTAGTGCAACTAACCTGCTGTGGCAAACAGCCAGAGCCCTGTCTACAGTTTGCTTTCTCTCATCTCATTCTCCTACCTTAGATCTTGGCTTTTTTAAGGGGTGTTTCTGGTCCTGCCACTACCTAATCTTTTTCTATTAAAAAAAATCCCAAACCTAAAAAAGCTCTCAACAAATCCTACTGATTTCCTAAATATTAAATCTGAATAGCTCAGTTTTGTGGAAGGTAAACTTGAACAGGAAAATACCATGTGGGGGTTCTTGTTCTTTCCTCCTTCCCTCACTGAAGAGCTCTGTTCCCTGGGGTTGGGTTGTGTGCATGTTCATCAGTCTGATGCCTCCTGCTTCCTAGGTTTGGGAATTTGGTTTTGAGTGATCACTTAATTTCTTGTCCTGCATATTATCTGTGTTGCGCTGTGGATAACAAAATTAAAGCTTTAGCAGCTGCTCAGAGGCAGCTTTCATGGTATACTCCTCCTAGTTCTTTGTCCAGGGGAAAAGGCACTTTTTTTAAAAAAAGTGGAAAGACTGCAACACAATTAAGCACAGAAGGACCCTCCAAGGGAAGAGGAACATCTGCACCCGTTGCTTTGTGTAGAACTCGCTAGTAATCTTCCCCCTCCAGCAAATATGAAGCACAGGAACAGGAGAGCTGACTACTAGGGGCTGCTTCTCCAGGAGTAATAAATACAGTGTGGTCCTAGAGAAAGTTGCTTTCACTGTTTTAAGTGATTGCTCAAATAAGCTATCAGCTGGATGTCACGTTGCCCTTCTGCAGCCTCTTCTGTGGATGCTACTCAAATCCTGGAACAGCCTCTTTGCGTGGTGCCAACGCCAGGCTGTCGGGGCGTGCTGGTGGCTGCTCTGCAATCTCCTGGCAGCGACGGTGAGTGGGTTGGAGCCACCAGGGTAGCCGTGGTGTAAATCCTGAGATGCACCATATGACTGTTTCTGACCCTGAATCTAGCCACCCTGCTGCTTGTGTGGGCGCAGGGCTTGGTTCCACCCAGTTCCCAAATAACTCCTGCGGGGCTGCAGAGCTTCTGGGACTTTGGGAATGTGGCAGACAGTGGGAAGGCAAGGAGTGCAATTACCTGAACTGGCAAATTGACTGGGGTGCCGCAGTTGAATCCCCCTTTTTAAAAGCCTGTAGGCCTAAAGTAAGACCTCATCAGTTCCCTCTCAAAGGCAATGGCATTTAATCTTCTGCAAATGGCAGCTGAAAGACAAAAGGAGCTTTGCTGGGTACCTAAGGGGAGCTTGCAGGGGCTACAGAGATTTGAGGGGCTTTTGGGATGTTTGTTTCAGAGTAGTTTCTAGGAAAACCGTGATAAATCAATATGGGTAAACCCGCCTGTACATGTATGGTATTCTCTTATTTGTGGGAGAATCCTGTTTCTTCCCCCCTCTGGAGCGGAGCCCTCTGTAGTTCTGGCAGAGCAGGTGGCGTGGGGAGGATGTCTATTCATCTCCCCTCGCGTGCTGCGGTAGGATAAAGGCAGAGATGTAACTCTTAGTCCTACCAGGCAGCTCTGAAGGCTGTAAATCCTCCATTAGGCATAAATGCAGCCACTTTGGTTATTTACACTATCCATTCATATCTGTCAGGGCTGAAGGCGGTTTTGACATTGAAAGCTTCTATCAGGTTATCTTTAATCAGTTTAGAGGCACCTAAGCCACAAATATATCAAATAGCCAATCCTAATGTTGGAGTCCTCTAAAGTATGACTGAATTATTTATTTTGTTATGATGAAAATGTCTGGGCTTTATTGGGTTTTCTTTGAAGAACTTGATTCTGCTTGAAGTCTGAAAGATAAAAGATCAGCGATTGTCTCTCCAAGTTTCTTATTCTGAATCCTTCAAGGCTTTTCATTTTTCACGAGCCGCTGTTCCTACTTTAGAGTCAAGGTGAGGGAGCTGAGATTTCTTTTATTCTATTAAAGAGGTTTAAGTATATAAAAACTTACCTTTGTTAATTATGCCTTGCACGGGTAAATTCAGGATGCACGTGGCATCCATTAGGTGAGAAGAGATAAGCTGCGTGGTGGGACCTGTTGGATGTTAATCACCGAGAAGGGTCCACTGATACCAGTGCTGCCCAGCAGAGCTTGTGTCTTATTGTTCAGAATAGTTTAATGCTCCAGCATCATTAAGCCAATTAAGTCTGACAACACCATAGGGTCTTTCAGGTGTTGGCATGGGAAGAGCCTTGGATGGGCTTTAGCACCACGCTGTTCTGCAGACCGCTGTCACTGACAGTGTGGGGAGGGAGGGAGGAGGCGGCGATACGGGGCAAGTGGAAGAAGTCTCTAGCTTTAAAAGTTGATAACTGTTTCTGAATGTGTAAAGCAGTGGAGGTGAGAGGTGCTGAGAGTCAGGAGGTCTTGGAGTTGAACAAGCCCTGCGGAGGGGAGATGTGCCCTGGGGACCAGTGGGCCACAGTTGTGATGTGTCCGTGGGTTCAGATGTTGAAACAGAGTGCAGGTTTGGATCACTGGCCAGGATTGCACAGCTTTTCTATGCTGGAGAGAAGTGATTACAGTTACCTGAGTAAATGTAACAAAAAAAAAAAAAAAAATTCATAGTAGTAGTCAACTGTGATATGAGTGAGGTGGTCAGATTAATAGCTGCAGGTGTGTTGTGAGAAGTGCACTTGAAAATGTGAGCTCTTGCTTGTGGGCTTGTAAAATATTAAGCTGACATTTAGAGTGAACTCAGAGAATGAATTAACTTTTGAAAGAGGAATATTAAAACTCTAATTAGACTTTACAAGTAAATAAGCACCACAAATAGTATCATTCCTGTTCCTAATTAGTCCTCTGCTAACTGAAGGCTTGCTGCATCCTTCTCCGATGCACCTATCTCCACAGCGGCAGTTCTCCCTAAAAGCTTCTTGTTTTGTTGTTCTAATTTTTTACATTAACGTGTATTATTTAAAACAGGAATTGTCTCTCTGGGTCAATTCAGGCTACTATTCTGCCTTTGGCAGTGGTTCCTGCCAGATGTTTTGGATGCACAAAGTTTGCACTGGAAAACAATGGTGATACATTTTCCAGGTTGATAAAGATGTTCTAAACCGATGATTACAGGTAGGTGGAAAGAGCTGTCTGCATAATGAGAGATCTCCAGTTGTCAGAATTGGTCTAGGGAGGTAATGTTTCCTTTCAAATAACCAGAACTTATTGTTCATAAATCACAGTTAATCTGTTTATTACACTAGCATATGAAGCTGGAAGTCTGAAGTGTGCTATAATGCTTAGCTTTAGGAGCAGAGCTGTAATAGTAGCAGCAGTTTCAAATGATTTGAAATTGGGGGATCAGCAAAATGCAGGAGTCTGTGGAGGCTCTGGGCATTAAAAATGACTGCTGAGGATTGATGAGTTTCTTTAACAAATTGTAAAATCCATCATGCAAGAGTTAGGGCATGAAACTGCCCTCCTGAGCCACATAAACCATGGGTTTGGAAGTGTTGCATGACAGTGCACACTACTGGGAAGGGAGATTTTGAAAGATGTTTGGGTTTGCTTTTGTTTCTTCCTCTTGCTGCCTGGAGTTTCAATGCCAGCACAGTGTTGGCATGCAGCTCGCTAGGCTCTGGGTGTGCTGGGTGGGTGCTCCTTGCGATGCTGAGCCTAAGATATGAGGCTTCCTTCTTGCTTGAGTACCTCTCCCCTGCTTCAGTCACTACCATAGTGGTCACGTTTCCCTCGATCTTCCAAACTCCTGGTGCATCTTGGACAGCTTTGCACAGCCCTTGCTCAGAGCTGATGGAGAGCTGGGTGTGCATCTCTGGGGCACTTCCTTACAGAAGGGAGATCGTTGGCTCTTGCTGCTGTTTGCCTGCATCCCCGTTAGAGCTCTGCAATACACACCCACACCGATGGCCTCTCGTGCTTCCATCTGCATCTCCATGCAGCGAGGGCCCCTGTGGGGTCCCCATGTTGGGTATCCATAGGTTTGCTGCTGTAGGAAGAAGCTGAATTGTGCCTTTTGTAGAGGGCAAGCAGCGACTCCCTGGCATGTCCATGGAAGAGTGAAGTGTGTGGTAGGAGGTAGCTCCTGCTTTTGGGATCTCTGTGGCTTGAGGGGTGCAGCCATGAGGAATTGCATGTGGTTGAGATCCCTTCCCTGTGTCTTACCTCTCTTTATTTTTCCCCTTCAATTAAATACTGCTGATGCCCTTTTCCTCATCGGTGAAATGAGGCTTGGAGGTTAATAGGGGTCTTTTTGTAACTGCCTACATGCTGCTTCAGCAGTTTTTAAATACTGTGCTTGGTGTCTGGGCTATAGAGGTCCCCAGTTCAAAGTGTGCGAGGAATTTCTGGATAGTTGCGGACCTGCCTTCTGTCCCCTGCCAGCACTGTTGCTGGTCTTCTGCTGTGAAAGGGGGTGGTCCTCCCCTGCTTCTGAGGGACATGGGGAGGCATTGGCCATGGGCACCCTGGGACTGCTCCCTAGGCAGGGCCATGGCCGATGCTGCACCCACATCCTCTTAGTGTTCATGGTGCTCTGCTCCGTGGGAGATGTGGACCTCTTGGATGGGGAGGTGTCTGGGCTGAGTCTCTGCAGGAGCATCATGGCCTTGCCCAGAAGCCTGCAGTGTCTCCTGCAAGTCCTCCACATACGTGTCCCTGCACTGTGCAATGTGGTGGTGCTGCCTCCCTCCCATCTGCTCTGAACCCGTGCTGGCAAAGCATGATCCTGCATCCCCTGTCGGAGTGTGAATTGGGAGATAACCAGGGAGCGAGGGCTTCTGTGTTCCTCAGAGTCTTCCGCTTCTACAAGTAGACTGTTTTCTGTAATTATCTTTTGAGCTGCAAGTTATCATCTTTTGATAGTTCAAGTGCTAATATTCTTAAAATGCCTCCTAATGCTGTAAAGCAGTCAAATGACATCTTTCTAGCTTGCAGTAGGATGATATAAATGTTGTGTCACCCTTGAATGTGGTATTTATAGAACTGCTTGGTGTCACTGAATTTTTTTGTTTTTTCCTTTGTAATTCCAGTACAGAAACGGGTATGGTGGCATCTTCCATCTTTTGGCCTGAAAGGCTAAATAGAGTCATTGTCATTGTGCAAAGTGTTTAAAAAGCAAACAAGAGCTAGTTTGCATTTGCTCAAGAGGAAAGGGGGGAAGAAGCCAGCACACAGCAGTAAAGGCAGACACTGTCTCTGTAAAGAAAACATTTGCTAGATTGTCATCTATTTTACTTTTAAAGCAGCAATAAGATATAGCGATAAAATGGCCAATGGTGCCTTTCATCTGAAGAAAATGAACTCTTGCTGAGCCAATTAAACTGTCAATACACTAAGGTTTCACGTTCCCTTGAGCAGACTGGATCACCTCAGGTGTGTTACTCACTCTGACTTCACCACTGATGTGAAATCAATTTTAGCAATTTATAATCTTTCATTTTACTGTGAAAGTATATTAATCTGTGAAAAACACCACTCAAATAGTGAGGACAGATGAGAGCTCTCTATGTGAGTGTGTATAGCTGGCAGTGCCTCTTGGATTATCTGGTATGTAGAAGCCTGTGTAACTTTTGGACACGCTAGAGGCACCTACAATCCAGTTCTCAAGCTTTAGGCTTTATCCTTAAAATATCCAGTTCTCAAATCATGGGAGTATTTTGGTCTAATTTTTCACTACTCCACTGCAGTACTTTGAAATAAGCCTTATTCCTTCAGCCCAGAAGAGGCATGCCTTTCCACATTCTGATATCACGAGCAGCAGAGAAGCGAGCATGGCAGAATCATAGTATGCACTGCTCCTTAGAAAATAAAGCAGATGCATCTAGCATGGATGGTGGAGGGATGCTGAGGGATGTGGGATCTTCCCTGTGTTTTGTTTCTGTGGCAACAGTATCTAAATGGGTTTAGGTTTTCCTCCTGCTGCTGTGAAGGGGATGCAGGCTGGACTGTGTCCAGTTCAGACCATTGTGCTCAGGGGAGGTGTTACCTGGAAAGCCCCTTACATCCAGTTACGCTGGGATTGCTGTACCTGGCGCAGTGTCTACTTGCAGCCCTCAGAGTGGAGGTGTCTGTGCTGTGAGACACAGCACCATTGCTCTGGGGTCACCTCATTGCTTGTTGTGTTGGCCATTGCTTTGGGGTGACCTCATTGCTTGCAGCATGGACAGTGTTCCTCTGAAGTAGGCTTTATTTTGTCATCTTCTTGGGTCTTCCGTTGCTTTATGGGTTGTCGGTGGATACTTGGTGCACCTCAGAGAGATGGTGTCCCTGTGGTGGTCCTTTCTCTGCTCCACCAAGCAGAGTGTGCCAAAAGGTCTGCTTTTCTCTGAGGGGCCTTGGTAACCTTATGGGTTCAGGCAACAAGGGTGAGTGCCTACGTAGTGTTTATTTACGAGACTAGTGAACCGAGCTGTTTAAACATCTCATCTTCCTCTTAAAATGAAATCTCAGCTTCAGGAGCGCTGCGGGTGTTGGAGGATGGTCATGTTGCTGCATAGTGGCCATCTCTCAGCACAGCAGGGGGGCATGTCCTGTCCCCTGAAAATATGCTGAGTTTTGGAGTTCTTGGAAGAGTCTTCAGCCCTGTTTTTGCCAGGTAGCTGGTTTGATGGGTCTGTGATGCAGTTTCTCCACTCAAGTCAGCTGTGACCCTGAGGGTTGAAGGGAAACCTCCTTTCGTCAATGGTAACTTGCCTGACATCAACAGCGCTGGAAAAGCCCTGACTGGGAGATAGCCCTGAGGGCATGTGTGTGTGGGAGACTTGCCTAACAGGGAAGAAATGCCTCATTTTTAGGTTGCTAAAGGTGCGCTGCGGGTCCTCTTCCTGTAAACTTGATTACACAGGCTGTTGGGAACCTGAGAGGCTTTGGCATGGCTGAGTTTCTGTTCAGCTGCAGTCCTGGGTGGCTTGGTGCTTCCCAAACATTGACCAAAGGTCTTCTCGTAGTTTCCAGGACACCCTTAAACTTTTGGTTTTTCCCTGCAGCAGGGTTGGGTCCCGCAGCAAAGTGAGTGTGGCATTGCAGGGTGGCAGGAGCAGGCTGGTGCCCAGCAGCTAGGGCACGTTGAGCCTGTTTGCTGGTTCAGGTCTTGCAACAGAGCCGAGTGATAGCAGAGTCTCTGCTGTCTCCCGTGCATATAGCTGGGTTGGGCTACCTGGAATTTGAAAGCTGTGGTTTACCACGTGGCAGGCTTTGCTGAAATAAAGTGACACCTTGGCTGGACCCTCCAGCTGTCCCTCTGTGGTATTGCTACCTGAAGCACTTCTTGGGATGAAACATCAGTATGGGCTGCAAGGTCCTGAGTGTGGGAGTTGTGTGGGTGTATGAGAAGCTTTGCTTTTGAAATGAAAGCTCTTGCACATTGGCTGCAGAGGAACGTGATTGAAGTGCATCTCAGAGACAGATCCCACCAGGCGGTTGGAAAGAGCCCCGACCCTTATTAAGCTTTGGGAAGGGATGGCATTTGTCTCACTAGTGCCCAGTGATTTGTCTCGCTAGTGTCACTAGCAGTGCTCTCCCCAGCTGAAAATAGCAAGGCAGTAGTTACTGACTTGCTGCCTTTGGGCTTCTTTTTAAAGCCATTAAGAACATTAAACCCTTCTGCCTTTCTGATGGGCCAAACATTTTTTTTTTTTTCTCACAAAGGGAAAATATTTTTGTGCTTAGTTCTCATCCAAAAGGCTTAATGATGCTGCAGTTGATTGCTGGTCTTGTGCAACCTGTGGTGGTGGTGGTGTAGGGGTGGAGTCAAAATCAATTCCTGTTGGCCCACGATGAATTCCGGAGTAGGTTGCAGTATGCCTGAGAAAGTTTTCAGCTCTGCTTTGTATTGTAATTAGTTAAACACTGCTACAAAACGGAATTTGGTGACCAGTGATATGAAATGACTTTTTTTCCACCCTTCCCTCTGCTGTAGTGCCTGGAAGTGTCATCGGTAGGATGGTGATAACTTGGCATACTCAGATCTTACCCTAAAAAGGCACAGGAAAATACTTCAGGGTGTATTTATGCAGTGAGCTGAGTAACTTTTGATACTGGATTTAGCAGTGGTTAGATTGAATCTGTAGCTGCTGCAGTGTGCACGGCTGGCTTTCTTTTTATGGTTTGGATGTGATGCTGGACTGGGTCTGTTTGTCCCATGTAGCACTGGTGGGTCAGAGCTGGACAATTGGGTTTGCGCGTGGCATTTGGTGCTGCACCAGAGAAGAGTGAAAACTCTCATGGATGAAGGAAAATGCACTTCAATGAAGTAATACATCTAGGAATCAATGCATTTTTTGTGGCAGATGAAATGCAGGAAGCACTGCATATTTCCTCAGATAATATTTAAAAATAATTTTAATTGGAAAAAAATCATCTGAATGTGTGCTTAGGGGGGAAAAAAAAAATCACATAACCCTGTTAGTTAGAAAGTGAAGATTAAAACCACCAACCCTCTGAGACAAGGCAAAACAAACAGTATAGATCAATTGTAAACAAATTCTATTGCTGATTAGCTCTTCCCAAATTTGTCATCTTCAGGTCAGAAAATCTATGTCTGAGTGTCATAAAGAAGTAATTTTAAAAGCAGTAGAGAACAGTAAGGCTGCCTCTAGGATTACAGCTCACAGCTTTGGAATTCACCCTTTTTGAAGGAAATTGAGTAACAGATTGCAGTAATACAGCATATTTGTATTGGTCAAATTCCTATTGTGACAGCAGTGAAAAATGATGTTCCTTTTTTTAGGGAAAGGAAATTAAATAGGCCTAGTAATCCATGTAAGGAGATTGTCTTACACTAAAAGGGGAGGAATGTGAAGGCTAATCAGATCAATGCATTCTTTTGAATCTATCTCATTAAAAAAATAAAATCAAATTGCTACTGAATTTCCCTGGAATTATATTGAAATGACACAGATGCTTTTTACTGCCCTTTTAATTACAAAATTATTTCAATCTGCTTGAGTCTCCCGTGTAAGTGGGCTATCAACTGTTCTTAAATATTGGCTCATAAATTCCGAATAGTTCTTCAAGTGGAAGAAATAGTATTCCTGGTCCTTCAGCTGAGTATGCCAGCTCAGATCATGGCAGGATGAGAATTACCATTTGTATTGGCAAAATCTTCACTGGCTAATTTAGGTGCACAGCTTCCCTTTGGAAGAGGCTTTTAAGATTGTTATTTATGCTGTTGTTTGTCAGGGGAGTGCTCAGTCTCTGATGTCCGGCTGCACAGCCATGATTGACCTTCTTATGAAACCTTTGGGAATTATTGTGTACTTAGAGGTTTTTGAGATGGCCTGAGAGGGATTTTCACATGTGGTGTAATGCATTTCCCCCCGCCTTGGATGGGTAGAAGTGGGGCTAGGGTGCACAGCTGGTGAATGGTTCTGCGGCTAAGCCTCCTCTTGTGTAGAAAAGAGATTAAAAAAAAGTTAAATATAAAGTCTTGTCTAAAGAAAAAAATGACCAGCAGAATGCTGAATCTCTTGCGCAGCATTTCTTATGACTGAAATGTTTACTATAAGGAAGAGTTGGCTCCTGCTGTTAGTGCATCAGTAAGAAATATTGAAAACATGTACTATCTTTTTTTTTTTTTTTTTTTGGCTGAGGGAATAGCAAGGGCCCAGTGCTGGCTGAGTGGTGGTCCTCTGCTCAGCCTCTTGTGGAGGACAGGGTGATAAATGGTGGCTCTCCTGCTCTTTGCAGAAGAGCTGTATGTGCTGGTTGGAGGAGGGCGATGCTGGACTGTCAGGCTGTGTGTGGTGCAGTTCTGGTGAGCGGGGCACCGCAGCCAGCTCTGCACAAGCGCTGCCGTGGGTGCACGCGAGCAGTATGTGTGAGCCTGACCCGTGACTGTCCCAGGATTAGGCAGTGAGCTGGTTTGGGTTGAGGTGAGGGGAAGGGATGGTTACTCTTACCTGTGGCTCTCCAGGAGGATGGCATGGGTGCTTGGTGAGCTGTGTGCTGGGCTTTACCCTCTGTAGAAACCAGGGGGACAACAGGAGGAGGATGGCTGGCCTCTGGACTGGTAGGGTGTTGCTGTGGGATGTGCTGGGGGCTGAACACTGGGAGGCTTTTCAGGTGTTTGGTGCATATATGAACAGCCCAGCACCACTCCTGGTTTGCTGTAGGTTCACATCTGCCCAGCTGTGCTGGGTTCCTTTGGCAGCTCCCTGCTGAGGGTGGGACCCAAGATGGGGCTGGCTGAGATGCATCCATCCTCCGTCGGCTGGCACGGAGGGGAAAACACGTGTTGCGGTGACCAGGAGGTCACATGCTTACTGCAAGTCGTGCGATGCAGCGTTGTAATAAATGAAGAAAGTGCCTGTGTTGAAATGGGTAGCCTGCATTGAAAAGGGGAGGAAGGTCTGCTTTGAAGAGCACTTGCACTCATGTAGCCTTCGTTGTCCTTGAGAATGTGCTTTGTGATTTCTAAAGATTAAAGGTACGTTTCCATACAGAGTAGCTCTTCCCATCTGCGTTTGCTGGGAGATGGCACTTGTGTGCTGGAATTTGCAGCAGCTTTAAAGCTGGAGGTGATAAGCTGCTTTTTTCCATCACTTACTTTGTTCATAGGCTGTTTGTTTAGATAACGGCCTGGAAATGATATTAGTGACCCTGTACATCACATTTTGCTACCAGTGAAGAATAAGCAGTGCATTTGACATTTGGGGAAATGGTTTATTTTCTAAGGGATGTGGTTCAGAATCTACTTCTTGAACTAATGGACAGTATAATGCTATTTTTTTGTACTAGGTTGCATAGAGTTTTACCTTGAAGATGCTCTGTGAAGTGCACTGCATTGCTAGTATTAAATAAAAGTAAATGCTTCACATCAAATGAGAAGGCAGTCTTTGAACTGGTGAGAGGTTGAAAACCATTTATCTATCTAGCTTGTGATGCTTCACTGTGACATAAGCACGAAAAATAATTAGGCTCACTGGTAAGTAAATATTTGATCCTGAAATGTATCTTCAGGATAGAGCTGGGAGAAAGTAACCTCTTCAGATGCACATTGATTGTTCTGGATTTGTCTCACGCCAACAGCTAACTCATAAAATTGCATTCAGAAAGCTACATCACAAGAACATTATTGAGGGTGAAAAGTTTATGAAGGTGATGAACCAACCAGGCAGCCGCTGCAACCTCAGCTTGGTTTCTTGTGTCCTGTGCGTTATAATACAGCCTTTAGTTATAGCATCGTGTATTTTCCACAAGCTTCTTCCCTTGTGTAAGGGCACTGAAAAAATGTCCCTTAATGAGTCATTTTCTTTCTCCTTGTTGTTTGATGCCTGATTTGTAATACTTTCAAATGACACTTAAGGACAGAATTCTTCAAAGTTTTCAATTGCATGTGAATACTTTACTTTCATGCTGCTTCATGATGTTCAGCGCTGAGTAGCAGCAAGTTTCTTCCACAGACAGAAAAACCAAAATTCAGAAGGAGCCTAATTGCAGCATAGCAGTAGATGTTCAAGATAAAGGTTTTGGGTGTGGGTACAGCCTCTTTAGTTGACACTGGCTTTGTACACTCCACGACTTTTGACTTCTGGAGTTGGCAAGCCGAGGAGCTGGAGGAGCAGTGTCCACCTTCCAAGTACTTCAACTTTGCCTTTAAGTTAAAAAAAAAAAAGAGCAATAATGCACCAAAACCTGGTCTCTCTTTTTAAGAAGGTGGTTTCAAGGTTGACAACAAAAATTTCATATCTTATTCTCTCGCCAGATACAACAAAAAAAACGCAACTGCACCCCCAAACTGTGACAAAAAAGTTCATGTTTATACAGACTTTCACAAAATCCTGTCAAAAGTGGAGGTCTGTTTGAAAGTCTGGGAAATTCTTTGGCTAATTAAAGAAAAGGTCAGCAGGATTTTTTACTGTAGGCAAAAAAAAGATTAATCTTTCTCCGCTGCCTTGTTCTCAGAAGCAGTCAAACCATTTAGGCTGAAATCAAAATTTGCCTGAGGCAGAAAAAAGGCATGCAAAGTTGCAGTCCAGATGGCTAGAGCCTGGCAAAATTATAGGTAAATAGAAATAGGGTCTAAAGATCAGAAGCATTAGGCAACCGTAATATGCAGGGCTACCAGCTCTGCCTGTAATCAGTTATAATGTTTAATCCCGATGTCTGCTGCAGAAAGTTACTCTGCTGTTCTGAAGTGTGATCATTGATTCAGAGACTTGGGACTCAAAAGCTGTTGTTAAAGTGAGTTTGTTCAGTATGTGAGAGGGCTTTTGATCCTCCGTATGTTATGTTGGGAATGTGTCACCTCCTAACAGCTAGATCTGTGTAATACCTGCTGTGGTCATGCAAACCTTCTCAGGGGTCCATGGGGCTGTTTTCTTGTAATCAGTGTGTGTAATAGATAAACGTAACAAACCTTGTTAATAAATAAATAATCATTTTCAATTTATTACTGATTTGCTGATCATAACAATTTTTGTTTTGACCCTGTAAAGGGATATGCTTTTTTTATTCATGTTTGCAATGCTGCAGGAGTCGGTGTGAGCAAATTGAAGTGTGTTGATAATTCTTAATGGAAGGCATCTCAATATGATCATTTTAAACTATTTGGAGACTAATCTAGCAAGAGAACTTAGTTTATGGGCTGAGAAATGATCACCTGTACAAGGACTTGACTCTAAACGTTATGAATATGCCAGAAAATGTTCAGAGTTCTTTAATGTGCTCGGCGGCGAAGAGGAGAAATGGAACAAGAGAAGAAAAAAAAATGCAATTTTATCTGTACTGAGTTGAGCCTGTTTTAGGTGGCAGGAGCTGCATAGAAGATGCTGCAGTAGCCCAAGTCGAGCCTGATGTCGCCCTTTTGTGGAGGAAGAGCTGCTCAATTCTGAGTAACACTGATCATGGTTCATGGGGCAATAAAAAGTGGAAAGGCCACCAGCAGGCTGGAGCAAAGCTTCATTTTTAAGCTGTATCAAAACCATGCTTTTGCATTACTCTGGGTTGGAGCTAATCTGCCCTGTTAATACCAGGTTTTGGTACTAAAACTGTTAGCTACACAAAATGATGAAGTCAGGTGGTGACCTGAGCCCTTCGATCTTTAGGGCTGTAAAACTCTTGTGGAAGGGGGACTGGTGTCTTCCAGTGCTGATGTCCTACATGTCTGAGCTCTTCTGCCAAGGCTCTCCTGGGGAAGCAGCGATATATCTCCTCTTGTGTTTTTGTAGAGGTCTGAAAGCGCACATAACTCACTGTGATATATTTGAAGGCTTCGGGAGGAGTGTTTTTGCAAGTATTGAAGCTAAGGTCGCTGTAAACCAGCGGCAGCTAAGCTCAAGGGTGAAAGAGGACAGAAAACAGGACCCCTGTATGTTATTTCTGAAGATGACCTCCTGCCCTGTCTTGAGTGATGCACTGAAGGGAGGCTTAAGGGATCCCTCTGAGAGACAAATAGAGTCAACATAGCACTTTTCTTCCACCCTCTTTATAGAAAATTATAATTTTGGGTTGCTACTTCTGCATGCAGAGGTGTCGGAGAAGGACTTTAAGGCTGATTGGGGATTGAGGATCAAGTCTTGCCTCCCTGCTCTCCTCCAGGCTTTGTATGCCCCCTCTCCAGGTGAACATCCAGCTTTTCAGCCCACTCCCAAGGCAGAGGCACTTGGTTCCATTCTCCCTGTATTTTAAATATTTGCTTTCTAACCTGCCAGTGGCTAATACTGTTTAGCTCCCTGGCCCCCCTCCCCTCCTCAGCTGTGGTTGCTGCCTCTGTTCCCTGTGGAGTGCCCTGTCTCCTTCTCCCAGAGTGAGATGGCTGAGGAGGTCATGCACTATTAATGGGAAAGCAGATCTCTGATTTTTGTTTCTACTTATGGACTCTGACATTTCTGATGTTTTCTGAAGTGTAAAATGTTTCAGAGAAAAGAACAACTTGGCTTTTACTGAAAAATTAATTATGTTGGCACTTTCCCCTTTGTGGTGGGATTTTGTTAGAGGACAAAGCCACTAATGTTAGGGGGAAAGGGTGAGATGGTGAAAAGAGCAGTAATGTTAGAGAGAAAACCTGCATTAAGGTAAAAGGATCTAATTAAGTGTTTGCATCGTTTCCTGTTAATCAAGTCTTAAGAAGGCATTACCTTCTGTGCACTTACTGTATAGAGCTAAAGTATACATCCAAGTTTATCTTCTTTGTAATTAGAGGAAAGACTAATTTATAGTTAAGGGGCTATGACTTTCTGTGCTCTTCCTCCACTCCTCTCAATGCAGAGATACACCTCGTACAGCAAAGCTCGTGCTGCTCCTTGCATGCTGTTCTGGGAAGCTTGTGGAGGTACAGGTGGGGAAAACCAGTCAGTAGGCACTTCTGAAGAGTTAGCGGTCCAGGAAGAAGTACAAGGGGGAGGCAAAATACCACAAGGCTGTCGTCGATCCTTTCTGACCTTTTCAGTGTTGGTTTTCTTCTTGTCCTTTGAAAGGAAGGAATCGGAATCATCAGGGAACCTCAGTTTAGGAATAAAGAAATGATGATGCGGGTCCTTGCTGAAATCTAGGATTAAGGGCAACTTGTCCACCTGAATGAGTGACATAGCATTGACTTATAAATACACAGCTGTTTGTACCCAGCCCCTGTAAGGGACAGTGGTGCTGTTGTGTCTGATCTTTGCTTCTCTCTGGGGTTTGCAATCCAAGTGTAAAAGAGGTGACAACAGTTGAGGAGAGACAAAAAGGGCAAAGAAGCAGATGTAATGATGAGCATGTGAAGAGCTGTGGTCTCAGGAAAAAAAAGGTGGGAAGGAATAACCCGAAGGCACAGAAATAAGTAGCTTTGCCCGTGTTTATGGTAGCCCTTCAGGTGCAGTGAAGCATGGGAGAAAATTAAGTAGTCAGCCAGTATATTCAAATTTCTATTTTATTTCTTCAAATGGTCTTCAAGAAGAAATGGAGTTTGAATATGGGCTGATAACATGAACAGAAAAAAGGAACAGTTATTGCACTCAGTGTGCTTGGCCATTAGTATTCTATTAATTTTTCCCCAGCTTCTAATGATACGAAGAACACTGGATACACTTAAAAGGATGCACGTCATTAAAATGATATCTGACAACAGTTCCTTCACTGCTTATGATGCTTTTGATTGTTAATATAGATAAGATGTAAATGATCAGAATATAAAAACTCCCTTTTGTCTTTCTAATGTTTTCAGCTGCCTATTAAACAAATTATATGGGAAAGCAAGTAGTCTGTTACTTAGTACAGTGGTGTCACCCAGATACTTTGAAATGCTTAATGACATAAAATGAAGTGTCTTTCGTTTGTTTGTTTTCCTACTAATAATGACATTTTTAGGCTAAGTCATAGTTGCTCCTTCAAAATGCAGTTGTCTTGTCCTCACTACATAATTATATATATATTTTTTATTACTGTCTTGCAGAGAATTATGTCAGGTTTTAAATACACTTTTAAACCCCTGTAGCAGAGGGGTGGCTTTCCTGTACTGTAACGCAACGTGGCATAGAAATGTCCATCTCATTATCTATTTTGGGGTGTTCTGTGGTCTAAAAGTATGCAGAGGATGCCATGCAGGGATGATTTCCTGCCCAGGACCTTACAGCACGTGCATTTGTGAGGTCTCTGTGGCCTGGCTTTAAGAGGTGCAGGGGAATAGTTGGGGATTACATCTGTTTTCAGCCATCTGACTTCTTTTTTCGGTGCTCGCTGCTGCATGGGGTCAGTCTGTAGGTTTTGCTTTCTCTGCCTCTCAACTTGCTTAGGGGAGGAGATGGCAGCTGTTCACTGACTATAGGAATAGGGACTCTAATAGTTGCTGGCCACCACCATGCATATTAATAGCACGTATAGGTGCAGCTGAACACTTTTAGCAGCTTTGCCGATGACCACGGTTCTGTTGAAAGGTTCTCTGCACGAAGGAGGTTTGGACTATCTTGACTGAGATGCTGTTAGTCACTACAGCTGCAAAACGTGGAAGTGTATGTTTATTGGTGCACCACTGGGCTTGCTCCTAACTGGGTTGCTTTTGTAGACAACTTTCATTCTGTTATGGGGAGCGTGCTTTGTTCCTGCTTGAGTGTTTTCATAGCAAAAAGTCTGTTCCTTCAGCCCCAGAGCTGAAGTGTCTGGCAGATGCAGGTGTACAGTGCTGTCATGTCCCTGGTTTTGTAGGATGTGCCCTGACTCCTCCCAGCTAAGGATGTGGTCCGCAGCTTTTATGCAGCACGCAGCTGGTGCCTCGCACAGCCCCGCAAGCAGCGAGGAGACCCGTTCTGGCTTCTGACCTCTCTTAGAGGTGCTGTCTGCCCTGCCCTTTGGCAGTGGGCTGGAAGTCTCTTTCTGCAGTGGCACTGACTGCTCTTCTGCCAGCTTTGTTGTAGTTCTGCACACTTCAGTCATGAGGCATCTTGTACCAACCTGTCCTCTTTCATACTATTTAAAAAATTTCACAAACTCGAATACGTTATTACTGTTGCAAAGGCCTGCTAATTATTTAAAACCAAAGGTTAATGAACAATTATGATAAGGGTTGTATAATATGATTGCAATAGCTAAATAATTTTAAAAAGCAGTTTAGCGCGTCTGTGACGTGGTGCCTGGGGAGTAGGCAAGAGTCTTGTTTTAATCACTTTAATAGCAATTTTAACAAGCAAGGTAGTGTAGCAGATTGAGGGTTGTTAGGGAGCGCAGTGCCAATGGAGAATTCAATCGGATTAAGGGACCAGCTCAATAGACAGGAGCTGGTTAGCACTAGCTGCGGGGTGGGAGGTCAGTGCGCCTGGGCTGCCCAGTGTTGCTTATATGTGGGGCTGCAAAACTGGCTGTGTGTAACGGAGAGGGGCTGGACCAAGATGTGAAAATCATGGGTATTTCTAGCTACCTTGTGCAGCCCAGTAATAGAGAGCATCCAGCTGCATGAGGGGCTGGCATAAGACTCATGAAAGAGGGTTTTGCTTGAGAGCACCACCATGGCCAACTGCATTTTTGGGGAGAGAAGAATAAGCAGCAGAGGTGTGGGGCTGAGTCGGGGGCTTGTCAAAAGCTTCTGCCTGGCAGCAGTTGAGAAAGAAAGCATAAAATGCTGCAGCAGGGTCTGGGGTCTCCAAAACGGGCTGCTGGGGAGCCTCAGCACCGGGTGAGAGCGGCTGTGGGGCTGGTGCTTGGTCAGGGACCAGGACATGGTTGGTGTGATGTGTCCCTTGGGCCAGCTGGAGGGGAAGACCCTGTGCAGGTACCACCAGTGGATGTGGTCAGGGAATGAGCTGTAGCTGTAACTGGGAGCTGTTTGTTTTCCAGAGCATGTGGCAGACCTCGGTCATCCATCTGCTGCTGCTGGTGTTTCAGCACATCGGGACATTCTCTGTGTTATTTGTGGCTGCCCTGGGGCACTACCCAGACTTGCACTGAGATGGCTGTGTTGCAGGCTGCGGGGACAAATGCTGAATAGCATGGTGTAGTGAATAGTAGGGAGGCAGATTTGAGGTTTTCTTGTACAGAAAAGTGCCAGATTCTTCAAACTTTAAAATGCTGCCTTGAAAGACAATTCTCTGTCTCTCTGATTAAGGTTAGATTTGCCCTTCTTGATGCAGTATTTTTGCATGCAGTTCCCTGAAGCATGGATGTTTTCTTTAAGGAAAGAGAAATACCATCTGCTGTTGGGCAGATATAATTGGTAGCTGTAAGGTCAGGTGCTGATGTTTTCTTCTGCTTTCATTTTGGTTTCTTCTTTCAGGAGAACTGCAGAGATGCCCTTGGGTGCACGGGACAGCTTTTTTGGTATTCTTTTTCCATTTTTGTAAGGGTTACATCCAAACGGAGTGACACATTTGCCATCCACCCTCCACAGGCATTAACATTTCACATTTTCAAGCCAGAGTCTTCCTTTGAGAGCTGTGACTGCGTGCTGGCCTAGATAAACATTAACTGCAAGGATTATCTTTCCTTTGACTTTTAGAGTACATGGAGCCTGTGGGATCCTGCTTTGTGTTGACACAAGTTAAGTGCACAGTTACAGATGCTTAGAGAGGAAGGGCCAGCCATCAGCTGTGGGGACATGCTGGTCGCAGCTTTGCAGCAGTGGAAACTTTGGGGTGGTCTCTGGCTACTTGCTTAGCAGCTCCCAGCTCTTGGGTGCTCATCTGAAAGCTAAACAGGTATCTTTGACAGGTCAGTGATGAACACGCACTTCTGATTGCCATGTTGAAAAAAGCAATTTTGTGTAGTATTCTGTTTTTTTTTTTTTTTTTTTTGTATACTTCTTTGCTTTCCTGTAAAATGAGGTAAGCAATTGTTCTGTATTGATAGCTGGCTTGTAAATCAGCTACTCACTTGCCAGACAAGGAGAATGTGGAAATGCCTTATAAGCACTTTCATGTTTTGTGATCGTTTTAATTCCAGAATATTTAGAACGTCTTTGCATTGGTGCAAAGTAAAATAAAACATGATTTCTGACGGGTGCAAAGACAGGTGCAGGAGGAATCACTTCTCTGAGGGTCTGAGAAAGGGATTTGCAGAGAAACTGCTGCAGCCCCCTGGGAAGGGGGAGCACTGGCTTTTGGCTGTTAATTTTATTCTTTAAGGTCAGATTATGTTGATCTAAATTGTGCAACTAATTCCATCAACAAGCAAGATTATTTACATAGCAGATGGAATTTAATTTGGGTGCTGCTTCTCCTGCATCTCTCCCTGGTTTTGTGTTTAGGTTGCACCTGAAAAAATAAACTGATGTCCATGTTAGGAGTGAGTTTATTATGCTTACCTTGCTGGAGAGGTGTTGAGCTGGGTATTTCCCTTATGGCAACTTACTTTTTATTGGTGTTTTTATGGCCCTTGCTGTAGTTGCCATTCATCTTATTTGACTTCAGAGCTGGTCCTCCAGTTGCTCTGTTTCTTTGATTGCAGTGAAAGGAGGCAGCTTCTTCTCCACATGCAGAATTACTTTCTTTCAGTCTCCCTCCCCTGCTTGCCAGAGTTCTACCCAGAGTTGATTTTGATGCTTTTATAAATATTTTCAGCGTATAACACAGCAACAGTGGCACTGTGTAGAGAATCCAGGAAAAAATCAATTTGAGAGCTGGACAGAAAAAAAGCCTGTTGGCTAAAAACATCTGTTTCAGCAAAAAAACAAATGTCACAGACTCCATTTTTCATAAACCCAAGCTGTTGTCTTCCAACTAACGTGACTCGAGGAGTTCTGTAGAGCTGCCCTTGCCTGGGTACCTGGTTCATCAACTGAGCCGGGGTTTTCACAGGGCATCTGAAGGAGGGTTTCCATGGGAAGGGCTGAGCTTTGTGCACACTTCTCACTTTCCCTTCTTCGAGCTTTGTTGCATGATACCCGCGTGAATGACAGGATACCTCTGCACTTGGAGGGCTGCACAGAAATGTCATCCCCCTGACTGATGTTTCCTTTGAGAGCCAAAGCAGGTGTCAGGACATAGGTGTGAGTTTTAAGGGGAGCACGTGGCTTTGTACAGGACCAGCAGCGCGCTGGAGGTCTGCACATGGCCAAGGAGGGCACCTGAGAGGCAGGGCACAGGGCTGTATTTGGGGGGGGTGCTGCAGCAGGGGGGCTGCTGGCTCTCACGGGGGTCAGCAAAGCTGCTGCTTCCCTGGTGAGAGAGAACCGATAGGTTCACTCTAAAGTCTTAAGCAGAATAAGCAATTGTGCTTTGAGATTGTGGGTTTTTTTTCTCCCCTCTGTGAATATCTCCATCCAGACCTCCGCACTGATCCTGAAAGGGAGTCACTTTTCCCTTCTCTTTTACGTTGCTCTGAAATTCAGATTTACTGTGTGCTTGCACCCTTGCACTGTTGTTCTACCTGCACACAGCACAGGCATCCCTCTCTACTGCAACTGGTGTCTGTCTCTTCCTGACAAGATTGTGTCCCTTCTACAAGTCTGTGAAGTATGAAGGATCCTCTAAGTTTTAAAGTTTGTCAGAAACTCTGCTGTGGTAGAACTAGTGTGTGACCAGTTCTTCCATAGTCCTCAGATAAGCTTTCATTAAGAGATGAATGGAGATAAGCAGCGTGCTGATAGGATCTGATCTTTCAGAAGAGTAATGATTACTGTGCAGTAGACTTTTTTCCATTAATAGAAATCTCCTGAATCTTTAGAACAGTTTGTCGTCTTGGTGCCTGCTCCCCTCTTCCCTCTCCTTCCCCCACCTAGGAGAAGCTAAAAAAAAAAAAAAATCATCCACCTGCAGAATTTTGAAGTAGTTCAGACTGGTTTCTTGGATCAAGGCATTCCCATCCCTTTGGGTTTGCATTTCAAGACGGCCGAAGGAAAGCGTCACCCTTGGTTCAGAGACACGCGGCAGAAGAACTGGCTCCAGGGAATCTCTTCCCCCGTGACAGACTTGTCACCTCCCCAAGATTGCATTGCCCGAGCTGTGTGGGATTGGAGAATCACTGCTCTGCTCCTCCACGGGGGATGACATTTTCTTGCCTGTTTGGATTTCCAGGTAGAAAAGATGTTAAATGGAACTAAACCAGCATTCTGCTCCTGAGAGCAGCACTGAGATTTTTATCTCGCTTGAGACTGTTGTCTCTGGTATTGTCTTTCTGCTGGAGCCCTATTAAGTGTTTAATAGGTGCACTGGCTTCTGAGATTACAAGCACTTTGCTGGAAACCCCATTTTGTATACTGATATCCCCCGAGGGAAAGCAATGCTCAAGTGTTAAGAGACTGGATTCTGTTTCACCCACTTCATATTATTATTACAAATCATATTATCTTAATGAAACAGGGATCCATGTATTAGAGAATCTGTTGTGTTGGCAAAAATTAAAGATGCATAGGAATTGTGATCATGTTACAATAATTGCCTCGGTGGTAACATTAATGCTTTTTCACTTCAGTTGCTCCTTGTTGATTGAACAACCCTTTTCTGTAGGCTATAAATCTCGATGGCTCTACTAATAAAGAACTAAATAGTCTAATAAAGTTTCCAAACGTAGCATTGCTTCACGGTTTTAGGAGCCGGCAATCTTTCGTCCAATCCCCAGTCCAATCTATGCTATGCAGTGACTTACAACAGTGTCTTTGTTACTTAACTACTGCTGTGGGAGACAGGTTCAAAATTTTTAAAATGCTGTAGTTCAGTTCTCAGTGATAGAGAACTTGTAGTCCTTTACACTGGGAGATCAAGAACCCCAGTGAAATGGATGTGTCAATGGTGCCCCTTTTGCCATGCCTCCAGTGCAAATAATGAAATGCAATATATACAGGGCAGGTGTTTGAAACGTGCATTTTACATTCTGACCGAAGGACTGTTTTGTGTCCCCACCAGATCAGGGCTCATTGCTGTTTGCACGGGTGATGCTACAGGCAGAGTTGCCTGGTTTGGACTCTGGAAAATCAGCCAGTGTGGGTTTGGGGCAGGAAAGCTCTGGTCAGGCAGATAACAGCCTTTCAGTCTTGTGCCTTTCTTCAAGGTACAGAAAATAAAAGCTATCTCCTGAGCAGGCATGCCATCTGTCTGAGCACTTGTTGGACAGGCTGTAGAGATGGTTTTCCCCTAGAAATGTTGGTTACTCAAATTGGTGAGAAGAAATACTTAAAAAGTTCTTTGCTTCTTAGCTGCAGTTAAAGATCTTATGAATGATTTCTCTTGCAGCTATATCCAAACCCCTGAAGTGTTAGATGCTGCTTTTTAGCTGTCACTTGAAGGGATCAAAAAGTGTTTGGTCATTTGGAATTGCTGGGTTTGTCAGATTGCTAACGGACAGCTTCTTGGGGAACTGGAGAAATAAGACACTCATACACATAGCTGCTAGTACCATTTATTTTCAAATCCGATTGACATCATAGCCGAGCAGCTCTAGATGTAGCAATATCTGTGTTTGGGGGTTTTTAGGCGGTGGTGTTTAAGTCTTGAGCTTAAATGTTTACCAATCCAGCCACTTACTAGAAATGCAACAGGAGTTCAATCTTTCAGGAAATCAGGAGCATCTTGCCGTGCTGCTGTTAGAGCTTGGCATTTGTATGGTGGCGGGCACGCTGATCCTGCAGCACGAGCTTTTGCAGATTCAGCAAGACATTTCTGGTGATGAAGTCACTTTGCTGTCTGTGAGTTTAGACTACCATAAATTATTGTTGCTGAACTGAGAATGCAGTGACCCTAAAGCACAAGCTTCTCAGAAAACACCCTGATCTTCTAGCCTGACAAAAAATGTAGGCAGCTGCTGTCTCTTCTGAAGCTTCATTCCACAGCTTTTCTTGCACATCCACTGGTCCCTGGGTTGGGGGCTGCAGTCTGCACAACCCCCCTCCTACCAGAGTTGGTGCTATACCTTCTGCAGAGCAGAAAACCTGGATGGGTATGCAAAAACCTGCCTTATGCAGAGACTTTGGTAAACTGAATTAAGTTTCTTCATGTAAAATAGTCAGGAGCCTGGTAGGAGGACGATTTTGGGACCTGCTGAAAGATGGGCTAAAAGTGGCAGATGCAGAAGAACACTGTGATAATCATAATATCTGATGACACGATATGCTTTCCTTATGGCAAACAACCCTGCAGCTACTTACTGCTCCTCCTTTCTCTGTGGAGATGGGCCCCAGCTGCGCTTTCTTGAACTCTGGTTAATCTGTGAGGTTCCCAGATCCTTAATGGACTGTGAAGCCCAGCTCTTCAAATTCTTCAGAAGTCTGGGTATGACCTTTTGTGGTTTTTTCCTTGTGCTTCTGGGATGTAGCAGCTTTCCATGCTGTGGCAGACTAGAGGAGAGCCGATGTTTTTGCAGGAAGCTTATCTGCAGGTTTGTAGGCTGCAGAACATAAGCAGTGGTGAGATTCACAACTGGACCGACATCTCTGGTGGGCTTAGTGGGGTTTTACATACTCTGAAACATGTTTGTATTGCAAAGACAAAACTCTGGCAATGGGCTTAACCCCCCAAAGCACTGAGAAGCAGGAGATGGACCTACTGCTGTAAAAGCCTCCCTTTGGAGTGTTTTCTTTGCAACCTAGTAACTGTTCTGGCAATAGATGATAAACTAAGGGGGCTTAACTTTTATGAGATAATGTTAAGCTTCCACAACTGGGCATTGTGTTGTGAGCAGCTGAGCAGTGAGCTGTCGTGCCTGCATAATAAGGTTCTCGCTCTGACAAGTTTTACTGTTAACTTCAGCGCAGGCTGGCAGGAGCAGAGAGGTCCGGGGGATGCAGGGCTTGATGCAGTCTGTGCTAAGGGGTGCGAGGTGGCTGGCTGCAAGTGGCACAAGTCCTGCAGTGGACTCATAAAACGAGCATTCTGTGTCTGATGCCTTTATTTTTTTTCATAGCCAAGTAAGCTTATGCTGTATTAACCTTGAAGGTATCTATATGCCTTTTCGTGCTTACAGAGACATCAAATGCATCCCCTCACACTCCTCCTCCCCAGACTGCCTGCAGCAAGTAAGTTAAAGCTTTGCAGGTGTACCCAACATTTTCATTCCATATCAGCAATACCCCTCTGAGCTCTGGAAGCTGAAAACCAGTACCTGGATAAAATTTAATGGAGAGGCTGGGAAGAAGTCTGACTGGTCTAACAAGGGCTGTTTACAAAGTGTTATGACCAACTCTGTCATTCTGAGCAAATGCAAAACTCTGAGCCAGCTTTGTTAGCTAAAATGCTTTAGGTGGCTTTAATGTTTTCACTCTTAAGAGGCAGAGGATATGTGCTTTGATGTATTAGCTTGGCGGTGGGGGAGGAGAGGTGGTGATGGTTGATAAAGTGCATAGGGAAATAAATTTCTTGTATGCACATGAAAATCCTTATTTTGTTTGCATTCCACTTACAGCTTAGATTTCCTGTCCATTTATATGCTTTCTGATAAATGCCTTCTTTTGGTGTAAAACAACCTGAATATTTAAAGCATGGCATTTTGATTAGCTAAACTATAGATTTGCTTTGACGTGTCATTTCTTTTTATTCTAAAATGCCCTGACAATTCATATTTGTGGCAGCCAAACAAGCAAATTTATATATGAAGCTATTGTTCATTCCAAAACTGTCACTGCTAAATGAGGCAGAGTTTAAGCATTTGATTCCCCCCCCCTTGCATGATGGGAGGTCCATTTCTCAATAATGAAAACAGTTTTCTTGCAAAATTCAGTTAAATGAAATATCAAACATAAATCAGAACTGAGCTCTCATTGAGTTTCCATATGTGCCTATTGCTACAGTGATAACACTGGAAAAAGCATTCATTCTTCAAACTGTTCTTTTTGTCTCAATATCTTTTTTTCTGGAGGAAAAAAAAACCCACATAAAACAACAGTGAAAAACAGTGAGAGAAGTTTAGTGGGCTGCAGAGCCAGTTGTGATGCTGTTTCCCTGGCTAACAGATGCAATGTGGTAGGATGGAGGGATCTGGAGGGGCTTTCTGGTCCCCTTTCTACCTGACAGCAAGTTTAAATTTGCCTCCGTTGTTTCTGCTGGTCACTTGTCCACTTTGGCTCTCAAACTTGGAGCACCATGGGGCTCCTATAAGCAGGAAAGATTTTTTTGGAAAATGCTGTTTTCCTGTCTTCAGGGCTGACTTGGACCACGGTTGTTCTCCATATGCTGGAGACTCATTACAATGTCACGTTCATACCTTTCTAGGATCTCTAAAACTGCACATTTTTTTTGGACATAATTTCAAGGAAGTGTTAATGCCTTTGAGAGTCTGATCCATTTGGCTGAAATGGGAAAATGTTGGGGCTGTAAAGCCCTGCCTCAAGTCCTGATTTCTGAAAATCTTTGCTGCCAGAACCAATGTTTTCTTTAAAAAGCCATTAATTTTTAAAAAGCTGCTGGTGAAGCTCTTAGTGTGAAAATACTTTTCTCCTGTGTTAGAATAAGATAATATAAATGTCGAACAAGGAAAGGTAGATTAAAATAATCCAGATACATCTTGGAAAATCTATTTCAATTATGTTCTGTGTGCTTTTAGTGGAGACTATAAATTCTAAAGAATTAAGAGAGTCATAAAGATAAGTGTTATAGGAGAGTACGTCTCACATTTCACCTTCAGAAATTAAAAGATTTGCTGTGAAATCAGATGTTATAAGGGTCACTGCATTGCTTGTGGTCATTAATAGCAGGAGGTGACTGTTGAAAGAACTAAGGGAAACCACTTCCCATAACATGGAAATTAAATGTTCAATTTACTGAAAATTCCCTTCCTGTGAAACGGCTTGCTAATGCCAGACTGTGTGCTAAAGGGAACTTTGCTTTATATTTCAAATTTGCATCGGGGCAAGCCATCTCAACTTGTATCTGCCTTGCATGAAATATTGATTAAATTAGCATAACATGAGGTCATTTTTTTTTTGTTTGTCCAGTGTAGCTGGGCAGTAAGGAAGACAAATGAGTTGTAACCAAGATGTTAATGTTTGTAAGTGAGAGTACACGGTCGCTCAGATCGCAGGTACCACTTTACCGTACCGTGTACTTGTGCGTTTGTGCATCTCCAGAGGTGTATGTCTCTGGTAAATGCTAGTCTGCTGCTGTTTAGATAAAATTTTTATGACAAGTAACAATTACTTTGGACAGCTGCTGGCATTGCACTCAAAACCACCCCCAGACTTTCGTGTAACTTTTTCCACCGGAAAGACAGTAAAACCAATGAGGCAGAGCGTGCCTGGCCTCCTCCTTGTGGCCATGGGGAGGGGATTGTTGCAATGTAATAAATTGCATAATATTTCTAAATGTGAGAGTTAACACTGTAGCTGACTTCGGGCTTTTGGATGCTCCCTTTGGTGTTCATCTTGCTAATGGGTTTCTCAGGGTGTCCATTCTGTGAAACACAGCTGTGGGTGTTCTATACAGTTGGTTTGATACTTTTTTTTTTTTTTTAACTCCTCCCTGTATTGCTTTTGCATAAGGCTGGTGGTACCCCATTTCACACCCCATATCTTCATTTGTTCCTAGTCCCTGACTTGGATCAGAGTTCCTGGAGGCAGGGAGCAGCAGGGACACTTGGTCTGGGGTCTGTGCAAGCCAGCCTGCACCATTTAGCATAAGGACCAGGGCTGACTCAGATCACCCAGCAGTGTGGAGGAGCCATTTGTGTTTGGAGAAGCTATATAGAATTTAACACCAAAACAACTTGTTTCTTTTTTTCCTGTCTTAAGAGGAAAAGAGAATCCTGGAAAGCAACCTCCAGTGTATAAAGACACTGCAAACATTGTGTTGTCGTGGCTCAAATGACAGCTTTCTAATAACAGGCTTTTATTTCTAAGACACCAAGGTGTTGGCTGTATTGAGGTGGATTTTTACATCTTGACATTTATGCCTTATTTTGCAAAAGGAGCGCCATGCCAGGGTGCTCTAGTGACTTCCTTGCACTGAATGATGTGGTCCCCGGAGGCTGCCTGGCAACAGTTGGGCTGATAGATGAGTGTCTTAGTCCCGGGAGTCACATGCTACCACAGACCGGTCAGCAAATACGACTGTTCAGCATTGTGCTGGCAGGTCCCAGGAGGTGCCAGTATGCATGCTCCAGTGTACTCCTGGCTGTGCTTTTCCAGGGATGAAAGGAAGGAGGAGATGCAGCAGAAATCAACTTTTCCACTTACACTGTCTTTTGCATCATGTATCTTGTGTGAAGTTAGATACCGGAATTATTTCTCGTAGGTCTCTACTTGTGGATGACTTGTCAGGCTGATCTGTGAATAGATACTGAATTTTTCTTTAGCTGGTGTGGTATTCTGGTCTCAGAAGTGATACTTTGGAGTTGCTAGTGTTTGGACTCCCCATCTCTTACATCATGAGACCCAGCATGTAGCTTTTGGTTCAAGAAGTGAGACTTGAAGTGTTAATGTCTCCTCTCTTTTCCCCCTCCTGCTGCTCCCCCAATGACTATTAAAACCAAAGTTGCTAGGGGTGAGTTGTTTAGAGACACAAAGTATGTTTTGCTGATCAGGAACAGAGGCATTTGTTTAACCTTGTTTAAAACTGCATCTTGATTGTAAGGTGTACAAAGGATGGGATGGACACTACCAGTAGACTTCAGACCAGCTTTACTTTGGCCAAATTAGAGTCTAGTATGAATCTTACAGTTTGTTTCCTAAACCAGCCCCTATTCTTGCGTCTTCTGGATTTCTTGTAGTTCTCTTGCATCTTCCTTAACATCTGCACAACAGAGTGGATTTGGTATTGAGTTAATGTTTTGCCTTTTGACAATGCAAAGCAGAACAGTCTTCTCCTGTCTTATATGGCACTTGGCATCATCACTTGTTCCTGCATGTTCTTGACCCCTGAGCAGCCTCAGGTGCTTCTGCTGGGCTCCTGCCCATCCTGGTGTTTGCTGGTCCATGTGGCTCCTGCTGTCCTGGTGGAAGAATCCCTGGGCTCTTGGCTGAGCTAATTGAATCATCCCTCCAATTTGTCAAGGTGATCTTGAATTTTAGTCTTGTCTTCCAGAAATTTGAGAGGTTTTTTTAACCTCCCCCCTCTCCAGCAAGGCAGTATTCTGGCCTAGGAGAATTCCCTCTTTCAGCAGAGGAGGGAATGTTAAATAGAACTGCCCCAGGACAGCCGGGGGTGCTGGGCTGCACCCCAGCTCCTCAGTGCGGGTGGTGGAGTGATGCCTCCTGTAAGTAGCAGTGTCTCTTTCAACCATCCTCTCTGGGAGTTTTGGTGTCTGCTATTCATTAAGCAATAAGACCAGGGAGAAGATGATTTGCAGAAATCAGCTAATCCTGTTTTATGCCAAGGCTGCTTTCTTTCCTCCTTTAAATGCTGTTAACTAAGGATGGCAGTTTTATTGTAGGGGATAATGGCCTGCAGGTTTTGTGCTGTCCTTGGACCCAGCCCTGTTTCCCTGCTGGGACTCTGGGATGCTGTGTGTGCTGTGCTGCCTGTGAGCGGCGTGCCCTTTGCCAGCAGCGTCCCCAGCATTGCTCACACCCTGCTTTGGGGTCCCCTCCCGTGGGAACGTGTGAACCTTGCTACTTTTTTCTGAGGATTACTGTGTCCCTCAGTTCACATGGAAATAGTGGTCAGTCTGCAGAAATGTCCCTGGGTTTGTTCTGTCTAGAGCTGTGGGCTTTAATCTGTGGACCCCTTACTGGGTCTTGGCTCTGCTTCTGAAGGAGCTGTGAAAGGAAGACCACCTGATTGTCGCTTGGCATAAATTTGCCATCCAGGCACATGTGTGTGTCATCTTTGAGTGCAGAAAACTGAACAATGTGAGAAAACAGTGGGATGCTGAAATGAGTTGGGCCTGGTGCTGTGCTTGGTCTCAAGAGTGGCTGTGCCTCGGCAGACCCCTCTTCCATATTGTACATACAAATAAAAACTGTGATTCAAACTGGCCCAACCTGCACTGGGCTTTGATTCAGTGGTGGGAGAGACTGTAAAATATTCATAGGGTGAATATACAATGTGAAATGTGGAAGACAGTGCAAGAAAGTCAGTGTGCTGGATTGCTGGAGGAGTATGGACTTACAGCCCTCTGATCCTCACTGGGCATTAAACAGAGGCATAAGAGGAAAAATAACCTGGCCCTTAGAAGCCTCCTATCTGGTATGACCTCCCCAGTCTATTCATTGAATAATTAAAGCTGAAAAGGATATCTGGAGCTCATCTGGTCCAGCTGCCTTCTTGGAGCAGGGGTTGCAGCTTCCAAGTTACCTGTGCTGCTCAGTGTACTGCCCCAGCACACCTCTGTAAACCCTGGGTCTGGCTTCTCTAGTTCTGTTGGGTTCTTCTGTGTGCCTCTGGCATTCGTCTCCCTTTCCCCTGTCGTGGTCTCTCTCTTTGCTTTTGTTGCTGGTTTTCTGCCTTGGTGTGTTGCTGTCTTCTCCCTAAATTCTGATCCATGCGCAGAGTTGCAGGGTTTATATGAAGTGTTTTGCTGTTGATTTAACTGGTGCTGTTCGTGTGCGTGAATTTTTCTATTGAAGTTACTGAATTACCTTGGGTCAGTAAGTTTACAGGGGGCACCAGTTAAACCAATAGAACCAGCTTGAAATGATTACCAGATGCCATGTGCAAAATGCATGAGTTAACAAAAATGATTTAGGGCATATAGGGCTCACAGGGTATAGTAATGTCCAACTGCACATAACTGTGAAATACTAAGCTTCGTGCTGACATCATTAAATGTGATGAATCTCTGCCTCTGACACAATCCTCCAGCGAGCAGTGCCTTGAACATGCTTGACTCTAATGCAAAAGTGTTTGATATTTAGGGTGACGTATGGACGTTTCAAATGTTGTCTGCTTTGGAGTGCACTTCCTACCTTGAGACTGCCCAGGGTTTCCTCAAATGCAGCCTCCAGGTGCTTGTTCTCAGCATTGGGATGTTTGTGTTTTCAATTTCTCATTCTTTATTAATGATGTACACAAGTGCCAGTGGAGCCTTCCTCTTGAGTGTGTTATTTCTTGCAGTCATTGACACAGAGGCAGGTGTGATAAAGATTCATCAAAGTCGTCATTACTCTACACTTACCTGCACTGAACTGTCTAGTTTGTCTGTAAACCTCTTTTTGATCTCAGCCTGTTTCTGGCTACGTGACTCATTATTTACTTTCCTGTAGCACTCCCTTCTGAAGAGCACGCTTCTCTTCTGTTTAATTCATGATCAAAATATATTAGTGTTCATATTTGTCTCACTTCTTAGTGCAGTATGCATAACGGTAACTTAAAAACCATGCGACTTCCCAATGCTGCTACTTGTCTCGATCTCAGACTCAAATGCCTCTCAGTTAATTTCTGCTTGCAGCCCCGGGTTGGTGGTTGTGGAATGACTGTGGGTCTCTGTTGGCTTTTCACTGGAGAGGCTTTGATTGCAGCCAGGAGAGAAATCTGGATTTATGGTTGCCTCTTGGCACAGCACAGAATCCATGCAATAAATTTTACTTCATGCATGGTTGTGTCTTGCTGGGGAAAATTGACAAAGCAGCCAAAAGCAACTTGATTTGTCTCATTTGGTTGTATTGTGAGGAATATGTTAAAAATATGCATGTATCTTGTGGGGGAAAGGAAGTGATAGGGTGGAAGTACATTGTGTCCAATCCATCTCCTTGTTCAGGCAGATGTCCTGTGTCTGTCCTTGGGTGAGACCCTGGGTGGTCCATAGGAAGGGCCAGCAAGTTGGCACACAGTCCTGTGCATGATCCCGGAGCATCGTGCCCAAGCGACTCTCCCATCAGCCTCCAGTGGCCTTGAGGAGGTGACTCCCAAAATGTCTGCCCATAAAGATCACTTAAACGTAATTATGTGAAACAATTGCTTGGTGCTGGATGGAGGGAGTGGTGGCCACCCAAAGGCGTGGCTCGGAGCTCCCAAAAATCTATTGTGCTTGCTGTTGTTGAGTGCGTCTCCTCGCCTTGCTATTGTGGCTGTAATCAGCACTTCGGGGCTTCTCTGTATTTTTGTACGGGGGAAGGCGACAGCCGCAGAGAGTTTCAGGGAGTCACAAGAAGATAACATTGATTGTCATCGTGTAGAGACCTGGGCGCTATGTTTTCAGTGGTAATTTGGCACACCAGTGAGTTGGCTACACAAGACTGTGAGTTTTTGTTATAATTTTCTGCAATGAAAATAAAGGCTTTTAAGGGATGTAGATGAGTGTGTGAAAGAAGTTCTATTAGTGATGTAACACCTCTTTTTGGTGGTCTGAGGCTTTGGTTGCTGGTATTCCCATCCCCTTCTCTTTTATCCTGGTTTGCAGGTAGATGTAGATGGAAGTGTGGTTGTTCTTTACCCATTTTGAAGGATTAAAAAAAATACATTTCATTTTCTCTAACTACTGTAGGCTGCAAATAAACATGGCAACTAGTTGGGTGCTGTTGAATCCTGTGATAATTACAGAGTATTAGATTAAATGACATTGCGATAAAATCCCTTGCGAAGGTCAGGGTTTAGCAAAGCTTGGCATTCCCACGGCTTAATATGCAGATTGCATACCAAGTCCCAACTGGCCTCCTAACAGCGCTGAAGCTTTTTCCAGCCTGCAGTGGCACAGAAGTTTGAGCGTTTCTCCTGAAATTAGTGAACTGTTCATGAAATCAGGTGCTGTTGCAAATTTATCCATTAAAAAGATCGTTTAATTCCAGTTGAGCACTTGAGAGCTTGTTGGTTAACAGCAGTGGTAGTTTTCTTACAACACTTGGCATGCTGTTAAAAGAAAGTCCTTGCTCCCAGTTTTATACAATTAATGAAGAGGGTGGGGTTTTTTCCAACAAAAGTTTAGCCTGGGTAACTGCAGGGAGAGGCTTGAAAACCCAACCCAGTCTTGCCTTTGTCTAAGATGTCAGGAGGCAAATAAAATTAGTTTACCTTGTTTTTATTACATAGTCTTGATTTTATTTTTTTTAGCCTAATGACTTTTTTTTTTCTTTCTTCTCACTGCCTTGCATGGACATACAGTGAGCACAGGCTTCAGTGATCATAAACCCTCCACTGCAGAACAGATATGCCTGTCTGTCCCAAACCCAGCTGTCCTCTGAGCTGCTTTTTCCCCCTCTTCATGTGCATTGATCTTGGCACTGCCAAGTGAGGTTTCAACCTGCCTTGCTTATACCTTTGCTGCCGTGGGGAGCATCTGCTGTGTGTGCTGCCAGCGAGGGGGCTGGTGGGGGGCTCTGCTCTGAGGAGGATCCCAGAGTCTCCCCTGCCCCTCCACCACAGCTTGCTGAGCCCATTGCCAAGTTCCCTTGTGCTGTGGGATGTGATGGCACCCGGAGAGTGGAGGGATGGTCAGATGTGTACCCCCATGTGCCCCTTGAAGTGCTCTCATCAGCTCCTGGGAGCATCACACCCCCCTCCCACCCCCTGGCTCCAGCCTCGCTGTGCTGGGAGCTCTGGCTCAGCGCTCGCCCCTCGGAGCTGGCAGTGGCAGCGAGGCACATGCTCTATAACTTGGTTTATCCAGACTGAAGGGGATTATGCTGCTTTCACTGTCACTTTGACTGATGCTTGCACTTCACATGCTGAAGGGACTCGCCACGATTACATTTTAACCAAGGTATCACATAAAAAGAATTAAAACAATAAGAAAATCCCACCACCACCGCCTGCCAGGGACCATGGGGCTTGTGGAGGTGGGGGAAGAAATCGGCAGTCCTAGGCAGCATTTTCTCTTCAGATAACCATTACTAATTTTAACAGGGACTGCAGGCACTAGCTCTGCTGCTTCTGCTAGCAAGTCATGCTTCCTGAGAAGGCTGCTTAATTACAGCAGTTTTGCTCAAGTCTGTTTGAAATTTTTTTGACTAGCGGGTATGAAATGGAATTGGATCTCTCTGGAGCATTGAGATTGGTCAGGGTAGAAAGAGTAAGAGGGAGAAAGTTACTTTAAAGCGAAATAGTTCTTGGGAAACTTGCATCAATCGTTGCCTGGGTTTATACCCAAAACACCACTTACACTGGAGTTCATGTGGCTGGTGTAAGAGAGCAGAATGTAGCCTGTAATTTGGATTGCAGCTATTCACAGAACAAGGCAGCTGTTGCACACTGGACCACTAGCCAGATGTCAGCTAAACCAGAGAATATCCTCTTTTTCCTCCCCTTATTTTTTAGATCACAGAATTGTCTGTATTGGTCTTGCTTAAATAATAACCATTGAGAAGAGAGAACCTGCCCCACTAAACGTAAGCTTAAAATAGAATACTTGTCTAAAAATTGTTGCTTATTCTTTGTTTCACAGCTTCTGTCCTGTGCCTTATGCTGCTTGGTGGTTATGGGGCTGTGCTGGTCCAAAATCACAGCTCCCCCTTTAAAAAAAGCTTAATTTCAGTAACATATAAAAGGAAGATAGCTTTTCAAACCACAGCATGTGTTGTCTGTCTTGGAATTGTTAGTAAAAATTGATGCAAGAGACCAAAATTAGAGAGGGCAAACGATAAAATATCTCTTTCGTTTGGACTCCTTTTCAGGGTGAAATTAAAATATTCAGATGGCTGGCTGTGCTGGAATGCCCCATATGTGGCATCGTGTGTGTGCAATTACACATTTCATCTTGATGAGTTCGACACATTTATGTAGCCGGCTGTTTGTCAGTCATCAACTTCAGCCCCCCTCCAAAGCACCGGGGTTGTTCATCCTTAATAACATTTTAGATCCACTTTCTTCTCAGCGGAATGACAGATATTAGCATATTCCTCTGGAGGGTGGCTTTGGGTGTTTGTACACGGTGAAGAGCAGTTGATGGGGTACCGGCAAGCACAACGAGTCTGTTCATTAAGCTCAGTAAGAAAAAATGCGTCTGAATCTGATAATGGAGAACACAGAGGCAACACTGGCAGCCAAACTTCTGCTTTAGCCCTAAATCCTTTGTTTCCTAATAGGAAAACAAAGCCGAAGTGTGGAAATACCTTGGGGAGGATCCATCAGTGGGAACTTGCAGGTACTGGTGTAACTCAGTACATGAGGTTTATTGGACAGAATGAGCTATACTCCTGTTTTGTGCATTTTTAAGTGATGAAAACATATGTTTTCCTTCTGAATAACTCTTCCCTCTGGATGTCTGGGACAGCTATTCTGCCTTGCAGCCTTGCATTGCTCACCTGCCTGGTATCAGAGGTGGAACCTGGGGGTCTATTGGAAGAAGCCTTATAAAGGAAAAAGTGGATTTTTGAGCTGGATTATAGTTCCTCTTGCTTCTAATGTGGCAGATTCAGGTGACTAACCATCCAGCAAACCCATCTGGGATTTAGAGAAAATACAGGAAAAGCAGGAAAATGCCTGCTCTGTCAGTAATAGAGCATTAGGGCACACAGTGGGAACAGTTCTAGTCCATCAGCTGCAAAAATGGTCTCCATAAGTAAATACTGCTTTTCTGCACGCAGTATCTGTTTCGCTCTTCATGCATGTGCCTGAATTAAGAATTATGCTATTAAGCTAACTGTGAGCAGAGTGGTGTGTGCAGGCAGGAGTAAAGGCTGGTTATGCCTTATTCTGCAAAGAATGCAAATGGAGGCAAGTCCCCTCTCCCCAGGTACCGCTGGGTAGACTCAGCAGAGTGTGTGCTCGTTGCTCTGCTAGGCTTTTTGGGTTCAGTTGGCAGTTGGAAATACAAGCCAGGAATTAATAACCCTTGTATAAAAGTTCCTGGAACCCCTCCTGGTCAAAGCAGAGGAAACAATTATCAGTTGCAATTATTGGTCACAGTTAACAGGCTGTAAGTAGCACAGTGCAGCAGCACAGATGAAAGTGGATGTGGGATTATGCCTTTTCCTTGAAGAGGCAGAGAATGAGCAAGAAGCACAGAGTTCCTGCTGCTGGTTTTTCCCATTTCTCTCTTCTCCTCTGTACCCAGCCATATGCATTACTCTCTTCTCCTTTTGTCCTCCCTTCTTTGTTGAAGGCATCTTGGCCCGCCTTGGTTGTTCTTGTCCCTGGTCCTTTGCTAACCTGAAGGTGTCCCAGGGCTGGGGACAGAGTGTGGGTACTGCAGGGGGACAGATCTACTCCAGAGCACATGCCTTTTCATGACCTTTGGTCAGGAAGAACTACAGGAGCCTTAATTCAAGATTGTTAATTCAGTTTGTTCAGTGTCTTCCAAGCAGTAGAGTTCAGAAATTTTTTTTTAAAAAAATAATAAAGTTGCCCCAGTGAGAACAATAACTGGCTAACAATGACTGGCTTGCTGCTCGTACTGCACTCTGCTCAGCCCCTTGTGTGCTCTCGAGCAGCCTGGGGGGCTGCTCCATGGTGTGCCCTGTTTCTGTTGTCCTCCTCCCAGCTGCAGGACGGAGGGCTTCGGGGACAGCCCCCGCCCCTTGAGCTGGGATGGCTGCCACATCCCTATGGCAGTTCTGTGCTGGATGGGGAGGTGTTGTCTTATCTGCTTGGAGGTCCCTTTTGCAGCCAGAAGGGTATTAAAGACCTCTTTGTATGATGCTGCTGGGGCTGCCATTTGATCCATGAGCTCTTTGTGGAGAGATGAGGAAGAGATTCCCGCTGAGGCAAGTTTCCAGCATTTCCCTTAGCAGCTTATTAACCCTGGGTATTCTTCAGTGTGTAGGTGATAAAATAACCCTAGCATCTCTTCTGCAAGACTGCAAACATTTATTTTAAAATGCAGTAGATCTGCAGTTGCCATCCTGCAGTGTTCATTTCACCATCCTGTTCAGAAAGTCCCGACAATGATGCCGTTGAAGCAAACTGGGTAAATGATGCCTCAGACCTGTGGCAACAGAGGAGCCAGACTTTTCTTCCTTTTTTTTTTTTTTTTTAGCCAGAGCATAAAAGACATGCTGCCTTTTTATTCCCCATGGCAGAGTTTTCTGTGTTGCTTCTATATTGAGCCCTGGGGAGAGGTGCAGAAACAGCAAAGGGGAGGGAAGGGCTTAAAGATGGGATGGTCTTGGGCATGGGTCAAGTGGACATTTCCCCTACCAGTGAGGGAGAGGAAGGGTGTGGAGGGGAGAAAGATGCAACTGGGAAGCCTCAAGCAGATCTTGGTGCATGAGGCAGGAGGGATGATTTCTGCACTCTCCTGCACTGAAGTTGGCAGCTGCAGGTGCCCTACGATCAGTGTGGTGGCTGCCTAGGTTAGGAATTGGGCTTTAAGGGGCTGATGTCCCTTTGAAGAAGAGATCAAGGATATATCTGAGACCCGGCTTTGCCTCAGGCGACTGTCCCGACTTGCACTTCATGGTGTTGTTTTGCAACCTTTCACACTAGGGGGGTTTTATTATTATCAGGCAGCCAGGATTCTTGCTAAATGCTGTTAGTTGTTTTAATGCTGTTTTATTAGTTAATAAATCGGTTTAGCTGTAATTTTTATTTGTAATACTTAGGCATGGGGATGCCTGGGGAGGAAAAGGAAGAATCCAGAAATCACGTGAAAGCTTTTAATAAACCATCAGCCCTTCCTGCAGTGCAGCCCCGTGGGAATTAACTGCTCTGTACAGCAGCGTGTGCTCCCTCAGCCTTTCAGGGGTAGCATCCCTTTGCCTTCGGTTCCAGAAGCTGGACAAATCCTTTAAAAATAATGGGCTCCATGTCACTAAACCCTCGTATGGCCCTGGGCTGGGGTAAGCTCCTTCCTTGTCCAGGCAGATGGTGGCTGGAGCCTCCCAAGTTGGGTTTGAGATGCCTCGTGGTGCACGTGGGTGAGTGTGTGCTCAGTCCTGTGCCGCTCAGCAGAGCTTTAACAACCAGCTGCAGCAAGTTTGCAAGTAGGGGAGCCTAATCAGTGTGCTCTGCATGCAGGGGGCACCCCAAAACCTGAGAAAGAGCTGTCTTCCCCAGCACACGCTTTGCACCGCGCTGTTTGATGAATGGGGAGTTGGCGCGGCTGCGGCACTTGCCGTATATCTCTGCTGCGTTCACGGGGTACGTTTTGCCATTTTCCAGGGAAAGCTTTTATTCGAGGTTGGCTTTTTTATTTTTTTTCTGAGGCGGGAGAAATTAATTACCACCCTTGTTTCTGTTGCTGCCCTGCAGATCAGAAATAACCAGGAACTTCTAAATGTTCAAATGGCTTTCAAAAACAATATTTCTAAATGTCAAGTTAATGTGCTCTGGGAACAATGTGATTCAAGGACCTGGTATGAACATCAAATTGCATCTGCTGCCACAAGGCCTTGTGGGATTCTCTGAGGCAAACACAGTGGGGAGACTTAGAGTTTATTTCAATTTTTTTCAACCTTTCTTCTAAAAGCAAAGTTTTATTTTTCTCATGCCTGTCCTCAACACAAATGCAGACCAAACCTGTCTGAGATGGCAGATTAAAAATAAAACCCTCATGAATGAGAAATGTAGCTTGCATTTTTTATGATGGAGGAAAAAGTAAACCTGTTTTAAAATGTGCATATTTTTAAAATAGTAAATGACTAAGTAGGTGGGATGTAGGTATCAATAAATATTTATTCCAAAGAAGTAATCACTCAACAAAATTGGAAATTGCCTCATCCTTTTGGGCAATTAAAAATAGGTGTTTGTTTTTTGGAGTGGAAGTAACATTTTCCAGTCACTTTTGGAACATGGCCACTGTCAAATGAAAAGTTTCACTGCTGCATGGTGTTTTTTTCAGAGTAATTGCACTAAAAGGACACGCTGATTTATAGGATGGATTGTAATGATCTTGAAATGAAGGGGAGGAAAAACCCCCTCACATTAGCCCAAATGCTATGTATGTCCTAGTGAAATTGTTTTCTGAAAAAGAAGTTGGAAATGGGGGTCTCTAATCTCCAGGTGGGCTGATGGTGAGCACCGAGGCTGGGTCACAGCTGCCCGAGGTAGAAAGTTCAGGGACTTGGCTGATCCCTGTGTTTCTGGGGTTTTCGGGGACAGCTGTCATCGGCTGTCAGCGCAGTGAGTGGTCCCCCGTCCCTCTCTGGGGATCCTGTCCATGTCCCCCAGATGCCCCAGGGCTGGTCACCTCTGGGCTCTGTGGCCAGAAGCTGGTCCTGTCTTCCTGCAGTGGTCAGCGCTGTGTGCAAATTTATGTGAAAAATCAGCAAGAGACATTTGATTTCCTTCCCACTTAACCTCTTTAAAAATGTGTCGTCTTGTTAACTGTGTGCATGTGCACACACCTTGGTTAAATGGTGCTTTTACACCAGCTGCTCTAAATGCATTTTAAAGAGATGAGGAATGCATACACATCAAGGTCATATAAATTAATAATTATCTAAGTGCTTCTGCCCTTTTCCGCCTCCAGAAAAGAACTGAGGAGGGGGAGAACTTTAAACTGTTTTTTTGGTTTTAATCTCCCAAACTAGATTTCAGGGATGATCTTGGGTACCGTTGTTTCAACTTCATCCTTGGGCCAATTTGTACTTTCTCACCCGTTTCGCTGTCACGTTGCCTGTACTTGAGCTAGCGCGTGAATTTTAATTTCCAGATGTGTTTGGGTTTGTAATTCATACAGTGCAGACAGTTAATCATGACCCGTGCAGAACTTGTAATTATCAAAACTTGGAGTACAGAAGAGGTATAAATCATGACAGCTCCGGTTTCCAGCTGCCAATTAAGAACGGGAGTTTAAGCTGCCTAAGCGTTGAGGGTTTAGGCTGGGAAGTTTCTGTTCCTGTGTCTCGCAGAAGAGTTAATAAAGAAAGGGCTTTCTCATAACTTCTCGTTAAGCAATGACTGGATTTATGAAACGTTGGCACTACTGGAGTAATTAGGAGTTTTCTATTATTGATGGATTGGACCTTCAAAGAGAGAGGCAGTATCTCAAAAAAGCCCAATTCCCGAAGCTCATCCTGTCCGGGCAGCGCAGCGTGCTGGGAAGAGGAGCATGTCATTGGATGGGCTTTTCTTGCTGCCAGGCTAAACGCAGGGTCCAGCAGGTGATGTATGGTCAGGCTGGTTGGCGCAGAGTGGGGGCAGGATCTAACCAAGTGCATACCTGCGCTCCCTCCTCCTGGGTCACCTCGGATGATGGTGCCTGGGGGTAGGTGTGTCATTTGCCGAGGGGTGAGGGGGTGGCACTACACACCATCGGGCCGTTGGAGAAGAAGCGTTAAACCCGAAGAGAAGAGCTAGGAGAAATACGCAAATGCTATTTGCGGCTTTTCTCTCTCTCTCTCCC
>NW_020799100.1:14973942-14978713 GCF_003259725.1 Athene cunicularia | reverse complement strand
TTTTTTTTTTTTTTTTAATCCTGCTGCGTGCAGGCTAACGTACTGGCATTGCTAAATGCAAACCTGTCACTTGCTAACTCTCCTTTTTTTCCTGACTGGTTTGCATCACTTTCATGCTGCTTAGGCCAGCAGAAACACTTTGTTTAGGACAGGAATTGTAGGTAATAATTCATTCAGGAGCAAAGGAATTTAGCTTTTTCTCCTTAATTTTCCTTTCCTGGCTCTGGAGGCAAACGTTGACGTGTAGCTGTTTTGGGGAATGCCATCCGCATCCCAGATTCGGGGAGGGTGGGCAGCCCCAGCCCTCACGGGGGGTGTCAGGGCTGCGCCCTCCTGTCTCGGGCGCTGCTCAGCCTGCGGGGAAAACGCTTCCGAATTTCCAGTGCTGCGTCTGGGAGGAATCATTTGTGGTTTGGGGCAGTTTGAAATCACATCTTGTGCTTACATGCTGCTTGTTAGATCCGGGGGATAAATTGCATGTCAGCCTGAGAAATTTGGAAGACCCTTATGTTTTAAAACTGGTAGGGTTTGTTAATTTGTAAAGGTAAAGGCTGGGACTTCCCTTTATCGGGTTAGAATTACCCTGATATTCTGGAAAAAAAAAGAAAAAAAAAAATCTGCTGAGTTTTTTGTGGCACTTCCCCCTATCTTAAGCTAGTAAGTCTTTGGGAGTCTTTGGGAAATTTTTGTTTTAGTGGGAAGGTAAAGATTAGGATGAAACATGTGTGTCTTCATAGGAAAGATGAATTTGCAAAATGTTTTTCTGTCTCATTTGAGTGGAAGCGTGTGGTTTTCAGTTCCCATAACCTTGGAGAGCATTATGAAATCGTGATTAAAGCCCTTAAAACAATGTGATCAGCATTAAAATTGGTGCGTGTTTGAAAAATGATACATTGTGAGGTTTTCTTTAATTTGCTTTTCTTGTCTTCCAGCACTACAGGTCACATTTTCAAGCTTTTTCCCACAGCAGCGAAGGCTGGTTTGTTTTGGTTTCTAACTGTAAACTGAGGTCTTTATGTAATCTGCTCTGTCCAAAGCTGGGCCTTCGGGAAAGCAACAGATTGTGCAAGATGTGAGAGCAATTCCAGTGGTTGGGAATACTCCAATTTGAATCCTGACTGTATTTATGTACCTGAGATGACATGGTATAAAAACACTCACTGTGCAAAGAGCAAGCTTTCTCATTAAAGACCTGTGTAATAGCTATCTCTAGTTGAGCTTTCGGGGGAGAAAAATAGTCTATCTGCTGTATATACAAATTGGGCAGTAATTTAGACAGTACTTGACGAAATCAGAACACAGCAGTTGCTCTGGGCAGTGGCGTTGGAGATGACACTTCCAGCTTTCTGTATTGTTACCCATTTGTTTTCAGTTGCAATCTATTTACCTGGATGGTTAATTCATTCATGTGCAATTAAAAAAAAAAAACGATGCAGACTTCATGGAGACGGCACATAAAACACAGAGGCTTAGTAGGGTATTAGAGATTCATCTGGGTGCCTGAAATACAGAGGATCTTTGGTTTGGTTTGTGTCTAAGTGGTCTTTGTTTAACTGATAGCTGCTAACTTTGTTTAACCGATAACACATGTTGTGCTGTTACTGGTCTTGACCTTTTTCCAGTTAAACTGGCTTAAAATGAAAGTGTTTATGGGGAGATTCTGCAGCTCTGGCGTCCATGGGCCTTTTGTCTGGGCTGAGGAGGGGTTTGCTGTCTGGGGGGAGTCAGCAGAGCGCTGCATGTTTGCAAATTTTAATGGCTCTTGCTCCAGACGACGGCTTTTAACTTACTCCCTGCACAGCCACCCTGGGCAGAAATTGCTTTTTCCATCGCCAGTTTTGGTTTTGTCACTTGGTTTTACTGCACTTTAGATTTCTTGGGCATATAAAATGCCATCAAATTGGTAACAGAAAGAGGAGGGAGGTTTGCTGCACAACCTCGGGCTTAGCAATAGCAGAGCAGGCTGCTGCGTGCAAGGGAAAAATGAAAGGCGTGCTTTGTGCTCGACTTTACGTGCTTTAAAGAAAGGCCGCGTCCGCGCCTGTGTGGAGCCGCTTTGAGCCGCTGCTTGTGGAAGTCGGGAGGAGCTTTTCCAGAGTTTGTCACAGTGAATGGACTGCGTCTGAGGAGAAGTGTCAGCAGCAGAGCGAGTCTGTCCCGTCTGCTCGTTGGCAGCGTTTTCACTCTGCCTTCGACTCAACCTCCGTAAACCTGCTGCAAGTGCCGTGCTGAGCAGCCCCTCTCTGTGCTGGCGATGCTGTTGGGTTTGCTCACTTGCTTTCCCCGAGTGCCCTGAAGACAAAAGAGTCCATGAAGTGTCTTTTAATGGAACAGCACATGGGGAGGGTGGCCACGGGGCTGCAACGTGGCTGTGGTTGAGTGTATATTCCAGGAAGGCTCTTGGTGCGGGGACGTCACAGAGCATCTTTGCTCTTCTGCTGGCCCCAGCTCTTTCCAGGCCTGCAAAAGTGTCTCTGTTAGCTGATGGACAGAGCATGCGGGTTTCACTAGAGAGGGCTCAGGGCATCTGTAGATGAAGGGGCACAGACTGTCCATCAGCTAGGGCAAAACTGCCCTGGTGCTTTGCGCTTTATGTCCCGGCTCAGGGGGAGTCTGTTCTGGGACCCCTTCGGGAAGGACCTTCCAAGGTCCTTGGGTCTTGTATGAAAGGCTGAAAACCTTTCTAAGAAGAGTGAGGATGTCTAGAAGAATGCTATTTACCTCAAACAGGAAACTGTACTTTGGTGTAAAAATAGGATACTGCCTTGCAAAGAGGATGATTGCCCCTCCGCATTCATGTTGAGAGCCAAATATTTTCCTAGTGTCAGTCACAGGCATAGAAGTCTCCCCTTCTCTCTTTCCAAGGCTCTTCTCCATGCCACGGTGCTACATGCTGCTCGGGTGAGAGAGGTCTGAACCCAGATCTGAGCCTTCTACTACCATATAGGTCATATCAAAATAGTGAAGTTGTGTGGACTTCCAGAGGCACAGTGGGGATGTGGGTATAACTCTGGGCTGCCAGCATTTAATTTCTTTCCTTTTTCTTTCCATCTCTTTCATGTTGCTTGTGTGGGAGGCTGTACAGTGGCAGAGCTGTGGTGGATGCTGACAGTCCATGAGCTCTCCTTTGCCGATGCCTTCAGAGGACAAACAGCAAATGATCAACTCAGATAGCAGAAAATGGGCTGGCTCTTCTTTCCATCTCTAGAGGCTGTAAAAACTCCCATTACTCTGTTATCAAGAAGAAACCATCTCTGACGCGCCTGAGCCAGTCAGTTAAGTGCAGACCTCGCAGGAAATGAATTTTTTGATTCTTGACAAGAAGTCAACAAAGAATAGCTTTTCAAGGGAAAATATTCTGTCTGGCAGGAACATTGGTGGGCTTGCAGTAGGGAAGGTGGTTGTCTTTGGACCAGAAATATCTGTATTTGAACCTGAATTCTTTCCCCCCTGATTTTTCTTCATGGATATATAAAAAAATCAGGTGTTGATTCCCAAAGCAACTGAGTGATTGTACATACATTCTTGTAATCTCTCAAAAATGTCAGTGCTTCCACTGCAAGAGGAGACCGTGGAAGGGAGGAGAAGCAATGTGAAGGTTTAGAAAAAGGAGATGCCTTTTCTTATTCAGCAGAGTACCTCTGTAGAGGGAAGCATGCAAATACTTACTAAAGACTCACACATTAAATACCTGGATTGGGGCCTTTTTAGACAGGCCGTGGTGCAGTACATCTTTGGAATGACCCTCTTGGGCTATGCCCTCCTTGTCTGGTAATAAACTAATTCTCAGGACTAATGGTAAAATTCTGCAAGGCATGAATTCCCAACTTAAATAGATTTACAGTAAGTTAATAGATTTTTCCAGCATATCTCTTGCAACCTATTTGTGGTGGCATCATTTTAACATGCACAGTAATTGAAAAAACTGTCAGGTGATGGGATTTATAATCCTCTCTGACCTGTGGTTTTTTATGCCTAGGAAAGGCTCCATAATAAACATAATGTTTGCAGTTAGGAAGTACCTTGTGTGGAAGTGTTCAGGCGAGAGGTGTCTTTGGGTGGTAACTTTTCTTTGGAAAATAAGATTCTGGAATTACGAGAAGCTAATACTTAGCAAATGCCACCAAGAAGGTCACATACTTATGTGCCGAGAGTTGCAGAATAGATGAGTCAGAACATTGTAATGATGAAGATGAATCTTCACCTTCATGAGATAATATATTCTTTGCTGGTTTCCACATGCAGCCTTTGAAATACGTGGTCTTTATTTTGAGAGGATTATGCTGAAAGTATCCTTTGGAGAAAGCGTTTATTTTTTTCCAAGCATATTTGTCCTTGCTCTTTTTGTTATCATTATTTATAAATCAAAAGTTTTATTGATCTGGAGATTATACGTTAAACCATGTCTGAGCAGTGGTTGCTCTATTACTGAGAAAAGCAGCTGCCATAAAACTTTTGGTAAATTTATCGATCGATACTCTCAGTGTTTCTCTTTAGAAAAAGAACAAGCTGAATTTTAATTTACTGGGAATGTGGCTGAACACATGGCCCCCCTGTTCAGCAAGGGATTTAAGCCTGCGAGGAACTTTCGAGAGATGAATAGTGCCATTACTTTGTAGAGGATTATTCATGTTCTTGAAGGAAAGCCCGTCTGGAGAAGGCAGTAGAGCCTTGGATCGATTTCTGGCAGCAGTGGTTGTGAGCCTTGCTCTTGAAAGCCAAATCATCATCTTGTGTTCCTGTTACAACAGCTGCCTTGCTCTTACTCCCC
>NW_020799100.1:14950526-14973892 GCF_003259725.1 Athene cunicularia | reverse complement strand
ACCCCCCCCCCCCAACCAAACTAAAACCTCAACCAACCAAAACTCCCCACCAAACAAAAAAAACACCCAACAAAGCCCCCAAAAGGCCAACCAAACAACACTCCCCCAAACAAATGAAGAAAACCGACAAAAAATCCCAACCAAAAAACCTCACCAAACCACCCTCCCCCACAAACAAACAAACCCCAATACCCAAAACCCCTCAGCAAAACAGTGTTTTTGACAGCTCTGCTCAAAATACCACAGAGAAGGGAAGGAAGGAAAGAAGTGAGTCTAGTTTTTGGGAAACACTGAGTCTGGAAACTGGGACTGTGGGTAGATACTTTTTTTTTTTTTTAAACAGGTGGAGGCGGTGCCTGGTGTTTGTGTGTCTGGGATGTTGTGAGCCCTGTTGTAGTGGTGCTGGTGTGGATATGATGTCCTGTGTGTCCCTGTGGTGTCTTGGACAGGATGGGGGTTTGGGTACCCTGCTCCGCCTTCGGTAAGATGCTGCTAAAATACTCTGTGTGCACTCAGCGAGTCGGATGCTGCCAGGGAGCACCGGAGGGGCTGGTTGCACTGTGCTACTGAGATGGTCTCATTGCCATGTTGGAAACCTCTGTCCTTCTCTGAGGTATCTTGAGACAATCAGCTTAAAAATCACTAAATTGCTTTTGAGAGCCTGGGCCCTGTTCTGTGTCTTGGAAACAGCTGCTCCTTAGGGGAAGAGAGTCACACCGATGCTGGTTGCTGTATGTTACTGAGCAAATGCCTTTCCCAAGTTCTGCCAGCAAAGGTAGGCTGCTGAAATCAGAAATAAAGGGGCTGGAGTGACTTAAAAATGGTCAACCAGGTGCCCTTAAATAAGTGCACGTCCTTCGTGTTACTATAGGGATCAAGAACTGATCTTTTGCCATTTGCTTTTCATCAGACAGTTGAGATAACTTTAAAGAGAATTTGGCATGGGGAGATTATAAAGGAAGGAATTTGCTGCTTAAATAAATAGTCTGCTCTCCATTGTTGGAGACTTAACAGGCTGATAAAAGCCCGCTGGAATGAAAGGGAGCCTGGAAAACCTGTCTCAGATCTGCCTTGCTCTAAAGTTACTGACACCAATGCACTTCGAAATACTTTTTTTTTTTTTTTAGAATTTTTGAATACAAACTCAACTTGACCTAGTGGCTTGCTTTATCTTCATTTGTTCTGATGAATAAAGGAATTGCTAGGCATATGCTTCCTTCAGAAATTGCTTATAACTTTTAGTTCAAAATAAATGAAGGAACTACACAAATGGATGTCCTGGTCTTTAGAAATGCTTGGCTTGTAAATTGGGGGGGGAGTGTATGGAATCACTTGCCCTCTGCCTAAAATGTGGATCATCATTCATCTTGAGACATGCAGCTTTTTCAGTATCTTTATAACCCCCATTGAGAGGATGTTGGAGCCTCCAATCAGTAAAATATGGCAGGGGGGGCGACCAAGTGCTGGTTTCTTTGTGTCTCCTCTATTTTTTGGAAATGCACTTTGTGTTTAAAAATAAAAACAAAGCAAAACAACCCCAGATGTGGCTGTGCAGTGGTAAAATGTCTGAGTCTGTAATATCTCTGTCTGCCCAGGGCAGAGGTGCCCCTTTCCTGGAGTTCTTGAAGCTATTCCTGCTGTGCTGGGCTGTGCTCCCTGGCTGAGCAGCTGGCTCAGAATCAGAGCTGTAGATGGAGACAGTCATCTCTGCAGAAAACTGGGGAGAGGTAAGAGGCACTAGGAGCAAGGAGTGTAAATATTTGGGATGGAAAAAACTGGTGAAGGTGAAAGATCCCCAGTGATGTGACATTAGTTCTGGGCATGTTATTGATATAATTATAACAAAAGCCTGGTGGTGCTGTCTTTAGTGATTTATTTTCAGTTCTGTGGGATTGGTTTAATTAACTTTTCCCCTTTAGAGGGAAAGAGGAAAATATGAAATATTTACAGTGTACGTATTTCTGCGTGTGGCTGAAAGCAAACTCCTCGCTGGCTGACTCAGAGCTCTGCCAGCTCAGCACTCCCTGCTGCCTTCCCACAGGCTGGGTTTGGGGAGACCCCTCTGACCCCAGCGGTCTCTGCCCTGTGGAGCAGCAGTTTGTTTCCTGCTCTCTCTATTGCAGCCATCTCAGGGAGCTCTGCACGAGGATAAACCCACCATTTCCTTTGCAGTAAATCACTTCTGCAGGAGCAGCCATCACCCCACACAAATGGTGGGTGCAGAATTGATGCTCTCCAAGCCAAAGGCTTCCCTCTGTCCTCGGTCCCTCCTGCATCCGGGCTCTGCCACGCCGCTTCCCAGTGGTCCAGCTGCATGATGCATCCCTAAACTGGTGCCCGGTGATGAAGAGGAGCCCGGACTCAGACTCCAACCCTTATGTGGGTTTCAGCGCCAGGATGGGGCGTGGGGTGCATGGGAGAAGGTTTCTCTATCTTTGGTCTGACAGGTTACCAGCACAACAGCCACCTTTTTGCTGCAGAGGCCTCTTGCATATCTCTGTTTCTGCTCTTCCTACTTGTGCTCCCAGAGCTCGGTTTGAGCCTGCTTCTCCAGGCCTTTATTCCTCCCATTCCCCTTGGTTTTGATAAAGAATCATGTTCATCCACCACTCGTGCCAGCCCTGACTGTTTGCATTTTTAACTTTGTCTTTATTAAATTTTCAGGAATCTCTTAGGTATTCACACATCTGTCATGGCACAAAGCGGAATATTTCTTGGTGCTGGGGAAAACAAATTATACAATAGATGTGCAACCCATATTTAATAAAAAACCGCCACAGCCATGTGTTCAAGCATGAAGCCCCAGAAAATACTTTACTGCAGAGTCATTCATGAGAGGTGTTTGTGATTTTATTTTTTTTTTTAATTTCACTTAACAGTTTAGATTTCCTACATTGAAGTGGGTACTCCCAAGGGTCTCCAGGGATCTCTCAAGGCATTCTGGTGCTCCTTGAAAGAAAAGCTGCTTTCCTGTGGTCCTCTCCAGCATCCCTAACCCTGCTTTTGTTGTTGTGAGGTACGGATGCCTGCATGGGGTACGGAGCACTGCACTTCCAGGCAGGGGCTGATTGGAAGTGGGGAGCTGCAGGCACCAGCATTTCTTGTCTCCTTGCTTCTGCACTTGCAGCAGCTTGCATAGGTGGGCTCTGCTATCTGCATTAACAAAAGTTTTTGTGCGCAGGATATAAATAATAAATGGGTGAACCACAGTGTGACTAATTGCCTAACAGTCGGACTGTTACCTAGAATATAATAGGAGCGTGTTTTCAGGGCGTTTTGAGTGGCTCTAATGAGATGCTAGCATACAGTATTTTTATTGGAAACTTCAGGGAGTGCGTTTTAAAATGCCAGGGTGCTAAATAAGCTGAACAATTAAAAATAAATGGCTTTGGAGCTTGGCATTTTGATAGGCACAGGTAATTAGGAGAGATGCTTTTCTGACAAGAGCCATAATGATTTGGCTTTGGCTGGTGAGAAGCACTGACTTTGGAAACTTTTAACTTGGCTCCAGCAGGAGCAAGGGTCGTGGGCACGGAGCTGGAAGGAGCCCCCTCTCATTTAAATATCGGACTTTTTCTCTCTTGGTCTGGTGGTGGTGGAGCAAAGGTAGAGAGTGCAAACCTTGATGGCTTAAAATTTAGAAGACAGAATAACTGAATTGTTACAATTTTTATTACTAATGTTTTGAAGCTAATCTCATAATCTTGGGGAGTTTGAGGCCATAATTTTTATGGTGACAATATTGTAAAAGTAATCCAGAAGGCTGTGTCATAGTTGAAAAAGCATTTCCTAAGATCTAAACCCGAATGTGTTCAGAGAAACAAACCCTGTAAGAGCAGGAGTGGCACCATCTGATGGGTTTTGTAATGCCACAGACAAAAGTAATTACGCTGCTTAGAAGAGCTTTTGTCTCCAGATAATGTTGTTAAAAACTTGCAGTGTAGTGTAAATCATAACGGAACAAATCTGGAGTCTGCTCTTATTGCTGCTAGGGGAAAATCTCTTGGATTTTGTTTCCTTTCTGCTCAATATATTGCAAACCTCTTCCAGGTTTGTAAATAAATATTACCTGCTGTTTGAAAAATGACTTGTGGTTCATCTCACCGGTAGTGCCTGTGGCGGCCAGGCCGTTATTGCAAACAGTTGTTTCTCTCTTGGTGAGTTCTTTTGTGTGTCTTTCAGGAATACGGGCTGTTGCAATGAGTCTGAAGTTGTCTGATTCATTGAAGATACTAAAGAAGTATTTCCTTCTTTAGAGCTCACTCACACGTGGATGCCTATGGCTCCTTTTGCTGCTTCCTAGCAGTACCCTAGCAGTTACAGTGTCAGAAAATATTTTGGCGAGCTTACAAAAACCAAAACTTTTAGCATTTCCCTGATGAGTATTTGAATTCCTATCTGTGAACATCGGTGGGTTTTTTGAGGGTTTTAGGTGTATGGGACTTTTAGAGGTTTGGAAACCTGAAGGGGATGTGTTAGGACCAGATTAATTGATGGATTATCCACCACCCTGGCCGGAGACCCATGTTTTTTCCTCAGGATGGAAACAATTACTGTGAGGGATTCCAGTGCCTGGTTCTCTCCTGATGTGATTTGTGTCCTGAGGAGTGAAGGGAGAGGGATTTGCATCAATAGGTCATTTCACAGGCAGTAAATGAGGTTTTACCATCGGCAGGGAAGTGCCAGAGAGTAGGTAGAGCTGGGGCAGCTCAGCAAGTGAAATCTGGGCAGGCCAGGGGCTCTCTGGCTCCTGTGGTTATTGATGCGCCTTGCACAGAGTTTGGTGCCAGGTCCTGTGAGTAGGGATTGTGTGGGGAGCCAACCCAAAGAGCCATCAGAACCTGAAAGAGGGACTTCAGCAAATCCATCGAGCTGGTTCATTTGCTGCCTTGGAGCAGTTGAATCCACAGATGAAATTTATCAGAGGAGAAATGGCACGATCACACTTAAAAGGCATTTAAGGTGCATGTTGGTATATAGAGCTGGTGAGTTTTGAAAATGGTCCCACGTGCCGGACAGGGAAGTGTTCCATGCAACACTGCAGCCTGCAGCCCAGGGCTTCCAAGCAGCAGCATCCCGGGAAAGGTGCAGTGAATCACAAAATGCAGCATCACCTGCAGAGAGAGAAATTCAGCTGGATGCCAGTGATCCGTGTTGATCTCAAGGGAGGTTTCTACTGCACAGAAATCAGTTTCTTGTTTGTTTTCCACTTTGGGGTAGTTTGTGAGGATTCGCCACTCTGCCACAAAGTCCTGAAGCCTTTATGGGGAGGTAGCAACATGATGGTGACACAGTGACCTTGTCTAGGATTACTTGCCTGGCTGTCTCCCAAAAAATAAAACTGAGCCTTGTCTTCACTAGCTCTTGGTAGTGAAATAACAAACCGTGTTGTAGTTCCTCCATGTCTTTGTGGCCAAGATAAGGCTTTTAACGTGGGCAGACAATTGCCCAGTTTTTCAGAAGGTGCAAATGGGAGGTGGGGGCTCAGCTCCTGATGGGCAGTGGGAGCAGCTGTGGCAGCAGCTTCCCTGCTCAGAGGGAGCTTTATGGCTGGGTGGTTTGTGTGCCCAGATATCAAGAAGCGGTAAAACCAAGGTTGTAGGTGCAGTTTTAACCCCTTGGTGTTCATGTGCTGAGGGGTGCATGGGTCACACAATCCTGCACCTCCACCCCACTTTGATCCCTTACAAGGTGCACCGTGGAAGATGTGCTGCTGATGCAGCAAGTTTTGCTGTGCAGCTCCCTCGTCTTTGGTGTGCCTTCGCCAAAGAGGATGCGGTTGGTGTGCCGTGTGATGCACAGAGGAGGGCAGCTGTCCGTGTGGGAAGCTTGTGTTTGCAGCAGACCAAGAGTGGCTCAGTAACAGAGGGGCAAGCGTCACCCGTGGCATGTCGTGGCGGATCCGCTTGCCCCTGTGCCCCGCTGTGTGCCAGCTCACACCTTCTCCCCGTGGCGTGGTGGCGAGCGGAGCTGGCTGCTGCGGTGCTGTTCTTCGGTCAACTGGCACGGCGCGGCAGAGGGAGGACAGACCTCCCTGTTCCTGGCAGCAGCACTTCTCAAGCAACCAAAGGGGTTTGAAAAAGCTGCACTCGCTGAGCTCAGGCTTGAGGGTGCAGGATCGGGGCTGGGTGCTGTCTCTGTAGCTGTCCTGGCCGTGCAGTTGCTGTCAGATTTTGGCTCCGGGGAGATGCTGTGCGGGAATGCTGGGGTCACTCGCACCTACTCCTTGCGGTTCGGGCGACTGCATCACATAATCTCTTAAATAAACCCATCAAGTCCCAGACTCGGTTGGAGCCTCCTGCAGCCTGGGGGAGCCGGCAGGTTAATCTGGAGCTCCTCCGGCCCCGACATCGGCCCCTTTGAAGTAGCCACAGCTCAGGAGCAAATGCGCCTTCTCAGGAAAGCTGGCGTTTTTACTAAGCAGCAGACTCTTTTTATCTGAGCTGAGAACACAGTGATCCCTCCTTCTGCCACTAATCCCCACTCAGGGCACTGTTAGGCTCTTTTACAATTTATTTTCTTTTTTCTAATTGCCAGTTTGCAGTGGCTGTGCTGCTTTCCCTGGGCTGTGTTCTGGGGAGCTTTTGCACTTTGAAAGCAGCTTAGTCCTTCCCTCCTGGCTGCTGGAACTGGCCAGCAATTCCTCTCCAGGTGCTTCAGCGAGAGTCCTGCTGGAAAAATAAGTAATAGCCCGTGCTTTTCAACTGATGCCTGATAACTGTGGTCTAGAGTAGAGGTTCAGCTGTTTCACGCATCCCTTGGGAGCCCTGATAAACTGCCGCTGACAGAGGTAGTCAAGAGATGTACAGTACCAGTGCACCAGGTATGATGCTTTGCAGGTGATGGTGCTCTGGCTCTCATCCTGCATACAGTCCCTTTGTTTCACCTGGGCACAGTACGGTTTTTCCCATCCATCCTGGGGTGTGGCACCATAGTGCTGTGGGGTGTAAATCGCTCCCAGGTTTTGTCACTGTTCTGACTGAAATGACTTTGGAGTACAACGTGTTCATGTGTTCAGCTCCTCCAGGTACCTGTGGCTGAAATGTGCTTAAGAGCTACCCAGGCAGGACTGACTTCTTGGTGTGGTGGCCCTCAGCAGCTCAGGCTGTCATCTCCCTGGGTCAGACTCATGGATCAGGGCTCTTTAAATTTTAGTGCAACCCAAAGTGGCCTTTTTTTTTTTTTTCTTCCCCTACTAATCACATAAAATACTTTAAAAGCAAGTACATAACCATGTGGCATGGTCCAGTTCTGCTGTGTCTGTATAGCTACAGCTATTGGGACTGTAAAATGTGGACTCCGCTCTGCGGTACCTTTGCCTGTTGGAAGTTGGGTGCAAGTCTGATGCTATGATTTATCAGTGCTGTTAAGGTATTTATCTGCAAATCGTCTAGGCCTGCAAACTGACTGCCTTAAATTGTGGCTTTTGAAAATATCCCTGAAAGAATTTTTTAAAAAAAAAAAAGAAGAAGAAAGAAAAGATTTAGCCATCCTTCAGCAATAGGAGTTTCAATAACATCATGTTATGAGCAGGGCGGATTTTACCAACAGCAAATCCAGGCTGTGGGGTTTTATAGGGGGATCAGAAGCTTGTGTCGCTTCTGTAAGGTGGTGGTGTCCCCTCTGTTTCCCTGCGAGGCTCACTTGTTGGGAGCACAGGGGACTGACCCACAAAATTTCTTCCTCTTTGAAATGCTAAGAGTCTGGCTGTGGGTCCTTCTGCTGCTGGCAGCTGGGGCTTTAATATTCTTTCAGGAGCCCTTTGCAAGGAATATTTCAGAATAAGCAACTGCTATGAGAGTTGGGTATGAGAGATTTTGGACTCTTATTTTTTTTTTTACAAAGTTTTATTATTTCTTGCATCTATTAATAGGGCAGCAGGAGGCTCCATATGCTTTTATAGTCCCTGTTGCGCTCTCTAATGGATATATGCAAAAGCTCCAAGGCGCATAAAATAGACACTCTTAGCCAGTTATTATGATAAAAATTATGTGCATGTCATGACCTTTAAAGCAGTGGGACTGTGTGTGCATGCTCTTCTGATACGCCACTGTTCTCGGTTCCTTTCTGAAGCATTTCTCGCCATAGGAGGTTTGCATAGGAGCTTGGAATATTTTTCTAATCAGCGGAGAGTCCCTTGGCTCTGATAACTTGCAAAGCACAGAGGAGCGTGAAAAGGGAAGAGGGATGACTTTTTCTAAGGGAACTAACAGAGAAAAGGTTAAAGGCGAATGGTGAAGCACAGCATGAAAATCCTGGCACCGTCTGCACTGCTGTCAAAAAAACACTGGTCCAAAAAGTTCTTTGTGCTCTTTGAGGCAAAAGCTATTCTGGTGCTCTTGAGGATAAAGAAGGAAAAAAAGTTTCATAATCCATGTGCCCTATTTAAAGAGACTTTTTTTTTGTTGTTTTAAAACTTTTAATAACAGTGCAGCCAGAATTTGCTCTGCTTGCATAGCCTGCATGTTTACCCTGCTCTGTCAGACATGCTGTTGTGCCTGGAGAGCTTTGGAATACTTTGTATGGGTGTGAGGAGCGAGATGCCTGCTGTCATGGCGAGGGAAGCATGAAGAGAGGGGCTCTACATCCTTACATTGCTGCATCCCTCAGTCTGTGGTGTTAGGAAGGATTGCTGTCATCTGGGAACACAGATGGTTGCTCTGGGCTTGCTGGAGCAGTCCTGGCATGGGTGTTGGGAACTGTGGACAAAATCATAGAATTCTAGAATAGATTGGGATGGAAGGGACCTTAAAGATCACCTCGTTCCAACCCCCTGCCATGGGCAGGGACACCTTCCACTAGATTGGGTTGCTCAAAGCCCCGTCCAGCCTGGCCTTGAACCCTTCCAGGGAAGGGTGGACCCTCCGCTCCTCTGGGCAACCTGTGCCAGTGTCTCACCACCCTCACAGGGAAGAATTTCTTCCTTATATCTAATCTAAATCTGCCCTCTTTCAGTTTAAAACCATTACCGCTTATCCTATCCCTATGTTCCCAGATAGAGTCCCTCTCCAGCTTTCCTGCAGGCCCCGTTGAAGTACTGAAGGTCTTCCTGGAGCCTTCTCTTCTCCAGGCTGAACAACCCCAACTCTGTCAGCCTGTCCTCACAGGGGAGGCTGAGGGGAAAACTCACCGCCCTCTACAGCTACCTGACAGGAGGTTGCAGAGAACTGAGGATGAGTCTCTTTAACCAAGTAATAAGCAATAGGACAAGAGGGAATGGCCTCAAGTTGCACCAGGGAAGGTTTAGACTGGATATCAGGAAGCATTTCTTTCCAGAAGGGGTTGTTGGGTGTTGGAATGGGCTGCCCAGGGAGGTGGTGGAGTCCCCATCCCTGGAGGGGTTAAGAGTCAGTCGGGTCAACATAGCGCTGAGGGGTTTGGTATAGTTGAGGACTGTCAGTGTGAGGTTAATGGTTGCACTGGATGATCTTCAAGGTCTTTTCCAACCTAGATGATTCTGTGAGAGGTTATGCAGGGCGAGCAGCAAGGCCTGACGTTGCTTGTGATAGCGTTGATATTGAACCCCCGTGGAGATGTGTCAGGCCATGCTCAGCTGCATCCCAGCCTTGACAAATGGCAAAAATAACACTTATGGCTTTAAAAATTAAACGCTCCCTTTAATTATTGAACATGAATAATTTTCATGCAAATTGAGCCTGGATGTGTGTTCCCAGAGTGACACAGTTGAGAGCAGTTACATCGCGGGATGTCAGTGACCTGTGAACTGAGAGACTGTTCATTATTTTTAGCATTTTATGGATAGTACCCTGGAGGGTGGGACACAGGCTGATAGAGAGAGTTGACTGAAGAAAAAGACTTTAGTTTGCCCTGGTGGCCTCCCCTTGTAATGCTTTAGCTTGCAAAATGTGGTGTGTGTAACTATATTGTCTTTACATACCTGAGTATGGATATTTTGGAAGCCTCCTGGTGAGGGAGGGCTGTAGTTAAGGGGATAACCGTGCAGTGACTGTGCTGCTGGAGGCTCTCCTGCTTGCTGCGTGCAGGAGTTGGGGGCAGAAAGTCCTTAAGGCTTTGAAAGTGGAGAAGGGAAAATGCACCCTGTTTTTTCCTAGCAAGTTGATGGTCTCCATGTAAAACTTGAGCTTCATGGGACAGTTTGTCACAACTTGTGTGTGAGAGTGGTCCTGGCTGGGCACCCACAGATTGGACACTGGGTTGGCGGCTTTCGGCATCACTTTGGACCATGGAGCAGCTCATGTCCAGGGCAGATGAAATGTTGGATCTGCAGCAGAATTGAGCCTGGTGCATTCAGCAAAGCTACAGCACTTCAGGGGCTTTTCAAAGGGCTTTGAGGACACAGTGCAGGGCAGGTGCTGGGGGTCAAGTCCAAATATCCTCTGTGATTAAGCTCCTATAAATATTTTCCTCTTCAAAATGGAATGTCAGCATTTACTGTTTCCTGATTTTAAACACTGTACAGTTTGTCAAACATTTATCTCTGTCTTAAATTAAGTCTCGAGATAGAATTTCTGTTAATTTCAAATCAATATGAAAGGGGGAGAGAAAGAAATTGCAGTCTAGCCCTTTTCTTGAATCAATATTTTCTTTAAAAGCTGAGATATTAACTAGATCATAGTTTTTTTGCCATTTTGAAGTGTAGCTTGTGTTTAAAGAATATATGCATTTCCCCTGAAAATTGCTGATGCTGGTAAGTCTTGCAGCAGGCACAGCTGCCAGCAGGCATTTGACCCAAAGTGGGCAGGATGGGGCCAGCCTTTGCAGCAGCAACGTGGAATAACGTTAGCCTCCACATTTCTGAGCTCATCGTCTCTTAATAACTTTTTTTGGTTCTGTTTTGCAGAAGCCTTTGAAATTGTAGTGCGACATGCAAGAAACTTCACCAACAGCATGTTTAGGACCCACTACCAGAGCATGGGGCCCAGAGCTCTTAAGTTTGTTGGAGAACTTTTTACTGATGTCTCGCTGTACATACTGGGCTCTGACATCAGTGTTAATGACATGATAAATGAATTTTTTGACAGTTTATTCCCTTTGGTTTACTCGCACTTGATTAATCCCGGCTTCCCTGATCCCTCTGTGGAAATGACTGAATGCCTGCGGGCAGCCAGGAGGGACCTCAAAGTCTTTGGTAACTACCCGAAGATGATGATGACGCAGGTGTCCAAGTCGCTGCAGGCCACGCGAGTCTTTCTGCAGGCGCTCAACCTGGGAATCGAGGTGATAAACACTACTGACCACTTAAAATTCAGCAAGGACTGTGGACGAGCGCTGCTAAAGATGTGGTACTGCTCGCACTGCCAGGGGCTCCTCCTGGCCAAGCCCTGTGCTGGCTACTGCGGTGCGGTGATGCAAGGATGCTTGGCAGGCGTTGTAGAGATTGATAACCACTGGCGAGAGTACATCGGGTCTCTGGAGGGGCTGACCAAAGGCATGCACGGCATCTATGACATGGAGCATGTCCTCCTGAACCTCTTCTCCTTGGTGCGGGATGCCATCGTCCATGTGCAGAAGAACGAAGGAAAGCTCTCGACAACCGTGAGTAGTTTTCTGTGGTTCCCCGAGCCGTTTGTCACAGCAGGGCTCAGTTGTGTTCTACGAGCTCTACATATTGAAACCAACCTACCCCTTTTCTCCAGCCAACAAACCCCAAATGCTCCAATTAGTAGCTTCTCTCTCTTTCCCCCCAACCTGCCAATTCTCTGACTTTTTTAAAAAAAAACTTGGTGGCATTTGAAACTTGTTTGTGGGGCCTGGACTTCAGTTAAGGCCTTTGCCTTTTTTTAGGTTGGTCAGAGCAGAAGGGTCTGGAGTCATCCTGCCATCAACCTTGTAGCTGAGATGTAGCTTGAGGCAACTGAGATGTCCCAGCATCTTCAGTACTCTCTGGGTGCTGTGCTTGTCTTGGGTAGCTCTGAAAGGCTGGTCCTGCTCTCCAGGTGTCCCCTGCCTCCTTAACATCACTAAAATGTACCTCCAAACAGATGACAAGCAGAGGCATTTACTGTGCCATCCCTTGCTTCCTGGTTTACTAAAGGAGATCTGGTTTTCCCTCTTGGTAACTCATTCCAGTTCTGGGCTGCATTTAATCCCAGGGATGAGGTTATTTCTTATTTATTAAGAGTGACCTGACTCTTTAAAAACATGTTGTGTGAATTTCTGAGCCTCCTGAGAGACTGAGGCTTTCTTGTTCAGAAAGTCCTGCTGCTCTGTTTGAACGCCAAGGACAAATGGACTGTTGTAATGTGATGCTTGTTTCGCAGAGGAGATTTTCCTTGAGATGCAGCTGAGCTGCTCTGTGCAGGTAGGGCAGAGTTGAGGATGGGGGCAGAGGTGCAGGAATGTTGTTACAGTTTGCTTAAAGCAAATGATGATTAAAATCTGTCACCGTTTCCCTGTTAGCTGCTTGTTCTTGTCATTCCTGACTCCTGTTTACAAAAGAACTGTGTTTATGTAGGTCACTGTAGTACTTGCACTGTAAGTAACTCTTTATCTTTTTGGGGGACCATGGAAGTGTATTGCCTTATGTGTGGATTTTGAGCTATGTGGCATTCGGCCAGCAGCACTCCTCTGTGCTGTTTTACGTGCCATCTTTGCTCAGTGTGATTGCTCGAGACATGCCACTGCACATATGCCTGCTGTGAAATAACATGGTGGCACGTGGGGGTTTCACACCCCCTGGGTAGTTTGGTGTACATGGTGCAAACTCTCTTTCTTGTTTAAAAGGGATTTTAAGGACCAAATCTCCAGTTAGTTGGATTACTCCTGTGTTGGGCTGACCAGGAGGAGGCTGTGGCTGAGGGCTGGGTTTTGGTGTTGGTCACCTGGGCAGATGGGTGAAGGTAGGATTTATAGGCAGCATGTTAGGCTCCGGAGTATGGTGCAGGACACTGGCTTTCAACCTGCATGCCTTAACCACTTTCTGCAGAAAACCCCTGTTTTACAGCAACCCGGCAAGTGTTTCTTGTGTCCCCAGGACCTCAGGGAGGTTCCAGCTGATGGTGTCCAGGCGCAACAGCTCTGCTGGGCTCGAGTTCTGCTGCCATGGAGCCAGGGCAGGTGGTTCTCTCTTTGTTCAGAACCTGTCAACCCTCTCTGGAACAGCAAAGGAGCAGAGATGTAACTGTAGGTTTAGCTTGAGGTTAGGTGAGATGGAGAATTTGTTACAGATGATAATGATGTATACAAGAGAGAAAACCCAGCTCAACTCGAAGCCCCCAAGGCAGTAAGAAACAAAACTTACTTCTACATGTAGTGTGAGCATATTTGATCTCGAAAGATCAGTCAACATTTTCAGCTGTGAGCAAAAGCATCCAACATGTTTTGCATCAGCAAACCTGCCATGCTTGTGGGTGCTAAGGCTGTACGGAAACATTGCCCTTACAGGCTGTATGCCAGGTTTTACAAGCACACACAACATGTGCGTTGCTGTACGATCCTGAAAGGATAAGTGTTTGTCCTCCCATATCCTTCTTTTATTGGCACAACAATAAAAATACAATTTTTCTTGAAGATGTCCATGTATACAGTGAAGGAACATGACTGTCAGTTATATTATCAAGTACTGAGACCTTGATCTGTCTACTGAGAATGTGTTTGTGGGAGGATGAGTAGATGGAGTGCCACTAAAGTCAACATGAGCCATAATCTGCCCATCCTCTGCCAAACCAGAACATAAATTGACTTCCTTTAAAATAAAAAAATCACTGAGCATTGCAAAAACATTCAGTGCTTTCATACTTGGTAGAGCTTTTTGAATTCATTAGTGCCGTATATAGTTAGGTACTTATTTAAACATAACTCCTCTTGATTATTTAATACTTGAGTGATTCTTTTACTTGCTCTAGAGACATTTTTGAGTTACAGGAGTGCAGAGGAAAAAAAAACAAGCCAAGCAAGCCAATTGTCTGGCAACTGCCACTAAAAGAGAATAGCCACTGGGTTTTTAAAATTTATTTTTAAAACACCAGTGTTGCTCAGCTAAGGCTCTTATGTCAAACCTGAGCCCAGAGCAACTTTTTCTACAAATGAAGGTACGAGCTGTTCAGTAGAGGAATAAGACAGTAATGGAAGTGCTGACAATCTTAACTACAGCATTGCAGATGGCCTGACTCTGATAGCTGCTCTGCATCTGGAGTCTGGGGTAAATGGCTCTGCCTGTAAATGATAGAATATGATTATTTTTTTTTTTTAGCTGTGTTGGAATGAAAGTTTCTCTGTTAAATTTATCAGCACATATTATGTTTCAAAGAATACCCGGAAGCAAACAGTTGTATTTACTGTTATCCTGCAAATATGATTGGTTTTAGACACCACTGTCATATCAAAGTATAAAATGCCGTGGGAGTTGTCTTTGAAAATGTGGGGCCTTTGCTGCTGTGCTGGCTTCTCGTATTGACCTCTTGATTACTGACCTTGGCCATCACCACTTCTGTAGGCAAAGTTCAATTCACCTGTATGTTATTAAGGATAATGACAGGTTATTTAATTGTCATTAAAATCCCCTGGAATTACGGAAAACTTATCTTCCATGCCTGTAGTAATTATAGCCTGAATAACAACACTACTGCCCTTGCCTGTCCTTTGCGCAGCTTTGGTTTTTCGTGGTATTGGTGGCATTCTTGTGGTTCTTCCCCCTGGTATTTCAGGCTCTCAGGTGCTTACGTCACCGACCATCCTTCCTCCATGCTCCTGCTCCTCTGTCCCCCTTTCCACCCACCCCTAGGCTGGGTGCAGGCATTTGCATGGGGATCTGGACCCCTCTTGTACCAGACCTGGCTGCAAAGGGCACATGAATTTGAGCTGCAGAGGCGATGCAGACCCTCCAGGTAGGTTTCTGAGGAGCTCTGCAGTCCCCAAGATGAGGAGTTGTGCTGGTGTTAATCTGCTTTTGGAAACTCTGTGCCTCCAGGCATGCATTTAAATGTAAGCCAACGATGAGCTGGTGTTGTTCCTGGGATGTAAACAGCAATGCAGAAGAGTAAATTCAGTAATATGGCAGTAGACAATTCCCATCCCAAGCCTTGCTTTAATAGCTAATTTGTCAGTGATGGTGTGTGTTAGAGCTTTATTATTTCTAAAATTTGTCTGTTTAAAAACTTCACCCCCAAAATATGCTATTAAAATACTTTATCAAGCAGGCTGAGTCTCAGGGCAGATTGAGGGGAAAAAAAATTGCTAGGGCTACATCTATATTAATTTTCTGATCTGCTACTTTTTCCCTGGTTGAAAATGTGCCTAGTACATCCACCTCTTGTAGATATTTTAATCATGAATGTGTAGGAAAGAGTGATTTTAGTCAGTCTGTTCGTGCTTTCTACCACAAAGACAATCGAAGAGATGCAGTACAAATAAACTTCATAAAATATTCAACCCCAGCAGCTTTTGAAGTTAATGTTTTCTCTGCTGTTGGTAGTACAAGAGAGACAATAGGTCTGGGTGCCTTACATAGCTAATAGTTGATCTCCTCTGGGGTTACCTACCTTAAGCCAGCACTCTAAATTTATTCTGAAATTTTGCAGAGTTGAGGTGTGAAGGCTGTTGATTTGACAGTTATTAATTTTTCTACGTATTTTTTTCCTAATGCTCTTCCCCCGCCCCTGGAACTCGTCAGGGTTTTGAACCCATCCCAACAGAGTGGGAGACAACAGGCAGCTCACAGCATAGTGAGACACGAACCAGAAAAGATGGGTGGCTTGGGGTGAGGCTGTAGCCATGTATTACACGTGAGGAGGAGGATGCACTACAGGTGTGAGCCGTCAGAGAGAGGAATGTGGGTTTTGGCTGCCTTGGCTGCTTTGTCCTGCACACCTAGCAGGGCATGTGTCCCCTCCCAGCCCTTCAGATGCAGGTGGCAGGACTTCTCCTGCCCTTTGGCTGTTGTGTGGTCCCTCCCTGTCTGGACATAATGCTGCAGCTGCTGGTCCCCCCTGCTTGGCAGGACCTGTATGTTTTAGTGTAATTAGGGTTGCACACAAGATACTGTGGAGCTGATGTGTCTGTAACATGGTTGAGTCTGGGAATTGAAGCAGGTTGCAAAGGAATACAAGATGAGTCTTACAAGTCCCACAGAAAAAAAGTACATTATTAAAACCACCAGCAGCCCACCACCAGAAAAACATATCAGGAAACTTCAGTTAGTCCAGGCTTGTCAGGCAGGTGTGCACCAGCCTGGACATCTGCATCTCTAGGGAGAAATGCAAAGACATGGGCTGATAGAGCTGCCCAGCCCCCCTGGCTCCCCTTGCAGTAGGTAAAAGTGCCCAGCTCTATCTGCCTAGAAAGGAGAGAGCTGGGAACATTTTTATTCACTCAGAACTGATGGCTGAGAAAAAAAACTCCTGTTAAATTGCAAAATGAAGATAGCCAGACCTTTGTTCAACTGATTGCCACCATCTGTGCGGAGGAGAGGAGCAGGTGAGAGGAAGGGTACCAGTGCCCTGTGGGAACAGCTTGCAGTTCTCAACGTGCTTGTACGGTGAGCAGATCCCTGCTCTTTTACTTCCCTGCAGACACCTTTAAAAGACTCTTGAGGTCTGGGTTAACTACGTTATGTAGTCGTGCAGCAGAGCTGCTGAGGAAGCAACGCCACAGAGCTGCCTGGGTTTGGTTTTATCCTGAAGCTGGAGCGCTCACCCCAGCCAGGATGGGCAGTGTGCTGGGTGTGAGCCCAGCTCTGACACTGGCCACTGGAAGCTGCTGGGGGACCCCCACAGGGGATCAGTCAGGCACACTGGACCCTCGTTTGCCCTTGATTTTTTTTTTTTTTTTTGAGGAATCCTGGTAGGGAGGCCATGAGCATGCTGAAAAGATAGCCCTCTACTTTGATTGTAGCGCCACAGAGAGAGGCATTGCTCTGTTGCAAACTGAGTCTAGAAATTTGCAGTACCAGCAGATACACAGGGATGAAAATCAAGAATATGTAAGTAAATGAACTTTTGGCACCCAGGGATGAAAATATCACCTGTCTCCATACACAGTGATTCAGTGCATTTTCTGGCATGGCGATGCTGGTGCCCTTTTCCCTGGATGCTGCCCGGGAGCTGCTTTTGGAGCTGGTTCACCTGGCAACTTGGCTGGAAGCTGCTTTGCTTGGTGGGTTGCAGCAGCAGGGAGCTCTGGTGAATTTTCCTATCTGCTAATGGATTTCTTTCTGTGCTAGAGCTGGCAAGAGACTTGTAAGGAAAGCTTTGAAATTACAGTGCTGTTCGAGAAGTCATTCCTTTTGAGACACTGGGATCGGTTTCTTTGTACTTTTAATGCGGGTTGCTTTCTGTTGCCATCGCTCATGGGATGGTCGTCTGGATGTACGGCCTCTGTATTTTCAGTTTCTTTATTGCCAAAGTTTAATCCTCAGGCTGTTCTCTAATGCTTGCTGGTAGCTTGCTCCTTTTTTCATTTAAAGCTGGAAATATGAGTGAGCTTTTGGTTTTCAGTAAGCTCAGACCCGCTCCTAGCTATCCCAAGGTGTTGTTTACCGTGTACTTTTGTTAACCATTCTGTGATAGGTGGTGTAATGGGCCTGATAAGGTGTGTTAAAGCAAGCATCTGTTCACGCTGCAGGATGAAAATAAACCTGATCACCAAGGACAGTGTCAGCAACATTCCTGTTCCTGTGGAAATATCATGGGAGTATTATGATTACTGGTCTGAAGAGGTTTCAGATACTAAAGATTTTCTGATAGTTGGGGAAGCATATGGCAGGGTGCTGAACTGTAAGGCGTTGACTTTGATCTAGAAATCCCCATGTTGTTGGTGGCTTGGCTGGTGCTGGAAGAATAAGGGCAAAAATTATTCATGTCCGCAGTTTTGCAACCTAGTATCAACAATTTGATCCAGTGACTTTGGCACACTGCTGCTGGTCTTAAATTTTTGATTTAATGTTCAAATACACAGGAGCAAATTAAGAGTCTGTATCTCATTTTTTGGAAGGGACTTTGGCATGGATGATCTTGACCGTCGGTTGCTCTCTAAGGGAGTGAGGCTCAGAGGGTTATTCTCAGCCTAGTGAGAGTTTTACCTCTTGTCTGGCGTGGGGAGGGAGGCCATGGGTGTCACAATTCACTGCTAAGGAGAGCTTTGCCTCTGGAGGACATGGGTAGCAAGCTTTCATGGTCTTTGGTCAACCTTGTCGTTTTTCTGCTGGGGTCCAGCATGGGTGAAGTGGCATGCTGGCCTCCCCTCCTGCTTGCCCTGATGACATGGTAAGACTTTGGGTCAATTTGTCACCAAGTTGGGTCCAAATGAAGCAGGGTGAGCACTCAGGGCTGCACATAGCTGCTAGGTGGAAGCGGGGGTTGCAGCCAGTGATGCTCAAACTTGCCAACACAAAGCCACAGGAGATGGCATTGAATATCAGCACAGGTTTAATATAAAATTGCATTTGATTTTGCTTCTATTTGTAAACTTTTATATTGCCCTCTCCTTTTTTGCTCTCCCTCTGTCCTTTTAACTGGACGTGTTCTAGCCTCTGGCATGTTGTGACATTTCAATTGAATTTGCAATGATGCTTTTTTTTTTTTTTTTTAATTAAAAGTAGAAGGTAGCTGCTAACAGTTCCCCCTCCTCCCTGCACGCACACATGGCAGCATGGGGAGCATCCTTTGACAGCGTGTTTGATGCCCAACCTGACTTTGCATTGAGGCTCACACGAATCTTTTCATTGACTTCAGTCAGAGGCAGATCACTCAGCTGGTGGCAAGTTCAACCCCACTACTCTGTGGCTTAAAAAGAGCTTTTTAAGGCTGCTGCATTTTATGGGCGGGAATATTATAGGGCGCCTGCTGAGCCTGGCTTGATCTCACTTCAAATCATGTGTTGGCTACAGCATGAGTGAGATACATGCAGGTTGCACATGGCAGGATGTCTTGCATCTTTTCTGAGCTGAAGTCAGAACAAGCCTAAAGATCTTGCGCAGATTAATTACCGGGTTTGTGTACCTGTTTGCACATACCGTGCCTTGGCCTGTTCCTTGTTTTAGTGGAGGAGCTGATTTCGTGTTGTGCAGCTGGCTCCCGAGCATTTAAAGATACTTGGTTTTGAGGTGCCCTGACGTTAGTACAAAGAGCTAGCAGAAGTAATGGTGCAGGATATGATCTTAACAGTTGGAAATGAGGATACAGAGCTCTACAATATTATGCAGTTTTCTTCACTACACAGAGTGTATATATATATATATATATATATTTTCCTCATCTCCATTCTTTTTCCTGGCTCTCATCACAGCTGTATTTGGCAGCTGGACATGGGATGCTTTGGGATGCGGGAAAGGAGAAAGCTGGTGTCATTCCATCCAAAGCAGACTGCTTATTGCAGGGGGAATGTATGGGGTGCCTGTTCCTTGGGCTTTAGGCTCTGAAATTTCAAACGGTCGCATTTTGTATTAAAATTTAATGGACAAGGACATAATGTGAGGTCTTGAAATAGATTGGATTTAAGTGGAAAAAACCCCCTGAGTTTCAGGCTGAACCAAAGATCACAGCATCAGAAAGTTCCCTCTGAGTGTCTTGAGGCTTCTGCCACTTCAGGGGTGGTGGGAGGGGTGCTGGGCAGGGAGGAACTGCCCCTCTGAGAGGGGAGGGCTGGGGCACAGCCCATTCGTTGCAGGTGTATCTGCAGCTGAGCTTTACAGCTGAACCTCCTTCAGAGTTAAACCTGCTGTGCTCAGGGTCCTTGCTGAGATCCAGATTTAATTTATCCAAAGGATACAACAAACTGGGGCATGGCAGAAACGGGAGGCTTTCAGGTCTGGGCTGACCTGCCTGACTTCCCAAGAACCCACAGAGAAGTTATATCCATGGCATGAATTGCTTTCCTTCATATTTAGCTCAGTCCAGACTGTCCCTCCAGACAAGTCGTTGCCCTCTGTGTTTACTGGAGAATCAGGGAGCTGCCTCTGGGATTCTCTCTCAAAACTGGCTGCACATCCTTGTTTTATCGGAGAGATAAAACCCCAAGTATCGGCCCCGCGGACGTGGCTCCCTCACTTGCTGTCCAGATTGCTCCAGCCTTCTGCAACCTCTGTTAACATAGATGCCTTATTAGCAAAATGTATTCTGGCCCATTTCCTTTCCTGAAGATTTTCATCCTTGCTAAGACCCTCAGCTTTGCTATGCCAGACTCGTGTTCACCAATATCCATCTCTTTATGCTTTTTACACTAAACCCTCTTTTGGCCTCATTATCCGTGAATGCAGTTTCCACTAAGACCTCCATCTGGGGTCATTCGCCGGGCATCCTTCATCTTAACTGGGCTGAGTTTACTTCCAGTGACAGTAACCCCCATGAGTGTTGCTGCCTTAAAACTAGAGCTAACTCTCCCATTAGCAATGCTGATGAATGAGCCAAGAACTAACCAGAAACTTAAAAGCGACCCTCTGCAAAGCAGAAATAGTGCCCAGAGCTGCCCAGGCAGAGCAGCAGCATTTTGTTTCGCGCTGGAGAGGATGAGGGGCTGTGCTGGAATGAGTGGTTTGCTTTATTTTGAATTCTTTGCCTGTATTTGGTGCTGTGAATTATATAATTTTTACATTGTAAAGTGGCTTTGAGGTACCAGGCATGAAAGACACAACCTACAAATATATTTAGCTGAAAAAAAAAAATTACAGCAAACGATCGAGGCAAATTTTTCAGCTGTCTGCAGCAGCAGTGCACCCCTCGTTGCCGCAGAGCTCTCGAGCAGTCCTCTTGGCCTCTTTGGGCTACTGCAGATGAACTGGTGGCCTTTTCCATTCCTACCTGTGGAGTTCCCCCACTAATAAACCCCTGAGGGAATGGAGCCTGCTCTCGGAGGGTGAAGTTTGCTGCTAACTGCATTATTCTTCCAAAGACCCATTTGAGTGAGAGCAGGCTGGCTGCAAAAAGCTGTGCCGATAGCCTACAGCTACTTTGGCAGAGTTATTTCTATTTAAAAAGAAAAAAAGAAAAAAAAAAAAAAAAAAGGAAAAAAAAAAAAAAGGCAAGCCAGCAGTTGGGGAATTTAAGTTCTTTATACAGGTATATCTTTCTAACCTAATGAATTTTCACACCGCTTCTATGCTCTCAGTGGTGGTAGAGATGATGCTCTTAGCCACTGACCTGAGAGGGTGAGGGAGCCTGGTGGTTAGTGAGGGTAATTCGGGGGTGACTGATGTGCTCTGAGTGATGTCGTTCTTTCTGAAGCTTATTATCTCTTGGATTTCACATATTGATCTGTATCACTGTACAAATAAACTTCATGCTGCTGCTCCCCGGAGCACCGGAGAGCAGATATTTCCGTAGGTCCCTGAACTGCCTGTGCTGGTATTTAAGTCATCCATCCTCTGTCTCCTCCCCAGGGAGAGCCCACGGTACAGGGAGAGCAGCGGGAACTGCACGAAGTGGTGCTGGACTGCTCTGACCAGCAAAATGGCCCCAGTAGCTCAGAGCAGATGGGCCCAAAAGGGTTTGCCAGGCAGAAGCTGAAAAACATCCAGGTCATCTCTGAGCCTTGCTTCATGCAGTTCCCATAGGTTTTTAGGAGCCAGAAAGCAATAGCACTTTCTACCTGAAGATTTTGGTGCAAGGTTTTGATCTGTTCAGCGAGTTGTGGGAATGCCCACCTTACCTAAACTTGCAAGGCGAGTGGAAAGTAAAGAAGATGCACAAAAACGCATTAAAAGTATTTAGTCCTTTTTTTTTCCCCAACCTAATGCTTCCCCCCACCCCTCATTTTGGAATCGCTGCATATCAGTTTATTGAAATCTGCTTCTTGTAATCAAATTCTAGTTCTCAGTTTGATGACGTTAGTACAGGTGTTGTGATAAAGTTGAATTAATTTCATTTCTGTCTGCAAACAGCCTATTGTTGAATGAGTCACTCTAATATATTAATCAGACACATAATGTAGCATTGTAACAGGGTTAAAAGTGCACACCGATTTCCATTATAAAGATATTCTCAATCAAGCAGAAGCTAATCTAACGCTGTAAGTCATTCAGTAATTCAATTGTACTAACCGCAGAACATGTGAAAACAAGATGTGTTACAACAAAGTCTCAAAAAAGCCCTGCAGATATTTATGTCTTTATAGAAAAGAATGATTTACATTTTCAATAAGCCTGATTTGTTTTGGGGAAAAAGGTAATTCTTTTATCATGAAAAAAAATCTAATGGGAGTCTTTTTACCTTGTCTGTCATGTTTTGTGTAAATTATCTTGGTGCTGACCTTTAATTGGATTAGTCTAGGACTGACTGTAAGGGAAAAAAAACTTACTATGGAACTGGTAGATTCAAAACTAAGAAAAATCAACAGATGATAAAAAAAGAAAAAAGAACACAGCATTTTCCCAAGCCCTTTGTTGGCCTTGATGGATTAATTTTACCAGCAGCTAATCTCTGCAGTGCGGAGATAATTTTACCACTTTCTGTTAATAACAATTAATTACGCTTCTATTTTAGGCTTTGATTGGGAAGGTCCATGGCATTGCCATGGGGAGAGCCTCTTGTACCCCTCGCCAGAGGCTGGATAACGTACTGCGGGATTTCTCTGGGCTTAGCTAGAAAACAAATGGTTGTAATTACTCTGCTGAAGATTTTTCAGCGGCTTAAAAACCCTTGGAGTGATTTGGTAAGCTTTGGTGCCTCCATCCTTGTTGTTTCAGCAAAAACTGGACTTTGAAAAGAGAAAGGTGGATGGAGGGAGCAAAAGGTGGCTGCCCGGAGGGGGTTATTCCTGTGGGGAGCTTGAAATAAGTAGGGTTATGGCCCTTTGTAAGGGACAGGTGAGTGCAGAAGAATGATGGGTACGAGACCCTTCGGTGTTGAAAGGGTTTTCAGTTCAGCACAGGGAGGGAGGAAGGCATTTTATAGCAAAGAAAATACTATTAATGGCGTAAAAACCTTTGGGATGGTTTCAGCACAAGCATTTATTAAAGTATAAATCTGAAGAGCCGCGTATACCTGTGAGTGCAGTCTGCGCAGCTTGCAGAAGAGACATTGCTTTTTGCCTGCTTGTTTTGGTATCACAGTTAAAGCAGAGTTAGTGGTAAGTCTTGTGTGCTCTATTTTATATAAATATTACACTTGCTATTGAATTGCTGATAGAGAGAGAACTAATTAAGGAGATGGGATATCATCAGTAAATTTTTCTTCCCTGAGATTTTATGAGCAGTAATTTGAGAAGAGCCATATTAAAGTCATTGAGGAACAAGTTAATGCTGTGTTTCTAAGAATATTGCCCTTCTACTCAAAGATTATATTCAAGAATAAACAGTGTACAGTAGCTAATTGCTAGCTGACACATTATAATGGCTTTATACTTCCAAAATTGAATTGGTCTGGTTTAAAAAAAAAAAAAAAAAGTCATGCAGTAACTTTTTAATTATTTAACGATGTATTTCTCAAAGAATAATTGAATCTCTGCTCATGGCT
>NW_020799100.1:14868812-14950476 GCF_003259725.1 Athene cunicularia | reverse complement strand
GTTGGACCTGTAGGTATTGACCACATTTGCAACCCAGCTGACGCGGCTGCTGTTAAATAACCTATTATAGGCTCTGTCTCCGGCTTGCTGGCTTATGTTCCAGACTGATGGCAGGTATCTGTTTTTCCTCTCTAAATTAAGCTGCTAGGAATTTATTTCTCTCAGATTGTTCCTTTCTGTAGTGCCCTAGGCGCAAACATGATGCGATATTAAAACCCACAGAAATCTGCGAAGGAAACCAATTAACCCGGGGAAGGAAAATAACAAGCGCAAGGCCCTTGCCTGGAGCTGTGGTACTTCCCAGCTTTGCCCCGCACTGTTTCGCATCGCCCCAGCCTTGGTGGTGGGGGCATCTCTGCGGGCAGCGGGGCTGACCCGGGCTCCGCTTCCCCGGCTGCTGGTGAGATGGGGCAGTCCCAGCCTTCTCACCACCGGCTCAAAGAGAGCCGAAGCCTGCAGTGAACTTGGTGCTCTCAAAGGGGTTATTGTTCACTTATTGGCACTCTACAACAGGTAGAGTGCAGACAGTAAATTTTTTTAAAGTTCTTTGTAGAAACGGGTAGTCCCCCAAGCCCATTCCTTGCTTTGCTTCTCACTCTATTGGGATGGAGTAGATTTAATTGCCTGCAGCAGGAGGTTCTTGTAGGGGTCTGCAGTAGCAATTGTGCAAGTATTACAGTATGCACAAAGCACAATTGTGTAATTGCAATGTATTTAGCATCTTTAGCAGAAATGGGCTTCGCTACCTTGAGTCCAAATTTTCTGGCAAGTTAGATGATTTGGTGCTAATGTTCAAATCAGTTGGTTGAGTTTGGAGCATCTTCAGTCTCCTCAGGGAATCAGAGTCCCGCAGGCATAGCGGCAGCCTGAGATCAGGAGCAGTCATGCCCTCAGCCTCTGCCATGCCCCCACATTAGCCACACAGCCCATCGGGCACTCGGGGCTTCACCAGGAGTCGGGCTTCAGGTGCTGTCGCATTTTGCTCCTGAACCTGGCTTGGGTCAGTCTAGCAAGCTCCTACTGCTCTCTGGATTTTGGTCCCACATCTTCCCTTTTGATGTGTTGTCACCTTTTAGGCAAGGCTGGCTTCTCTTTCCAAGAATAAAGCCTTAGTTTGGTTGTCTAAGAAACATCATATTGCACAGATCTAACTTAAAGCCATAATGGGTGCATTAGTATGCTACGGGGCCCTGTTCCAGGAAATGTCTGCGCTTAGGAAAACTGCGTAAGTGTGTGTTGAAAATTAAGCAAATACTTTTTTCTTGTCTCACCCAGTCTGTTGGCTGGGTTGGGTGAAGCCCTAGCTGGGACACCCGGTTTGCTACCGAGGTCAGTCTGACCATCAGAACTGAAATACCAAATTTTGTGTTAAACGTGGAATTAACAAAAAACTGGAGGGAAACACTGGCTTGAAAAGTTGTGCTTTAATTATATGTCATGGACTATAAAGGCAGAAGGAACAACTGTGATCATTTAGTCCAACTTCCTCTCTACCTATAAATAACAATAAACAGCCTTTTGCTTAAACACAAAGCAGCTTTCTTTAGTGGATTAAACGCTGCATGCTGGGGATGCCAGAAAGAAGAAACATCTTGTTTGCATTATTTTATGTAGGTTTGAAAGGGCTCAACTCCAGCTGAGGTCACGGTTCTTTTGAGGGAAGGGGCATCCTGTGCTGGGAGAGGCTGGGTCAGCGCAGGGGTCGGGTTGTGGCGGGACACTGTGGAGGTGCCTTGGATGCTGCGGCACATGTACGGGTCACCGAGCATCAGGTCCTCCTGGGGACAGGGAGGCATGTCCTAATGGAAGTGGTGGTGGAAATTCAGTGGTGATCTCTGTCCGATTTAAGCTATTTGAACCCTAATGCAGCAGGGAGAAGTGCAGATGGGGATCATCCAGCTTCAGTAATTAGCACCAAGGGTTGAAACCCTTGAAAGGGTCCCTTGCGTTCTGCACTGCTCTTCTGAGCTGCCGCACCCACGCCCTTCCGCAGATTCTGGGGTAGAGCGACTACGTAACCATGTGCTGCATCAGACCTGACAGCTTTTGTGTCACCCTGTCACATCAATACACGTGGCTGTGTGGGGAACACATCCTGCCCCTTACCCTGAGGAACCAGCACCAGTTTGATCTTGGGTCACACTGGGGCATGGCAAGCGCCTTGAGCAGCAGCTGCCATCTTCAGGGGTGGCTGTGCCACTGGCCCTTCTTCCATCGAGTCTTGAGCCCTCTCTTGTTTTTCTCTCGGTCAGTGGCCAAAGCTGTCCTTGCAGACCAGAAATGAAGCCAGGGAGGGGGCACCCATAGGTCCTCCCTCGGCCCCGTGTTCCTGCTGTAACACTGAGCCTCTGCAAAGTGTCATCATCTATGCAAAGGATGGGATATAAAAATGAAGTTGTATTTCCTTCTAAAAATACCTCCTTAATGCCTCCGTGGTCTGCAGGAGTTTGAAGACCTGGTCTTCAAACCAAGTGGTGATGGCCTCCAGCGTGACCTGGTCTGGTGGCTGCAGGGGTCCCTGTGCGTTTGTAGCGCGTTTGCAGCACGTGTCGGGCGTCATCGCGGGTGCTGATGTGATAGGTGCTCTGTTATTTTAAACATTAGTGTTTGTGTGCATTTTACACATTATAGTGTTGCATTATTTAAAGGTATTGCATTATTAAACGCTCTTCTCCTCGGCACGGAGAGTAGGTCACTTCCTGTGATTCCTGCTGCTCTGCGTGAGTGAGTTAGGATGTTCTCTCTTACGTGATCCTTGCAAGGTGATGTCTGAATAATGGCAATCATAATGCTATAGAGCTGATTAATAATGTTCAGTACTCCATTAATGAGGAATCTTGGTCAGATGTGTGTAGAAGACATCTGTGTTATCATATTCAGTTTGTTCCTTCTGCTCGAGTGCCTGGAACCAGAGAACAATCATTACTTAGTTAATAATGTGCTTCCTAAAATAAAGGCTTGTAAATTCATTTTTATGCCCATAATCATATTTTCCGCTGTGAGAAGAGTGAGGGAGCGGGGAATTGTCTCTTTCCCATCTTCCTGACAAAATGTATATAATGATTACAAGCATATAATAAGAGTGTTTGTCCTAGCTAAATGTTTCTTCACTTCTGTTAATCAGCATTCGTTTGAGAGTGTGGGTTGCAGTTTGTGGAAGGCGATGCAATCACTGGGGTAGTGTGGCAGATTTAAATCAGTAATAAAAGCCCTGGGGAAATTAACAAGACAAAACATTAACCACAGACTAAACATTAACATATATTAGCATTTTTATTACACCTGTAGAAATGGTAAATGTGCTTGGTTACTACTATTAAAAAGTTTATGTTCTATCCCACATCATCGCAATGTATATTTTTGGTTTAAGCCCTTTAGAATTTAATTAAGCGGATTTCTATAGCAGCGCTTGAGTAATAGACTTCAGGTTCACTTTTATGGTGACTTTGAAGATAAACAGGGCACAAATGTGTTCTTTATAATGCTAATAATACGCATGATGTGTAGCAGAGTAGGTTGTTAAAAAGAACTGGGGAAGAAGCACCGATGCAGGCAGCTGCGTTACTGAGACGTTCAGCCTTACTGGTCAAACTGGGTTCCATAGCTGAATGATGCTCAGGGTTTAATGGGCACCAGTTGGTTCCTCCGAAGGCAGCACGTTTTCTTGAGGTCTGTGGTTGTCTCTTCTGTGCATGCTGTAGCAAATTACTCTTTCAGAGGCTGTGTTCGAATCAATTACAATAGTTAATCGCTTTTCAGTTTAATGCGCAGCTTCTCTCAAAGGAAACTTGGGAATAGGTATGAGATGACATACGTGAACTCCAGAGAGCGGGGAAGATTGCGGGAGGAAATCTTCAAAAATGAGGCCATCCCCTTGAGGGAGAAAAAAATACTGTGTCTTCCTGGAGAATGAATCTATAAGCAGAAGAGTTCACAGAGAAGACAAATGGAAACTCCATGTAAAGTTTAAGCAAAGGTCAAATATAGTAAGCTCTCTTTTAGAGCAGAGTGGAGCTCATGGGCTGAATAAGAAGCGACAGCAGCAGGTATTCAACAGTCTCTAATGCACTCTCTTCTCTTCCAAGGGGAAGTTGATTAGCTTTTTTTAAAATCTCCTAGAAAATTACTCTTAAAACGTTCTTACTCTTAAAAGTGATGCTCAGATTGGTGCTGAGGATCACGTGTGGTGCTTTCCAATCTTTCCCCCCCTGGATTTGCTTGCTGATGTGCCAGGCGAGAGGTGTTTTTACCCCACGCAGCCTCCCTGCCTTGTGCCTGGGCTGCAGAGCAGGTTTGATCCGTGTTCCTGACGCTGTGAGCGATGCCATCCTGCCGTGACCGGGCTGGGGGTGCCTGCGGGGGCCTTGCCCTCCATCACCTGCACGCAGGCTGTGGTGCTTTGCATAGAACCTGGTACTGTGGTCACTATTTGTTGGCTTTTTTTTTTTTTTTTTTACATAATCCCTAGCTGAGTGGCCCCAGTTTCCGTTGGCTTGTGGGCACCCACGTGGACCAGTGTTGTGCTTTACACTCTTGCAGTCGTGGTGGTGGATCTGGTCCGTGGCTGATCACGGTGCATCGTTTCCATGCAGCTGCAAGCAGGTTCCCTGTAGTCCTCTGTCACCTCTTAACATTAAATTAATGGGGAAGCATTAAATTGGGCTGATAGTGCTACTCCATTAGCTTTGTCCCTGTGCTCCTCTCAAATCAATGTTCCCCCTAAAGCAGAGCCGTTACACGGCGTGCAGCTCCCGGTCAGGGGGAACCAGCCGTGTTCCCCTCCGCCACGGGGACCCTGGGGAACCGTGGGGTCTCCGAGGAGCTCTGCCCCACCGGGCGCATGGTCTCTCCCTGCAGCTGGAGTGAAGGAATGGAGTCGTGGGTAGTGGTTGGCAGGAGGCAAAGTGTTCCCCTTGTGGCCTGGGTCACATTCGCATGGAGGAGGGTAATTAGTGAGTCTGTTAATGAGCTGGGACAGGGAAATTTTGCTTTGGCTGTTATAGTATCCGTGGCTTTGGGGGCTTGTAAAAGTTGAGGGCTTTGGGAAGCGTTTGCTTGCCTTGTGTCCCCTCGCAGCAGTTTTTCAGCGGACTGGCAGATTCTCTTAAAAACAAACAAAACCCCCAACTTTTGTTGCCTAAAAACCACACTGCCATCTAATTTACACTTTTTTTTTTTTTTTTCTTTTTTTTTTTTTTTTTTGGTGGCCTGCTGTTTCAAACTTCAGCCCATTCTGGGACTGTGTGAGACATGAAATAAGAGGCTGCATGGCTCTTGCACTGAATATATTGTAGATAAGGACTTGTGTGTATTTACGATCCTGCTGATAGTGTGTGGAGCCTGAGGAGAAGAGCTGGTGGTTCCATTCTGTCAATTTGCTTTGAATTTCACATTTATATTTGTGTGGTGGGAGGCAACCACGTATTACCGCTGTCGCTCGATTACTAGTTTAGCACATGCAGTTCGATATGCCTCCTTCCTTTTGCTCACTCTTGCAGCATACCGGCTTGCCAGGGATCAGGCTGTCCTTGCTCTGCTGCTCCTGACAAAGCAAGCGATGCCCGGAGAGCTGAAGCATCACGCTTTTTATTTCCTCCAGGTCTGAGGCTTGTGTTGTCCCTTCTCTGACTACCCTGCAGTGGCATTTTTCTGGATTTTTAAAAACTTGGATCTCTCTTTAAAAAAAGCAGTAATGAGAAAGAGACTGGGAAACTGGGTTCATGTGTTTGTCCTGAGTTTGCAGCAGGGACTCAAAAAGGGGGAAAGACTGAAACAGGATTTCTGAGTTGTTGTCCCAGGACTGCTTGTGGCCCAGCAGACTTAAGCAGATGGTTTGTGAAATCCTTCCCTCCCCCCAAAAGCGCACACGATGCCACCCCCTGCAAATGAGCAGGCAATCTGTTACTTCTACATTCTCTCACTTTATTTAAAGTTCATATCTCAGCCGGGTTTTTGTTTGACTAAAATGTGACAATTATTTCACTGTGACTTTGGAGGATGGGCTGCAGAGGTGTTTTTTGGTTGGTTTAGGTTTTTTTTTCTGAAAAGTTTAATTGGTACTTGAATAAATAAATAAGTAAAAACTTGGATGCACTGCTCAGACTTTCCACCTTCTATCCATGAAGATTTATTCTGCTGTCCTGTGTCAGAGCTAACGCAGTCCTGTTTGTGGTTTCATCCCTCATGGGAGCCTGTGGTACCCAGATGCTGTGCAGGGCTGTGAGGATGCGGCTGAGCCGCAGCTCCCGTGCAGGAGTTGTGAGGGGCTGCAACCCCGCTGCTTTGCTGTTTGAAGCACACTCTCGGGTGGTGCCATTGTTCGTGCTGTCACGCTGTCCCTCCCCTCTCATTCAGAGCGTCTCAGCATCCTGGGGAAAAAAGCCTTGATCCTGGACTTGCTCTTCTCTGGGGGTTCAATAGGCTTCTCCAGCTGAAAGCCGGGATTTGGAAAGGGAAGGGGGAGGCTTTTCACAGAGCTGGGGAGAATCAAAGGGAGTCATCACAGACGACAGCTTAAAATACCCAACCTTTTTCCACTTCTCTCCTCTGCTTTACGTGGCTGTGCAGAGCTTGGGTGCAGTGATGCTGCTTTTGTGGCATTGCTTGTTCTGTGCCTGCTGTCCCATGGCTTTTGCATACCTTGTGTTTCCCTGAGGTGGTTTCATGGCAGATCTCATCTCTGACCTCTCTGTGGGCTCGGAGGGCGCCTTTGTGGGGGGAGGTCCGCAGATCCCCGTGCTTCCTCGCGCTCTCCTGCTTATCTGTCCATTGCAGGGATGGTGACACCAGCCAGCACAGGCTGCGCAGCCCCATTCTGCAGCGGTGGGGTCTCGTGTGTCCCAAATGCCCTTATCCACGTCGTCTCCTGCTGCCCTGTGATTTCCTCCAAGTCTTGGCAGTCTGACTCAGGGGACTACCTGTAAGTCTTGGGGGAAATGGATGAGTGCTAAAGGAAAACCCGAAAGGCAAAGACAACAGCCCAAAATGTGGTGTTTGGTTTTTTTTCTCGCTCCCTTCCTCCCTCTGTTTTTTTAAGCCTGCCACGTGATTTAGGGAGGGCAGTAGGGCTGATACATTCTTCTGCAAGACTTGGGTTTGGCAAGGCAGAGAGGAAACACACCTAAGAAAGGGCAGCAGAATTAAAAAAAGGTAAGATGCTGCAGAAGCTGCTTCCTCAGCAGCTGCAGGAGGAGCCACTTCGGCAGAGGGAGCCGCAGGTGCAGGAACTGGTGGCAGCATCTCTTCCTACTGTGCTGTGAACCAGAAATGGTAGTGCCTGGCTCCTGGGAGATTTCTCTTTTACTCTTCATTGTATGGCAGCCTGAGCAAACAAGCTGCTGTTCTTGATAATGAAAGAGGTGACAATACTAATTTATTTGCCCACCCAAACGCAGGATGTAATAGAACAGGATTAATCTCTTCTCTTTACACATCAGATGCTTGTAGCTTTGGGTGGCTTTTAGCCTCTGGAGTGTGGCTAACTAGGAGTTTAGCTGGCTGCATTGGTTTGGTGTGGTATGAAGATAAATGAGGTGCTGCAAGGAAGAGGCATTTTATGGGTACGTGGTTGGTCCCAAGCCTGGATGCGGGTGGTGAGCTGAGGCTCAAGGAAGGAGGGGCTGGTGTCACCTGCGGTGCCTTCGTGGCCCTGGCAGTCAGCCGAGCTCCCTTCACAACCCAGCAGGGATGAGTCCTGCAGAGTAGCACAGGGTGGTTCAAAAGGTGAGTTTCGCACTGGCAGTGGTGCCTTGGGGGGCCAGTTGTCCCTCCATGGGCTCTCAGAGAAGGAAATGGCTGCAAATCCACCCGCAGCAGGGACTGCAGCGGCAGCCACGGCGCTGCTGGCTGAGTCTCGGGACAGTGGCCACGCGGGAGAGCTTTAATGAGGCGTTTTGGATTTCTTCCCTCGCTGCTGCAGCCGGTTACCGAATCATCTGTATGCTAATGAACTAATTTGTGTCATTAACAGAACCCTGTTAATCAAGACCTCCCATGGTACGACTGGGCTGTGTGGCCACAGTGCTTGCTGTATTTTAGGCCCTGATTTTTTTAATTAGTAACGATGTGTATGATGCTCATCCCTGGGCACCTGCAGCGCAGTCATGCATATGCTGAGCTGCCTTGAGATGAAGAACCGGGGTTTTAGGATTTAGCTTCAGAGGGGAGGTGTTTCCTGAAAGTCCAGATAGAGAGGTGGAGTGTGGTGTCTTGAGATGCTGTGGCTTTCAGCAAAGGAGCAGCAGGCAACATCTCAAGCCCACTCCTGCCAGCATGAGTTGAACCCAGCACAGGGAGATTTGCCAGTCACACCTGCAGCTTGAGGGTTTTGATAGCCACAGGGGCACTTTGATGCCCAAAAATCTTGCCTGAAGTTTACTGCCTTCCCTCCCACACTGTGGGTGTGCGTACAAGAGTGAGGTTGCATCCTTAGGGCAGAAGTTTGCTTTCAGGTGCTTGCGTGAGCTATGGGAGAGATTGGGGTGATGTGATGACAAACCAGCTCGTGTGCATCTCAGCTGTTTTCCTGCGATGTTTCTGGTCACAACACTTCCTCATGCCGCTGTGTTTGTGTTTTCCAGATCAGCCGGTTATGTGGCCATGCTCAGCAGAGGCAGTATCGATCAGCTAATTACCCTGAAGACCTTTTTGTTGACAAGAAAGTTCTGAAGATGAGTCACATTGAGCAAGAAGAAACTCTGTCCAGCAGGAGAAGGTGAGAATGCTGGGGTTGAGCGTGCTGCCCGTGGCAGGGGCTGCACGAGCAGTTGCTGTACAGGATGGCCCCGTGGAAGCAAGTGGTAGAGCTCTTTATTTCCCTTACCCATAAACCTGCAGCTGGTTTTGACTCTGAGCATCAGCGCTGCTCCATGGCTGGCTCTGAAATGCAGCGAGGTGTCTACATGTGTGTTTTTTAACCTGTAAAACTGCCTCCTGCTTTTCATCTTTGCTTTGCTTTTTTTGCAATCGCCAGGCACCCAGGTTCATACACTGAACATCTTGTCTGGAAATACTTACAGGTGTAGTTATAGGTGGAAACGGTCATTCTAGCCTGAAACGCTGCATGTAGCACTGTGTGTGTAGGTAAGGAGGACTCATTTCACTTTTTTTTTTGTGAAGTTTTTTATGGTAGTTCAGGAATGTTAACAGCCTTTTACTGACTATTTTCAAAGTGAAGCAGGTGCCTCCACTGCCGGCAGTGCACCCTGTGCTTCCTTCCCTCTGCAGATAGAAGCTGTAATTCAGTGGGCTCACGCTGATGTGTTATGGAGAAGCATCTCCCCTCCGGAGCTGAAAGCACGCTCAGAGATATGTGGTGCCTTTACTGCTGTCTTGAATACAAGAAAAATCCCTGCGGAAAACGGGCAAGCTTGGCAATTTTTGGAACCAGGGGTAAATGAAGTTGGATGGATTTTGCTTTAAAGAGTAACAGGGACACATTCTTGATACAGTTTCCATGAGATATAGCACCAGGGCTTGCATTCCTCCGTTGTCTCAACACGTCGGAGGGTTACAGCCCAGGCTCTGCCAGAGATGTCCTTTGAGGGCTGTGAATTATGTGAGCTCATACCTGCAGATATAGAGGGCTCTCTCCCCTCCCTTCCCCTCCCTGACCGGCGGGGAGCTCTGCTCCCCAGGAAAGTTTTCTTCTATCCGTTCTCCTCAGTGCTGCCGGGGTTTGTGGGACAGGGAGCAAGGCAGTGCCTGGGATGTAAGGAGCTGGGTGCGATGGGCAATGTAAGGCTTGTCCTGCTCGGGGTTTGGTGTAACTGGAGACCCGAATCCTGCCTTACTTTGGCTTTCAAAATGATGTTGGTTGGACCTCCTGCTCTACCATAAGCCCAGTGTAGGAGCTGGTTGGTGCAGGAGGTGAACATCTGAAGCACCCCTCCAATTTCTGCTGGGAGGTTGTGGGCTGAACTCCCACCCTTTGAAGGGGCTTTGACTCGTCAGGCAAACCCTTGTGGATTGGCATGGCCAGTGATGGACAGGCTGGTGCTTGCGATACCCTGGCAGACTACGTTTTGGTGACCCGAGGGAGGACTCTGGTGGCCCTCTGCCTCCATCGGCTGCCAGCTCTGCCTGCATGGGCTGCGTGGGTCCGATCAGGGCAGAAACCGCCGCCTCTAGCACAAGGGCAGAGCAGCGCAGCCTGCCTTCGCTGGCGCTGGGGTGGCTTCTCCTTGTTTCGTCTGCCCCCAGCTGGCAGTTGGGGGCTTAGTCTGGAGAGGGAACCCCGCGAAATCCCTAAGCAAAGAGGGATGGAGGGAGCTGGGCACCCCCTCTGCGCCCCAGCCTGCCGAAGCTTGTTCTGACAACCTGGCACTGTGGGGCAGCTCCCCACAGCGGGCAGGACATGGGGGTCACACCGCTGCGGGCACCGAGGGGATGCCCCCAAGAGTGCTCGGAGCTCGAGGTGCTGATCCCTTGTCATTCTTCCCGGGGAGGGAGGAGGCCAAGAAATAACCTCTTGCCAAAGGGGAAAATGTGCTGAACCCAAGCCAGGAGACTGTGAAGCCAAGTCTTACTTCCTGCAGTCCCTGCTATTCACATTATCATACTTTTTGTGCCATTTACCTAATTAAATCTGCCAGTGCTTCCTGGTGACGTGGCTGAGTGCCCCTGAGGGGACAGACCTGGGCTGGGGGAATGGGCATATCCTGCTCCCACAGCTCCTGTCCCCTTTCTGGTGGCTCTCTGGGTCCCTGGGGCCAGCCTGTGTCCTGGCACCTCTGGACCGCTGCTGAAAGCTGGGGACAAAGGTCCTTGGTGCTGTGAAGGGAGGGCGCAGGGTGGGGGTGCAGCCTGATCTGCATCCCCTCTGTCTGGCACAGGCACTGCTCCTGCGGCTCCTCCTGCCTTCCCGGGGCAGACTCATTTTGCTGGGTGTAACCTGCCCCTTCAAATGCAGACTGTGACCCCATGGCCAGCCCAGCATATGCCTTTTTGAAAGTGCAGCATGAAACCCTGCATTATCCGTCTGTACGGGTCTGTACTGAGAGTGTCTGCTCTGCTCTGCCACCAGAAATGCCACCTGCCCTCGCAGGGATGTTGGGTGCCTGATGTCAGGCGGACAGTGACCAGGCTGTCCTTTCCTGAAGGGCCTCCAGTGCCTTCTGCAAAGCAGAGGGGACTGCTGGCAGCCTTATCCCTTACCGCTCAGATGTACCCCATGTATCATGGCCTGAGCCAGCAGCACCTTTCCTTAGGGGCTGTGAGAGTGCAGAGAGTGTGCCTGGCTTTGGTGTGCTGCGTGGTTGGGCTCAGGTTCTGCTGCCCCAGCATCCCTCCCATCACAGATGGTTTTGCCCTAAGAAGCACAAATTCAGCCCTTGACTGAATAACATCAGGGGACGATGCAAAATGCTTCTTGAGGTCAGAAAGTAGCATGGTTTGTTTGCACCCAGCTGCTTTCTTGTGTTTGTGTCACTACTTTCACTAGTTAAAATGCACCAAACTCATCTTCTTTTCCTCTTTTAACTGAACACCATTTTTCCCCCCCTTTCTTCCAGGGAACTCATTATGAAGCTGAAGTCCCACAGCAGTTTTTACAGCAGCTTGCCAGAGTACATCTGCAACCACAGCTCTGCTGTTCAGAATGACACTCTTTGCTGGAATGGACAAGAAGTCGCGGAGAGGTGAATATCTCCCTTTCCCTCCTTCTCCCCAGCACCACTTATCTTTTTTTTAACTGGATGCAGGTGTGGTCTGTAACCAGGACACTGCTCATTCCCTTAAGAAACCTTTTTCAGAGCCGGTGTCAGCTCAGATGAATGTGCAAAGTCTGCACAGAGAGGAGAAGCGGTTGTGTGCTGCCCTCCACTGAGTTGTCTGCACTCTGCTTTGAAAAGCCTGACTGCAACCATGACTGGTTTTGGCTGGGGTGGGTTAATCCTGGTGAGCCAGAGAGAGGAGAGCAGCAGCAGCTCAGCGCAGCCATGCTCCCATGGGAGGGTGCACCACGGTGCCTGGGTAACTCCTCCGGAGTAGCAATGGGGGCACTGCCACCACCACTGTGTTGGGGTGGGGATGTCTCCAACCTGGCTCCGTGCAGTGGTAGCAGGAGAGCATGACTGGTGTCCCCTGCCCCATCCAGGGGAGAGGAGGAAGATCACCTTGTTGAGTTTCTCCTTAGCCATGGCTCTGTGCTGGAGGAGGTCAGGACCACTGAGCTCTGGTGGTGCTGCTGCTGTCATCTGACCGTCCTCCCACAGCTGAGCCCTGCCTGTCCTCTCTGGATGGAGTCATTCACACCCAGCTTGTGCCCCACTGGCTGGTTCTGAGGATGTCCTGGTGGTAACTGTGAGGTTACTGAGGACAGGCAAATACAGGATTCGTAGCATAAAGGGGAAGGAAGCGTAAGAGAAATGGAGATTTTTCTTGCAAAAGATGCCCTTCAGGAGTGTTAAAAAAAATGTGGAAATAGAATTTGGAAATATATTTTATAAATATAAATAAATCTCCTCTAATCACCCTACTTTTCAAAGCATCCTTTGCTATTAAGTAGTTTGCATAAAGGAAAAAATAGAAATAAAATCAGGAAGTGGTAAAATGTTGAGATATTAATTATGACTTCTTGATCAGTAACCTCAGGTGGTAATTAGCCAGTACTTGCAATACTGACCTGAAACACTGAAGGCACCAAAATAGCATCAAACTATATTTTGAAAAAACCTGCTCAAGCATCTAAGATCACACACTTAATAAAATGTACTTACTTTGACTAAGGAAAAATGTGTCCTTTATCTGTTTTTCTGGAAAATCTTGAGTTTCCATGTCTAAATGAGAAGTTCAATTGGGAAAAAAAAAAAAAAAAAGATTCTTTCAGTATTGTCTCACTGATTGTTAATTAAAACTTCTTAAACAGTGCTGTAAACACTGCAGCTTTGTGGGGGAGGACCTAGGTGACACCATGGCTGGGAGAAGTGGCAGCAGTGGGAAGGTGCTGAGTCCAGATCCTTCTGTAAATGTAAGAGTTATTTGCAGATCCAACATGACTTTAGATGATAGCTGCCTTAAGCTTTCTGCTGAGAATACCAGTGGGCTGGCGTAGGCAGAGATGTCACCCTGGGACCCTCCTGCAGTGCTGCAGTGTTAGTGGCAACAGTTTGGCAGGTCACATAGGTACCACAACAAGCAGAGGGGGCAAGGCAGGGAGAGGATAAAGTGTGTGTGCATGAAGGGGACACCAGGATTTCAGCCTGGCTGCCTGTCTGTTAAATTGGGTATTAAATCCTCTGCTGTTCTTGAAGAGAGCGTGCCTTTCCGCTCCTCTCCTCCTTGCTCCCTCTGATGTATTGCACGGATGTCACCAGCTCTGCCAGCTCCTATGAAATATTAGTAACAACTCCCTTGCAGGCAGGTACTGGAGGTTTTTTGCTGAGAGCAGAGAAGGGTGCTGACTTAAATCCACCATCCCCTTGCAGGGACATCAGTGGTGTCTGGGAGGGGGAGACTCTTGCTGGCTGGGCAGAGAAAGCAGTGTGGGTGATGGCTCTCGCAGAGGAGATTTGAACACCCCCACGAAGGCAGAGTGTTCAGGAGGGAGAGCAAATGGATGCACAAAATGGAAATACCTGTTGCCCCTTAAATGCATCGACTGCCTTCCCACCTTGTATTTTTAGCATCTGCAGCCATAATGCTTCCCAGGGTGACCATAGTCTGAGAAAGTATCTCATACCTGGTGGTGCTTCTGCTGATGAAACCACAGGGGGTACTCAGCTGAATAAAGCTGAACTAAAATAATGGTCTGGGGTGCTCCTCTCTCAGGACCCATTTGCAGAATGTTTCAAATAGAAGCAAATATGTAGTTAAAATGGTCTCTAAAGCCAATTGCATTGCTTCATGTGGAGCCCAAACCGACTGCTTCACGTGCTTGGAGTTCCCAGCGTGGCATCTCTTTCAGAGAGCCTGGGAGGATTCCTCAAAATCAGGAGCGTTTAAGGTAATGGTGCTTGAGTACCCCAAACCGGCAGTTTCTTTATTTCAGTGTTTTCCCCAAGAGGGAGCCAAGCAGCTGTTCACAGTGTAGGAGCTCTGTCGCAAGCTGCTCTGAGAATGTGCATTATATACTGGAGTGTTTCTGGCATGGCTACAGCAATTCTCCTGCTGGACTGATGTGCACTTTTTTGTCGTCAAGCCCCATCTTGCCACTTTTTGCAAGAAACTTGATGTTTTTTGGGTATCTAGTGTTAATTTCCGGATGCTGTCCTGGTAGTTGTCCCACATGTGTAACGGCTGCCAGAAAGAAGGATCTGATTTTCTAGGTTTTGTGCATGTAAAATAGACTTTCTACCTTAATGATTTCCTCTTGCTTTGTTAGACATTGGTTTTTGCAAACCAGAGCTTCCTGACTGAAAGCTCAGCAGGCAGGACGGGAGGAGATGCTCATGCCTTGCACTTAACCTGCTGTGTATGGTTGCTGTAGCTGTATATGTTTCACCTCAGGGTGGGATGGAGTTGCCTGAGCATGGGCACCACATGCAACCTGAGACCCCTTCACGTTTCTGTGACATCCACAGGGAAGACCCATGTCCCTGTCTAGTGGCATCTGGGGCTCAAGGGAGACATTCCTATAGCAATACAAGGTGCCCATGCTAAGGCCAGATTAGAAATCACCTGCCAAAGCTGCTGAAAGCTTTGCAGCATCAGGTGAAGACCAGGGGAGAGCAGAGGTTGGGTGGATGCTATGTTTCCACATGTTTCCATGTCTGATGGATAAAAATGCTTGGGCATTGCTGTATCAGTGAGCATCCATATGGGCATGTCTGGCTTTGATGGTGTTCCTGTAGGGTTTGTGGCTATTTATCTCTCACATCTTTAATGCAGGATCTGAGTGTTAATTAAGTTAGAGAAGGGCCCTACTTGTTCATCTGTTTCCTGAACTCTGTCATGACAAAATTTGCTTGTTATTCTAAGTCCTATTTCTATAACATGTTAAATCAAGCCCGGAATAGCAACTTCACAGCTCCTTGCCAATGCACTCGAGTAGTAGATAATACCGACAACGTGTATCCTGCTGTTTCACTCAAACAGTCCCTTCTGCGTCCTACGCTGCTCCTCTTGTGGTTTTTCTGAGTCGGTATTTACCCTGTCTGGTGTATCCCAGTGCTTTGTTATCAGCAGAGTGAGCGTGTCCCTCCTCCACGCAGACTGGACATGCTCAGTGTCTTTCCACTGAGTCGGAATTTCCCAGTTTGAGCCTTGAAGTGTCCTCTGTTTCCTCCTTGCTCTTAACTCCCTCTGCCCTGGCGAAAGGTGGCATGTTTGTCTGGGACTCCAGTGCAATGCAGCTGGCTGGAATATCTTATTGGGCTTTTCTCCTGACACGATGAACCGTTTCAGTGCAGTCCTGTGCAGGCTCTACTTTGCCTGTCACAGTGATTGAAGTCTAACTCTACTTGAGCTATGTTCTTGTTTCATCCCTGGCTCTGAGATTTCCTGCCAATGGAGCAGGTTTATACATGAAGTGGGTGCACTCCTTGCCTAGTGCAGCCCCTTGCAAGCCCCTGAAGTTAAGAGCTCTGAGGACCTGTTTGAGGGATTTTTACACCTTGGCTTGTGGTGAGGATGACGTGCAATGTGCTCTGCTGATGGGTCAGCATCAGTTATCCTGCTTTGTGTATTCTAGCATTTTTAATATGATTCATCCTTTGTTTTCTTTTCCTGAGTGTATGGGGTCCTTTGTCCATCTCATTTGCTTCTCCGGGTTGGACCATCTAAGGACAATAATTCATCTTCCTTCCTGAGGCTTCATCTGTGGGTTAATTATTTGATCACCATCCCTTAGGGGGTTTATGGCATGGTGCCTTGAAGTAATGGCTTGCAAACAGTGGCAACCATACAAGGAAGGTTGATTTTTCTGGTCATGCAGAGCAGTGCCTGTGTCTTTTGCTGTGCTGTTACTGTGTGGTTGAAGACTGTAAGCCAAAGTGAGAAGAAAAAATAAAAGGCAACACATTACTGCTTTTCACACTTTACAAAGTGTGTAAAAACATACTGTGCTTTTATGGGATGCCACAGAGGTTCACAGGAAAAGCCACATGTGGCACACTCCACCACTTGTAAAGAGCTTATTGAGGGGTCACGGTGCTTCAGTGTTTGTGGTAGCTGAGGACTGGACCTGCTGGATCTCCCTCCAAGTCTGCATGTCTGTGCACCTCTTTGCAGCTTTCCTAGGCTCAATTAATTGGCAGGTGTTTCCCTGAGATAGCAGAGGGCTGGACATGTAGACAGGGTGACTGTGCAACAGCTTAAACCTTCCTAAGCAAGGGTTGCCATCATGGCTCTTCCTTGCCTCTGTCTTCATGCCCCATCCTTGCGCCTGCCCTCACACTGGTGGTGGTGGGAGGTGAGAAGATGTTGTCCAGCCTCTTTATCTCCATCCAATGTAGAGAAAAACCAGAAGGTGATTCTTATCACTGAAGTCCTGACTGAGTAATTAGCTCCTTTAAAGACTTCATCTTAAGTCAAGTGGGTGTTGAGATATTGAACTCAGGTCAGTTTCTATGGGAGTCAGGCGTCTGAACCTCAAAGGTGATTTGAGCCTTATATATAGTATCAGGGTTTTGCAGCATTTAATACTAAAAGCCTCTTAAAATCTAGATTCTCAGAGTTTAATAATCTGCTTACAAGAGTGTATTCCTTTCAAGCTGTTCTGAGTAGAATGACAGCAGCATTTGCCCACCATAAAACTTGTAAGCACGTTAAATATTACTGTTAGATACTATTTCCAAATTTCTCAAGACAAACTTGAACATCAATCTAAATCACCCGCATAACTCTTGTTCTCTTTATACCAATTCCAAATTAATATATTTTTAGCACCTTGCCAGATTCTCTTCTTCAAGCTAGAAGTCTCAGATTTCCCTGCTGTTGCCAGTGTAGTGTGGTTTGTTTTAATCATACAAATCATAAACAATGAAAGTACAATTGGAAGCAAGAGAGAAAAATGAGATTCTGTAATTGGAACAAAGAAAATTCCATGCCAGCAATAACCCTTTAGTTCATGAAGGGTTTGGTTATTTCTGGCAGTGCTGCAAAATATCTGATACAATGGAGTCCCAAGGAGGGAGGCTGTATAACTTTTCAAGCACATAAAACACAGCTTTGTAGCAAATGTAAGCTATAATGAAAGGATAGTAGACAAATTCATTGGGTTATTGAGTGGCCGTAATTGTTTCCAGAGTATTTCAGAAATGACGATCATGAATCTTCCTCTGTTAAACCTGCTGCTTGGTCTCAGGTTTAGCCGATTTTTCCACGATCTACTTGTCTTGAAATTTACTCAACTGCAGTAAGAACGGAGGGAGACTTCAGGCTGTCTTTTTATGTGAGAAACTCCTATTGTTTTGCTGTATTACACTTTTTGCTGTTCCTTCTTAAAGTCCCATCTCCCAGAACCAGGCGATTACCTGAGACTTCACATTTATAACCAAACTAACACCTGCAGCATGCTTACCAGCTGTAGTGCGTTGCACAGGATGGTTGGGAAGTGATAAAACTTCCCTTTGGCAGGGAACTGATACAGCAGGATCTCAGAGGGCTCTCATGGTAGTGAGACCAGGCTGCAAGGTGTTGACATTTGGAAATCCAGCAGAAAATGGCTCCTTTTTTATTTAGGTGAGAACGCTCCCCACTGAGAGTGTTGGATCCTCCTGGTTGCTTTTGAAGAAGCTTGCTTAGAGCTTCTGGTGGTGTAAATTGACTGCGGCACTGTGAGCTCTGCAGTGACTGCAAGCAAGAAACTGAGTGCACATTGCAAGCCAGGAAGGCACCTGAGAGCCATACACTCCACCTCTCCCCAGCCACTGGCACCCCCATGTAACAGATGCCTGCACATGGTCAAGGGATGGTGTGACCATGCACCTCGTATGGAACAGGACACCCGGGGTGGACCTGCGCTTGTCTGGACTGCAACCCACACCCAGCTCATGTCTGGGCTGGGGTAACTGGTATAATTGACCAGGTATCTCTGGACATCTTTCTTTACAGAGGAAACTATCAGGGAAAGATGGTTTCCTTCACCTCTTCTTGGAGGCTTATTACTCCCTGTCTGCAGGGCCAGATGAGTGGACTGGAAACTGGCTCCTACTGCTGATGTGACACTAAGGTTGTCCCACTAAACCAAAGGCAGCAGGGGCCACAGAGACTAAAATGTTGGGATTACCACTGTCCCCACCCTTACTGACCCACGAAAACCAGTTGGAGATAACATTTGGGTTCCTGCCAGGAGTGTGGGGGAGAAATGTTTCTTTCCTAACTCTCCTTTTTCATATCTTCTTGCTTCCTATGTGGTGAGGACTTAGTGTCACCAGCCCACATGGCCTGTAGTGAGTCATGTCTTGAAATGCAGAGCAGCTTTGGGGGATCGTGGGTGCTGGAAATGCTGCTCTCTTAAGCTTTGTTATTGTCTTGTGTGATAAAACCTCCTCTTTTGCATTGTAGTCCTGTCTTCTAGCAGTCTGTGTTGTCTTTGCCCCCCAAATGCTCCCTCAAACAAGTGTGATTCAGTGAACAAAGATAGTAGAGAGCCTGCAAGGGGTACCACGCTGTTTAAATTGTGGAGCTACATTTGAATAAATACTTTTCAACTGAAAGGCAGGGATAAATTAATTGTTATTTGAACCTCAGACTTACTTTCCTTTTTGTAAAAGGCGTAATTCTTTATGTCTGACTTGCAGGATTACTTTCTCTAAATCACACGTCAGGCACTGCAGTAACTCATCTCAGCCAGTGTGGCCAAGTGGATGAACACACATTTTTACATTCATTGCCATATATTTAAATTGCATTCGTCATCTTGTCTTCCTTGCTCTGAAATGAAATCCTGGAAAGAGCTGTATTTGGACTGGAATGACCAAACATTCACAGGGGACATTTTTGGATGATGGGGAGGAAAGGAGGGGAAAACCCCTTAATCTGACTGCATGCTTTGGCATTTATGGATGAGAAGGAGCAGGAAGGGTCTATACTTGTGCTATCCCCACAGAAGACCTCAGATCATTAGTGTTTTCATCAGGTGGTTGTCTTTAAAGTTGTTTTTAGCAAGGGCTGCTTATCAGCACATTTTACAATGTGACATTTGTCTTTGGAAAATGCCATGTCCCCAGCAAGAGCCCATACCCAGGGAGCCCAGGCAAGGAGATGCTGCTGACTGACGTCAAGACACGTCAAAGAGGAAAGTATTTTGGGCTTTGCTTATGAAGTGGAAGCCAGACCATGCTCATGTTGCAACACTGATACCCTTCAGCACGGGGACCCCCGGGGACTATGGGGTGGGCTTGAACCACTGTACATATTTACTGTTCGATGCTGCTATCGCCATGGCAGAGGTATGTGATGGGTTTCATGGAGTGGCACAAGTGTCCTGCAGAAGGGACAGTTTTATTGGCAGCAGTTGAAAGCAGCTTGAGATGGCTCTGAGATTCCTTCTTTTCTGCATTGTGGCTGGAGAACATGGGAGGAAGGTGACTTTGCTTTGCAATGGGACCTGGGAGCCCACCAGCCCTGTGGCAGCTCGGTAGGATGCAAGGGAGCCTGAATGGGGACCATCCTGGGAGCCCCCTGTCCTGCAGCTCTGTGGGGGCTGCAGAGGCATTTCTGTGCCATATTTAAGGTCTGGCTGCTTGGCCCAGGCTACAGGGAGGGGTGCCAGCTGCCTTTTGCAGCTTTTCTGGCATTTCAGGAATGCCCATCCCTCACTGAAGCTACATTTCAAAGTCTTTAACCCTTGGGTTGGCTGCATCCCACATACCTGACTACATGCCACCCAGTCCTGGTGCTCAGGCAGAGAGGGGCACAGCCAAGGAGGGGACTGGTGTCCCCTTTATACCTGAGTGCACAAGGAGGTCTTGGCTTCGCAGGCAGAGGCAGTGTGTCCTGAAGCACCCAAGCCAGGCAGGAGCATGTCTCTGGCTATTTGGATGTAGCGTATCCCTCTGCATCTGCTCCTTTGCAATTTATGCTCAGATGTGCAGCTTGCAGTGCCTGCTGCCCTGCTGCTTCAGATGACTTGTGCGATAATGAAAATGGTTCATTTTGGGCCTAATACGTACCCTTGTACCTGGCCAGGTGGGAAGCACCAGGTGATGGCACTCTGCTTCTCCAGCATTGCTGTTTTAGGGAGAGATCCCTTTGCAAACGCTTTCAGGTTTACTTCTTTCTCTGGTAGACTTGTCCCCCTGAGGAGGGTGATGTGAGGTCCTCACCACCCCACGGAGCCTTCTGGAGAACAATTTCAGTCTTCAGTCACACAGTTATGGTGTGTTACTGCCATAGTACTGTGTTCTTCCCTCCTGTACAATATTGCGTAGGCTACAGAAATCCTCTCTGGCAGTCGTGTGGATTTCAGAAGGGGTTTCGCCCACTCAAATCCAGGCTATTGAGCTTCTTTGTATAAAACTGTTTAGGAGTTTGGGAGGGAGTCTCTATTAATTTAGGTATGCACCAAATGGGCTTGGTTCTGCTCTTGCTAAAACCTGTGGGAGATTTATCCTGCTAGCTAAACCTCTTAAACCACAGGAGAGTTCTCAGCAATGTACTTTAAAGTTCCATCAGTGCTTTAAATTGAATTTATGGTCACACCAAAAACGGTAGGGTTTTTGGCATCTAAAAAGTTATGCGTCTCAGGGATGTTTATGTTCAGTCGCCAGATGCGTTTGTCAGATTGGCACGGTGGCATTAAGTGACTGTGTGACAAATAAGCAGCGGGTTTAATGGTTAGCTGCTCCAAATTTCCCCTGCAAAAAGTTAAACCCGAGTATTTGCAGAGCCGGGCAGGTCTGTGCTTGCGACAGCAGCATCTTCCCACGAGATGGTGCTCGGAGCATGCGGTCCCGCCGGCCCTCTGTGCCAGGAATCCAGACCTTCTCCTGGCCATGGGCTGCTGCAGGCTGGGATCCAGCCTGGCACACTCTGGCCCCACTTCTCACTTAGCTTTCAGGCTACGACAAGTCTCTTAATGCATGTGGAGTGCCTTTCTGAACTGGGAGCTGTTGTGTCTCAGGGATAGCTCTGAGGATAAGGCAGCTATTAAAATAATATTTTTTTTTTAAGTGTGTGTTTTGCAAAATGTTGGGTCCTAATGGACAGCCCCAGAATAGGGAAAGGTGTCTGGGTGGAGAACAGCTGGGGTCGGTACAGTGCGCCTGACTCTTTAGTTAAAGGAAGAGAAGGCTGAGGGGAGACCTCATCACTCTCTACAGCTCCCTGAAAGGACATTGCAGAGAGGTTGGTGCTGGTCTCTTCTCACAGGTGACAGAACAAGAGGGAATGGCTTTAAACTCCAACAGGCGAGGTTCAGACTAGACATTAGAAAAAAATTTTTCACAGAAAGAGTGGTCAGAGAGTGGAATAGGCTGCCCAGAGAGGTGGTGGAGTCACCATCCCTGGATGTGTTTAAGGGTCGTTTGGCTGAGATGTTGGGGGATGTGGGGTAGGGGAGAACTTTGTAGAGTAGGGCTGAGGGTTGGACTCAATGATCCCAAGGGTCTTTTCCAATCTGAATGATTTTGTGATTCTGTGAAGCACTGTGTGGGGGGTTGACTGTGCAGGCAGCTGTCCCAGTGTTGAGGAGCTGGTGGGGCTTGGGAGATCCAAGTTGATGTCTCTTCTTTGCAGTGATGCTTCTCCTGTACCTGGAAAGCTGTTTATGTCTGGAAACAGAAATATACACAGGCGTGTGCTTCTCTGTTAGATGCACAAAACCCTCCCTTCTCCCATCCTTCATCGGTCATCCCTCTCAGTGAAGCATCTTGTGGGGTTGTCAGCCCTCAGCTGAGATGTGTATGGGAGTGCTTAGTGCTGGGGCTTGGCTGGGTGTGCAGAGCCCTCCTCTACCTGTCACTCCTGCTCTGAAAAACCCTTGGAGTGGAAATTGGCCTCAGTCTTGTGTTTTAAATGATGTGAATAGTTCAGGTCAGGGGCAGATTTCTGGAGCACCAGTATAAATCTAGGGTTGCCTTTGCATCTTCACGTTTGAGGCAGTCTCATTCCTAATTAGAGTTTTGAGTGGGGCTAACCCACTGTGTATCCCCCAAACCCTCAGTGTGCCCCAACAGATGTTGTGGTGAATGTCCCCATCCCTCTTGCTTTCTCCCCCCGCAAAGCATCCTCCCTGAGCTAGCTCCACCACCCCTCCTGTCTCACTCTCCTCCTTTAAATCCCTGCTGAAGTCCCACTTCCTCCCCAAAGCCTCTGTGAAATGGGCTGGCTGTCATCGCCCAAGCTTGCTCGGCAGCGTGGGGATGAAGGAGTAGTGGGCAGGGGAGCGGGGAGCTGGCAGACAGAGAAGCAGTCACTGGAGCTGGTGCTGGGAGTCGGGTATGGACGTGATGTGTAGGAGATGAATTGCAGAAAGGAATATTCATCGTGTTTACCCACGGCACCGGAAAAACAGACGTACAGGAAGGCAGACAGATCCTTGGCGTTATCTCGGTGATCTCTCTTTCGTAGGCTGTGCCGGGGTTTGGCAGCGTGTGCTCGGGCTGTCAGCTATTGGAGAGGACTTGTTTTGTGCTTGTAGAGTACCGCAGCCCATCACTGGGACTGCGATGAATACCAACATCCCACAGCTCGAGAAGGCACCAGTGTGCTCCGTGCCACTGCTGTGGCTGCCAGCAGTCAGTGGCGGCAGCTGCTTGTTCTGGTCTTGAAGCTGAGTTTGAGGTTGGTGTGGACGAGCTTGTCTCGTGTCCTGAGCATCGTGAGATCAGGTACTGAGTGTTGAAACGCAACCTCCAAAGGCAAGCATGCAGTGACCCCTCTGTCACTCTTCTCATCACTTTTATCACTCTGATAAACTTCACGATTCCATAGATTTTTGCAGCAGCGAGTTTATATTTCTTTCCTAATTGCTGATGAAGATGCTGAGCGCAGGCTTGGCCACCCTCCTCTGCAGAGCTGCCCTGGCAGCTCAGGGAGGGTCCCTGCGGAGAGCTGCATCTGGAGATCTCTCTGCAAGCTCTTAATCTGCTTTACGGGTGCTTTACTGACTTGCACAGTACCCATGTAAATTGAGATATGGCGTGGTGCAGAGCCCAGCACCGCACCAAAGTCAAGGTACGTTCTGTCTAAGCAGTTACTTTGATCCCTAAGGCTGGATCTCATCAAAGACTGAAATCAGGATTGTTTGACAACACCTATTTTCCATTAGCAAAGTTGACAGCATTAATTATATTCTGATGCTTTAATTCTTTATTATTGAAATCACACATCAGTGATAGTCATTATTTTGCAAGGGGGTTGATGTTATGCTAATCAGCTTGCAGTTAACTGGGTCATCCCACTCATTTTTTTTTGGCTGTGGGCACAACACTACCGCTCTTGTACTGGAGTCTCTGTGGTCTGCCAAGATTTATTTTAAACAAACATGAGCAAGCCAGAATTTCTGAGCCAGCTTTTTTAGGACTCTTGGGTGCAAGTTATGTGAAAATATTTATCCCTCTTGTATACTGTTTAATGTCTTCCTTGGTTACTAATGGACTGGAAAGGACTTCATTGTCCTCAAGTGATACAAGTACATAATCTTGCTGCTTCGCAAAGGCAGAGCAGAAATGTTTATGAGAATCTTCTGCCGTTTCTTTGTCATTATTAACTGTCTTGTGCTCTCTGTTTTGGAAGGGGCTGGTGCTTATCTTGGGATTACTTTTGTTTGTACTGAACTTTAAAGTACTCCTCTATATTAGCCCATCACATCGTGATCTCCTCTGTTCTCACTCCCTCAGGTACAGTCCCCAAATCACAAGAAATGGAGCAAAAGCTCAGCCTGGCAACCATGAGGTGAAGATGAAAGGTCCCGAGCCAGTGATCAGCCAGATTATTGACAAGCTGAAACACATCAACCAGGTTTGTTGCAGGCATGCCAACAGGGATGGCTCCAGAGTGGGCGGTTTCCAAATCAGTTTGGCCTCCCCCACACTTTCATTGGGCTCAGCCAGACAACCCGGGGCAACTCCATCTTCGGCAGCTGTGTGTGGAGCCAGTGCCACCTCAGCCCCGCACGGTACCAGGCTCACAGGGCACGTGTGGCAGGTCCTGATTCATGGGCGCTCCGTGGGTGCTGTGGGAGCCGCAGGGCACAGTTATTGCAGCCCTCCAGGGCTCAGCCTGTGCCCGGGTGGTGCATGGGTGCATCCCTGCAGCACACTTCTGTCCCCTGCACAGTGGAGGACCAGGAAAGGTGGAGCTGCTCTGGTGACCCCAAGCATGAGGTGCTGGCAGGGGTTTATGTGACACCTGCCCTATGTCCCCGCTGCTCGGAGGAGTTTGCTTTGGCTTTGTTCGTGGCTGGCAGGGAGGGCCACCTGTTTCTTTGCTGTATCTCCCTGGATCCACTCCCAGTCACTACTGGGGCCAGTTACCGTTGAATGAGGAAATGGCAGAGCTGGGTGAGACCCTTTCCGCTGGGGAGAGAGCTTCCTTCCCACGGTCTCAGACCTGGCATCCTTGCTGGGACAAGCAGTATCTTGTCTTTACCCATCATGCCAGGCCAGCTTAGGTCTGTGAACAAGTCCCACTGCTGCCAAGGGATTAGGTGGCACCTCTGCGGCGCGTTCAGCTTGTGATTGTTAACCTCCCAGAGCTCCTCTGCAGCACTGCCTTGGGCCAGTCAGGCTGGGGTCTGGCTCTGGACTCTCCTCTGTCACTGAGTAACTCACAGAGGGGAAGTTTTTCAGTAGGCTGATACCTTGGACCTCGCTACTTTCCAGGGGCACAGCACTGGGACCTTGCAGGGCAAATACTCGGGCAATAATGCTGTTTGTTCGTACAGCTGAGCTGCCCAGTCTCTCCCGTGAGAGCTTTTATGGTGGGGACCTTGTTCAGGGTCGCTCTAGCACGAGGCTTTGGGCAGCAATGGGTTCCCAGGATTAAGCCCGGCTTTGCTTCCAGGCCGGGTGGGCCATGAGGGCTGCTCTATCTGGAGTTGCTGGCTTAGCGACTTTTCTGCTAACCTCTGCTTTCCTGCTCCCGGGGCTGCCAGGGACTGTTTTCATAGCAGTTCCCAGATTAACCCCTGCACCCTCCGATGCAGGCACGCCTCATTAAGTGCTGTCTGGGAGTGGGATGCAACAAGGGATTTGGGGTCCCTGGTAGCACCCCGCCATGAGGGAGCCGACGTGGGCAGCAGCAGCACAGCCCACTCTGTTTTCCCGTGTGCCTCTCCATGCCAAGCTGTGCCATCTGCCAGCAGCCCATAATTATTAAAAGGGGGGGGGGGAGAAAAAAATAGTATAGTCAGCTCCCTGTTAAATGGGGTAGAGGGCAGGCTTCAACCTGCAGGTGATAATGATATTTTGCCGTTCACAGTGAGAAAGTCGCACCAAACAAAACATGGTTATTAGTGTACTTGAAACTGCTGACATAAAGTGGTTGTGAAATGCTGGCTGCCAGATTGGGTCAAGTTAGGTCTTTGCTGAGCAGTTCAGGCTGCTGAGGAGTGGAGATCTGTGGAATGAGAGACCCTGGGTAAACATTGCTGGGCTGAACTCAGCTGTTTGCAGCAGCAGAGTGTCTTTGTCAGCTGCTACTTGGAGAAAAATAGCGGTAAGGGGGTGAATATGGTCAGCTCATTCACGATGTCTTACAGTGTTTCCCCTCCTTGGGTTGCAGTATTGGAACGGAACGTGATATGGGGAGCAGGTGAGTTGTTTTGGTTTAAATGGCATAAACATAAGAGTCTGAAAAATATTGAACCTTCTTGTAAAATTATTTGAGAAGGAGGGAACTGAGAATAAAATCAGGAGAAAATGGGAAGTGATTTGTGAAAATTAGTTATAAACCTAGCTATTCCTGTGGAGGGTCTGTAGTCTATGGTAAGTGGCTTATATACTGGGAAAGTAACTGCAGAGGTTACTTAAATTTGGGATTTGGGGTGTCAGAGCTCACCATCACACGTATTTTTTTGGCCTACTGAAGTTTTGCATTCTCCTTCACATCTGGAATGCATCTTGAACACTGAAGAGTAGGAAATGTGGAAGGAGCAGCAGCTCTGGATGAATTACAGTTGTGTTTTTCAGGTGTTGGCTTCAGATCTGGGAAGCAGTGGGGACTCCCAGGCTGGGGAGGAGTGAAAATCTCCTTATCCGCCAAGCTCAGGCCAACAGTGGCTTTTAAGGGTTTTCAAACTTCCAGCATCTCTTAGAGAAAAGAACATCTTTTCGAGTGTTTGTAGCGCTCAGAGCTGTAAACCGGATTTCCCATGTGACCACCAGTAAATTGTGACTCTAGCACCACATGATGACTTCCAGTGCGTTGTGTTAGAGATGCAGCTGGGACGCTGCAAATGTGGGTAGACTCAAGAACCATGCTAATTGGTGCATGGTTTTTAGAGTTCCACAGCTTTTACTTTTACTTGTAGATTTTTGCTAATGTCTGTAATTTGCCAACGTCTTGGCTGCGATTTATTCCATGCTGCTCACACTGCTGAAAAATGTGTGTTCTTTCAACAGTATGCCACGTTTTCAGGCTTACTTGAGTTTGGTCAATGCGTTGTGTGCAGAAATCATGCTCACTCATTAGTTCATGTCTTCTCAAACTGAGACTGGGTAAGTGCACACTGAGAAATTCTCTTCAAACGTCTGCAGTTTGAAATGAGAAAGGTGTTTGTGCATTAGAACAAAATCCGTGGGGATTGAAAGGAGTACAAAAAACCTAACCAGAGGGAAGGGGAAGTAAAAGTTTGCCAGATTGTATTACTTCGGTTCAAGCGCCTTTTATCAAGCAAAAATCAATAAATGAATATAGCGTGGCCACCTGAGTAGCATGTTGTCTCAACTCAGTCCTTTCTGGATGAGTCCCGCTTGGTGGTGCCTACTAATCCCATCAGGACTCCAGATCATTTTTGTTTCACCTGAATCTGTGATTGTGGGTGGTGCTATTTTTCATGCGTTGGTGGGCAAGATGGTTTATTATTGCCATATTGGAAGTAAGGAATTTTTTTTTTTTCAGTTTTGTTAGAAGTCTACCAAGTTTTGACTTGAGTTATTTTTGCTGTGTGCCCAGAGGCATGAACCAGCCCATCCATAAATATGAGCATTGTTATCTCAGCTGGGAGGCCAAGGGTCACCTTCAGGAAAATGAGTTGGAATTGGTTCCTAACTTTTATTTCCCAGAGTGGATGGGGTCTGTTTCTAGCTAGAAGGGTTTTCACTCATCCTGCACATGAAACTATATTGAAACTGAAAGGTTATTCAGTGTCAGCGCAAGGTCTTGCTCAGTTTTTTGTGACTTGGTAGCATCCCTAGGCAAAAAGCGGTGTGCAAGGTGAGCTATTTCCTCTGGTCACTCAATTTTCCTCCTGCCACAGGGATGTTCGGATGCCTTCCAGATAGGGACAAGCTTCAAGTTTTAACAGATATGCATGGAGGTGGGAGCTATGGTGTCCCATGTCCTGGGTGCTTTGCCACATCAATGACCTCCTATTGATCCTTCTCTTCCAAGAAAGGCTCTGGAGAGCAGACCTCAGTGAGGCTGGTGTGAGGATGCATCAGGGGTGGAGACTGTGGGTACCAAATTGGCTGTTGTGACACTCTTGGTCCTCCCTCCTGTCCTGAGCTGACTTGTGTGCTCTCTGCAGTGCTTACAGGGCTCTGACACCATTGCAGCGGATGCTTTACCCCATCTGTCCTGCACTTACCTGTTTAAGCTTGTGCCCAGTTCTGATCCCTTTTTATGCTTAGATAAATCCTGCTGTTTATCACAGGATGATCTCTACGAGGAAGAGTGCAATTTTGGAAGAAAAGGGGGGGGAAAATCCAGCCAAAAATGAGTAGTAAAATCCATAAAAGGAAATTTAACTGGGGGAGATGTGTCTTTACAAGATTGAAGGGCCTGGAAACATATTGTACATTTCCAGACACTTGAGTTAAGGGCTCATTTAGAATATTTCAGATACACTGGAGTTTGACAGTTCTTTGGTTTCCACATCAAACAATCTGTAATTTATTGCCCCATATAGGGACTGTGTTTTTATCATATTGCGTATTCTCTAGCCAGAAATCTAACTACCATATAAGCTCTTGAAAAAGTAAAACCTTTGGGGATCGGAATCCAAGCAATATGCTTTCACAGACCCTGAGAAACTCGCTTTGATTTATTTCCTTGGAAATAAGGGGAACACAATTTCTTGGAGTATTACAGCTGTTCCCCCAAGCAGGAACTCACCGCCTTTCTTCACATGCTCAGTGTAAAGACCTGGGTCCTGCAGCGAGCCCTGTCTGAAAGAGCCTCGCGTTGCTCTTCGTGGGGTTTACAGGAGGATGAGAACAAAATTTAGAAATTTTACGAGGCAATAAAACATGGAGCTCTAGCTGAAAGGAGGGAAAAAAAAAAAAAAAAGGCCCAGAGGTGTGAATGACCAAAGACAAAATAGACTTGAAGTTTGCAACAAAAGTATGCCCCAGTGTCTAAATAGTCGTCTTTGAAGCTGGTTTGATCAACCAATATGTCCTGTATTTGTTTGTAGGTTTAATGGGCTGTTTCCCTGCGGCCTGGCTGCTGGGAGAGGGCATGGTGGAGGTCACCCAGAAGTTAATTTGGAAAGAGGCCAAAAGGCCACAACTTGATTGAATCAAATGTAAACAAAATAGGCCTGGGAACAGCATGATGCCCATGTGCCCAAATCTCTCTCAAACTCCTTTGCTCAAAATATGGAGCATGGCAGAGCATCGGGGACTGGCAACGGGGCTGTAACCCCGCTGTGGGGGGATGATGCTTGGGGTGGCAAAGAGTCAGAGCACACAGGGAACCTGTGAACGGGCTGCCTGCACGCTGTGGGGAGTGCTCCCCGGGCACGGGGCAGCTCGGGGCAGCTGCGTGTGCTTCTGGGGCAGACATGGGGTCCTGGGCAGACGCCTTGCTGGACCCTGTCCCGGGCAGGTCAAAGCAGGGAAAACTATTAAGTTTATTATGGGAGACCCTGGGGAGCTGGGGATTTTTCAGGAATATATTTCCCCTTCAGGAAAATTCGTGACTTTGACAGATTTGGTGGAATCACATCTCTCTGTGGCCCGCTAGGCTTTGTGAGGGTTATTATTCCCACAGTATTTTAATTCCCTGGCCAGATGAAACAGCACAATAATTACAAAAAATGCGAAAACTGCCAAATTGTTAAATAATGTGATGCACAACACCATTTGAAAATTCAATATTTAAATTGCATCAAAACAAGTCACTTTGGGGTGATTTTCCACTTTTAAATTTAATAAATTAACACTGCAACGTCTGAAGTGCTGTATATGTGTAATATAATTTAGCAAGTCCTCAAAAGTAGTGTTAATAAACACAATAATTACTTGGACACGCCTTTTGTTCAACATTATTAAACAGTTTGTAACAATTAAAATATTAAAACCACATGTTGTTGAAAGCAACCAGACATTGGAATTATTTTTTAGTAAGGCTATTAAATAAAATGACAGCAGATTTTTATTTTAATGATAAATGCATTTTGGAATGGATCAGCTAATTCTTCTTTTACTGCACAAAATAATCTGTAGCTCCACCAAGTCTAGGCTTGGTATTTAAAGACTAACTCCATCCTCCTTTTGAGCTGTGTCTCGGCTCTCGTTAACACGTCCAGTAAATGCTCTCTGACTCCATATGCAAGTGGCAATTACAGGATTTTGCCAGGCCAGTAAATCGGGGGAGGTGTGACCCTCTGTAACGAGAACATAATTAAATTTGAACATATCTGACTGTCGGGTTGCTTTTTAAACCCTAACCCTTCCTTCCCATCTCAGTGAGAGCCGGTGTTTGCCCACGCCAGCTATCGCCTGTCAGGGCCCTATCTGAAAATGTCCCAACTTTATCAGGTTTGTTGTGGGAACACCGTACCCGCAGGTCACCCAAAATAGGTTTTCTTTAACAGCTCGAGATTAATTGGACCTAGTGTGTTTGCATGCGTATTTTTAAACAAAGGTGTGTAATCCGGGCTGTTTGCTGAAGTTTCTCGCCTGTTTTTCCTGTGGGCTTGCACAAGACAGGAGCGTAAGGGGTGTGCTGTGTTAAGCCCCACGCTTTTAATGCTTGTGCGGTTACCTTTGCTGTGGAATGCGAGGTATTTCCCATTTTCAGTAAGGAAGGAGCAGTGAATAGGCACGTTTCTGGTACTGCTCAATGTTGTGCTGAGAGCCTGAGCATCTCCCGAGTGCTGCGTAAACCTGGCTAACCCTGTCTGTTACTGACTGGCTGTTTTTATTGAGGGTATTGTCCACATACACATCAGTATCCAAAAAATACTCATATTGGGCAGTTTTTAGAGAAAAATTCATTGTAGGATTTTCCTTGGAGCACTCAAATCCTTTGATCTATGGCCATGTGTCCCTTTTTTTTTTTTTTTTTTTTTTTGTCCTTCTCACTTCGAGTTGTCCTTCCCCCAGCAATGAATTTCAGGAACGCATGGGAGAGGGCTGGGAAAGGAGTTTTTCTGTGCAAGCCATGTATCTCCTTTATTGATGTGAAAAAGGAACGCCTCACCTGTGCTTCCTTTTTGCTAATCCCACTTGCCTTTCCAGGGATTGCTTTATTCATCCGTGGTGTTTCACTACTTATCTAGTACTGGAATAGATGTTTAGCTCAGTTGAGACTATAGCAGCAGCAAAGCTTTCCCCGGTGATGAATCCGTCTCCTTGCTTTTCTCAGCAACACCAGGAAGCTGCTGGGGCTGAGCTTGCTTGGGTGGCAGTTTTTGGCTGGTTTCCACATCAGTTTATTGTCTGGTGTTCATAACCTTTGGGTAACGTAAATAGAATTTTATCACTCTCCTTCCCTGAAATTCCCTGGTTGCTGCAGTCTTATGCATGAGAAAGGATTCAACTTTGCCCCTGTGGCTTCAGCTCCGGAGGGGAGGCAGGTGCCTCAGGTGTGTCCTGCAGGGACCAGCCTCCAAACAATGCTGTGGAAATCAGCTGGAAAAAAAAAAATTACATTTAAAAGGGATTCATTCGCTTTTGTGTCCAAAACATGCAGCTGATGCACAGCGGTGCTTTAAAACAAACACCAGATATCCTGTACCAGTGCTGGAGTTTATCCTGTTGTGGAGGAAACAAACCTGGAGGAATCCTTGTGCAGCAAAACACGGTTTAAGTGGAGCTGTTGATACCGAGTTAACAGCTAATTACAGTTATTCTGGGCCTCGTTAATTGAATCAAATGTCACCTTGTGCCGTGACTCAGGCTGGTAATTTAATCGGTAGATGTCCGAGGGAGGTGTCCTCATCCATGGTCCCAGTAACAAAGCCCACGGCTCTCTGGTGTTAGTGGGGTGATTGTTAGGTTTCTCATTTATGTGTTTTAATCCGACATTTGATTTAACGTCAAGGTTTTTGAAGTGTGGTCTAGACTGAGAGGGAACTGGGATTCTGGGAGCTTCATTGTCCGGAGCAGGCCTGGAAGGTAACCCATGGGCGCCGTGGCCGCAGAACAAATCTGATCGCTTTTGTTCCTGGGAAAACGCCTTTCTAACAGTAACGTTACTTTTGATTCCAGTTTGACGTGATGTAGCCCCTTATTTGATAACGCTCTCAGGGGAAGGGAGGAAGAGCCCCTCTGCGGGCGCTCCGCGCTGCGTGCCCTGGCTGTGCCTCGGGAGCGCAGGCGGTGGCGGGGACCTCTCCATGTGCCCGGCAGGTCGGAGCTGGGGATTTCCCTGGTGCAATTCTGCCACTTCACCAAACCACTCTGCAGTGGGAACAAGGCACACTTTAGGGTTTTATTTTTTTCCTCCCAGAGGCGTTAGTGTGTATCTGGTCTGCAGCACCAGCCAGGGATGGGTGGCAGAAGAGTCTTTGCAGATCCTGCCGGCTCAGCCTGCTGCAGGTTTGTGTGTATCCTATATTGAAAGCCCTGAAAGCACTCACTGCTCTGGCATCCCTTGGATGGAGAGGGCAGTGTAAGGTGTCTTACTTCTATGTGTGGAAAGACATTAGCCTGCTGAAGCAGTTCATCTTCTGATTTCAACAGCTTCATTCTTGCAACAAAGGTCACCAAAGCTTTCTAGGTCTGAAGGAGAAGAGGCATTAGACCTACACCCCACCCAGCAATCCTGCTCTGGGAAAGGGTGGTCCCTTTTTTAAAGCACTGACTTGGTTTAGTAAGAAGCTGAGGCTGCTCCTGGGACCTCTCTTGATGCTCTATCCCACCTCCGTGGAGGCAGCGGCCAGCACAGACTGCTGCAGATTTCATCCAAGCTGTGCTGCTGTCAGAAACTGCAAGAGGTTTTGTACGTTTTGGGTAATGAATAATTTGTAATCTCACTCCTTTTGTTATACCTGCTGACAAAGCAGATGTCTGTAATTAGGCAGGTCTCTGAGCTGGCAAACCCAGTCCCCAGTCAGTGAGACTGCTTTGACCTGTCTGCACTGGGGCAGGTGCAAATAACCCTCATGGCTCAGGAGGACTCTCGGTTAATGCTGTTGCTCGTTAAACTTCTTAGCTTGGTTTTGACATGTAACTGACTGCAAAGGTTGGGTTGTGTTTTAGTGCTCTTGCTGTTGGAGCACATGCTGCTCGAGATGGCCCTTGCAGCACATAAAACTCTGAGGGCAAACAGGGAAGTTTAGGTTACAGCAATATTTATTGCCTATGGCCTCACTCAGCTCTATTGTGAGGGAATGGTATTTAAAAGAAGAAAATGTGCTTGGCTGGCCTTTCTGCGGGTCCATGTGTAAGAAGATGCTGTCTTGGGTGAAACGGTCAGCAGGGAAGGTGGGAGGCAGCTGGCAGAGGATGGGTGTTCGAGATACCAAGAAATACTGTGATGGGCAGGAAGTTACTTTCTATTTTTGGCAGGACCCCTCGAATGCTTCCTGACTGTGAGTGGGAAAGGAGTTTACTGACCTTTTTGTGCAGCACATAAGCCTCTAAAGGCTGAGGGTGATATTCAGTGTAGGTGCGTTTCAGGGCTTCCTCTGTGAGTGTTGGATCTCATGGGGGAGGGTATAAAGTCACCAGCTTTGAACCTAATTTAGATGCTGAGTTGCTTCAGCTGCTCAGTTGGTGGCTGTGCATCTGTGTGGGAGAGCCACCCCGGACAGGGCTCCTCCTGCCTCTTGCCTGCAGCTCTGGAGGCCTGAGCCTTGCGGGGTCTGTTTCTGTTGGATACATTCAGTATTGGTGAGGAGTTGCACCCCAGTGTATCAGCAGTGTCCATGCTGAAGCCTGCATGTTCCTTTATCTGGCTTTTAGACCCATCCTAGGAGGCAGGTGCCAATATTGACACTGAAAAAGCTGTGGCCCTGAAGTTAAATTTTCTCCTGTTTGGATTTTAGCAAGCAGCAGCCATGCTCTGAATGCAGAGGAGAGCTGTGACCTTGCCCAGGAGCCAGCCCAGCCATCAGCCGTTAATTAAGGACCACGGAGGCTGTAGAGACCCTGTTCCTGGGATTATTTCTGGGCTGGTTTGTCTCAGTTGAATGCCTGCATAAATACTTGCGGCAGTAGGGCCTGGGGCTCCCCATTCCAGCTGGGCACCTTCCCTGGCAGCAGCAGCAGCCCAGTCCTGCCTGTGGACCCCCTGTTCACGCAGCATGGTGTGGTGACTGTTGTGTGGCAGAGGTGGCCATGGGACACTGGAGGCCACTGACCCCACCAGCTCCCAAGGAGCATGTCCAGGGCTCAGCTAGGCACAACCTGTGCCCCAGTGTGGTGGCCGGTGGGTCCCCAGGGAGGGCAGACTGACTGCATGCTGCTCCCTAGCTATCAGGTTTGGGGGGGGGTAGGGGTTGCCATGATCTCCTCCTCCTCCTCCTGCTTGATTTAAGCCTCTGCTGAATTCAATGGCTTGGTAATTAGCCTTGCACTGGGGTTGTCTTGTCTGATAGGAGGTAACTGGCTTATGAGACAGTTGTTCAGTCCCCTGTGACAATTCTGCAGAGCTGGGTATATTGAGCAGAACTGCTTGCAGTTGGTTTTTGGTCTTCCAGTGCCTTGGGGTGAAATGAATGAAAAAGTAAAGCTTAGAAGGGGCAGCCCCTGGGAGGTCAAGGTACGTTCAGGGTGACAGGGGCTGGTGTTCTGGCAGAAACCTCTGTACAAGACAACATTGTGCACAAAAATACATGATTTGAGAAGTTCCTTTCCGCTGGGAGCATTTAGGGGAAAAGGGAAGCGTCTGGGATGGAGATTTGCTCCTCATTTGTGTGGCAGAAGGAGAAGAGGGGGGAAAAAAATCCTTCTGGCACAGTTCTCGGCTTGCTGTTTCCTACCTGGTGCCAAGGACGAGATGTTTGTCTCGCAGGCAGCCCCGGCAGACGTCGCTGACAGCCGGAGAGTGGCCACGTGTGCTGGAGCCTGAGCCAAGAGGAAATCTCCCAGCCGCTCCGCCGTGGGCTGGGCTGGGCGGCAGGGAGGCTGCAGGGACCCGCTCGCTGCTGCACGCCCTGCCTTGGGCACGCCAGTCCCCCTCGACACAAACGTGGGGCTTTTTTAGCAGATGGCTCAAGATGGTATGGTACCTACGTGTCCTCCTAGGTGCTCTTGCATCTGGGGCACCTGCCTTCCAGGCCATCCCTGCTCAGGTGCCTGAAGGATGTGATGGCGATGAGATGGTTGATTGCTCCATCTCTACCCATGTTGTCTTCTTGTTCCTTGTGCTCCTACTTTGCTTGTTGTCTCATGTTTCATCTTCTGGTGATGTGCACTTCGGGCCCTCCTGAGCAGTGTTTGGAAGGCAGAGTGGGGTTCTGCTCCAACATAACTAAACAAAATATGGAAAATATGGATAATAGCAGTGATGGGTCCTGGCCCATGTAGGTTCCCACACCCTTCCTTACTCAGTTGCCAACTCCCCCTGAGGGGTGGCTGCTTGACAGGTGCAGAAATTGGTCCATGTTCTCCTGTCTAGTGATGCAGAGCGAGTGGAGAGGGGAAGGCAGCTGGGGCTGCTGGTAGGAGACTGAGAAACTTTGTGGGGAGAAGGAGCTGGGAGACAATGCAAGTGAAGACATCGTGTGGGAAGAGGTTGAGGCAGACAACCTTGCAGGTAGCAAGGAAGGGAGCATCTTTGCAATGCCTTTCCACCCTCAACATGAGTGATTGTGTGCCTGGTGAGGACAGGTCTCTTGGTGACTTTCTTTCCTTGTTTAATTCTTCCAGGCAGTCTGAAAGCCCAGGTAGTCTTGATCTTTCCTTGATGCAGGTTTAAAACTGCACCCACATGATTAATGTGGCATTCTGGTCCTCTTTATCAATGTACGGGTTTCCTGGGTTGTGCACCAGACATCCTCAGGAGATGCTCTGGCATGAGTAGCACCAGATCTGAAGCACCTATGGGCTTTGTGGCAGAGACTGGAACTGAAGAAACAGTGCAGGTCAGTCCAGTCCAGGCAAAGCAATACAGAGCTGCAAGGGGAGTGTTTGCAGTAAATAGCTGCATTTCTACATCACTTCTAGAGAAGTGGTAGATCATAGGAGTCTGTCTGATCCTGGCAGGAAAATGTCCAGGCAGATTCCAGCAAGGTGCTGAAGGCATCATCTACTAACTGGTTCAGCTGCTTGTTCAATGATTGGTTTAATGATTGGGGTTTTGGAGTTTGAGGGATGTCTGTGTGTGATGGAGGTGGATGGCACTGTGTGGGAAGGGATGCTGAAGGACAGGTGATAGTTTGGTCTCAGAAATGCAAAGGAGAAGGAGCTGTAGCAGCTCACAAAGGGAAAAGCAGCATTACTCCATCATCGTCATTGATGCAGGGCTCAGGGGACCAGCCAGAAGCAGACAGGGACTGCCCAGGTCCCCAGCAGGCTGGGCTGGACCCTGCAGCCCTGCTTGTCACCCACACCGTCCTGTTCCTTCCTACCGCTGCACGAAAACAAGCCATAAATAGCTGCGGGGTGGAAAGGGAAGGAACTGGATATAAGGTGAATGAGCTGATCGTAAAGCCTGAGTAATCTCTTTTTCGCATGTGCCCTGTGATGAATGAGCATTTGTTCGGGTCGGGGGAAGTGACACCTCCCCTGCCTTGGGGAGAGCAGGCAGGAGCCGGTCCCTCTGCCTGCTGTGGTGCTAGCGAGGGCTTAGCCTCCTGTTTGCAGGAGCATCCTGTCCCGGGCATCAGCCTGCTGTCACCAAACCGGAGCAATTCATAACGGCTTGGCAGCCCCTTCTGCTGCCAGAAGAGATTTACTGTCCAGTGTGGACTCATTTTAATTACTGCCAGCACTTAGGGGTCTTTATCTGTCTTCCTTTACCCATAGGGATGTTGTCAGTTTTGATAGCTAATCTGGAATTAAGCTGATGATCCATAAAGTAGGGCCACCCTTTGGCCAATAATTCCCTGCTGTCACCAGCTTCTTTGTGCTATCAGTAGAGTGACCAGGAAAACTGATTTACTGGCAGCTGAGAGCATCTCCTCTGGAGCCCCTGAAGGCAGTAAATGGGGTCCCGCTGTGCAGGTAGGCCCTGGGTGATGCACAATAGGGATTTTTCCCATTCCAAGAGATGGTATTTTGAGTGCTAGAAGTAAAGACTTAAACATTTATATAGCTGAAGAGCCACAATATAAACTCAGAGCTGCAGTTCACCCCTTTTGGCACCCATTGCCACAGCCTGGTGTGAAGCCCCGAGGGCAGTGCATGGGGAGGGCGTCCCAGGGCTGTCCCTTGCCCATCTTGCCCAGAGCAGGCAGGAGGTGCTGCCTGAGGCTTGGTCTGCTGAGTACAGCTTTAGCAGTACAAAACCTGTGACGTCTTGAAGCAGGGCAGCACGGGGAAGTGTAGGATTTGCTTTTAGGGCAGCTGATAAAACAGCTGACGTGCCCAGCTTGTTGTTTTTCCAAGCACTGAAAATGACTTTTCCAGCTCCAAAGCCTGCTTCCACTTTATTAACATTTGATTAGCGATCACTCCTTGTTGTGCTGAGCTTGAAATAGGAGTACAATTAGGAACAGGTTTCTTCTCTGCCACGTCTGTGCTGCCAAAGTGCCTCCAACTGGAAGGGCCGTAAGGAAACCACAATTTGGGTGTCCTTCTGCCCAAATGGACTCTTCTGTCCATGGGCTAATGTGGTCAGATGGGCAACGATGCCTGCCTGTGTGCACAGGCACATGAGTTCACTCTTGGAAGACAAAAGTACAGATTCTGGTATTTAGAGATATCTTAAAGATTTTAAATATCCTTATTTTTAAATGGCGACTGGTGCTCGGTTCCAGGGAACATTGAGTTTTCCTGTAATATGCGTTGTATTTTATTGACGCCAGAGAGGGGGAAAGCTCTCTAGAGCTTGGAAAGAAGCAAATGAAAATGATGCTGTTGATCTTGCATTGAGTTTCTGCTAGTGCACACTCCTGTGCCACCATGGCCCCTGTCCACAGAAAAGATAAACCAAATGGAGCTGGGAAATAGAGAAGTAGAGTGGAAGGCAGCAGTGAGTCTCATGATGAGGGTTGTTTAAATAATAAAGAAAGTATTTGCTAATAAAAGATAATTTTTTCCATGCTATTTCCAGGGCTAATAAGCAGAGGAAGTGGAGAGAATCGATTCTGCTGTTGCATACTTGTGTATGATCAGGCCACAAAATTCAAAACACATGAGTTTTCAAAAAGTCCAACAACTTCAGCCTTTTAAAATGGGTTCCTTTCCCTGATTCTTGCTTGTGATCAGATAATGACCTTCGTAAGTAAAACAACCCCAGCTGTATTTCATAATGGGAATATACTTCTGTACATTGTAATGAGCTGTTAACAGGGAACAGTATCGTGTGAAAATCTGCATGTTTCCCATGATGCTGCCCTGACTTAAAAGCCACCCATAAATTTTTTGGTATCGCAGATTTCAAGGTCAGTATTGACTATAAGATCTCATTTTTCTCTCCCAAAACCAATGTTTTCAGCAGGCTGGAATTTAAAATAGAAAAACCTGACATGTTGGGAATCTCAGGAATTGTGTGGGAAGTACTGCAGCATCTGTGTCGGGTACCTGAAAGCACGTGGCCGGAGCGGGCGGCTTGCGCAGCAGCAAGGGGAAATAACACCTTTGCTCCTCCAGAGCTCTTTCTTACCAAGGCTCCTGAAGAAAGGCATCCCAAGTTTTGCGGGCGTTCAGGAGTTGGTGGGTTTGGTTGAGTTTTGAGAGGTTTCTAGCAGAGCCAGGGGCTGGTTGTTGCTGCTGGGTTGAGTTCCCAGGGTCCCCTTCATGGACACATGGCTGGGAATCCGGAGGAGTTCTGCACTGAGACACTTTTTCTGGTGGATGTGAATACTTGATTATTAAGTGTATGTTACAATTCTGAATATTATTTTAGCTGCAAGTTCAGTCTCCATTCTCTCCAGCTTTTTAGGTTTGATCGTATTCCAGAGGCTTACTAAAAACATGCAAAGAATTTCAGCAAAACTCTATGGAACACTTTTATTAAATTCTTTCAGTCATGCAAGCTAAATTAAATGACAGCTCTGTCCACCAAAAGATTACAAATATTAATCAGACTTCTCCCATAAACTCATGAAGGAATTAAATGCTTTTGTAAAAGTCTTCTATTCGCCTTAATATCTGTTAAGTTGTTCTCTTCACTTTACGTATTTTTTGAAGTATGTTGAAAGGGATGATTTCTGCCCTGAAGAAGCACAGTGCTTGTAGCTCACTGCCGATATTTTATCTGAATTTGTGGGCAGAATTTTCGGTATTGCTCAAATCGATATTTGCAATACCGCAGGCATAGTTTCCAAAAGGAGAGAACAGCTATTAAACTGCAGTCCAAGAAACACAATGCTGATTTCTTTTCAGAGAAGGGAGATTAATGATAAAAAGTATGTTGCAGCTCTCACTGTTTATGTTAAAATTGGAAAAACAAGACCAGGTGGCTCAGTGGGCTGGTGGGATGGTGAGCTCTGAGTAAAGTGGTTGTAAAGAATGAGGAGTTATAAAGATTTCAACATACAGTGGCCCGTCCAAATCCAGCTGAGTCATTACCCCATGTTGCTGCATCTGTTTTTGTCTGGTCACTGTATGGTTATGAATAATTGTGTAAATCACGCTGGGATGCCCTGGGGAGCTTTCCTTGCAGAAAGGCTTGGCGCACGGTTCTCATCTGCCTTGTTTTTTAAGCTGTAGGGAGACCACAGGAAAAGCCAAACAACAAAGATGTATATGGGGACCAGCCGGGCTGCCCGGCATCCCTCGTGCCGATGCCCCGGCGGCCGATGCGGCAGCGGAGGTACAGCGACACCACCCCTGCCCTTCCCATCCTCAGGGTCGTGGTTTAAAAGGGATGAGACTGGAAATAAAGCTGATGCACCTCTGAGCTGATGGAGCTTGTAGTTCGAGGCAAAGGCTGTGGCCCACGTGTTTCCTGCCATGGTGGTCTTTTCCAACCTAAATGATTCTGTGATTCTCTGGTGGTTGTGCAGATGGGAGATGAGTGCCCTGCAGACACCTCAGAGATGCGTGTGTGTGGATTCCCACAATTAGTGTTCTAGTTTACATCGGGTACATTATAGTGTATTTTTGCCATTATGGTTTAGCAAAGAAGAGTAGATACGACTCTAAACTCTTACAGCTGGATGAATTGTGATTAAGTTAAAGCCATCTCACCATTACATACTACTTTAGCATTCACCCAACTATGTATTTTTCTGGCTCTTACCATAGGCTTTAAACCACAGGACATGAATAAACTGTAATGTTAGGGTACAGTCAGCTCCACTTGCTATTTAAGGATGGGCAATCTATGTTCAGTCCACCAAATATAATTCCATAAAGTGTGCAGACCATGGGGGAGGTTGTGTAATGGTTGATGAGTGGGACTGTGGCTGCTGCTCCAGCCAAAGCCAAGGCATCTGACAGTGCTCCTGGGTCTGGATGCACCAATGAAGCCGGGTGGGATTTCCACCCCACACCAGGTCTCCTGCTAATGGTACCAGTAGGTTTTGTGTCATGGGCTTCATATCTCCCAGAGACAGCTGTAAAATTTGACTCGCTGAACCTCCCTGTGGTTCTCAGCAGCTGGGGAGCGCGTGGCCAAGGATGGAGCTTATGTCCTGGAAAAAGAAGGAACAGCGTGGCGCAGGGATGTCACGTTCACTCAAACCAAAGTTGGTGCCCGCACGGTGTTTCTCAGAAAGTTCCTGTTTTATTGTGGCTACAAAGGCAGAGAAATTAAGCTGCTAATTTATGCCTGCCAAGAAAAAAGTAGTAATACAAGAAATGCTCAGTAATTTTAATGTTTGAAAACACACAATTGAAAAATCCTGATTTTCCCCTGCCTCCCCGCTGAGCTTATTAAATCTGAAAATATCCCAAAGCTTAATTCTCTCCGCCAGAAAGTTCCTGTGCTGTTTTGGGTGAGTAATGAAAGTTGTGCCGCTGAGCTGCGCGGTGGGGTCCCGGCTGCCTTGCTCCATGCTGTGGATGCAGAGGAGTGAGCATCCTGCTGCTGAGCGGTCACAGTGCCCTTCCACCTTTGGGCTTGGATTTTTAGCAATGGTGCACTGGGGCAGTGGGTTCGAACTGGTGCGTGTCGTAATTTGTGTGGGAGACCCTCCTTCCACCTTGAGCTGATATACTCTGTGCTGAGGACTGCTGTTAGCTGTGGGCTTCGTTTGGAGGAGAGAAAACAAGTGAGGGTGTAAAGGCTTGAGCAGTCGGTGTGTTCAGTTCCTGTGCAAGTTCTTCCCCATGCAACCCCCAGCGCTGCATTTCCCTTGTTGGTTGGCTGTTTGGTTTTGTTTTTTTTGTGGTTACATCATATTCTGGGGAAGGCCTGTAAATGTCTAAATAAAATAAAATACCTGAAAAGTGAACTTAAGACAGTCAGAGCAAAAGCCTCTTGAAGGCCATGGAAACACATCCCTTGAGTTTTGGGAACATGAGCTGTGTTTTACCTCCTCCCGTGGATGCAGGACCCAGCACGGCTGTCACGCCAGGCAGACTTTTGTATGTGCCGGGGAGCGGTTTGCTGCATTGTTTGATGCAGTCGGGGAACCCAAAGGGGTCTCACATTGAGCCATTTGTTTTTCATTACATTATGCTCCTCTAATATAAACACTAAGTTATGTGGACATTGCCGTGGACAGAGCAAGCCAGATGCCAAAAGCATTCCTCCAAGGCTGTATAAACTTCAGCAGCTAAATATTTCAGAAACTGTTTTCTAAGGCTAGCTTAATAGTTTAAAAATATAACCTAGATTCCAGATATTAAAAAATGCCTTGAAAGGCACGCATATTGCTGCAATAGATGGAGCTAACTAAACCCCTGAAGTATGCGGAAAGCTCCCATTTTGCAATATCTTCTTTGTTACTTATCCTTTTTTTTTTTTTTTTTTTTTTTTTTGAAGGCTTTTAACAGCGGAGTGGTAGTGATAGAAATTTTCAGCATATATTAACCGGCTGACTCATACTTTTTCAAAGTGGATCTGGGTTTATGATGAAATAGCTGGCTGCTTTCAGCAACAGCAAAATCGGAAAAGTCAGCAGGAAAAGGAAGCCGATAGCTTAAAACGTGTCTAATCCCTCTGTGTGCTGTGAGGGGGCAGCGTGGGGAGCTCCCACCCGTCATTTGGAAAGCAGTCCTGACCTCGTGCTCAGTGGAGGTATTCGAGACCCCTCTCAGAGATGTGCAACCTGCCGCTGTTAGTTAGGACTCGGCTTTAAAACACCCTTTAAAAGATCATTTTGTTGTGTTGCTTGTCTGTCCCACAAACTTCCACTAGCATCCTATGCAATTCAAGAGTAAGGAATGAGATTTTTAGGTTAATTTTGTGGGGCACCATACATAGCCGAGAGATCTGCCTTTTTGTTTCACATGCTTACTCCTCAGATGGGAGATAGTCCCTGAAAAGCAGTGAGAATCCCTGAACAAAATTTCCTCTTGCTGCTATTTTTTGCCCAGTCTGGCCTTACTCTGGACACGTGTTTTGTAGCTCTCTCCTGAGCTTTGGTGGCACTGGGGTCTCACAGGGCTGCTAGACATGTTCCAGCTCATGCGATGCTCTCTGGGGAGAGGCTGAAGGGCAGAGTTACTCAGTGTGTTGTTTCTTTCATTGAGATTTTGTGTGCAGCTTTGTCCACCAATGAAGCAGCTCATTGGTGCTTTGGCATGAGGAGCACGGTGGGGTCCTGCACCGCTGTCCTGGCTCCGCTGAGCCCCGTTCCCCTCTTGTCACCCAATCCCCCTGTGAGCATGAGATGAAGAGGGAGGGAGGGTGGAGAGAAGCTGTTGAATGACTGTGGCACCTCGTGTCTTTCAGCTGCTCAAAGGGATGGCTTTGGCTCACCGAAGAGCTCCAGGCAAAACCTCAGAGGAGGAGGAGGAGAGCGGAGACTGCGATGATGAAGATGCCTGTGGTGGAGGCTCTGGGGATGGAGAGCTGCGAGTGAGGAACCAGCTCCGGTTCTTAGCAGGTGATGGGGACGGTGCTCCCACAGTGGCTGATGCTCTGTGGATTGTAGGTCATGGCAGTGGTGCAGGGAGCTGCTCTCTGGGATCTGCTCAGGTCCGCTTGCTGCAGGCACCACCGATGTCTCCACAGGCACAGCCCAGTGGCTGTTGATGCCCAGCACTGTGCTGGCTGGCCTTGGTGCCAGCTGAGGCAGCAGCTGGAGAACAAATGCTGCTGCTTTTCCACATCAGTTTTGCAGGGATGTGTTGAGGGCAACCCATGGGAGAGGGTTCAAGACAGGTTGCAAACCTGCTGTAGGTCCCAGAGTCACCCTCTTCTTCCCACTTCTGCCCCTACTCATGAGCTTAGAGATGAGCTTTTTGGCTTTTTGGAGGGCATTAGAAAGTCAGTAAGAATTGTTTGACTGCAGCAGATGATGGTTATTTCTGATCTAGGCTTTGGAAACCTGTGGTATTTTTTACAAATAAGTCAGGCTCATTTTGCAGAAGTAATTTAGGTACTCGAGAGCCTGAAACGGCATTGTTTGCCCGTACAAGTCACGTCGTTTGTTGCTTTGAAAATGACCATGAGGCACTCCTAGTACTTCAAGGCTACATTATTAATAAGGTAGTCCCTGGTTACCCATCAGGAGGAGAAAGCGAAGGATTGGTTTCAACTTGGACAGTCACACATGCTGTTGGCATGTGCCTTCTCCCTGACCCACTACCCACTGTCATCCTACTTGTGGCTCCATGGAGCTCAGCAGCATCATCTGCCTCACTCGTGTGAACAAGGCCAGGCTGTTAGAGGCTGCGTCCGCTGTGGATGAGCTGGACATGGGTCTGCAGGCTGGAGGCTTGGCCCAGTTAATGCTGGTTCCAGTGCTATGTGGTGCCCTTCGAGGGACCAGACAACTGAACCTGGATAAAATCAGCTTTACAGCTTTGAAGTTTAAGAGGCAAATTTGGTCTCTTAAACGAAGGACAGATGTTTATAAATTCCCTTCTATTGGTCTGGGATAATTAAAATATCCGTAATGAAGTGAGAGCTGAAATATTAAATGCCAGTTTCATATCAAAGATTATTGACACATTATGTAAAATATATAAAATACATATATTCAAATATCAGGTAAGGGAAAGAAAAGAGTTTTTAAGTCCTCCAATCCAAGTTTGAAAGACAAATACAGAATTCGGAGAAGGATAAAATGTACTTTACTTCATCCAAGATCTAAATATCAAAGTGTACGTTGAAATACAGGTGATCCACATCGTCCCGAATCGAGATCAGAGATAATGTGTTTCATTTTCCATGATCTTTGTGTCACACCTTTATGCTATTTTTAATGTTTCTAATTTCCTCTTGTAGCCTTCCCCATAATATTATCAGTGATCTCTGAAGCTGGGTGTATTATCCTTTCATCCTTTTTCTGTCTCTCTAGGCTAGTTTAATCACTCTATTGATCTCCCCAACAACCTGCCTGTCTAACAATTTAGATCTCTCTTGTCACTGTGGTACAAGAACATGTAGTAGGAAAAGAGTAGGAAAACCTCTGCTACTCTGCTGGAGGGTGTTTGCTGCTGCCTTTGGTACAGGATGGGTAAATATTAACTTTAAAGCAGCTGTGGCTTTGGGGCAGTGTGTTCCTGGCAGGTTAAGTCTTTCAGGTTGCTGAGAGTGTGAAGTTTCTCCAACACAGCTTTTAGGCGCTGACTGGCCTTGGAGGACATGAGCTGTGCCATCAGCGTGGCCAAGGAGACTTTCTGGTTCTTCCTTGCTTGCCCATGCTGTAATGCTCTTTCTTTTGTGTTTTGCTTCAGAGCAGGAAGGAGAAGCTGATCTAAGTGACAGAATCCTATTTGGTTGGTATTGGATATAAACTGTGACTCTGTGCAAGTTTTATGTTGGAAAGAAGCCCAGGAAAAGTTGCTGATGGTGTGGAAATACTCACTTTCAGCATTTTTGAGAATGATATTTCTTTGTACTTTGAAATGGTATTTTTCAATTATTTTTTTCCCATCGTATCATATCACATGTACATAGCACAAAATAAAAGGGACCAGAAACCATTCCACATTCCTCCCCTCCTTTCCACAAATTCTAAATTTTAGGTTAGTATGCTGATTTGAAATGATGCCAGGCTTTCAAATCTGGAAATGGTTTACAAAATGAACTTTTACATTTAGTGTGGCTTTATCTTTCTTCTTCCCAAGGTGGTTACACCATAATAGAGGCAGAAAGGACTGGGAGTGGCTGGGGTTGAGTTACTGACTCCCTAGTTTTATCCTGTGCGCGATGCTCTGCAGTGTTAGGGCAGGAGCATGGTTGGATGGCTGGGAGGGGAGGTCTGAGTTGTAGCACAGTGTCCAAACCCAAAAACCACCTCCAAGCATGTCTGAGTGCCTCTTCTGACCCTCAGAGGTTTGCAGTCGGGGAACACAGTTTGGGTGCTTTGTTTTCCTTTTCTTAGAGTCTTTATTCAGTTTAGGAGGAAATTTCCTTGGCCCTGTGATGGCAGTGGAGATCTCCTTTACAAAGGGTTTCCCAAGCATGCAGGTGGACTTGATGATGCCTTGGGGAAGAGGACAGGTGGGTGCCTCAGGCTGGCACTGAGTTTGGCCATCAGCTGAGTGAAAATGTTGGCAGTTTGTCACCTCTGTGGTCTTTGCATCTCTTGGATGCAGTGTGATTTTTCTCCTGCTCCCTGGTGTGGGTGCTGCTGGTCCTGCCAGCTAACTGCAAACAGCTGCTCGGTACTGGCCTCACTAAGATGTCCCCTCAGAAGGTCTTGAAAATGTGGAGATGAAAAAAGAGGGGGGAAAAAAAAAAGTCAGCCTCAAATACAGACTAGTTTTGATTTATCGCCTGTTGTATAAAATGTAACCTTTGTTTCCTATTTATAATGAGCCTGTAATAACTGGACAGTCAACTTAAACTTTAATGATTTAAACATACTTGTAAACTGTCAAGTCAAAAGTTTGTGAGTGACTATAAACATATGTTGGTGAGCCCTATATGCTAATAAATTCATTATTATGTTGCCCCAGTGGGAAACACAGAGATGGCAGGCTTTTTTTTATGATAGGTCTTTTATTGTTTGTCACATCTGCAACACATTAAGGATTTTGAAGGCAGATAATGTTTACAATAAGGGGGAGGACTGAAAACCTCCCAGCTTAGAGAAGAGTGCATCCTGTTTGTCAATGGAGTAACTGTGGAGCCAGCACCCTGGCCATGCAGCTCTAAAAATAGAGCTGTGTACATACACATATTTATGCCACACCAGTGGCAAATCATTCTTGCAAATAAATTATAGTATTTTCCCCCAAATTATGAGTCAGTGCAAATATCTTCCAGGCTATACGACGCAAACGTGTGCTCGCACCCCACTGGGATTGGTCATCCTTGCATCGGGCACCCAAAGCAAACAGAGCCCCAGGGTGGCTGGCGCTTCGCTGCCGCTCCAGCCAGCCACCCACTAATTAGCTCACCTCCGGCATTCTCGCTCGAGATGCCACTTATAACTGACGAGCTCATTGCCAGGAAGCCTGAAAATAAAACATGGGTGCTGGAGAGGCTCCTGTGCTGGGCAGGCAGCTTTAGCAGGCACTAGGGAAGAGGTGGTGCAGGCTTCTTGGGGGATTGCAAAGGTGGTGTAGTGCAGCTCACCTGTGCGGGGATGCTGTGCCTCTGGGCATCTCACAGGCTTTGCCAGGAGGAAAAAATCCCTTTTAGTGGCTGGAGCATCACCCGGGGTATGTTCTGAGGGATCCAGCAATTGGGGCAGAGGGGGTGTGGGAGGACGAGAGGAGGATTTACCCTTCCAAAATATCTGTGTTAGGCAGTAACAAAAGTTGTCTTGGGAACAGATGGATTTGGCAGAATTAAGTAGAAATAGTTTGTCCTGGGAAGGGAAGTTGGCCTCATCCCATGAGATAATGTAAGGATAGATGTGTGCAATAAAGATATATAAAGATGGCTCTGCAAGTTTGTGTAAAACAGCTCCCCTGACTGGTTGTTCCTGCTGCATAACCTGCAGTCAGTTTTACCTTTCTGCTGTCCCTTGGTTATCTTGAGGGGGGAATTTGTGGCTGGAGCCCCCGGGAAGCCCCACGTTTTCCCGCACCCTGCCCCTTTGCTGCCCCAGCTGCCGCCGCGTGCTGCCAGACCAGCCAGGTGGGCTGGATTCTGCGCGGGTTTCCAGCAATCCACTCCGTACCCCGGCGCTGGATGAAAGTCAAGATCAGCACAGTCTGTCCCTTGACTAACTCAGATCTGTAACTCTTTAATAGCTTCTGGCTTGCTTTGCCACTGATTTATCCTCTTAGCGGGGTTTTTTCGAGTGCTCTCCTCAAATTGCAGGCTTGAACATCACCTCTGGGCTGCCTGAGAGTGGTCTCTTCCCAGGTGGAAAAGCCGTTTGCTGGTAACCTCTTTATACATGTTACAAAGGTGTTGTCGCTTCCAAACGGGAATATTGACCCGTTGCGGAGCGGGTGATGTCTCTGGCAGCCACCTTCCTAGAGAGAAGGGGGTGCTGTGTTCGTGTGACCGGGCCCTGCCTGGGCACAGAGCGGGACCCCCAGGTTTCCTGCCTTGCACCATGTTTTTGGAAGCTGCTCTGAACCCCTGTGAGTTGCAAATTTCATCCTATTCTGCTTTTAAACATCTCCAAATGTTTTGGAGGTCTCAGTGCTGAGATGTCATTCCTACGGCTCAGCCTCTGGTGACCTTCCTCTTGTCACCCCATTTCCTCCCAGGTTTATTTCTGGAGGTGCTGTCAATCTGAGCTCCTTCTACCCCCCTGCAGTGGCAGGGAACAGGAGATGCTGCTGCCACGATGACATTTGAATTGTTTTTTCATGGGGTGCAAAGGCTGCTCATTTTGGGGAGCAAAACCGGTGGGTTCCTCTGCTGAGGCGGTGGCTGTGTGTGGCAGCGTGGGAGGCCAGGTGGGTCACATTGGGTGCAGCCCTCTTGGTTTCTGCAGCCCGTTCCTGCGGGAAAGTTTCCTTGGAAGCATTTGTGCTGGTAAAAGGGATGTTCCCAACCTGAAAGGAGTGATCAGAGTCTGCTGGGGCTCACTCTGCATGTGCTGGGAGACAGACCAACAGCAGTTAAAATATTTACAAGATCATGTCTTCCCATCCTTTATCATGGTGATTGCTTCTCTGCAAATGCCTTCAGGGTGCCCATATCTAAGCAGCTACTATCTCCTGATACTGCTCTGCTCTATTTAGTGCTGGGTCTTGGGATGTTTATCTGTCTGCTGAGGAAGATTGTTTTCAAATACCTGATTGACTTTTAAAATACTCCTTCCACAGGTGGAAAATCTCTCCATCCGTGTGGATTTTGCTGACAGTGTGGGGCCACGTGGCTGTTGTGCCTTTCTGCTGTACAGCCTGCAGGCTTGGATTGTCCTACTGAAAAATATCATGCGTACAATATCGGTATTTATTGTATGTGGCTCTGCTCAGCCTCCTAGCAGAGGTGTCCTGTCCTTGGCTTACACAGCAGGGTGTGAGCTGTGTAGGTTTGATGCAGCATCCTTCTACTGTTTTTTCATATTCTGCTAAAAGCTTTAAGACTTTTTACTAAATTTTTGTAGCAACAACTTTTTTTTTTAACTTTTTTTTCCAAAGAGGGTGCTGTTGAATGCTGAACTGAAGCAAGGATAGCAGAAATGTACTGTTGTACAAGACATTCATCCTGTCCCAGAGTGAAAAAATGACAAGGCCAGACGTCAGCTAGATTATCCTGATGGAAGAGCTGGAATTATACCAACTAAAACAGTGCAATAGCTTGATTATTGCTTTTATATTTCAAGTGTTTGTGTTTGTTGAAATTTCTCCTTTTAATGAAGATTTGGTTGAAAGTCAAGAATTCTTTGTCACTGTCCAAATACAATCTAGAAGATGGAGAGGGAGTCACATGTAGCAGTTGGCCGAAGCTCTAATTGAGTGACAAGTTCATTAATTCACTTTTGACATCAGCAAAAATTATTTTTTTAATTGACAGACTGGGAAAATTATTGGTGTCTTTCAGAGATGGGCTTGTTTGTAGTATCCTTCAGCTGGCTGTTTGTGCTGCTGTGACTCAGTTTGTACACGATGTATAAATTTTGAAGGGTTCTTGAAACTTTTGTGCTGTGAGTTCCTACAAAGAAACATGAAGTCCACAACTGAAGAACCAGAAATTTGTCTAGCAGAATCAATTTGCACTTTGAGAAAAGCCACATATATGTGAAAAAGATCTAGTAAACCCACTGCATATATTAATCCTATGCTCCTATTTTTCTTGTTTCAATTTTCTTTCAATTTTTAAATTTTTAAGAAACTTTTTCAGTGTTGTGCTTACCAGGTGCAGATCCCAAGTCCATCTGAGAAAATTGTATCTGGTGTTTTTAGGAGCTGACTGCCACTGCCTTGGACCATTCTGATCCAAAGCAAAGAACGATGTACCATGTTTTTAAAGCAGGATCAAGTGGATGGCATGTAAATCGCTGATATTCTCATATCCATAAATCACATGTATGACATTCCCAATGTGAGCAGATGTTGGCCTAAATCCCTCTTCTGGAAGCCCAGATCAGCACAGTTGAGTCTGGTTCTTGGGCTCTAGTATAAGGTGACTGGGGGAGGTTGAAGGGTTGGAGGGACACTGAAGGTCAGATGAGACCTTTTACTCTTACATGTACATATGCACAAAAGTCTTTGAAAATCTGTTGCTTATGAGTCCCAGATGTTTATAATGCCAGTCTGCTGGCAAAAGGTTTACCCTTTGGTTTGGTCGTGGGTTTGAATAATAGTTTGTATTATGCCAGAGCGTCTAAGGAGATACTTTTCAACAGGGTAATTTGGGAGCTAATGTATCTTTAAAATGTTACCAAGTGCAGCATTTTACATGACCGAACACATCAAAACAATTTCAAGTATGCAAAAATCTGCCCAGTTGCAATAGTGATAGTCATATTTATCTTTAAGGATGATGAATCTGTTTTTCTGTGGCTGAGAACACACGAATTCTTCTGAAGGTGGGAAACACAATTCCTGACTCGGATACAAACTTGCTTTTCTTTTTGTGCCGTTTCTCGTTGTAGAGAGACGAAATAGTTCAACTGGATTACTTTTTAAGGGACGACAATAAAGAACTATTTCAGACAGAAGCAGACCAGGTGCTACTTGCTCATGGACCGACAAGATAACCTTACGCTGATAGTCAGGGCATCGTATCTGTGCAGTTTGTCATACAAAGAGAGGTTTGTCTGCGAGCCTGATAACAATATAACGTGTTGATTGACTTTTCACATAGGGGAGGGTGCCCCCTTTCATGAGTGGCTTGGCTTTTACTAATGCCTTACTTCAGGTAAGCTGATAAGAGCGATTATGGGGATGTAATAAATGAAGCTGTAGGGCACAGCCCTGCTTGGTGTAGTGGGAGAGGGCTCCAGCCCTGGAGCATGTTCCAGCCATGCTGGCCGGTGTGTGTGCCCAGTTCGTGTCAGTGTGCCAGCACCCAGGTGTAAAACATCACAGGGATGTCCTGTGGGCACAGGACTGGGCCATCTCTCTTCTGCCTTGTGGCTGCTGTGTCTCCTGGTCTCAGAAAACGGGGGATGCCTGTGTGAGGAAGAGATGCCTTCTCTCCTGGCAGCATTCCCACTCCTCTGCAGTTCAGGACAGGCTGGTCCATCTGAGATCTCTTCCTTGTGGGCTGCTGGCTTGGTGTACCTCACTGCGTTGTCTTTAGCCCCGATGCAGAGCAAAGACAGGTGGGTGCTGAGTGCCCATATTAGCTCACGGTTGTTGGTATCACGATACAGTTTGTCATATCTGTTTATACTTAAGGTGTCTTGCCCACCTGGGCACCACTGAAGGGTAGCAGACATGAGACAGCCCTATAGCTGGGCTACTGCTTGGTGGTACTACTCAGAAACCACAGCCACCAGGTGAACACAAGGCTGGGATCAGCAAGACTGGGATCCTTTGGCTCACACTGCTGTGGTGCTGGGGATCTGGCTATGGGCAACAGCAAGTATGGAACAGGAGGAATGTCACACAGAGGGGACACCCAAAGGTCACAGGCAATCAAAGACACAAGAAGGCAAATGCACAGAACTAAGGTCCATCAAGGACTATTAAACACAGCTTGGCTTGGGATGAGCTTGGCATGCGTCTGCCCAGAAAGTGTCTTGGGGAAATACAACTATGTGAATAACTGGAGACACAATTACCGTTGGGCCAGGTGACCCTGTCTCATGGAAAGTGTCTAGGAGAGGGTCCTGGGATCTCAGCTGTGGCTGCTGCATTGCTGTCCATCATCTTGCCCTGAGGGAGATGTCCAAGAGAACAGATGATATTTCAGGTGGACCATGGAAGCCACTGCTTACTGAAAAACCTTTGGGTACAACTTTCAGAGCACTTTGGAGCTCTAAAGGGAAGAAGATGGGAAATGCTGAAATTCTCCAGACTGCCTTAAAAATCCTGACCTCTCAGTTTGAACCCTCTTCAAATTTGAACAAATGTGTTTGTTTTTATGTAGGATATTGTGGCAATGACCTAGCAGTGCAAGTTGCAGCATCACATTATGGCACCAATTGAAGACTCTGAGGATCTGGTGTTTACTTAGATGTGGCTGAGTGAGAGCCTACACGGCAATGATCTCTGTACCCAGGATCCAATAGATTCCTACTCGCTGCAGATGGGAGCATTGCATTCTGAAAATTAGTTTTTACATCTTTCCATAAATATAAATGTATGTATCTATGAGCTAATCAAGACTGATTAAATGAAGCTGTGAGTTAAACATCTGGAAGGTGTCTGGATCTTTCCAGACAGTGATGCTCCCTGGAAAGGTGTGGAGTGTAGCCTGGATGGAGGAAAAGGCATTACCTGAGATGAGGCTCTCAAAATGAAATCAGTGAATGAAACCAGACCATGCTGGACTTGTGCACAGGCCTGATTCTGGAGCCTGGTGCTGGTGGTTGATGGTCTCCAGCAGAAGAAACACAGATCTGCTGTTGTGGTTTAACCCCAGCCAGCAACTAAGCACCACACAGCCGCTTGCTCACTCTTCCACGTACCCCAGTGGGATGGGGAGGAGATCTGAAAACAGATAAAGCTTGTGGGTTAAGAACAGTTTAATAATTGAAACAAAATTAAAATATAATAGTGATGATAATAATAATTGTAATGAAAGGGAAGATAACAAAAAGAGAGTGAAATAAAACTCAACACAGACAAGTGATGCACAGTGCAATTGCTCACCATCCAGTGACCAATGCCCAGCCCGCCCTGAGCAGCGATCCACCCCTCCTGGCCAACTCCCCCCCCAGTTTACATACTGGGCATGATGTCCCATGGTGTGAAATATTCCTTTGGCCAGTTTGTGTTGGCTGTCCTGGCTGTGTACCCTCCCAGCTTCTTATGTGCTTTCAGCCTTCTTGCTGGCAGGGCAGTATGAGAAGCGGAAAAATCCTTGACTTAGTATAAATACTGTTTAGCAACAACTAAAAACATCTGTGTTATCAACATTATTCTCATACTAAATCCAAAACACAACACTATACCAGCTACTAGGAAGAAAATTAACTCTATCCCAACCAAAACCAGGACACCTGCCCAGAAAGCAGCCTGTCTTTTTAGTCCTTGCCAAAAAGATATCAGAAGGAGGGAGAAGGATGCTCCTTCAGAGAAATCTCTCAGGACTCGGTGTTTTTAATCTCTCTTTCTTTCTCTCTTCTCCCTACTCCTTCCTTTTGCAAGTGAAAATAGTGTGCAGTTGAATCTGGCCTGCAAATCACTCATCAGTTGGTGTATTACCAGGACACCATTGGTTACTGAGTCAACACTGCTCTGTGTGCTCCAGAAACAGGGGATTCGTCATCCGTCAGGCAGAAGCTCCCTTCGGCTGTTGTGCATTAGCCCTGACCTGTGCGTGCACATCTGCTGGGTCTGACACCAGGAGGAACGTGAACTGAACCAGGTGTGTCTGTCCGAGCGCCGGCTCCCCCAGGCCCCAGGGGACCTCCAGCAAATCCCCGACCCCTCGTGCGGCCGGGATGGATGAGCTGTGAACTGGAGGAGGGATGTCCTCCTTCCCGCACGGCGGCTGCCGGCGGCTTGTGCTCTGCCTTCGCCATACATCCCCAGCCCTGGGGCTTTCACGGCTCTAAGGAGAGCCCAGAGAGCTTTCTTCTGTATCATCAAATTTCAGGGAGACGAGAGCTTCTGAAGTTTGCTGGCCTTGCCAGCTTTTCTGGGTCTGTGGTGTGTCTCACTAGGGGCAAAAGCAACTTGACCCTAAAATTTAACCTCCCCCTGTGTCACTTTTAGGGCAGGTTGGAAACTTTCTGATGGGAAGACTTTGTGTTGGAAGATGCCTCTATGCTGGAACTGGGATGCAATGAAGCATGCTGGGGTTTTGGATGGGATTTTTTTGTTTTGCAAATAAATTGAAACATTTCTTTGCTCCTGAAGCAGGGAAGCGCAGCAACAGCCTGCATGCCCATACTGCAAGGTAATGCTGTCAGCTTTCACTTCAGAGCAGCTTCTTGTCTAAAAGTCTGCCTGAGATTATGTTTATAATTATGCCACAGAAAAAAAATGAAATCCAAATGAATAGATTGGACTTTGTTGGAGGGGTATGTCAGCTTGCCTTTTTTTTTTTTAAACAGAAAATTTGGGCGTTTTGCCTTTGTTCTGCTTTGGACCAGAGCACTTTCCCCCTTTTTTGTAGGAATGGAAATCTGGCATTTTGACTAGCTTCTGTTGTTTCAGAAAATGTCTTCAGTGGCATTGAGGGCTCTCGACAACATCTTGCTGTCTGTTCTTGCTTTTCATTCGCTCTTTGCTTTGTGCGGGATCTGGGGTGATGCTCTGCCCTTCCCTCCAACGGGAGGCTGAGACTGTGCCCAATGTGGATCTTAAATGCCAACCCAGCAGGGCCTTTCCTTTCCCACACCTTCCTTCCCCCGAGGACCCTTTCAGTGTACCCCATCTCTGAGCAGCTGGGAGCCAGTGCCTGAAGTGTTGCCTTGGGTCTGACTCTTTTCTGGATGCGGAGGGACCCTGTGCACTGCTGTGGGCCCAGGATGCTGCTGTGCCTTTGGCTGGCTGCTCCCTTGGTGCTTATATGCCGTGACGTTGGGGACGTATGTATTGTGGTGGCAGGTACTGCTGGCTGACGTGGGACCTCTCTGGCTGCGTCAGGCTTGGCAGCTGGACAGACTGCCAGGGCACCTGGCACCATCTCAGTCCAACGCAGGAGTCCCAGCAGGATTTCTAAAATGTAAATTACAACTGCAGCGTGATACACGTCCTTTTTCTTTTTTTTTTTTTTCTTTCTTCTTTCCCCCCTCCTTCCTGTTTTAGTTCAGTATCTTGGGTCTCTGTAAAATTGTTGAACTCAAAGCTATTTTGGAGTTGCTTGTGTCCCATGGTTACTGGAGACGCTTCCTGCATAGGGAGGCAGACATCTGCTGCAGCCTGTTTTCGGACTTTTTTGTCTTAGGCAGACTGCAGTTGGCAGGTGGGAGCCGTGGTAATTATCAGAGTCTGAGTAATATCCTCTGCCTCCCTGATAACTCTCTGCCGGCTGCTCTGCAGCTTTGGTACGTTTGCTCATCCTCTTCTGGTTCTGTGTAGATCATTCCAGTAAAAAGTAAATAAAAAAAAGTTGTGTGCTCACCAAAGTCGTCACAGAACACAGCCTGCAATATCTCTTCCTCTTCCCTTGTCCACGTAAATCATCCACTAAGGCAACCAGAAAGAATGTAAAAGAATGTGTTTATACCCAAAACGCTCTTCTCTCCCCTTTCCTCTAAGGGCAACCTTCCCCACTTTTGCTCCAGGGTCTGTTGTCAGGGGCCATCCGATGCGCTGTCACCGTCCATTTCCCTTCCTGGCACTTGTAGCTTTATTTCTATTGCAAAGATTAAAAGAGGGTCAAGGTCCAGGGGAGGCCATGAAGATGATTGGGGGGGGCTGAAGCACCTCCCCTGTGAGAACAGGCTGAGAGAGTTGGGGTTGTTCAGCCTGGAGAGGAGAAGGCTCCAGGGAGACCTTAGAGCAGCCTCCCAGTGCTTAAAGGGGCTACAGGAAAGCTGGGGAGGGACTTTTGATCAGGGGGTGTAGGGATAGGACAAGGGGTAACAGTTTTAAACTGGAAGAGGGTAGATTTAGATTAGATATAAGGAAGAAATTCTTCTGTGTGAGGGTGGTGAGGCCCTGGCACAGGCTGCCCAGAGCAGCTGTGGCTGCCCCCTCCCTGGCAGGGTTCAAGGCCAGGCTGGATGGGGCTTGGAGCGACCTAGGCTAGTGGAAGGTGTCCCTGCCCATGGCAGGGGGGTAGAACTAGGTGATCTTTAAGGTTCCTTCCCACCCAAACCATTTTATGATTCTACAAGGTCTGTCCATGGGTGTTTTGACAATGGACTGATTTTTCCAAGTGTGGGGCCAGTGGTAGATATCAGGTCAGGGTAGTCATGGTGGTATGCTGGCACTTTTGGGGGAGGTGTTCATCCCAGACAGGTGAGCTGTGCTGGGGCAGCTGCTGTGACTGGGTGCAGGGAGGGAAGGCTTTGCAGGCACCACATTTCCCTCCTGGTCTCTGGTGGGATGCTTTGGTGGCAGTCAGAAAGCGTTGCCCTGGTGGGGTGGGGTGCATATGTCCAGGGCAGTTTTGGTCTTGCAGCTCTTATAGCAATGGATGTCCTGAATCTGCCCTCTCCAGGCACTTCCTTGCTGGTTTTGATTCCCCCTTCCCACCCCATGTTTGCTTTGCCCCAGAAGCATCAGGGGATGCTCTCCAGCCGCTATAGAAACCAAAGCTGAATGGTTTCTCCTGCACCACAGACCAGTGCCCCAGGTCTGTTGACTCTTGTATTTCAGTGAACAAATACCAGCTGGTCGATCAGGTTTTGATCTTGGAGGTTCAGATGATGGTCTTCCCCCTAGGTTGCTTCTCTAAATGTTTTTAGTGGCACCACTGAGCAGATGAAGGCAGCAGAAGTGGTATGGCACTGTGGTCAGAGGTAGGTCTGGTGCAGCCTTGGAGTCCCCAGCTATGAGTGTCCCCCACGCACAAATAATTTCACTGGACTCAGTCCTTGGGAACCTGTGAATTTGTTCTCTGTCTTAAGTATCTTTGCTGATACTTCTAGGCTGGACACCTAATGCTATTAGCAGATGCTAAATGGGTCTTTCTTATTTAGTGGCCTTAATTTATTAAATCAGGCAGCAATACTCTTGGAAGAATAGTGCTGGAAAAGGGAGCAGAGCGAGCTGTAAGTTTCCAGTTTCTGCTGGATCAGGCCCCTGGAGATCTGTGTGATTTGGTGCATTGGAGGCAGTGCTATTGCAGTGACTCATAAACAGATGTGCCCAATTTACATTGCAGCTTAATACCTTTGGTTTTTTTTTTTAAAAAAATGTTTTCTCAAGACAAATGTGTTAAAGCAGATGTTTCCAGTAAAACAAATACTTGTGTGATTTACAAACAACTTCCTACCACCAGAACTCATTAGAAAATGTGGAAAAAAGAAAAATGATTCTGTGTACCAACCAAAGGATAAAATCCAAAAATAAGGACATAGCAAGGAGTTATTTCTACATGTTGAACAAAAAGAACTGCTGTACTTGGGTTGGAAAGCAAGAGTTTGACAGTGATTTTGGTTGCTAGCAGTAGTAAGACTAACCCTGACCAGTTGCATACATTAAGGAGCAGAAACCTGTCTGTAAAAATACTTAACCAGCTCCGATTATGTAGGATACGGGGTAACTGGGACCACTGTGTGGGATTGCTTGGAGGTTCCTACATCGCTTCCATCCCATTGAAACCTACACTGAGGGTCTGGACGGCTGCAGGATTGCACTAACGCTAAGGCAAAGCAGAGGTGCAGTCTCTATAGCAAGCCCTGCTCCAGGGGATCCCTCCCTGGGCATCTCTCCCTTTACATCCTGCAGCAGGATGGGATGCACAGGGCAATACTTTCTTTGCCTCTGCCTCGACCTGCAGCTCAGGCTTTCTGGGGCCGTGGAAACCAGTGGTGTCTCTGCATTTCCTTGGGGGGCTGTGCGGGGCTGTGCTTGTTCACCTGCTCCTCCCAGTTTTGGGGAGGCAAAGTCAGGTGTGTGTTGAGAAGCTGTTGTGGTCTCTGGTCTCTTTGGCCCCACTGTCCGCCCAGCTCCATTGCGGGGCTGCCGTCACACAGTGCCTGCAAGCCCGGCACTCATGTTACATACAATTTGACACCCCATGTGGTCTTAATGGGTTTCCCAGGCTGCAGCTGCAGCACAGCCACCACTTTTTGTTAGCTGCAGGGGCTGGCAAATCCCCCTTTGCCTTCCAGCTCTCAGCTGCACAGGTATCATATTTTTTTAATGCACTTGTCACCTATTTCATCCAGGCATTTGTTGCTAAAGAAACATTGACAGTGAATGTTTGTGGGTCAGCAGCCTGCTCGTCTAAATCCATCGTTGCTTGGCCCCTGTGCCCTGAGCGAAGGCTCAAACAGCTTCTGAGAGGACATGAAGTCATCCAGACAGATGGAAAGATGGGGGGAGGCATCCAGCAAGCCCAAACTGAGCAAAATGGGGGGATCAGGAGGCAGAGAGGGTTTTGCTGCTTTGCTAGAGCATCACAGGAGAGGCCTCTGGAGCAACCAAGCCTGCACAAGTCCTGTGTGATGCGTGTGGGTTTGACCCAGCAAAGGACACCAGCTCTGCAGATGCTGTAGCGAGGGTGGTTTCTGGAGCATCTTGAAGCACCTGTATGTGTTGAGGTGCCTTCCCATGGCTCTGCTGGGGCTACCTCTCACAGCTGGAGGATGGGCAGAAAAAGGCACCCTGGTTGCTTTCTGCAGCCTGTCCTCCCCGGGGAGGGGTGACACAGCAGCCTGACAGCCAGAGGCACATGAGGAAACAACAACATTGATTTGAGGAGCTTCTGTTGCTTCTTGGCGCACGGATGCAGGATGACATCAGGGCTGTCAAATGCATCGTTAGGAAAAGTGACCTCTAATGTCAGAGACCTCTTGAGATGTCCTTAGAAACAGGAGCTGGGCGGATGCACTGGAAGATGGCTGTGGGTTGGGACTGCTCCTTGCCCTCCCTGCTGCCTGGTGTGTCTGGTTTCTGTGCCTTGCCATAAAGAATGTTTTCAGAGCAAAACCTCAAATGTTACCCTCACAGGGGGACTTGCTGGGACAGGTCAGGAGGAATGAAAAGCATCCCAGGAGGAGGAGGCCACCACTGCAGAGACTTGGGGCACTCCAAGGTACCTTTCCCAGCTCACCCATCAGTGCTTGTGGAGCCTCGTTGCAGCCTTGGCTCAGTTTTAGCCATTAGTGAACGGAGGCTTATGCTTGGCTCTTGGGGACCATGAGGTTTCAGTGCTTAATTAACCTCTGCAAAGCAGAAGGCATAATTAATGCCTGCGGTGTGCTTTGAGACCCCTGTGTGAAAGGCAGCGTGCAATCACCATGCTTTGCCTTTACAGAGCAAAACCACACGGTTGGGTCTGTGAAAATCATCACTAGCCAGGACCACAGTCATCCTGAGCTGGCCACTCGTCCTGTCACAGTTTTTTGAGATCTTTTGGTCTCTGCTGGCGCTGTCTTGGGGAGGGCCATGGATAGGCAGATGTAGCCCAACACATCATCTATCCCCTCCATGCTACAACACTCCCAACCAGTGCAGATAGCCCTGGGGACATGGAAAAAAACCTCCCCTTGCCCCTTAAGAAGGAGGCATCTCCATCTGCTTTCCTGGTGTTTCTACACAGGCTTTTGTAATTTTTTCCTGAAATACTTTTGTTTTTCTGCCATCTCTTCAAACAAAGAGGGAAAATCACTTCTAGTTGCTTAGTGCTGGTGTTAGATTAAACCATCCTGCAAATACTAAGCAAACGGGGTTAAAAAAAAGGGTGTATTTTGGTAGTTTAAGGACATCCAGGCAGATTTCCTTCCTCATATCTATAAAGCTTTTTTTTTTTTTTTTTTTTCTCACTGTCAGCATTGTTTTTGTAGGTGTTAAACATAAAGGAGAGGAGAACAGATTGCAGGTACGCTGAGTTCCATCACAATCAACTGTCATTACTTAAAGATGCTTTTAACCAAGTCTTTAAAATTACTTCCTCATTTCTCAATTGTCAGGTGTAAAGCTACACGTTGTACAGAATTGTTCCTTGTCACACGCCGTCCTGACGCCGTCGCACCCGCTCACGCTCTGGGTGATCTGCAGACATTTTACACCACTTGCCACCGAGCATTAACAGAAATAAATTAACGCTTTAAAAGCGTAAATGTTGTATTTCATAGGAGTCAGGCAGGATATTTGGAAGGGAAAGAAATGTAAATAGAATGAAATTCTTAAGCAAGATTATTGATATGACAGGACTAAAGAGCTTGGGATTCTGTGAAAAGTGCCTCTTTTCATCCCTCTAATAAGTCCATTACTTGCACTCGGGAATATTTTAAGGTCCTTTTCATGCTGAATCTGGAGTTGAGCATGCTTTGCATTTCAAGCTTTGTCTATGAATCAGTAGAAGCCAAAGTTATTTCTGCTTTAAAATAACAGGAGCAGGGAACAGCTAATCTCTTTTCATTCTGAGTCCTTACATTATTTTACTGGACAGAGTTTGTGTTGGCTACAAAACAGGGCATTCACAAAATCTATGAGAAGGAATTTAGTCTAAGAATGAAGCCTAGATTGCAGTATACATAAAGACTCCTTCTCCTAAGGCCATTAAGAAATTCCAAATCTGAGCTATTTTGAACAGTGACATTAAATTAGCCTTGCTAATTCCAGTAATTCAAGCCGATAGCTGAGTTTACAAATCTACTAGATGAGGCCTTCCCATAATTACAATCTCAATGTGCTTTTCAGCTAAGGTGAGTTGGCACAAAAAAAGATAAATAAATAAAAGGGGGGAAAATGCTCTTTCTGTTCTGGCCTTTGAGATGAATATCTCTAAAGAACAGTTAACTGGCTGTATTGCGCCAATAAGACGTCCCCTGTCCTGGACTGCTAAGTTCATTTTGCCTCTAATGTGCAAGTGAAATGCAGAAAAAAGACTGGATTTTCCCTGCTTTGTTTCTTCTGTTGTCTGTTTTGAATGGAACATTGATGTTGCTGGTGCTTGTAGTTCAGTTTTTAGTTGTTTATTTACAGGTAGCAATTCCTACTGGGAAAAGAAAGAGTCTGACTGTATTACCCTCTTCTGTGGGGGGAAAAAAACCCTTAATCTTTGGTGGATAAATTCAGGTTAGAGCAGGTGGAGCAGTGCTACAAAGCAGCACACCCCCCCTTATTCCTCTGGAGAATCTGATTTCCAGATCTAAACACAACTAGATGTTCCCAGAGTGATGGAAAGGTTTTGAGGATATGTGTTCAAAACCATAAGGCACAAAACTATGAAACAAAAATTGAGTGCATTATTTAAAAGGGTGTTAATTTTATTAGCACTGAGCTGAGCTAATAGAAGGGCAAATGTAAGTATTCACATCAGCGCTTGGGCTGCAATGTTCATAAAATGTCCCTTTGATCAAGCTGCAACTGTTTTGATCCTTATTCTATGAGCATCATTCAAAGTGACCTAACTGTGGCTCCAAACAGGCATCTGCAGCTGCAGAAGTTCTTGAGCAATAACAGGTGAGGAACTTGAATGTGTGCTCTGCCGGGAATGCTAATATTGCAATCTTTTTTTTTTTCTTCTTCTTTTTTTTTTTTTTTGTTCCAAATAAGAATGAAAGCACAAAAACTCTCACAAAATAAAAATTCCTCACAGAAAACTGCCTTTCTACCATTGACTTTGGATACTTGAGTCAAAATATTTTTTAAAAATGCTGATTTTAATATACCAGAATCATAATGGCATGACTGTTAAATATTTTGGTGTCATCGGCACATGAGTGTTTGACCTTTCTCCCGTTGATAAGGTTGTCACCATTGGCACAGCAGAGTGAAACATCTTGTTTTTTTAGAAGACAACCCTGATTTAAGAGGATATTTTTCTCACAGAACTGTGGCAGCACATTGCACGATCCCGCAGAGCCTGTCTGGATAAAGGGTGGACCAAAAAGCTTGCAGGAGGCTGGCAGGCAGCTCCTTCTCTCCCTGATGCTGGCACATTTCCTATCACCGATGCATATTGCCCATAGGCTCAGGTACATTCAGCAGATAATGCCCCGAAATAGTGCCTAGGGCAAAATCAGGTGGAAACAGCTATGCTGTTTTCAGGGGTTGGAGGAGCCACTGTTGGTCCTTGAGGTGGGGGTGATGGCCGAGGAGGAGTGTGGTGGTGTGAGCATGAGCCTGTCTTTTTACTGGGAGGGTGGGAGAGGAGGGAGGCTGAAATGCAGTTCTTGATTTCCAGGAAACTCTTATCTCTAATCTCTGTAATCCGTTTTAGAGAGGATTTTCTATTTTTCAAGGGATTTACAAACTGGATTACGTAGCCTTTTTATTTTGATTTTCCACTGTGATTGTGACATTCCTGAGAGTGAGCTGTGAGTGCTACAGACAGGATGGAGGGGGAGGCATTCATGGACTTGGACCAGAGGGTTCTCTTGTATTGTCACCTCCTCATTTCACTGCTCGCTGCGCTGACTGATGTGTCCCCAGAGCAATTTGGATGCTCCCATGTGAGCTGTGTGTCCCTGTCCTGGTACCCTCCCATGGCTGCACATACAAGCTGACTGGGGGAAGTGCCAAGGGGGAGTCCCAGGGCTGATCCCTCCCTCCCTTTCTCCCTCCTCCTGGGGTAGGGACAACCAAGGTGGTCTCCTTGAGCTTCACCATGGTCCCAGCTGTGACCACTGGTTTAACAAGGTCCCAACCACATTTCCCCAAGCATGACAGGGAGCCCCTTGGCCCCCAGGAAAGGACAAGCTTGATGAGATGGATCCAGCACAGCCCAAGCACTGCATCCACAGTGTCCTGGTGCTCAGCTGGGATGACACCAGATTCCCATAGGACCTGCCACCACCATCCAGCTCTAGCTTTCACCACCATCAGTCCACTGATGCTTTGGGACCAGGCTTTGCTCTCAGTCCAAGAGGGAGGCAGGGAGCAGGAGTCAGCCCTGGGTTCTGTCAGATGTTACAAGCACCCAGTAAGCAGCTGGGTTTGATTTGGGTCTTTGCAGCAGTGCAGAAGGCAGGCAAAGCCAGGTCCTGGTTTCAGACTACAGCAGCTGTTCCCGGGGCTCCTTCAAGCACAGGGAACATGACCTGAATCTGTTAAAAAGTTCCAGCCTATGAACCCAACCCTTCTTTTTCTGTATAAAGTGGGAAAATCAAGTACGGTGATGTTTCCCAGGGCCTCCTGCATTACCCCATTTTTATAGGCTAAAGTGACTTTAATGTTGTTGTAATGCAGGGCCATGGTTCTGTTTGTTTGTTTGTTTTAGCAGCCTAATGCAATTAAAAAAGCCGGGTGGTACTGTTGCAGTCTCAGCTCACTTTCCTTGGCAGCTCTCTCCCCTCAACCCATGCTCTGGGCAAACATTCCCCTGGCATGGGCAGGGGGAGCTTGCTCTCCATCTTCACTGCTGATCCCAGACAATGTCAGAGCACAAAACCTCGGAGTGTCTCCAGGAGCGGAGGCAGGCTGAGCAGATGCCTGTGTGCCACCATGCCTGAGCCTACCTGCTGGCTCTACCCGTGGGCTGAGCAGGTAGGTCCGTGCCCAATCCAAATTCTTCGGTTATGACCCAAAATCTCACTCCAGATGTTTTCCTTGGTGTCATGAGTTGTAGCCTGGTGGAGTCTCTGTCAGTTTGATCCCTGGGCTCGGAGTGCTGCTCAGGCACTTTCTTTATGTGTGTGCTCAGGTTGCAAAACACCAACTGCCTTTGATTTTTCTTTTCCTTACAAGCGTAAGGCAATGATGGATGTCCAGGGATTTCTGACTGAGGATAGACATTGCACAAAGTCCTGGTCCCTTCTGACTGAAGAGGCACATTCCTGGTTGCCTACTTGGAGCATGAGTGCCATGAAACCCAGTCTCCGTGGCCTGGGCCCTGTTCAAATCTAGTTTCCACACGCAGTGAGTCACAAAGGAAGATGTCAGACGTTCCTGGGTGCCATAACACTACCATGAGTTTTCTAATCAAGCGTTGAGAAATACCTTTCTGCCTTGAGGGCTGCTTTTAGCAGCTGGCATCTGGAATGCAGGGACCATTGCCGTTCCCCTTAGGACTGCATCTTGGCGGGTCTTGCCTGGTACATGAATGTCACTGAATGTCCTGAGCTTGGGGAGTTGAAGGACAGCAGGTAGTAACAAAGAGCTGCCTGTTCTGGTCATATCCAAAGAGCTTTTGGGGAAGCAAAGATGAAGGAGAAAATTTCAGTTTGATGTGATGATGTTGGTTTTGGTCATTAGAGGAAATATGTAGCATTTAATTTTGCTCTGCTACCACTGGGAATGTTACTTCCCCAAATCGAGACTGTCCTGAGATGACTCAGGTGAGAGCAGAGTGATCAGAAGAGATCTCTTTGTGAGTTTAGATCTTGAAGGTCTCCAGAGAGGGAGAGGGTGACTCCATGTCTGGTGTTCTGAGGGATTTGGAGTATCTGCAGGAGCGTTGACCCAGTCCTATATTGCTGTCTCGTAAATCACTTCCACTCATGCTCTTCTATTTCCAGCTTTTCCTCTTTTTCTTTCTTGAATCCTGACTTTGTAGATGCTTTTGGCTGTCCATGTATAGCTTTATATTTTTCAATTCTTCTCTCCAAAGTTCCTTTAGGTAGCAGCTCTTTTTCTGAACAGTACAGCTGGATATCAGACTGGGGCATGCTGCTTTGTCATCAAACTACAAGGACTCTGGTGCTTCTAATTAATAATGCTAATGAGATTTGTTAATTTTTAATAGATTACATGAGCACATTTTGCTAAACACATTTTTGTGGCTCTGCTCTGCGAGTACAGTTCAGAAACTCTTTCACTTGCTGCCAAAGGGAAAATGATTAATGCAATTGCAGACGCCAGATCCTCTTCGGGGTAAATGTAGAGCACACCAAGGAGCAAAGAGGAATTTAATGAGTACGTTTTCAAAGTAAACATAGACCCAGGTCATAAATGATAGCCCTTCCTCACCACCAGCCTCTGGCCAAGGTAGGCTGGAGGAACAGTCGCTTGGATTGGGGTCATGGTGCAGCCCCTCTGCCCATCTCACGTGATGTGTTGGGTTTTGGGGAGTGTTTTGCCCCTTTGCCCCATTGAAAGCCTGGGGACATCTGTGGGTGAGGCTTTTGTGGTACTGCTGGAGGTTGGGGAGCCAGGGTGTGTGTACTGGCTGCCTCGCAGAGCTTACGGCCAATTGCCTTGTGCACCCCTGGCATGGAAGCTGGAGGTTCCTCATCTCTCTGTGCTGGGTGACTTGGTCCCCCCCTGGCTGCTGCCCTACAGATTGCTTCAGTCCTAGGGGAACTTCCCCCACATCGGTTCTGGTTTGTGGTGGTCCCTGCGGTCTTCGGATCACTCGTGAACACACATTGCAGGCTGCAGGTCATCAGTGGCACGCCAGCAACCAGAATCTGTTGAGGAGGCGAGCGGGGGAAAAGTCTTGGTTTGCAGATCAGCAGTCCCAAACCCGATTCCCTTGGATTTCTGCCCAGGAAGTTGTTTTTACCGCTCAACAGTGAGCCAGGCTCCTTCAGCCACGTTGCCGATGGCAGCGGGATGGTGTTGAGCTGGAGTTTTTCTTCTTTTTTTTCCAAATTGGTATTGCCAAGAGCCACACCTCCTAAATTGCTGCGGAGGAGGTGGAAAAGCAGAGGCACAAGACCATGCACATGCTGCACATCCATCTCGGTGATCTTGCAACTGTGCCAACACAAGCATGGCAGCCAGCCCCGGCTCAGCACTTTAATTACACACCGGCGCGGCCGCACCTACGGCTGGGCTGTTGCAGCTCGTTGTGCAAGAAGACAACTGGCAAACCTGTTGGTGCTCCAGGATTTTAGTGGTAATAAGCCAGAGGGCAAAACCTCCCTATTGAGATGAAACCATGCTTGGCTGGGTGTTTGGAAGAGTTTAAGGTGTTTTGGAGAAGCGGAGGGTTGGGGATCCCAGCTGTATCCGCACAGTTGTGGCCGTGTGTGATGTGTAACTCCATGGATGGGTTCAGGTATTGTCTTTGCGGAGGCAGAGGTGTGTTTATAGTGTGAGCTGTTTGCATGACAAAGCCAGATAACTGGAGACTGAGGTGACTGAGGTGAGCAGAGCTTTTGGTGTTGCAACAGGAAGAGTTTGGGATGAAATTGGACTGTTCTAGATTTCAGACGCGAACTGTGAGAATTAAGTGGTTGGTGCTGTAGAGTTGGAGAGAGTTGGGAGCCGGGATCAGGCAATCTGGTCTGTGGAATCACAGGCTCTTACGCTTTGCCTTGTAATGAGTCAACAGCTTGGGCTTGTCTCAAATATCTCTCCCTTTAAGAAATCCAGTCTTGCTTTGGAGGTAGCTAGAGTCTATCTATTGGCAACTTGTTCCCTATGCTGCTTAAAAAAGTTAAATAAAGCAATGCACCCTGGAGATTGTAATTCTCGTTGGCAATGATAGCATGTGCTTTCCTAGACCAGTCTTGAAGTAGACACACAGGCAGATGTTCACAACTGGCCACGATAACTGCAGGAGCTTGCCAAGCTGCCCTACTTGTCTTTGACATTTCTGCTTGATGTGTTTTGGGCTTATTGGAAACACATGGTCACGATCCATTCCCTAGTCCCTTTACACCACAGAATTTCCATCATCTGCAAACAAGGACCATCACCATGTCCCTGCAAGTGCTTTGGCCCCCTCGGCAGCCTCGTTTGGTGAACACACTGCATTAGGCATGATGGTTTTGACTGGAGGGGGGATCCTCTTCGCACCCGTTGCTCCTGCACAGAGCACCAGCAGAGCTATCAGGTGACACAGCGAAGCGGTTTTCATGCATGGCCATCCATTATGACTCTGTTACTATATTCGGCCCATTGCTGGAGCCATCTGCCAGGGCAGGCTTGGCAGGCGGGCAGCCCAGATGCCTGCCCGCGAGATGACATTCCCTGGCTCGGGCTCTGGGCAGCAGCCGAGCCAGCCTACAGGAGTGGGGCACTGTCCTCTTGGAGGTCATTTGCCAGAGTGGCATTTGCTAGTAGTTCTTTGCTTAAGACCATCTTGTCCTTTTAGGGTTGAAAAGGGGTGTTTCAGTAGGCAGCAGTGGATTTGGCACAGGAATGCCTGCCGTAACGCTGCCTGCATGCCAGTACTCATCCTCCCGGCTTCTTCTGCACCAGCTGCCGTGGGACTTATTATACCAGCTCAAAACCAATCTCCTCCCGCTTCAGCCGTCTTTTGTAGTTGTCTCCAAAGCTAGTGTAGTTCAGCAAGAAGATCTTTTTAATGATTCCTGCCCAATAAGGTTGTGCAGAGTCAGTACGCCTAATTCTAGTCCTAATCCACGGAAAAATGCCGCCGCTTTATTTTTGAGGATGCGGAAAGTGTGTGTTGTAGAGCTGGCGGCAGGTTTTGTCATCCACGCTGCGAGGCCATTGAAGCTTTTGCCGTCCTGGGAGCAAAGCACAGCAGCTTTGTGTTAGAGGGGCTTTTGTTACAAAAGATGCTTCCGGAGGGACCGGCTTGTGTTCGGCTGGAGACCTTTCACCAGCTGCGTAAGGACTCGGGGAAATGGCACGGCACGCTCGGCTTGCATGTGGGGGAAAAAAAAAAAAAAAGCAGAGCTAATGATTGACTATTATTTTAAGGGGATTATCTAATCCGCAGCCCAAAGGACAAGAGGGGCCAAAATGAGTGAAGATTGAATACATAATTAGTGCAGATTGTTGGTAATACCCTCTGGATTCCAGCTGATTATAAACAGAAACAGATTTTTCTAGTATCCTCCCCCCTCAGAAAAGCCTTTGCAGGCCAAAGGGCCACTTTGTAGAAGAAACTGTTGCAAATTAAGTGGGTGATCAGAGCTGGGGTAGTGGAGACATTTAATGCAGAAGATGGCTGAGGAGTGGGGAGGCAGAAGAGCAGCTTCTCTCAGGTTATTTTGCAGCGTAAAGGCAGAGTTTCAAGTGGAAGTGACCGAAATGGCGTGTTTGGGAGGTTAGTTTCTGTTACCCCACCAGCCATCCTGCAGCTCTGTCCCTGTTTCTGGGGCTCCTTCTCTCCTGGGGGCTGGGGGAACAGGAGGCACCAGGCTGTGGCGCTGACCTGGACTAACCGGGATTCCTGACGAAGGCTGGAAACTATAAAGGAGCCCTCTCAAGAAGTACCTGGTTAGAAACATTTGCTAATATGGATTCCTGGATTTGAAATATGATTATTATATATTTTTGACATTGTTATTGCCTGGACCTGTTTATCAGCTGCCTCAGGTCTGTTAGAGGCTAATACTTTTTATTTTCCTTTCCTCTGATGTATCAAAGGTCATTAGAAGTTAAGCGAAAGGGATTTGCAAGAGTTATGGATCCATTATTAATGCAAAATAAAGGATGTATGGCTAAATCTGTCAAGCTTAAAAATACAATTGGGCACAAGTAAGCCCAGAGAAGGTAACAATAGAAGGAACAGCGAAAACAAACGGCACACCCAAGCACTAAATATCTGAAGCAGTTAAACAAGGCTAGGAAAACAGCTCTCAAATCACTGATGACAAGAGGGTTTCTGTTCCCTTCTCTTTAATTTGATCAGAGAATATGAATGAGAGAATTGCCTTTCCCATTTGGGTGAAATGCCATGATTTTAAAAACTGCCCTTATCAAGTTCAGGTGAAATCCCAGAATTTGAAAATTTCCCGTGTAAAAGAATATGTTTGAAATTATCGTTTCGGTCGCTTTGGTTGAACGTTTCCAACACGATACAGCTGCTGCATTGCAAACCGTGGAGGAACTCATGTCTCATAAATTACAACATTGCAGAATGAGACTTTAAATGGGAACGTCAAAACCCTTTGTGCTGTTAAGGACCTTGCTGAAACATTCTTTTGTTTCAAATTTCTTTTCTAAACTGAAGGCAAGAGTAGTTACTCGGTTCCTGTGTATTTGTTTTGTTTTGTTTTGCTGAGATGTCTAATAAGAAAATATTCTGCCCCAAAAGCTCTTCTGACTGGTTGCAGATCACTGGCCTGGAAACACTTGGGTGCCTGATGGTACTGTGACCCCGTGAGGTATCTTCTAGGTTTTAGGAATCTTTGGAGTGTGTGGAAACATTTTCCAAAACACACCAGGGCAGGACGTTGTTGCTCGGATCGGATGTTGTACCAGCTGAGGAGTCTTGTGTAAAACAACCAACTGTGAAATAATCTGCTGTGGTTTTATTAACTCAAAATCCCTTCACTTACTCTGCAGAAACGAGCTTAGGAAAACAAGATGGTGCATCCAAGCTGTTCTCAAACTGCCCTGAAGCCGAAGCATCCCTTGTGCCAGAGGGACTTTTTCTGTCTGTGCTTGGAAAGCAGCACAGGATGAGCAGAGGTGGCCTCCCAGTGCATCCCTTTCAGGGTGGCACCTTTTCCTCCTCTGCCGGTGGGTGTGCAGCTCTGGAGGACAGCAGCATATCTGTACTCTTAAGAAGAAAATCAGGAGAGTTGTGGAGAAGAGGAATCACAGTATCTGTGGGAATCTCCTGGAGGTGGCTTTTGCTTGCACCTGGCCCCTTGTGTGCGTGGATATCTGCTCCCTTCCAGCCATTTCTGACCCTCTTTGATGGCCTGGGCTGCCTCACTTGTCATGCTAACATCTTTATGCTTTTGTTTTGCAGTGTTTGGGTATTTTTGATAAAGAAATACTGCCTGTTTGCCTTGGCAGTGCTGCTTATTGGATCGATGTGGCGGTTTTTAGCTAGAGTGTTTATTCAGCCTCTTGGATTCTTTCTCAGGGGTGGGGTGGGATGATCCAAACCCGTCAGTATGCTGGTGATCCACGAGGGCTTGTGAAGAGCTCGAGCCAGGGTCTCTTCTGATCTCTCTCCACTTCCAAAGGCCAGGCTCTGGGGATGAGAGAACAGACTTAACTGATTCCCATCCAGGCAAGAATCCTGGACCCCAGAAGGAGACAGCAGCAGCATGGGAAGGGGAGCGAGGGACCCATTGCCTTGAGTCAAGCATGAGTGCACCCACTCAGTCTGGATTCTCAGCAGGTACAAATGCCCTAGGTGGACCTGGCTAATGGCATCTTAACACACCTTTTGCTTTTTGCTCTTGGCCCTGAGAATTGCTGGTTTCTTGCCTCTCCACACTGTCTGTTTGGACTTTTTTATTCCTCCCTGTCCTTGGGAGACAAGGACACCTGTGACTTATGGCTCAGCAGGTCCTTTGCAGCCAGTGATGGGTTGCCACAAACTTTTCCCCTGTTAATATCATACTCTTCTGCCAGGACTATCAAAACTCTTATACTGGACATTTTCTTGGGTTGGATCTCCCATGTGCTTCATCTCAAAGTCCCCATGTTGCAACACCAGCATGCCTGGGGTGCGTGATCCATTCACATTCCTCACTCTCCAGTGCTTTGATGAGGTGGACAGGGCATGGGATGGATGTGTTGTAAGTGCTGTAAGGAACATATTTTGCATGCACTTATGTAAGACTGCAGAAATGCAGAGCTCCTCGCGTCCTCCAACCAGAAGGTATTTGGTGAGCAAGGCCTGGCTCTGGGTTCACGGGAACTATTTGTGCTCGCCTGGATTTCCTCACTCCTGCACGCATCCTTGCGGTGTCTGGGGAGCAGACACAATTCACATTGCTAAACACCCGCTCTGAAGCTCAGCTGATTTTCTTTGGGAGTAGCTCTCCAGTGAGCCACATACCCTTCTCTCTTTTGTTTTCTTACTGGGAAACCTTCTAGTTATGATTTTTTGTTCTTCCTAAGCATAAGGTTTGGTGTAGGGCACTGGGAGGTACTCTGGGACCAGGGCTGGGTGCAGGACTGCCAATATGTTTGCTAAGATCTTCTGACCCATCCACCCCTGCCACGGTGCCTTTGCACTTGGACCCAGCTGCCCACAGCTGCTGGCACAGGCTGTCCCAGAGACCCCGATGCCGGTGGGAGCTGGATGTGCTGTGCGTTGGGATGCCAGCACGCACTGCTCATTACTAACCATCTCTCTCCTCCTGCTTTCAGAGCTGGCGTACGACCTGGATATGGATGACACCTCTGCAAACAAGCAGCTTCTGAACCAGCAAAGCAAAGATGGTGCCACAGTCCCCAGCAGTGACCCCAGGAGCGTGGCCCCCCACCTCGGCCCTGCTGCTGCCATTGCTGTGGTCCTGCTGCTGCTAGGCCATGGGCCATGAGCAGTGCTGGTGACTTGGTGTCTCTCCATGCCTTTTTTTAATGAGGAAGACCTTCAGAACCTCTTCTGAAATATATGCACATTTCCAAACACAGGGCAAATGACTTGAGTCGGTTTTATAAAAGAATATGGTATCTTCACACACACAGAAAAAAACCCTAAAAAAGCGTTTGTTCATGGTAAACTAGTAAATACGTAACAGTGCTTTTTAAAGATAATCCTGTTTAATATAAGAAGGTTCGTATTAAATTGTGTTCCTCCCAGTTTTTGAAGACTGAGGTCTCCCTTGCCGTTAAGTTGAAAACCGTATTTCATCTTGAGTTGTTCGAACGTGCATGGGGTACAGAACACCTACGGTTTATGAAATACTCTCAGCAAATATGAGATGCCTGATCCTAGTTGACTTAATACAGATTTTGTCTGTAGTTCAAGCAGTTTTTGTACCTACTCCAAATTCAATGCTCACCCCTAGGAATCTGGCCCATAACGTGGAGGGTGTGTGAAGACAGGGGAGAGAGATGGTCAGACATACAGCAGGAGGAAAGATGCTGCAGAAGAGGAGTTGTCGTGGAGATGTGCTCCCATGGGCATTGAAGCACACTGGCATCGTGGCAAGTTGCAGGTGATTTTGCTGCTTGCCTTCCAGCCAGGTCATGCGAAGCCCTTCAGTGCAGGTTGGCTGGTCCCCACCAGCATCCCTGTGGCCCATGCAATGCCCTAGTTTTATTCTTCAGAGGCAAAGCACCTCCTTTCCCATGGGAAATCTGCAAACACAGCTCCAGCCAAAGGACAGACAGTGTGGATGTACATGCCATGCTTTACAGGGATGAATAACGCGCGCCCAACGCACCATGCTACAAGGAAGGAAAAGAAAAGGATTTGCAGGAGCCCGAGGCAGATGAGACTCTTACTCACATGTTTCTTTGCATGTTACTTTACTTAAGCTATCTCTAAAATAAAGATTGGTTGCTCTATAAACAGTGCAATGGAAGTAAACTCCCATGTGTGCAAGGTGATGCTCTACCTTGCTCCTGGAGTGGGTGGCCTGGAAAGGTTAACAGTGCCCAGCTTGGGGGCACCACGGAAAGGCTTGGCTTAGTCTGATTAAATGGATGGCCTGGGGCCAGGGAGTGTTTGGTATGGTTTGGTTCCTGGCCAAAAGATGCTGCCTTTCCTAGAGTGATTATATATGCAGTATCTTAAGCTGCAGTGTATGCATGTACACATGCACACACACACTCACATGCATGTGTTTGCTTTAAATATTGTGTGCTTCGGACCTTTTTAAAAGTAACTCTATGTTTGGGAGCAAGTGGATAAATCTAAACCATGCAATTAGACAGTTTGGAGAGCGAAGATTTTGCCCAGTCTGAGTGGTGGGGCTGATCTGGCTGCCCCTGATCTGAAGCGTCGGGAGTCCCTGAAGTGCTTCAGGAGCTGCTCACCCCGCTCCTCTGCCTGGAGATGTTAACTCCCAGTTCGCTGCTCCTGTCGGAGAGGAGCTCCGGGCTAAGCCCTGGCGAGATTTGCTGGTTAACAGTCAGAGATCCTCTGGGTTTCAGACCCCTCGTGTCCCATCCACACCGGAGCGGGCACTGGAGATGTTTGCGCAGCGCTGGTGCCATACAGGTATTCCTCTAAGTGCTGATTCTTCACGTCCATGCCAGTGAGACATGTATTTGTGTTTTACATGTTCACAAACCAAATTGCAATCCTCTGTTTCTCAGGATCGCTGCTGCTGGGGAGCCCTTGGGTTGAAGGGCTCTCAGTGCACAGGGGTGACGTGGGGTTGAGGCCTCAGCATTGCTGGCAGAGGCATTTCTTCATCCTCCTGCTGCTTCACTCTCGCACTGGCCCAGCTCTCCCCGTCATCCTTGCTCTCTGTGCCGCAGTTGGCTGTGCCCATGAGCCTCTGCTCCACCAAAGGGAATATTTTATTAGAGCCACTTGAATTCCCATCGCTTCTTCCCCTCTGATCATTTCCTTTCATCCCCCTGGAGCGCTGGGGGTGGGAGCAGGCTTCTGGGTTTGTTTGGAGATGATGTGCTGCCTCTGCCTCGCCAGGTATTGCTGATATCAGTGTGGGGACATTGCCTCTAATACCATGTCGGAAATAATCTGTGTGCTGCTCCTGCCTCAGGTAAGCAGCAGGACAGGATGATGGCACCGGCTCTTCGGCAGTGTGAGTCCCACGTCCTTGCTTTCTCTCTCGGGGAGGTGGCGCGGGCTGTGCCTTGCTGTGTGTCTCACAAAGCCCGACGGGTTTTCCCACTCTGCATCACTGCAGCGTGATGCTGATGCTTCTCAGCAGAAGACCCCTCTGTAGCACACTGAGTCTGGCTTCCCGTTGCACAGGCATGCAGTTTAGCAAAGCTATGCTTGTTGGAGACTTTGTTATGACAAGAGATCACAAAAAAACAGCCTTTGAGGCTGCTACCTGCCAAGTTTATAAAATAACACATTATAACTTGGAAAAAAAGCTGTTGAATTTTCCCCTGCAGTGAGTTTGTGCGCATGTTTTAACAGGCATTTTGCAAGGGATGCCCTGGCCACCAAGGTGGAATAAAGCTGGTGTTCAGTTTGGGGCAGTGTTTCATTCCCATGTCATGAGAAATAAGGAATAATTGATCCCTGTTTGTTTCTCCACACCACCTCTGCTTACTGTGACCTGTGTTGCCATAGGATGGGATGTCTCCATCAGGAGATGGGCACTGTCCCCTCCCCTGTGCACGTGAACCTGGAGCTTCACGCCATGTCACGGGGCTTGCCAGTTTAACTGCTAACACACAGTTGAGATAATTTCAATTTTTCTTTATTATTTTATATATTTATATGAGTATATCTATAACGAGTGTACATATCATATACACGATAATGTATTTATATGAGTGGAGGAGGTGTGGAACTTGAGTTACGATAGGTGCCAGGGTTGGGCTCACAGCACCGTAATAACGTGGCGATGTGGCTCCAGCGCCGGTGGGGGCCTTATCTGGCCAGCAAGGCATGTGGCCAGAGTCAATATCCATCTGGTTTTCTGCCAACGAGAAAAAACAGCTCAACAGAGGGATTTAAGTCATGGAGGTGCTTCTGGGAAAGAAAAAGAAAATTGGAAAAAAACATTTTTTGGATGATTTCTAGCCTTGCAGTGAATTGCAGAGCTGGTCCCGAGCTGTTGCTGACTCTGATCCCTGGGTGTCCCTGTGCGGAGCCACGGGCTCGTCGGTGCAGCTCGGCTGCCCTTCGCCTGCCGGCGCCGCGTCCCGACAGTGCCTCGTGGGCTCGGCGCCTGGTGCCGGCACCGCTAAAGGCCCAGCGACCTTGGGGAAAGTTTCCAATCTCAGGTGGTTGAGCCCTTACCCCCTGCCAGTTAAGCTTAATGCTTCCTGGCTGGTTTTGCAGCTCTTGTTAAACTCTGGTGGCAGCAGCGAGGTGGCCAGGAGCTCAGCACCGTGCTGCACGCAAAGCCGTTGCGTCTGCAGGTGGGTTTGCAAGCAGCCTTGGAAAGGTGGCAAAGCCATCACCTTTCCCTGCGTCTGAGGGTGGTGATGAGATGCAAACATGTGCTTAGCATGTGTAATGTATTTCTGTACTAACCATGCATCAAATTATAATTTAAAACCAAAATATTTTTGTTGGATGGGAAGTCCCAGTTCATTAATCAATTGACTAATAGTTTAGTGCCGGAATGGTATAATCTAACACACTTAACAGCTGCTAGAAACAGCTGGTGCTTACGGCTCGTGCTGTTTTGGGAAGTGAAATCTAGAGTGTCTTGGTTTTGTTTTTCAGGGTGTTTTTCAGAATTGCTTGTTCATCTCTATGAGCAAAGCCCTCAAGCGCTCTGGAGCAGCGGCCCAGCAGGGATGTGGGACTGGATTCACTGGGGCTTCCAACCGAAACAAAATCCCCCTTGCAAGGAGGAAGCAGAGAGCGCCAGCCGTGTCTGCAAACGTGGCAGCTGGAGACGGCGGTGTTCCTGCGGGTTTGTGTAAGGAGGACACGCGTAATCCCATGCTGTCAGGTGTTTTGATTTGCTTTTGAGTGGAAACTGCTGCGTGCTGAGCTATGGGTGCGGCAGGGCAGATGCCACAACCGAGAGGGCAGTTCCTGGCTGCTCCCCAGCCTTGGAGGGTGCTCGGCTGGGGCACAGGCAAGGGTCCTGGTGAGGTGGCATGCTGGGGACTTCTGTGTCAGGAGGGGAGGTGGTGACAGCCTTGCGCTGCCTCCTGCCCTGTTTCTGGCAGCTGCTGGTCTGTGGGGAGACCTTCGCAGCTCGGGGAGCAGGGGGATGAGCAGGCTGCTGGTGGGAACCAGACACGGGATTGTGCATGAATCTCTAAAGTAACATACAGGAAACCACACAAAGACCTCAAAATGCTCGAAACAGAGTCACGTGTGCTGCTGAGATGCCTCCTTCCAACCTGGAAGCATGTAGCTCGGTGGTGGGACTGGATGAGTCCTGCCCTGACGGCTCTCTAGCTCACCTAAGTTAAAGCATCTCAGAAACATCATTTGATTCCCAAACACTTGAGTGCCTTGGTGAGATTTTCCCTGACCTTTCCAGCAGCATGGCAGCTTAATGATTGACAAATGCTGCTAAAGCTTTACCAGATCATGCACCACACGACCCAGAAGCAGGTGTCTGTTCCCAGAAACCCAGGGATTTTTCAGTGTGAGCTCCACAGCTGGGGGTGACTCATCTGGGCATCAGCAATATCACAAATCCTCCTTGTGTGTTATTTGTTGCTTTAGTGAGGAGCCAGGCATGAAGATGCTGGGATGAAGTCTGCAGCCGGAGAGGAATGAGGTGAAGCCATCATGTTGGAGGATGCTCACTGGTCCTCAGCATGGGAATTTGGATTTTCTATTAGGGACACAGTGAAACTCTCCATGTGAAGCCAAGGGGTGGGTTTTGTTCAGCTCCAGCTTGCAGCTCGCTCATGGGAGCCATTGCTAAGAAGTAAAAGGGGGTGGGGGGGAGCAAGCCCACAAACAACCCCCTAAATAAACTTGTAAAAATGTTACTGAAGGACATTCCCTGGAGGTGAGGTAACTAAAATTTTGATATAGGCAGATGAAGTGGCCCTGGCATGTTTATACAGTCAGTGAATTTACTGCCTTCACAAAAAATCATCCAGAAAACCAGTTGGTATTAATCAAATATAGTTTATTTTGTCAAACATTGTAGCCTTTTGAAAATAAACATCTTGGTGTTGTTTTGCTGAGAGCGTGCTAGGATCTGAAGTATGCATCCATGCCTCTCGGCTGCAGAGCGCTGTATCCCACAGCCCTTCCCGATGGCTGACACCATTCCCATGAAAGGCATCGCGCCCGGCTCCCTGCAAGGCTCCCGGTGAAACACGTGCCAGCCCTGCAGCCCAAAAGGTTTGGCAAGGAAAAAAAAAAAAGCACACTTGCTGCTGTGGGGTTTTTCCTCCTGGGTGCCGTGGGGCGAGGCGGGAGCTGGCGCTGATACCCGTGAGCACTTCATGGGAAAGGGTGGGCCCTGTTATGGACTCTTCAGGGGTATGTCAGATGCTCCTCAGTGGCCACAGGGACAGAGAAGACCCCTCCCAAATGCTCCAACACATTACCAGTGTTGAAAACTCTCCTGTATCAGAAGTACAGATCTAGCCTCAACCTCCCAGATTAGTGGCTGTCGCTTCCTTTGCAGGAGCCCAGCAGAGACCTCAATGACTCCTAGCAATGAATTGCTCTGCCAGCAGTTTTTGTTTGCTTTTTGTCGTCCTCTTTGCTGTTATTATTTCAGTTCACAAAGATGCTGCACATCCAGAAAGGAAATCACTGCTGGATCCGAGCAGCGCAACCACCCTGTGCATCCAGCTAGGCAAATCATTGAAAAGAAGTTGAAAGCCCACCTGTAGCAGCCTGTATCCCTCCAGTGTCATATTATATTACTATCCACCATGTTAGCAAATGAGAAAATAAACACAAGCTGCATAGCAAAGCAAGAGGCTGTTTAATTACAGATGTTAAGAAGAATGATGTTTGTGTACATTCCACCCAGAAGTGGATTAAAGATGATGACCTTTCCTGTGGTGTGAAATGGGTTTGTTGTGGAGCACAGGCATCTTGTGTCACTTCAAGATCGGCCAGATATTTCATTGCCCCTGTTGTTTATGGTTAACATTGGATGATGTCTCTTGAAGCTGAGTCTCAGCAGCTGACAGCGTTTTCTGAGAACTTGTCATCTGGTCTCTATCATCTAGCAAAATTCCCGGTATTGGGTGTATTTGTTCCCATTTGAAGGAAAAACAATGTTTTCCGGAAAAAAAAAAAAAAAAAAAAAAAGTAAAGGGAGGATGGTGGCATAAGTGACTCATGATGCTGAGCTGAAACCTGCAGAAGGATCCAGGATTTGGCCCGGGGTGCCAGACCCGTGGCGTGAGTCACCACTATTGCCTGTCAATGTGCATGTGATGAACATCTAAGCATGGTAGCTGTGGCAGTGCCGTGGAGACATCAGGGCTGGCTTTGCCTCCCCCAACCATGTCAGAGGAGAGGGATGCTATTTCCAGCTCACCAAGGTGCAATGTTTCTTGCTTTCTTGCAATCCTTCTAGCAGGACCCTTGCTGCAAGTTGGTATTTACTGTGCCAAGCATGCAATCAGCCAGCTCTTCGCTGTTCTGCTCCTGGCGAGGACGATAAAGCAGGAGAGCAAGGGAAGAAAAGCTTTCACACCAGTATCACCAGCCTTGGTGGTGTGAAATCCCCAACGAAATACTTGCTCATCCTCTTGGTGCCCATCAGAGCAAGCCCAGGCTGGGCACTGCAACCGGAGTGGCCCATGGAAGACCTTGCCAGCACTTCCAGCAGATGCTGGTAGGTCAGAAAGCCAGGCCAAGCAGCACGGAGCAGGGAGATGCTATCTGGCCAAGGAGCAAAGGCACTCGTTGGCCTGGGTAATTGCAGAGAGGGTCAGACAGAGTCTGCAGGAGGACACTGATGTGGTAACGAATGACTAATGGCAGCGAGGGGGCTGCTCTGTGCCTGTGGCCAGGACCTCTTCCCTGAATTGCTGCCTCTTATCAACTTACAGCAACAGAAGGATCATGGGGTGATGCTGCCCTGAGCTCACACCAGCCAGCGTTCCTTGTTTTGGGGAATCAGCGACTGGGAGGCACAGGCGCATGGCTCTGAGCTTGATGCATCGAGGTGCTAAGGGCTGGGGTATGCAGCAATCCCTGTCTCACTTCCCCAGGGCACTGGGCTGAGGGGCAACATCTGCTGAGTGAGCTCGGGACGCCCTGAGGTTATTGCTAGGGACACGATTTGACTCTGGTGTCACTTAGCAGAGCAGCGAGGTGTGGGACAGGGCGCTGTGGCTGCCCTCTCCCCCCTGAAGGTGCTGGGAGCCTGGCAGCTGGGGGGGAGCAGAGGGTGCATGGGGGCTGCGTTGCAGTTATGCAAGCTGGAGCCTGGAAAAATAGAAATCTGTCCTAAACCTGAAAAAAACAGAAACTTTTCATTCCCTCTTCTTGCATATTTTCCTATCGCAGAACACAGAGCCACGTGCCTTCTGGATACATGACAAGTGCCTTTGGTTGTATTTCCATCGCAGCAGTGGGAGGGTTTCGGTGCCGTCCCAGAGGCTCTGCTGCCCTGCCTGCGGCTGCCGGCCACCCTGCCTGCCTGCCCAGCTCCCTGGGGCTCAGGCTAAAGGTGCTGCTCCAGCCCTGTGCAATGGAAACCCTCTCCCAGGAGGCTGGTTCACACTTTGCAGCTTGCAGTAAGGGCCACACTGGAGCCTTTTTGGTGACCCTGTGGTTAGAGATGTGAGAAAAACCCTTGCAGAGGGTGGAGGGGTCAGTGTTTTCATCACGGTCCCACTCTCCTGCCAGTAGCATCTTGCCTGGTTGGATGAGGCAGCTGGGCTGGCCCACACCATTGCAGGCTGCACCTTCCCTTTGCGTCCAGGAGCTCAAGCCCAGCAGTTGCCTTCCGATAGCTGGCAAATTGTCCCTGACCTACAGCTACTGCTGCTTTCTGGCCCAGGTGTAGTCAGCATGGGAGGGTATGGACGGTCATTCACATGGGGAGCAACCACTGGCTCCCACGCAAGCTGGGGGAGGATGGGACTCTCCTTGCCCTCTCACCACCTTGAGATGCTCCTGCAGAGAGCAAGGGAAGCCAAGGCCTGGGGTAGGAAATGGTGACCCCCCTTTTTAAGCCATGGCAGGGGTAACACGTAGTTGAAAGGCACAAGGCTCCAGCCTATGCTCCAGCCCTCTGTGGTGCTGCTGGAGGGATGGACCTGTCCAGGGGTCCGTAATGAAAGGCTGCTTTGGGAAGGAAAATCTTCTATCAGCCTAGCAGGGATTGCCTTCAGACCCGTAGCGCTCAGGCAGAAAGACCGGATGGGGAAATGAGCCGAGCTGCGCGGGGTGGCTGCGTCCCACAGCTTGGAGACAAATGTTCAGCAGCCGTGTATCTGCTGGTGAAAGAATAGAGACGTGGGTCTTGCACCTTTTAAACACTACATGTCTGTGGACTGTGAATGTGGGGATGGGATTTGCATGCTGCTTTATTTAGTATTATATAAGATGTGCTGTGTTTACGGAAACCGCCCTGCAGACACCAAATGTGCGACCGCAAAAAAAAAAAAAATAAAATTTAAAGTTTTTTAAAAAAAGGGAAAAAAAAGGAAAGGGAAAAAAAAAAGAGAAGTGGAAGCAACCTCCCATTGCCAGTGCCCTAGCTCTATCTCTGCAGTGATGCTTGAAGAGAAACAGTTGCTGGAGCTCCAGCTTCTCCTCATGCTGCTGCTGTATCACAAGGCTGAAGGATTTCACCACTAATAATTTATGTCCTTCCCAGAGACAAACGGAGAAGCCCACTGAATTTGGGACTAACTTGTCCCCCTGTGGGGCCACAGCTCAGGGGGGGCGCAGATGACAGACACAGGGGAGATGGCAGCGGCTGCTGCAGATGGTATGAGCCGATGTCCCCAGTTCTGGGGGGAAGAGCAGGAGAGGTTTGTGGTGCTTCATCCCACAGTAGTCACAGTCAGCCAAAGTGCTACACGAGAGTCAAGGGAGAAGCAGGAGTGCTCTGGGAGGTCTCAGCACAGGGTGCAGGTGGGGTGTGAGCACCGAGGGAAGGAGGGGGACCATGAGCAGCTCTGTGTGTGGCTGTTGGATGGAGCAGTGTCACCTCCCTCCACAGAGACTGCCACAAGTCACTCACTTCTGTGGAGAAAGAGAGCCCTTGTATGTGACAGCATGATAATAATAACAATATGATAATAATAATCAACTGCTCTGTAGCTCATCTTGCACTCTCACTCAAACTTCTGTGTGGTTCCTGTGCTGCTCACTTTAAACTTTTTTTTACAACCTTTAAAGAATGATCATTTTAGGCAAGATATAGATAATTTAATTATTTTTAAGGGGATTGATTGATCCCATTGCCTGATGAGCTGCCAGACTCCACCTCTGGCAACTGTCTGGCAGAAGCCCCAGGCCATTGTGACCTTGACCTGCTAATGCAATCTCTGAAGGAGTAACTCAAGGTCCTCATGTTCCTGTCTGTGGGATAAGTGGATTCCCCAACTGCTGTTGGGATGGCTTTTACCACTTCTTTTACAGGGCCTCGCATGGCATTTTGGTTAACACTCTGCTGATTGCTCTTGATCTTATTCCTGACAGCGTGGGATGGGTGTGCGGATGGTTTGCAGGGCTGCCTGGAGCGCGCCTGGCCGGGACTCACTCCTGAGCCCCCCCTTGTTCCCACTATCCCTGTGAAACCCGAGGGAGAGCCAGCTGCATAAGCAGGGGCAGCCACAGCTCAGGCAATAAAATCGCTGCTACCTGGGGTGCAAAGAAAGGTCAGAGCGAGGCATTGCCAGTGTATTTTTCGGAGGGTGCCTGGTGCACGCGGGAGGGCTGAGGGGGTGCTTCCTCGATGCATCAGTCCAGCCAAACCTGCTCTGCCCCTTTGAGGGGGGTCTCTGCCACAAGTGCTGCTTGTCCCTGGGGAGTGTTTGGCCAAGGGATTAGTGCAGTTTGTGATGCTTCATCCCACAGTAGTCACAGTCAGCCAAAGTGTTAAACAGAAATTAATTTGCTCGGTGTTCCCAGGTGTGACAGCACTGAGGTGCTCACCTGGTGTGGAAGGTGCTAATGCTTCACCCCCCAGTCATCTTCCTGCACTTGCTTTCCCGTCAGCCTCCTCCTTTCCATGGTGCCCTGGGCAGGTACACACCAACACTAATTTCCAGGCTGATTAAAACCTTCATTTTAATATTTTTTCCACTTGAAAGTGCCCCTCTGAGCAAGGCCAGATGCTCTTGCTTTTGAAGGACGCTTCTGCTGGGGGTGAGACCATGCCCCAGCACCATGGAGGCTATCTGCCTCCGCAGCCCATCCAGCTGCAAGTTGGGCACGCTGTGGAGAGGAGGGCAAGCTTGCAGGGCTGGGGATGGAGAGGAAGGGACATGGCCTGAGGGAGAGGTGGGACACAGCTGGGGGGGGGAGCAGGGGTGATGGTGGGGTTTGGGGTGTGTGACAGCTCGTCTCCAGTGTCCAAGCTGAGCCTCCTGGCTGCACAACCCATCTCTGGCAAGACACAGGCAGTGGCTGTCCTGTGTCCCCACGGCGGAGGAGCCCATCCTGAGCCAGGTCCTGCAGTCGAGATGTGGCTTAAGTGACTCGGGAGCGTGTCTGTGTCTCTGAGACATGTGTGCTGGCTTACAGGCTCTGGAAAAAAACCACCCACAGGAGCCAGTGTCATTGTAAATGTCACGGTATCGTCATCCCAGCAGTGTACGAGCTGGTGAATGAGGCTCCAAGGCAGCCAGGCCTGCCTTAGAAACCAAATTAAATTTAAAAGAATTTTTAAATTAAGAAATAATTAATTTTGAGTTCCATTCCTGCCATCTGGTTTTGCATGTTTTGGGTGTGAGTTTTCAGTTTTCTCACTGCAGCCATGGGACTTGAAAAAAAACCCCTCTTTAAAGAGCTGAGACAACAATTTCAAGTGCTGGGCACTTAACATTAAGTATTGTGAAACCTAAATTGCAAGAGCTCAGCACCGCTGAGGTTACTTTCAGACCTGTGTCGCTGAAGAGGAGCGAGCACACAGCTACCTGATGCTTCGCTTTCTCAACTGAAACAAAGATGTTGTAAGTCAGAATGAAATTTTCCATGGGGAACTTTTGCTCCATCGTTAATACAAAAAACTGCTGAATGTTCTTTTCCCCTTGTACAAGAGCCTGTGGTGAGCATCTGTACCACGGGCTCTGTGGGGGCTGGTTGTTTCTGGGGGAGCAGGATGGTGAGCGTGTTGCAAGGAGGAGTTTTGCATGCAGGCACTTTCAGAAGAGATATGTGGGTGCAGCTCAGAGGTGACTTCTCTCGACCTGCCGTTTTGGACTGAGGTGGAGCCGAGGGGGTGCAAATCATGGCTTTAATACCCACCAGGATGCCACGTCCCCCAGCAAAGGGCTGTGCGGCTGCTGTTCTGCAAACTCATCACCTCCCAAGGTTACTCCCCAGGGGAAGGGGACGTGGGGCTGTGCCCAGCCCTGCACTGGCCATCCTGGGGGGGTTCCCATCCTCTGCACTGGGGATGCTGAGCACTGCTCCCACGTGGACTCTGGAAAGTGGAAAGAGGAGGTGAGAAAAGTCCTTTCTTCTCCTCCTTCCTTTTTGTTTTTTTTCATTTCATGCCCTTTTTCTTTTCTTTTTTTTTTTTGGTCTCATCCACTCCTGGATGTGACTGGAGGCCGTTGGCTCTCCCAACCCATGGGCTGGATTTCCAGGAGATGGAAGTGTGCGGGGCAGCTGGCCTCGCCACGCAGCCCTTGGTGTCTCCGCAGCGAGGACAGCCGGGGCAGCACATCAAAGGGGCAGTGGCTGCTCCCGCCATCCCCATCTCGTGTGGGGCACGCTCCCGGCCCTGTGGCGCGGGACCACCCACGCCGCCCCGCACATCAATCAGCCCGGGCTGAATCTCGCCACTGGCCACCTCCCTGACCCCGCTATCTCCCTCCTTTTTCCCTGGGATTCAAGTGCAAATGCCTCGGGGCCGTGGGATGTGCCTGTCTCTTATACACAT
>NW_020799100.1:14866291-14868762 GCF_003259725.1 Athene cunicularia | reverse complement strand
CCCCCCCCCCCTTCTCCCCAATCTATGCCCAAACTGCAATATCGGTTAAAAATATCATCTGTGAAAAGAAAAGGCAAATAAATGAGCACATCAAAGCCAGCTGCCTGGGGCTGTTCAGTTGGGAGCAGAAATAGGGCTAGGCCCTGGGCCCATTATCTTGCTGATATCTAATGCCACCACTTCAGAGTGTGAGAATGGAGCCTTTTTTTTCCGCAGCCGAGCGTACCGGCCCTGCTGGTGTTTGGGAGCACAAAGGCCGCCATCCACCCCAGCTCTCGAGACAGACTGTTGACATGTTACTCTCAGATTTCATTCCTGAAAATCTGGAACTTTATGCTGAACAAATAATATGATCTTTTTCCTTCATCTGGAAAGGATAAAAACAATTGCTGGCACTTGGAGCAGATCGCTCTTTCTTTTCCTCCCTCCCAGCTTTCCTCACAAACCCCGACTCGCTACCCGCAAGTCACAACTCGCATATTTTCATGTGAAAACTTTAAACCACGGGGGGTGAGGGGCAAGATCAGAGTGGAATGAAAAAAGAAGATTAAAAAAGAGGATTGCAAGCAGCACTGATATAACCATGAACGTCTGGCAGCCCACGTGCTGCCCTGGTCCTGCTGTGGGATGATGGATGATGCCCTGCTTCATCCATTCAAGGGCTGGGACATTGGGGAGAGTTGTACCACATTTTGCCCTCTGATAGGTATCACACCTGGGATGGGGACCAGAGCTGTAGCCATTTTGGTCCAAGGCAAATTCTAGCAAGTCCTTCTCAAATAGCGAGACTTGAGTTGGTACTTGTCCTGTGCCCTGTTCTCCTGGGCTGCCCCTTTGTTGGTTTTGTTTTCATCATGGCACTGCTGGGGAGAGGAGCTGCATCAGCCCGCTCAGCCAACGCAGTGAGCCCGAGGGCAGGCAGTGTGTGCACTGCCAGTACCTCCTGCCTGCAGCAGTGGTCATTTTAAGCAGGTTTTGTTTCCTTTCACCTGTGTAACATTTTCCACTCGGTGTTTATGAATTCTTTGAAATAGCCTTTAAACAGAATGAAGAGAGTGCCTGGGGACAAAAAAAAGAAAATCCTTATTTTATCATTATTTATTTTTATTTATCATTATTTTATTGATACTGAAGCCCAGTACAGAACAGGACTGGGACAAGTCCTGCTCAGAACCAATGCTTCCCCTGCTCTCTTTTGACGATTTTCCTTCCAGCAGCTCAGGTAGATATTAAAGGGGTTAGTCACTTCTGCTCTCCTCTGCTAAGGAAATCCTCAAAGGCGCTGATGCGCATCTCTGCTGTAACAAGGCAGATGTCTACAAATGAAGCGCTTGCTGGACCGGTGCCCAGGTAGAAGCGCTTTGAGGGGAATGAAAGGCCCTAGATGAAGTGCTGGGTGCAGTAATTAGGATCTCTGGAGCTCCCCTTGGCAAGCTCACACTGATCTTTCCAAGTTCTAAGAAACCAACTTTGATGTCTCTGCTGACCATCACGGTGCAACTCCATCCCTGGGCAACCACAGCTTAACCCGGAGCACAGAACCAGTGCTGCTGGTGGAGACCAGCCTCCCGCCCAGAGGGAGCAACTGCCATCAACAGTGATGCCCAGCTTCAGAGGGGACTGGGACGTTCTTGCTGACAACTGCAGAGCAACGGGCTCCCTCTTCCCCTGGCTCTGCTCTGTGGGCTTTTAGCTGGCACGAGGCAGTTAGGTAATACATAGGTATTACTCATTTTTAATCAGTGCCAACTGACTGAGTTATCTGCTACTCTGAACATGCCTCTTTCCCTCTCTCTCCTTTCCATGGTAGGAGATTATTTCCTGCTGCTCCAGACAGCGCTTGGGGTTGTTTCCCTCTGCCCCAGGTCTGCAGGGACTGGGGCCACACAGCTGGCAGGGCTGCTGACAGCAACCAGGGCCATCTCCAGCCATGCCGTGCTGGCCACATGGGCCAAGAGCTCTGGGCTCTGCCAAGAGCGGGGTATGATTTCTCCGTGTACAGGAGATAGGAGAACAAAAAATACCTGGCTTGAATCATGGCCAGGGAGGCTTAGATCAGCCGTTAAGAAATGCTTTTGTGCAATAAGATCCCAAGTTGGTAGCTAGGACAGGCTGTGCAGTCTTGGTCAAGGAGAGATTTGGAGAACAGAGAGGGAGAGGACAGCTTGAGATCAGACCTGCCAGGCCAGTGAAGGAGGCATCAGGTGTCTGAACTTTTTCCAGTCCTAATCTCTGCAGCTCCAGGGTTTTGCGAACCCCACAGCTGGGTGATGTGCTTATCTGTGGACCAGGAGACTGCACATTTAACAATTTGAGCGGGCAGGCTGGAGCGTGTGTCCTGGCTGTGCCACTGCTCACAGCACCCACAGACCGTGCTCTGACCCTGCCCCCAGTGCCCAGCTTGTGCCAGCCCTGAACCAACTCTTAGAAGGGGGGAAAAAGAGGGAAAAAAAAAAAAAAAAAAAAAAAAA
>NW_020799100.1:14861624-14866241 GCF_003259725.1 Athene cunicularia | reverse complement strand
GGAAAAAAAAAAAAAAAAAAAAAAAAAAGCAGCCCAGGGGTGGGGTGATGCCCACCATAAATATAGCCCAGAGCACCTAGGGGAGGGCTAAGCAAGGGATTATCACTTGGAAGGGATGGAAATACGAAAGTGACTCCTGAGCTTGTTTCCTCTGTCATCCCCAAATTATGCTTTCACCTCCCCATGCTGCTCCTCCTCCACCCACCCCACCCCACCACATGCACTCCCTCCCCCTCCATATCCATAGGAAGGTTATATGAGTGTGGATGGAGAATTAAACATCATGGCTGTAATTCACACTGAGAAAGGCCTGGGTCAGGCAGATGCAGGGTCCCATCCTGCCACCCAACCTCCTCGGTGGCAGCCAGGCATGGGGAGGATGGAGACATGTCCTGAGGATGATGGGCTGTGGGAAGGGGTCAGTGTGGATCTGGGATGCCAGCCCAGGTGCCAGCACTGGTCTGGTGAGCCACGTGGCGGCCATCAGGGAGATGCAGCCCCGGGACTCTCTTTGCATCCCCGCAATGGGGGAGCCAGGAGGAGAGGAAGCCGTGACCAGCTCTGGAGCAACGGTGACTGACGTTCGCTTGCCGGGAATCTGTTGGGGAATATTTTTATCCGCTGGGTGTGAGTGTGCTACACGTCAGAGCCATCTGCCACACAGTCATTTTTGGGAGAGCTGGGAAGTGCAGGCATGAAAATCTGTGAAAGTGAGTGCATTCCTGTGCCCTTCAAAGCTGCGTGTCCCCAAGTCTCCTCCCCGTAGTGTCTGGGGACAGAGCTGGGACGACTTTTTGTCCTGCTGGGGAAGAGACAAACTCTTGCATTCCCTAAAATGGAGATGGTCTTGAGCTCTGCAGAGCAAGCCCCATGCACTGCAGGCTGGTTCGGCCATGGGAAGCTGAGTGACGCCCTTGCAGCAGCCCCGCTGCACACCCAGTCCGTGCCCCCAACCTCTTAGCATCTTTCCGTCTTGTTTCAGTGTGCACAGCACCTTGCACCCTGTTGTGGCAGAGCCTGGCCGGCATCGCCCTCCCTGCAGAAGGCAATGAGAAGCTAACCCACCCCTTACCCCAGAGCTGAGCCGTTGCTGTGGAAGGTTTCTGTTTGCTGGACGGGGTGAAGGAGCCTTAGGATAAAAATAAGCGATAAAAATAAATGGAGACATCAGCCCATGCTGAAACACCGGATCTGCTTGCCCTAAAATATCAGGCCGTTGACATTCGAAACCCAGATTCAAAGCGTCATTTTGCAACTAGCAGAATCCCCCCATCCTTGTGACAGATGCCCTGGATTAAACACTCTCTGAATTTGTGGTATCTGGGCTTTTATCAAAGGAGACTGTTTCCACTCCAGCCTCCCTCGTTCCAGCCCAACCACTCTGCCGCAGGAGAGTGAACGCGCCTGGTTCGGGTTTACAATGAGCCGTCTCCTGCTGATGAGCTGGAGCTGGGAAGACATGCCTGTCCAGTTCCCTTTCAACACTTTCTAACCTCCTTGTGGCCCAAGCTTTCCTGCCAGAGTGTAGAATTTAATCACCCTTAATGATAGCCAGCCCAAGGATTGCATTCAGCCAGGTTTTCCTAAAGGACTACAGCTGAAATCTTTATCTGAGTACAACCCCCCATTAAATTCCCTAACAGACGACTGGAAACACCGCAAGGCTGTGGCAGACCTCTGGCCAGGACCAGAATTAAATCAAACCAAAAGCTTAAGCCCCCATTGGACCTCAGCAGGATTTTCGGATGCAATCGGCATCACTGTTGGGCTTGGGGTTCCTCTCTGCTGCCAGGATTTGTTGGTGCTAGAGGACTGCCCTGCTCCTTCCAACCTGCAGTTAAAAATTGATCCAGTAAATCCTGTGCAGGTGGGAATTACTTGTATTGATTTTTAGTGTAAGCTGGTACATCGCCAACGTGGACTTGGTTGATACCAGTAAGATTTATACCAATTTACCTGCGCTCCCGTGAAGGGTTTGTGCCACTTCTTCTAGAGCAGATACAGAGTGGTCTTAATTAAACTGAAATAACTTTGTTGTGTGGATGAAGGTTCAAGCAGGAGCAACATGGCTGGAGGTCTGTGCTGGAAAAGGAGAGGTGGCACACCAGAGGAAGGTGAAGAAAAACTGTGGAGGAGCCAGGTCTCCTCTGGTTTCTCCTTCCCTACCCTTCCTTCTCTCCAAAAAACTGGCAGGGCTGCAATTTTTCCACTGAATGAGATGACGGAAATTTGAAATGCCAAGTTGTGCAAGGCCCGTGGCATATGCTGGAAGAGGCTCCGTGCAGACGCAATGCGGGTGATGTCACCTTGTCTCCGTCTCCTGCGCAGGGGCCAGCGATGGCTGCGCCAGTGGCTCCGCACCACAGCTGGCTCTGCCCAGCCCAGGGGTGCCCCCAGGACAAGTTGAGGGTCCCCCCCCGAATAATAGAGGAGACTCACAGATGACTTTGTGAGCAGGCAGAGAGAAAATGTCTCCAAAAGCCCTGCAGGCAGCACGGGCTCGGCTCTCTGCCAGGTATCGGAGATGGAGACACGAGCCCCAGAATTGGGGAGCATCCCGTGCCACTGTGGGGGGCCTCAAGGTATCTTCTAAGGCTGGGAAAGAAGCACTGAGTCTGGGGGCAGAAATGCTAATGGGGAGAGAAAAGAGTTTTGGGGGAGGTGGGAAGTCAGAAGTTTTCACCCTGGAAAAAAAGATCAACTAAACCGCAATTTTTCCTCTGCTTTTCTCTGTCTTTTTCTCCTGGGAAAGGGAGAGAAATGGGGAAGGGGAATTGCTTGAGTGGTTTGGGGTGAGGGGGCTGGGGAGGTCCTACCAGATGTGAGAGAATGCTGGAGAAGGTGAAAAACTCAGAGAAAAATTTCTTTTTTTGAGAGAGGCTAATTTTCCATTCCTTTTTTTAAAAAAAAAAAAAAAGAGTTTTTAATGAAAAATTTCAGGCAGGCCCATTGTTTTGCTGCAGCCTTTGATTTAACTACTTGATCAAGTATTTGACAAAACCCTCCGTGTTTTTCAGGAGGTTTCTTAAATCCTGCCGAGGTATGGGATTATGAGAAACAACAAATGGCAAGCTGTCTCTAACCCCACAGACTTTCTCACTCTCGTTTTCTCTCTCACTTTGGAATAAAAAATGCAGTGCTCCCTGCTGAGTTCTCTTTAAAATTCACATTGTCTCTTCAAATAAAGGCTGGGAGGGTGAGGTAGTGCTTTGAAAACCAGAACTCAGTCATACATTGCAGGGCCAGATCCTAGAGGATTATTCTCTCTCAGGACACTTTATAACTTCATGAGAACTTCTGGCCTGGCTTGTCTCACCAGCTCGGCTTGAGTGGCCCCAGCGGATGGCAGGGTGACTGAGATCCTTTTCTATCAGGATGGCTGGATTAGTCTCTGGAGGCTTTTTAAACCATGATAAAGCAAACTCCAGCTTTGCCCCTGGGAATGGTGTGGCCCGTTTCCCATGGAGGCAGGGGATGCTCCCTGCATCCCTGCCAGAGGGGAAGCCCTGCTGCAGCGGGAGCCTCTCCATCGCATTTGGCCCAGGCCAGGCTGTGGTAACAAGGCCTTCCCTTGCTCTAGGTGTAATTCCTCGACTGCAGCAGCCTGTGCTGCCCCAAGGCTGTGGTGAGCTGCCGGCATCGCCGCTGGAAAGCTCAGAGCTGAAGGAGCATCTTGTTCCCACGAGAAGTGGCTGGCGGGACAGCGTGGCCGTGCTTTGCTGTCGGCACGCTCTCGCCGGGGAAATGAATAGAGGGTCTTTTCCTCCCGACCCGCCCGGCCTTGCGCTGACAAAAGCTTGAGAGCAAGGGGGTGAAGCTGGCAACTTCCTTTTGCTGTTGTTTCAGCCTGTCCTTCCCCAACGGGGCAACGAGAGAGATGAGTATAATAAAGGAGCATATTGAAATGTAAACCACTGCATATTTATTTTGGTTTAAATGATGCTTTCACCGGGCCATTACACTGTCGTGGGACAAATGACACGGTGGTGATGAGACACAGCACTGGGCGCAGGCAGACGGACGCTGCAGCAGGACAGAGCTGCCTGCACAGGGTCTGCACCCAAGGGACACGGACACCGAGACCTCGCCGTGCCAGACGGGGAGAAAGGTGTCCTTAGGCAGACCCTTTAAGCGACATTACAGCCCCGTGACATTATGACAGGGCCTGCCGTTTTGCAGTGCTATTTCTGTGATCTGAAGCAAGCGGCAGTTGTTGGACTTAAATCCCTGGTTCAAGGGTTTAGTGGGGCATGTTTACATCTGGGCATGGGTACAGATGGAGGAAGAGCGGCCGGAGCGCCTTGGTGCCTGTGTTCCTGAGGCCCCTGTCCTGCCAAACTCTTGGAAATGGAAGATTGGTGAGAAAAACAGTCGGTTTTGACGAGTCTTTCATGCACACCGTTCAAACCTGTCACAGTGATGTCAAAATTCATCAGCTTATCCAACCTCTTAAACCTGGAGCAGGGCTCAACCACCTACAGCTCCGCTTAAGGAAGAGCCGCCAGCCCAGCCCTTTCCAAACCCTTCCAGGGAATTCCTCTTCCCCGAGCGGGGCACCGGGGCGCTGGGGATGGGTGGGAGCGTGGGTGCCAGGTGGGACCCCCCCGGCCGGGGGGT
>NW_020799100.1:14844749-14861574 GCF_003259725.1 Athene cunicularia | reverse complement strand
CACGTCCAGACAGGTTTTGAGTACCTGCAAGGATGGAGACTTCACAACCTCTCTGGACAACCTGTTCTGGTGTGTGAACTAGAGTTACTTCTTTGCTTATATATAGTTTTAGAAAAGCATATCCAAGTTTTCTCCACAAGGATGGTATAAGGAGGTTGTGGCTTCTTTATCAATAAATCAGAGTACACAGAACCATACTCTACAAATACTGTTTACCCTGTCTGGCAATATTATGAGAATTTTGACCGGCTTGTCAGTGTTTTCTATAAAATTCACTCAATTATACTCCTTTTGCCACATATCTAGCCAACTAATAATTTTTTAGATACTCATCTTTCTCCTTTGTGATTAAATCCAGTCATTAATGAAAGATTTGCCAGAATAAGAAGTGAACAATTACTGATCCGGACAAAAGCTAACAAGAACATTTCTTACAGAGCTAGAATAAAGCACAGGAGAACTGTAAATGTCAGTCTTCTGCAAAATAAAGATAATTACATCCAGCAAGCTATGTACTCTTGCCCATTTGCTTTAATAGGAGGCCTGAAAGAGCAATACAAAGCATATGCTTTTCATCTATGCTCTGTATGCTTTCTTTCCTTTATTTTCCTTCTTTTGGTGGACCTTCTCAGCACAAGGCAGCTCACGCTCTGCCCCACCAGCTGCAGTGCTGGCTTTTCATGAGGGGAGCCCTCCACTCCAGCATTTTCCCAGCCCGACTCCAGCTCTGTTTTATCTTTCTCTTCCTCTTTGTGTCTCCAAACATTCATAATACCTCTTACTCCTGGGGCTATCTACATGTTCTGGTTGCTTGGAAACCATTTTTGAATGGCTACATGGGATTTAGGAAAACTTGTCTTCGATAATTCTGCCACCTCATTTCTCATAGTAGAGCACTGTTTTAAGTACTGCAAGTAATTCTTTTAACTTTCATTCTTGTTATCTTTAATGTGGTTCTTACATTGTTCTCTGTTCTTACAAATACCACACTTGCATTTTTTCTTTCTTTCCTTTTCTTTCTTCCCTCCACCGTCGTCCCGAAGTACTTGTGCGCATCCCGGGGACAGGAGTGCTCGCAGCCGACAGCAGTAGGAAATGGTAGCTAATGTGCTCACACCCAAAACATTTTATTCTTTTTGTTTCATCCTTCATCTCCCTCCCAGGGCCGCTGCTTTTATTTCCCCTTCTGAATGACCTACTGGACCGCATTCTCCGCGGAACAAAGGAAGTGCCTTTTTAGCTGGAATCCTCGGAGACCACCAAGGACTCCAGCTCATGCACTGCAATTTCGCACTACTTTCAACAATAACAAAAATGCATGACTGAATGGCTCAAAAATGTGGAGTGTTAGAGGCATTCATTTCGGTCTAGGACACTGTCACAACACAGACAGACCCCAAGTAAATACCTTTAGACGGCTAAGATAGAAGCTGGGGGTAATCTTTACCATTGGTGTGCCCTCCAGATATGCATACATTATCCTTTTCACTGACAAAACTAAAATGATTTCAGTCGGTTGTGCTTTTATATCGTCAGACTAATGATATGCGTTTAGCCTACATCTGTTTGAATAAAATTGCAGGCCCGTTTACTTCTCCAAGAAGTATTTTAATGAGAAACGTCTGACTGGTTGCAGTTAAAATACTCTTTCCCCTTCACCCTCCCTGCTTTGTAAAATGGTCCCTAATAAATAGGCTTGGATTTGATTTGAGTTCAGCTCTCATCAGTGTAGGATCAGGACGAGAGCGGGCTTCCTCATGTGTCCGGTACTGGGAAGGTTTGACCTAGTCCTTATTTTATATATTGTTGTTTAAGGTGACTTGGTGAGCTTTGGAAGATGTCGGGAGTAGATCATGCTGACAGGGCTTCCATTTGAGGCTCTAAAGCTGTTGTCAGTTTGACCCTGTGCTTTTGAAATCAGGGGTCAGAGAAAAGTGATGAGCAAGGTGAGATTATTTGACAAAAGAAGGGCTTTCTGCAGTGACACGCTGAAAATACCAGCTGGGTTTTATCACTGTTCCAGGGGTGCAGGGAGTCTGTGTCTGGCCTCGCCTGGAAAGCAACAGGTCTTGCAAAGTTACGTTTTACATGTCATGCTGCTCTGCAGGGTGTTTCAGAGAGGGTGGTGGAAGTCTTTCAAGGAGGTGCGCTGCTACGGCTTTAAATTGTGGTGTACCTCAAGTGTGACTGCGCTTAAAATTAAACCTCAAGTGGGGTGCTACACCTGCTGCAGTTTCACACTCCCCCTGTGAATTCATGTGGGTTTGGCGTGTGTCATGTTTAGAGGCTCCGGATCTCCCCTTTTGCTGCTCAGCTGGTGTACACAGACAGTAACCACTTGTCGTGCTGCTGGTTTTAAACTTTCTAAGCGTGTGGTGCTTCACCTGCCGTTGTTGCCTTTGCGGGGCCAGCGCTGGGAACCGGTGTGCTGTGGGCTGGGTGGGAAACGCTGCCCGTGACAATGCTGGAGGCTGGGGTCCGACGCCAGGGCGAAAGGTCTGCGGTGCCTGTCGCATCTGGAAAAATGAGTCACTTGCCAAACCTTTGATTTGAGTTGGTGTTTGAGGTGATAGTGGTGTGTTTTCCTACCTGGCAGCATGGCTAATCAGTGAGAACGAGATAAATGTGTGTGAGGGAAAAAGCTCTGTGTTAGATGAGTCTCCCATTGGGGTAGCGGTGGGAACTGGCCATTTCTGCTTGGTAGCACCTCTCTCTCACTAAACTGTGGCAGGGAACAGGTTGGAGAGTGTTCAACAGGCTCTGATGCTGGTGGGATAATGTGTGGAAATGTGGTTGGTACTGGCATGAACTCAAGTCTGAAGTCCATCAAGTTATTTAGGTTTTTGCACTGGTTTTGTGAATTGTGCTTTATTCTGCCATCTCTTACAGAATTGCTTTAGATCACAGTGCACGGACAGAGACTTCCTAGCATCTTCTCAAAAAGGTGTCCTAAAAGCTGCAGCAAATTAGTTTCCGTAAGTCTAGTGATTACTGAACCTACAAAATGTTGGCCTTGAATTGTCAAAGTGAAGCAGCCGGGTGGTGTGGGCTGATGTGCCCCTGCACTGGGCTGTGTGACAGCAAGTGAAACTCATCCTTGCCAGATGGCCACGGGAGTCATTTGGGGTTTAGCAGCATCTCACATGGATTTTTTTTTTTTTTTTTTGCTACATTTTAGTTCTTCTGTAGCAATAGGTGTGTACAACTCTTTTTTTTTTTTTTTTTTTTTTTTTTTTTTTTTATCTTTCTGTCGAGGAAGTGCCTATTCCAGCAATCATTTTATCTCTATCATTGCTATTTCAGTCACGTTAAAAGGCTATTCCTTGTCCATAATTACCCAGGAGTTCAATTTAATATTTGTTTAGACTATGTTTAGGACCTAATTAGAATATGCAGAAATAGCTGGTTATATCTTGCTGAAGTACATAAGCATTTGTGAAAAGCTCACAGCTGGTCAACTCATTGTTTGCTTGATAAGAGGTGTGAAATGTGCTATTCGCGGTGTGGAACATACAGAAATTGTTTCCTTTTATGTTAGCTTGCTGTGATCTTTAGTAGTTCTGCACCTATAGCCGTGTGATATAGGCTCATGGCAGTGGTGAGATGCAATCTTGCTCCTGTTGCTGGAGAGATCAGTGCTTGTGTAGAGCTGGTGTAGATGGTTGGTTTGTGAAACTTGACTTTTGATGATAACGTATAGGTGGTAAGTGGTGTGGGGAGAGCAGCAGCCTGTACCAGCTTTTAAGATGACTTTAAAAGTTTCCTGAGGAGAGAACACATCTCAGGAGGGTCTCGGTCCTACAGCCTGTGGCTGCTCACTTTGTTGAAATGCTACCGGCAAAGTATTGCTCCTTATGGAACCCACGTGTCTCCAGGCTGTGGTGGTGATGGAGCAAAACTCCCCAGGAGTGGCCGTCTGCAGGGGCTGCTTACCCTAGTTGGTCTGGTGTGGCTGCAGAATGAAATGCAAAGCGAGCTGGTGCCGGTGGCATCCTGAGATCCACAGTAGGTGGCTGTGATTTAAAAACAAAAACCCCCAATGTTTCTTTCAAGAGACTCCTTCTTGCCCTCAGGTGTTAAACGGATGGGAATTCCTTCCCTTTTCCTGCTAATTGGAAGAAATAGATGTTTCTTTTCCTGGATTGAAAAGGGGGGAAAAAAAATCTTGCCTGTTGGTGGAAAGTGTTATCAGTTAACCTGCGAATTTCCTGCAGAAGTGTAATGCCTTCCCTTGCTGTCAGTGCTGTCCTGATTTCGTGGTGGTGTGGAGGCAGGCTCGAGCAGAAGATGCCCTCCTGGGGAGCACAGAGCGAGCCTGGAGCCTGCCTCTGCAGGGAGCTGGGCACAAGCAGTACTCTGTGTTCAGTCGTAGTGAAGATGCTCGATGTAATCTTTGTCTCTATTTAAACCAAATTAATGGAATAGCTGCATTTATTTGTCGGGAGTGATGGAGAACAGTTCTTCCACTGTGACAGAGGAAGTCACTTGGCCCTTGATTTTTAGACTCGTGGGATTTTGCCCAAAGTAACTCTGGCGGGGGTGGCCTCGTCCCGCTGCTCGATGGTTCCCGGCGTGTTTGTGGTTGTCAGCCAGGTGCCGATGCATCACTCAGATATGCGCCGTGGTCGCTCAGGAAGGCTGCTCTGTTGGCATTGCTGTTTTACGTATAAAGTTCAGCAGACGCTGTTTTAGTTTTTCACATGCTTCTCTTCCAACTGAGAAAAAGTTTCTGGATCTTGTCCAGGACTCTGTTACTTGTGCAGTCTGGCACCCCCGAGCCTGTTGCAGTTGGTTTGCGCAAGACGGTTCCTGGGCTCGTTGGGGTATCAAAAGGACCAGGTAACGCCTGGTCGTCCTTGCCATCCATCTGAAGGTGTGGAGCTGTTTGCAGTGACTCTTACCTGGCGAAGGCCTTGTCCTTGGCGAGCAGGGTGGCTTCTCCTGCCCAACGTGCGTTAGTGGAGCAACTGCCTGACCACCTGTGGGTGAGGAAGTGACCGTCGGAGAACGTCCTCGCGGCAAACGCAAGTGCCTGGAATGGAAAAGTAAACGAGAGAATCACTTGAAGTATTTTTAGCTGCTTCTAATGTCATTTAGCAACTGGAAACGGCAGGAGGGGGGAGCTGGCAGCGTGCGAGTTGCCTGCAGGCCACCGGCGAGCTCCCCGGTGTCCGGCGCTGGCGGCTGCGTGGCTCGGCCAGTGTTGGCAAGCGCCGGCGGCGGCCCCCGCCTGAGTCACGGCTCCAGCCGCCGCTCGCCTGGGACTCTACTTTCTGTCTGTAAATCTGCAGCGCGGGGTTTTGTTCAACTGCCGCAGCGCGCCGTGTCCTAGCAGCCGGCAGCGTGAAGCATGTGGTTAGCAGCAACTGCTTGCAGTGGTCCGGGCTGAGTGGGAGTATCGTTTTCCTTGGCAGACACTTCATAGAAAGTTCTGTTTTTTCTGCCAGAATAAGCAGTCATTACATTCCATACAATTCATAGTCAAATTATTATCTATTGTTAAAATTGCCTTAATTATCAGATGTTTCCTTAGACATGTAGCTGTTTTTTAAGAGGCTGAATAGATGTGTGTACATTGTGCAGGAGGCCTGAGCTGCAGTACTGTTTTGTAGTTTCAGGGAGATTTTCTGTGGCTTTCGTATGTCAACAGACTTTTTATTCTTGCTGAAACAGCAGCAGAGCAAGGCCGACACAGCAGTGAGGCACTGAGTTTGCCTTGGGTCTCTGCCTCTCCCCTCCACTGCGATACTTGTCCTTGATACCTGCGGAGCCAAGGAAGTTCAGGCTGAAGCATCGCTGCTGCGTGCAAGCAATAGCTGTGAGATGGCTTCAATGGGAGGAGGTCCCAGACAACACCTTCTGTCTTGGAGGCACTGGTAGCGTCTGCCCAGCAGGGCTGGGACCTCTGTCAGGAGGCTGGAAGGGTCTGGGGTTATTTGGGGTGGTGATGTCTGTGGCCTTCACCTGCTCTGTGGTGTTGGCTGGTGGCTCATGCAGACCCCACCATCCTGGTTATGTGCAGTGAGTTGCCAGCCCCGGGAGCATCCTGGAGCCTGCATGGATGGAGAAGGACTGCCAGTGCTTCTCGAGAGCTGTTGAACGTGTGGTTCTCACCTCCTGCCCCCTCCGCCTGTAGCTGTTGCCCTGATAAATAGGAGAGTGCTCACCACGGGACTTATGTGGATGTGCACGTGTGTCAAGTTGCATGGGCTCTATCCTTCACACCTCCCTCCTGCTCTCCTCCCCAACTGCAGGTTTGGGCAGCACCGGGATGGAGCATTAGGATTATACCGTCTGCTGCAAAATCCTTCACCTCCTCCCAGAAGAGGAGCAACCCTCCAGCACCTGATTTCTTGCTTTTGTTCTACCTTTTTTTTTTTTTTTTTTTTTTTTTTTTTGTGCAAGGAAATTCTTGTTAGCCAAAGAGGTCAGGGTGTGCATCTCCTCCCCGGCTGCTGAGAGTGGGCTGCCAGCCCCGGTCTCCGGGGCAATAACCTTCTCGCATTCCTCACATTCCTCCTGCTTTCCCTTTCTTTTGAGATTATGAAGATAACTTCCTTCTCCCATTGCTAAGCAATGCGAGGCCCTGGCAAAACCGGGCAAAACTCTTTTAAGTTTCCCCATTGCTTCCTAAGTTACCTGCGTGCACCAGGATGCCCCCATAGCAAACCCCTCTGGTGCCCTGGAAGGGGCAGTTTGTGCTGTTTGCTGGGATTTGTGCATCTCGGGAAGAAAGCTGCTGCTTGTATTACTTCTTTTAATTGCCAAGTGTTTTAATTAAAAGAGAATGACTTTGTTGTAGCCCATCTTACCTGCTTCCTGGTTTGTTAAAGACTTTCCTTAGTGTTTCATGAAACTATTTCGCCTTCCCAGCAGAGATTTTGGGCCGTCTGTGTTTTTCTTTGCCTGAGCAGCATCACAGAGGCTGCAGCTGAAGTGGTGTGTTTGTTCCAGGGGATTTTCTTCTTGTTTACATCTTTCTGGTCTGGGAAAAGCACTTGGGTAACAGCAGCATGTTGGGAAGAGGGGAGCCGGTGAGGAGGTGTCAGAGGTTTTACATGCGTGGGGCTGGTGGCAGCCACGTGGGCTGTCAGCGGGCTTTGCCCTCGCGAGGATGTGTCTGTGATGGTTTTCTTAGGACAACGTTTTCTGTTTGCAAACAGCCATGGCTAGCGCAGATGTCTCACCTGCTGGTTTGTGCCTAGTGAGCTGACATGTCTCGTGTCCCTGTGGGGCCTGGGAGAGGGGTGGCGTGGGATGGGGAAGGAGGGGTGATCCCCAAGGGCAGCGGTACATCACCTTGCTGGCGAAGTGTGGTGCTTGTAAGGATGAGATGGTGCTTAAAAAAGTGTTTATGGGGGTACCTACTGATGGGGTTGGCCTTTAAGGGCTGCCCAGTGTTGATTTTAATGTGAAATTAGGATTGTAGTGCCTCTTTTCCAATGTAAAACATTGCCTGATTTTGACACACCCCCCCTCCCCTGCCAAAAAAAAAGATTCTTAGAAATAGTTGTCATCTTATTTTTGTTCAACTTTTAACAAAAAAAACCCAAAACAACAACCTCTGTTCGTTTCCAGTCTTCCTACTCAGGTTTTCTGTGATTTACATGTTTGGTGTCCGATGGACTCAGACATGTGTGACTTCACTGTGAGGGACTCCTCACTCGGCTGATTTTGGTGTAGGAAAAGTACATGGTCAGTAGAGGGGAGTTGCCCTGAGTGAAGGATTTTGAAGGAATATTTCTTTTAATGTTTCCAATTTAAAACTTGAGAATTGTCTGGATTTTAAGCAAATTCAGATGGGAGCAAACAATGATGAAATGTTTAAAATATGTTTCAACATTTTTGTGGGAATAGGAACTGTTCTTACACAGGCAAAGCTGCAGCTCTTCAGGAGGTGAAAATATGTGGCCCTTACACATTGTCAGCATTGTTGCTGCTTTTTTTTTTCCTCTTCTTTTTTAAAAATGCTCATAGGAAATTGGCTTTGGTAATTGAGCTTCTACAGAACCACAACATCCAATAGCTGTTCCTTTCCAGGGGTCACCCTTAGGTTAGTTTAAGTAATGTGCAGTCAGTTTAACCTCTTGTGGTTTGTAGTGCTATTCTAGAAATTACTGGTGATTTGGGGTGTGTTAGTGTAACAACTTTGCAGGAAAACCCCAAATGTCGGGTGTCTGGCTTTCAGCGAGCTCTGACGGCTCGCCCCGTGAAAACTGGGCACCTCATGGTACGTCCCTTGAAGGGACTTGCGCGTATTGGAAAATGTAGTTAAAGCCTTTACAGCCCATTGACTTCCCCTTTGAAAGAAGCCGAAATAACCCTTGTTGAATTGTTTACCTCTGACTTACAACATCCTCCTGCTTCGAAGCCCTGTACAGAGCCCATGCTGGATGCTCGGTGCAGGGGCGCATTGCCCTGCATGGCTGGTCGTGGCTCTGACGGGGGAGCAGCCGTGCCCCAGACCCCCACATCTCCAGGGTTTAGTGGATTTGCTGGCAGCGGAGGGCCAGCTTTAAGAAATTATGAGCTGGGGCTTTAGCTTGGTAGCATTGACAGTTTGGTATAAAAAGCTCTGTGTTGCAGGCTGCGATGACAGGGGGTGATAAATCACTCTTGGCTGGTGCTACAGGTTCTAATAATGGTGTTTTAAAAAGATTACATGGGTTTTAATACAAACTTTTTGCTTCTTTGTACTCTCCTCTTTTTAAAGAGCAGAGCCTGTTTTGATTCAGCATTCTTAGAACATAAAGACAGAGCCAGGATTTCTGCTGAGCTGAAATGCATTTTTTGCTTCTCCTATAAACATGAGGATCTTGTTTGAGTGTCTTTACAGCCAACTGGTTGGCAGTGTCCTCTTTACAAGGGAGCTTTCCTGTTTGTTTGTTTTAAAGGTAACTTTGCTCCCTGGAAGGTTAAAGAGCAAGTGGCTTCATGCAGGGCTGGTGGGTGCTACTAGAAAGAAATTTGTGATATGGAGAGATTTTGCATAATGGCAATAAGGGGGGAAAATAACCTGCACCCTCTCTGGCTTTCCTTGGCCCATTCCCATGGGAGGACAGGGCGTTTATGTGATCAGAGAAACCAGCACAGTTATATGGAAAGTAATTCTCTTGCTAGATACACATGGACACCTAAGTGGGCTATACCTTTGGTCTGAGTAGTGCGGGGTGGATTTTTTTTTTTTTTTGCCCACCTGCCAACCTTTGGGTGTCTAAAGCATGGTGGCCGGCAGTTTTGGGGAAGCACAGGGTGCCCGGTGGGATGAGGTGGCAATGGTCCCCATGCCAGGGCAGAGGCACTTGGGAGCAGGCAGCTGGCAGAAACCAAGTGTGCAGATCAGAGGTCAGAGCAGTGCCACTGGTTTGCTTGGGACTGGAGGAAAATAAACAGGCTTCCTCCTGAGTTTTGGCTCAGTTCAGACACGGAGCTGAGGGTGCCATAGGACCGTATGCTTTTCTTCTCGGTGGGGGGAAAAATGGCTTTGATAGCGTCTGCTAATGATTCAACGCTGTTTACATAATAATTGTGGTTCGCTTTCATTAGCTCTCATAATGAGATTGCTTTCTTCTAGTGCAATTGCTTGCTGGTTCGGTTTTACAGGCTTCTGGCTCCCTGAGCATGGCAGCAGGCTCGCACCGGGGCGAGGAAGCGGTGCGAGGGCTTTAAGCCTGGCTTGGCCTCCCTTCCCCGGCTCCAGGTGTGGAAGAAAGCTCACAATTTGTCATTGCATAGGAGAGAAGGTGAAAGGGGCTTGTATCGCTGGAACAACTTCTGAAAGACCCAGGTGGTGGTTTGGAGCATCATAGCATCTTAGTGGAGTTGGGTTTAAAGCCATTTTGGGTGATTTCTCCATACAGTGCTCATCTTTGTACTAAAATCTCTTGGGTTTAGCTATTTGCAAGGAAGGAAATCCACTGACCTGCTTCCACCAGGAGGAAGAAGCCAGGTCCTTTTGGCTCTGAGAATCACCGTATCAGAACCATTAATCTGTGACAGTCAATGTGCATCATGGATATTGTTTGTGTATGCAAAGCTACCGGATTAACTGCTGCAGCCTAACCTTGGTCTAGTACTTTCTTGCTTCTTGTGTCTGAGTAATTGTGAGCGGCGGCGTTGCTGTACGACAGGCTGCCAGCGCCTGCCTCCCGCAGCATCCTGCTGTCTGAGCAGCGGTGCCGAGAAACTGCTGGGTAGCGCTGGGGGATAACACCTACCACTGAGCTCTTCTTAAATAAATAATGTCACTGGAAGGAGAATACAATAGCATGAGCGCTACCTTTTGAAAAGGTAAGGTTCGGTGTTGTTTTGATGTGTTGTTTCTTTTTTCCTTTTTAGCGTAACAGAGGGCGCGTTGTGGTTTCAGAGCAGCTCTGACGGCAGAGCCAAGTGGTGGGAGCAGGGCACGGTGGGCACAGCACCCTGCGGGCACAGTGCTGCTCCGGAGCAGGATAAGTCCCGGCAGGGCTGAGGGTGCTGCTGGGAGGGTGGGGACTGCGTGTGTGGCTTTGTGGATGCTGTTGGACTGTCTCAGGGGATGCACACCCTCTCCCTTTTGGCTGCAGGTGACCATTTCTCTAGAAACATGCCCCAAATGATTTGGTGCAAGTGGGAGATTAAGGACCCGGCTACTGGCGGGAGGGCCTGAGCAGTGGATGAGTTGTCTTGTCTTCTCCTTTTGTAAAACAGAACTCTTTTTTTAGGGGGGTTGGGGAAGGTGGCAGTGCTCTCAGCCATGTGGCCTTCGCTAATTAACATGAGTTAATTGGGACTGGTTGGAGAGCCATGGCTTGGTGGGTAGAGGCAGCTCGAAGGGCCGGGACTCAGGACTGTTTCTGCCCACCGAAGGGTTGCAGAGATCCCAGTGGCAGGCACCTAGCTAGCAAAAACTCCGCATAACTCGGCCCTCTGCCTTATTAAAGGCTCCTTTATACCACTTTTTGCTGTAACCCCTGCGAGAACAGCCAGCCTTTTCAGCAGCCTGAAACCTCCCTTACCGGGAAGGCTCCTGTGCGGGGAGCAGCCTGGTTGGCACGGTGCTGCTCCAAACCATCCCCAAAGCTGCTCTGAAAACACAGTCTGCGAGTGGGCAGGGATGCCAGGCGAGCCTGGTGCTCCCAGCCGGCCTTTGCTGAAACCAGGGATGGGTCTGCTTGCCAGCCAGCTGGCTCAATAGGATACTGAAAAATAGTTGTGGCAAGTAGGGGTTAATTTCTAGGTATCAAAATATGCACAAAAGGTTAAAGGAGACTTCCTCCGTGTCAATGAATTACGGCTTTAAAATATTTGCATTCTTTCCTGAAAGATTTAGGAATAATTATATAGCACTCAGGGGCAAGGCATTGCCAGATAAACTTAACAACTCTATAATTTGTACTCGAGGCAGGGTTTCCTGTAAATGATAGCTTTGTTTAATTTTACAATACTGCTTCCAAATGTTTGCCGGGTATGAATTGCCAGCTAAACTGGACTTGTGAATCTGGAAAAGTATTTATTTGTTTGTTATTGCAGACAATAAAAGCTGCTGTATTAGGCTAAAACTTGGCATCTCCTTTACAACTTCTAGGCATCCTTCCTCGGGCAGGTTTGGTGGGGTGGACAGCTGATGTAGGGTGAAAGCAGCTTTCAGATTTCTCCATACAATATCCCTGAGCTGCTCTAGGATCTCCCCCTGCTCTGCCTTTCTTTTTCTGGGGTTGAGAAAGGAACGCTGCAGTTGCAATGCACATACTTTATTTCCATTACTCAAAGCCGGAGTCATGCATAGTTACAGCCAAAGACACTTCAGCAGCTCTGGGGATAACAAGATAGCTGACAGACTGGAATGCGGATTTATCAGGGGTAAAAACTGGCAGAATTCCTTATTTCTGATTCTTCTTTTTAAATAGGCCCTTCGTGCTCCTGCTGCACGAGCCCACTGCAAGTTTTAACCCATTGTGTTCTTCCCCCTGGATCCAGGGATGCGTGCTGGGGCTGCCCGTGTGTCTTCTGGGATTAAATTGCCTGGTCCCACTTAGTCCCTAGGTGTTGTTTCTAAACTGTGAAGCTCTTCCAGAAATGTTTGCAATGGGTTTTTATTTTAAAGTGCAGGTCTTTGTACCAGATGTGTGTCTGAGTGACCGCAGAATATAAATTTTACTGTATGTTGCCTTTGGATTCGCAGTTTGGGAGACTACTGGGCAGTTAACATTAGGAGGATTGTGTCATGAAATCTGCTTCCTTGGGATTTGATTCATTCTAATTTCTTTCAGAGCAAATCTCTTTATTGGCTCCAGTTACATTTTGATGTAGAGCTACTTTTCCTGTGCCTTTGTTAGGACCTGGAAATATTTATATTGCTATGAGAAATAGGTCATCTTGGGCTCTATGGCTTTTCAGTAATATATATATTTTAATATTCTGAGACAGCAAGCAATTTCTTTTTGAGGAAACAAGTTATGGCAGAAGAAGCACACTTGGAAGTTAAATAGATTAAGTGAAATCCCTCAATTACAGGAGCTTGGTTCAGAAGACAAGTCAATCTGTTTAGTAAGAGTTTCAAGTTAAATTTTAACCTTTTCCAAATCTTCTGTGAGCAGCTTGTGGTTCAGCAAGACCTGCCTGGTGCCAGGTCTGTGCAGGAGCCTGGGAAGAGCATTCTGACGTGGCTGTCTGTGGGGTGGGTGGATTTGGAGCTGGTGGTTGTGCCTGTGGTTGTGCATCTCAACTGGCGGAGAATGAAGAGAATTTCACTTTTTATTGGAAAAGGAAAGGATTGCTCAAGGATTGCAAAACACTTTGTTTTGGAAAAAATGTCATTGTTTGAAAATAGAATGAGAGCAGGAGCAGGGCTCTTGCTAAGCCTGAGCCAGTCTTGAAAATGTTCTTCTTACCTGGGGCTCAGGTGAAGCTTTAAGGCTTCAGTATTAGCTTGGACTTTTGTCCCGGGGTGTCCAGACTGGAAGGCTACACTTATCTCATCCTTGCTTCCCCCTTTGGTGACGAAGGATGAGAAACTGCGGGGTTTTTTTTAGGTTTTTCTTTTTTTTTTTAAAGAGGGAGTAGAGTTTAGGGGGGGAAAAAAAAAAGTCTTGTGGGAGAAGCACCGATGTCTGGCTGCACTGAAAGTAGCTGAAACCTGGTCATGGTCAGCACTTTGGCTGTCATGGGAGATGTTGCTGGCTCCTGGTTTTCTGCCCTCTGTGTGCTTTCTGCCCTGTCCCTGCAGTTACTGCCTTGGCTGAGCCCCAAGCACATTGATTCGAACCAGCGTGGCCCCTCACCGCTTTGCTGTCGGCACTTGTCTGGGTGCTTCGTGGCCTGTTTTATCCTGGTTCATCCCCACAGTGGGAAGCTGCTCTGGTTGCAGCCCAGTCACCCACTGGAGACACCCAGCCCATGTGGGAATGCCACTGACAGCAGCCCTCATGCTGAAGCCTTGTCTCAGCCCTGCTAGCATCGCACTGTCGCCTGTGGGCTGCTGAATGTCTCCCTGCTGTGGGGACTGTCCGTCTCTCCTCCTGGCTTTTTTTAGTCATGAACTTTTCATAGAGTGTTTTTGCTGATGGAGGGTGCTAGGGGATCACAGCAGTGGCTGTGGGGAGGGTGGGAGCCCTTCTCCCTGCTTGTGAAGGACTAAACACAACTGGTAAATGCATCCCATCCTTGTAATCAACCACCCCTTCCCTGGGGCTTGCAGCGTGCTGGGGGCTGTTTACCCTCCTGCCAGTGCGTTTCAGGTGGTACCATCTGGGAGGTGGATGGCAAAGGTCCTGTTTGCACTTGCTCCTCCCCCCAGGTTGCTCAGGGTGGTGCTTAAAAAGACAAAATAAACCCCTTTGATGGCTGCCAGCAAAAGCCTCAATGCAATTGTCCTCTGGTACGATAAGGTGCTTTCAGGCAGGCGTGTTGTTTTTCCACCTCACAGCAGCTGCTTGCACAAGCCCAGCTGCTGTGCACGAGAGGGGATCAAAATTTGGGTCTACAGGTGGATGGTGTCTGTGGTGGATACCCAGGGCTGAGGTCTCCCAAACCTGCTTTTTCCAAAATACGTAAGAAAATGTGACCCTGTGTTGGCTAGAGGGGAGGAGACCTTCCTGGGTGAGTTACATAGGGTCTGTTGCCGGCTACAGGGCAGATCCAAGCTTTGGGTCTGTTTCCAGGCTAGGGAAGGGTTTCTGCAAAAATAGAGGCTGGGGCTGGGTAGCTCCACTTGCCCGGGCAGCATGAGCCATCCAATGTGTGGGATGGGCAAAGCCACCTCTGATGTGGGGAAGGAGAGGTGCCGTGTTCCCGTGCACAGCAAAGCTGAGAAGCCATGTGTCCATGCGGTGAAACGTGTTTGGAAGGAGGGTAGGGAGACAAAAAAAAAAAAAAAAAAAAAAAAAAAAATGTAGTGGTCTCCTGTGAGCTCTCTGGGCAGTGTCCTCTGCATCTGGGATGCTGCTGTCCCTTCTGGGAGGATTTTGCTCAAACTTGGCAGTGCAGAAGCTGGCTTGCAAATTGAAAAGATGTTGAGATTTATCTGTGCTAATGTGAGGAGGAGGAGCGCCCGTGTGAACCTGCCGGCAGATAAGGCTGGTGTTCACAGCTGCCCAAGGAGAGTGGGGTAGATAGGGTGTCCTGGAGGGGGGGAGAAGAAGGAATTTTAAATCTTGTGATATCCTCCTTATCTTAATCCTCTCTCCCCTCTCTTCCATCCCCCTCCTTGCCTCTTTCAGGGTAGGTTAAACTACTCAGCCTCACCTTTTCCACAAATACTGGCAGGCTGCTAGTTCCAGGCCCAGGGAATACATTGGGAGTCTGTTCCAGCAGTGGGATGGGTTTTTGGACGTAGGTCACATTATGCTGGCTGAGCACAGTGTGCTACTTGTGTGAGCTGGGTGGCTTCTGCAACAGATGCCCGGGCTGTTAAGAAAGTAATGCCTGGTGGGAGTAGCAGGCAAGGGCTTAAAAGCACATTTTTCGGGTAAAAATCTTATTTACAAACTCAGGTGTGGTCTTAGCTCTGAGGTGGTTTGTCTAAGGGGAGATAAAGTGGAGACATGGGAGATGTAGGAGATGGTTCAGACTGTCACTGATGCTGGGAGGCTGCAATCCTGTCCCAGTGCTGCTGCTCCCAGTAAATCCCCCTGGGTGAGGAGGCAGCGACCAGGGCTCTGCCACGGTGGCGTCTCCTGACAGAATCCTGCCTGCAGTGCCCAGGGTAAGGCAGAGCTGGGGTTAGTGCCTTGGGCCTGGAAGGGGTCGGCTCCCCTTTTTTTCAGCAGGGGCTAAACCCAGGGCTGTGCCACTTGCTGGAGGGAGGATATCCATCAGCAGTTTCTCTCATTCCCTCCTTGGCTCTTAGCTGTGCACGGTGGCCCAATTTCAGGGACGTTTCAAAGGTCTTGGGAAAGTTGCACCTTGGGTTTTTTGGCACTGGACTTCCCCTGTCTCCTGTTGTGCTGCTTATTTGCCTTTCTCCATGCAATTGCTTCAGGCTCAGCCATGTGAATTTTTGGAGGTTTGTCTTATTTACATGAATGGTTCTCAAAGTTCAGCTGAAAAGCAGCTTTTCTTCCTGGGAACAGCCAGGAACCACTAGTGTGTGATCTTTGTGTATAAAGTTGCCTCTCTCTGCTTATAAACAGTGGCCCTAGGATGGATGTGTGGTGGACCTGTTTAGATTTAAATCTGACCCACCTCCTTATTTTCAGTGCTGGCGTCCCCTTTGAGCAACGTGTTCCTTCCTGCCTTTTGCAGTAACACATGGTGTGCGTTTTTTAACCTTTAAAATTGGAAAGTCATGTCAAATTGTGGTGTCCTGCTGCTGATGGCAGCGTATGTTGTTGTTTTTTTTTTAATTATTCCCCTCCTTCCCAATATCATATACAAAGATTACTCATTAATTTCCTACAGCCTTTCTTCTGATGGCCTGGCAAGCCCAGGACCTGTTAGCCACAGAGAGCCTATGGTGTGCCCTTATAGCCCCTGATAGCTCTGGCTGTGGGAGGGGGTGAGCTCAGAAGCACACGTGTGTGCCTTGGTGATCCAGCTGCAGTGGAAGAGTTTCTGTGAGATCATGCTCTGTTGGCTGTCCCTCCCAGAGCCCTTCATCTGGGCTTGTTACCCCTACCCTGCTTTGCATCAGTTTGATGCGAGCTAATTATTTCTGAAACCCCTTTAATTGGTGCCTCTTTCTGGTCCAGCTGAAATTGGGCAATTGTTTCTACAGTCATGAGCAGAGGGAAGACATGGGGCAGAGCAGCATCACCCGTGGCCTTCTTTCCCAGGAGGGTAGTCTGGAGGGAGGGGTTGGCAGCATCTCTGAGGTCACCAATGAAGCAAAGAAAGCCTTTGTGTGCTTTTGTGGATAGGTCTGAAAAATGCAGCTTGCATCAAACTCGCTGCTTTACTGGGTGTTTGTAGTGTGCAGCTGTCTAGTGAGAAGTACTGTGAGTTCCTGCAGATAAAGTTGAGTTGTGGCTGTGATGCTCTGGAGGAGCATCTCTGGGTTGATGGCAGTGGTTCTTTCAGGCTCCTATTCTGGAAAGCTGCCCTGCTACAGGAGGTTCCTGGCCTAAAACTGGAACAGACTGTAGGTCTGGCTTGCTGTGGAAAGGGCTTTGCCTTGTCCAGACTGAGAAGGTCATCCTGCACTGAGCTAAACTGGGGGGAGAGCCAGCGAGTTGCAAGCGTTGGACCAGTGTGAAGTGCTCTGCCTTCCCTTTGGTGCCAAAACGGTCTCCGTGTTGCTATGAATATGTCTTGTGGAAAACTTTCCACCTATAACTGAAGTCTCATTTACGTCTGCCCAGAACCTGCTCTTGGACTGAATTTTATTTTCTGAGCAAATGAGACTTTT
>NW_020799100.1:14693559-14844699 GCF_003259725.1 Athene cunicularia | reverse complement strand
GGCACAAAAATAACTGCTCCACCAACTTACAGCCCACCCACCCTCCCTTAGGGAGCTGGTTTGTTCAGCAGGAGCAGTGTACGGCTGAGCAAGGCAGTGGATAGCGTAGCTCTCAAACTGTCTTAGTTTGTGAGCCCTCTAAAAATTAATTTTCAGGGGGGCCATAGCCCCCTATATTGCAAGCCTCAGACTACTGCCATTGTGTGCTTCCACAGTCCCCTCCAGTCGCCTCTGGACCACAGACCACAAACTGAATATGAAATGCTTAATAAGAGCCAAACTGTCTTGGAAAAAAAATGTGTGGATGCAAAATGCATTTGAAAATCTGGCCTTTTGTATATCTTTTTCTGGAGTCTATTAACCTGCTCTAAACTCCTAAGTTATCTGCAATGTCACTCTGCTTGGCAGGTTTTGTAGGCAGGGGAAGGGCTTATTAATGTGGGTTTTTACATAGATAAATGTGGTTGTGAAGTACTATTGACACATGGAAAAATATTGGTGGATGCTTAGAGAAGAATCGGCTGCTTTGTGATAGCTCTGTGCCAATTTCTTGGTTTGAATATCTTTGCAAACCCCAGTTATAACAAGGCGTGTTGTGTTAAAAAAAAAAAAAAAAAAAAAAAAAAAAAAAAGCAGCATATTTCTGTGGCTTAAAAAGAAGAAAAATCAAACCCAAAACCACACACGCCCCTCCTTAGTAAGAGTTTTGCACACACTGGAAACAAAGGCATCAGCATTTGCTTGTCAGAGCTAATGAAGTTTGCTTGGATCTTAATTTTTCTGCTTGATTTCACAAAGTAATTGAAACTTCCTTTTTGCTGCAAGTTCTTTTATTTTCTTTTTTCCCTTTCTTCCTTTTTCTTTAAATATTCTTAAAAGAACATCTTTTGGTCAGTGAGTTGATGGAATTTTACTCGGAAGGCAGGCGTGGTTCGAGCGCACTGAGCGACTGGTCAGTCAAAGCTTATAGGACAAATTACTTGTGTCTGCAAGTCATTCCTCCAAGTTGAAAACCACCTAGACCAAATAAACCTTGAACTAGAGATTTTATAGGAGCTTTTGAGCATGTAAGTGAAGCTTTTGTAATCGCAGTGATCTGATAAAACCTTAAAAACCAGGGTTCCCATAAAGAAAATAGTAGTTCCACTTGAGGTGATAAAACCCACATCTGGTAAGCTTTGTTTGCTACCTCCTGATGACCTGTGAAACAGCAAATACTCCCTGCTCCAGAAGACAGGATGCCATACCCTTGCTGTGGGGGGCACACAGCAAAAAAAAGCTCATTTGAGAGCAAAATCAGTGGGTTTTGAAGAAGGAGCATCCTCCAGCTCACATTTGCGATTGCACGACTGCAGTGTCTTGCTGCCTGCCTCCCGGCCGGCACAGCACAAGCAGTTTTAGAGGTTAGGATAAGGAGGGGCCTGGGTAATTGAAAGCAAACAAACAGCGAAGACAAAAAAAGAAACATAAAACAGCAAACCCAAAGCCACAAATAGAAAACAGACTTTCCAGATTGATTAGTTGAAATTTGTTTATTTGAAGTCCCAAAAGTTCACATTGTCGCTCTTTCGGGGTGTCTCTCAAACTTGGCAATATGCTAACCATGTGTTTTCAGATCAGCTTTTCACAAGAAAGACCTTGGGTTTTGGTGTGTTGGTGTTACCTTAAACTTTAAATTAAAAGGAGAATGGCAGGCTCCAAAGACTAATTTGTAGTCTTCTCATGCAGGTGTTGCTCAAGAGAATTAATGCTCTGTAAAACTTTTGTTTCATGGAGGATTTTCCTTGGGCGTGTTAAAGAGGACTGAGCATTAAGACATGTTACCAATTATTGGTTTTCCATGACCCTGCTGGAAACAGGTTTAGGAATACCGATGCACTAACTGGCTTTTGGGAAGTGCTTTCTCAATAGAGACGTGATAAAGTCTCATTTTACTTTTGGTTTTCAGGGTGTTTTAGATAGGGAGGTGCTTCCTACCTTCAATAACAGATCAGTAGTGCAGCTGTAATAGATTTTTTTTTTTTTTTTTTTTTTTCTTTTTACAGATTTGGCTTAAATACCCCCAACCCCCCAGACAGAGGAATTACAGCTCCAGTTTATTAACTGTTGGCCATTAATGAGTCAGGTCTAAATGCCTTGATTGTGCCTGAGATTTCTAAGCTGAATCCTTTGCATAATATTAGTATGGCAAGAATGCCTCCCAAGGACAAGCAGTAACTTCCCAGTGCTTTGCTGTGCCTCTCCAGGAAGGAGTAAGTACATTTTGGGTTGCACTGATACCATCTTGTGCCTTGGCGCTATCAAAGCGGGTGGAAGCTCCCTGCCGCTCCAGCAGCCCGGCTCTGATGTTCTCTCACATCCAGGCGCGTTGTTTATATTTAACCAAGGCTTGGATAAACTTCCAAAATAAATGAATGTAGTAGTCCAACTTGGTCTGCTTTGGCGGGGGTTTTCTGGAGTGACTCAAACGTTATAAATATGAAAGTAGCTAGACTTCAAACACTGCTTTTTGGACCAAGTTTTCTTAGTTGTCTCTTAAAGCAGCAAAGGGGAACATTGCCTTGAAGAAATACTTATTTTTTTCTGTTTAATCCCCCTCCCCCTTTCTCTTTTCATCTGCACCCTTCGTTTGCGTCTGCCTTCCTGATTAAGAACTAATCAGTGAAGATAGATTAGTCCGGGAGCACTGCAGCCCTTGGGACCAGTGCAGCTCTGGCGGGTCAGGAGCCAGGAGGCACCGTGGGGTCACCGTCACCGCCACGGAGGCAGGCTGAGCCGCGCTCGAGTGCACGGAGGAATGCGGTAACAGGATTTAAAGGAAACGTACAGAACTAACGAGGATTAAGGCTAATTGTCCTACGAGGGGCGGCAGGATGTGGCCATGTGGGGAGCGACCCCGTTGTGCGAGGGGAGAGTCTGGTAGTTAGGGTGTGTTCATGGAGGATTTGGGTAGGTTTGAGTTAGTTCAGTTGCTGCATGGAGAAATGGAAAAGAGTAGATTGGGGGTGGGGGGAGAAAGTCGAGTTCTTCCTTAAAGACTTCAAGGCTGTTGGAGCAAATATTTCTGCAGTTGGTGGGAAACATCCTACAAATGAACGATTCTTGCTATGCCTGGGCTCTGTTTTTGCTGGCGTTGCACAACTGTCGCTTTGTGCAGGGAACTGACGTCCCCCAACTGCCGAACGCTCATCCCGGGGCTGAGCTAAGCCCGGTAGGAGGTCTCTTACTGAAGGACTTTGCGTGCCAGTGAGTTTGTTTTGAGAAACGGTGTGATGTTGTCAGAGTTGTTTTGGGGACCTTGCCTCCCCTCATAGGTCAGGCTGGTTACTCAGGTCTTGCAGAAAGGCCGTGGGTATCTCTTGGCTTGAATAAGGAGGGATTTGGGGAGCAAAGGCCTCTCAGGGTTGGTCCCCAGTGAGCCAAAGTGGCATCAAGTGCTGTCTGGAGCCAACCATCTACCAAGTGGGACCTGAGGGAGCTGGGCGGTCAGACCAGAAGAGTTAATGCCGTTGTATTGCTGTGCTCTGGGCAAGATTTGTCCCTGCCTGGAAGAAAGTGAAGTTTACCTGTGGCCTGGCCAGAAGATGAAGGGATGATGGCCTTTGGTGCTGCAGGTACCATCAGGACCCTTTGGGCTGGCAGTGCACCATCAAGGGCAGGTGGGGCATGGGCATGGCTCCGCACAGTGAGGTTGTACTGCTGGGTGAGAACTTACCTCTTCCAAACCAGGCCTGAAAAGAACATTACAACCAGTTGCATTTATCTAAATGCTGGTGTCAGATGCTCATCAGCCTGGCAAGCCCTTCTTCACTCGCCTTGGTGGTGAGGGAGGGGAATTGATGGTGACTGTGGGGTCTGCTGGCTGGGTCACGGGGCAGCACTCGCTTGTGGCTCTCCGCAGGTGTGGATGGGCAACCTACCCGAGTGGACTTGTTCTTCCTTGGCCTTCAGGTTTTAGCCATTCATGATAGAAGCAGTCCAAAGCTCACTGCTTTCTGCCTCGTGAGGTGCCTTTGGGGACAATGGGGATGTGCAGAGGCAGCCAGTTTCCTGGCATGAGCTGACTGTTAGATTACAGCTGGACTTTGCTACACCTCAACCCTTAAAGCTTTTAATCTTTTTGTTTGTACTTTCAATTACCAGAAGTCATAACTCCTGCCCCCAAAAAACCCCAAGCAAGCAATGCTCTTGCAAATTGAGCAAGATCTTTGGCTCACTTTTGCTTCCCCCCCCCCGAGTGGGATTCCCGGGGATTTGGTGGTACTGGGTGCTGGGGTGTGGGTGGCCAGTGGTGCATAAGGCATCAGGAGGAAGGAGAGACAAGGAGTTGGTGCTCTGGTCTAAAGTCTGGGATGCCTTTGCAGGGTGGGAAGTAAGCCCCACCATTGGCAGCTGCGTGGAGCAAGGGACTTGTGTGGGTTTTGCTATCAAAGCAATGGAAGCAAAAGTACACCTCCTGTCCATGACACCCAGGACTTCTGGGTGGCCCTGGCTGGTCCTGGCTCTCTGCTGAGCCCCTGAAACCACCCAAGGCAGTGCGAAGGAGTGTGTCCTCATGGGTGAAAAACATCATCCTGCGACTTCCTGGATATTTGCATATTTATTTGTACACTGCCCTTTAATATAGTAGTTTGCAGCTTGCTGGGGGGGGGTGGTGGGGTGGTGTTGTGTTTTTTTTTTTTTTCCCCTTCCCTTTTCCTTCTGTATGAAGCTAGTCTCAGAATTGCAGCAGGTTTCGTAGTGCCTATTTTGGATCCCGCAACAGAGAATTAATCTCTCTGGAAGTTAACGAACATCTCTTTTGCGTTCTAATTTATAGATTAGATTATTGTTAGTATAAATTCCGGGATATTTTTTTTTTTATCTTGAAAACAGGAAATTGTGGCTGAATTTCACAAGCTTTGTTTCTTATTTAAGGAATTAAAAACATCTTTAGGTTTTGGGGCTTTTTAAAAATTTTTTGCTTGGGTCACAGCTGCCAGTTTACATGCCCTTAGTACTTTTATTCCTGTTGCTGCACTTCTAACACGTGGAAATGGCAGCTCCGCTTTGTGCGATGGTGCGTGCTTGGTTTTGCTTTTGCAAGCAGGAAAACTTTTATCAAACCCTGCATAGCTGGTGACATTGGAAGGGTGGGATGTTCGGAGGGGCTGACTGTACGGCCACAGCACCAGCACCTTGGGACAGTGGTCCTTGCCTTGAAATGTGCCGGTGTCACCATTTGGCATTGCTGTGGCTTTCCATGGTTGTGCAGCTCTCAGCTGGGGAGATCTTTTTCATCAGACAGAGTGCTTCCACAAACCCATGAACACTTTCTTTTGAGTTTGTTTTCGTCGTTTGTTTGTTTTTGGGTTTTTTGGGTTTTGTTTTTTCTCCCTCAAAAAGGCACGAACCTCAGATTCACTAGGGTTGTATGACCTCAAAATGTAGCTGAAGCTTTCGAGAGTCATCCGGGACTTGCCAGCAGGTGATCAGTCTGCTGGCACAAACAGGTGAGCCTGGGTGCATCTCACAAGAAACTACTGTCCAGCTCTGAAACATGTTTTTGTGCATTGATGCTGGAATCAGCTATGTTTGAAAAGGGAGAAAAAAAATTAAAAAAATACTGGAAAAGTGGTTGCCAGCAGCTTACTCCTGTTTCTCCTTCCTGCCCATGTGTGGTGCTTTCCTGCACTGGTGAGCATCCTGGGAGGTGCCCAGTGGAGGGTCTGGGGAGTGCAGAAGGGAGTGGAGGGAGATGTTGTTAAGAAAGAAAAAATATTCCAGTTGGAATGACAGTGTTTGTGGTGGAATCCGTTTTGGTTATAAGCTGATTTTTTGGCAAATAGCCCAAAGCTTTATGGAAAAAAACCAAACAGGCAGTTTTTTTGGCTTTGTTTTGCCTTCTTAATGGGGAATTTGAGGAAAAAATGAAAAGGCTCACACAGAAAGTAACTGTCTCCCAGCCAGATCACTTCTATTTACTGTTCCTTGTGCCTGAGGCTTCAGTAATTCTGTGTATTTGCTGTTCCCAATGGGTTCTCTTCCCCTAATCCCCCCTTAATTCCATGAAATTATACTTGGTGGGGGGTTTCTTGGGTTACCCCTGTAAAATCTGCTGGATTTTTTTCTGGATGATTTCTGTTGAATTCTGGTCACTAGCTGCATGCAGTGTTGTTTGTTCTTTTTATCATGACTTTTATTTTTACCTTTACATATACCCAGAATTACTGACTGAAAGTGTTGGGCTTTCTAGGTGTTCTTTGGTGGCTGATGGAGGGGCACTACCTGTCTCAGCTGTCCCGGAGGTGGGTCTCTTGTACGCCTTGTGTATCCGTCCTCCTCACTAGAGAAGTGGAAAAAAACTAAGATAATTTTCAGCATAACTTGTCTGTTGTGTAACACCTCTCACTTAGGGCACGTAGGCAGAGACACGTTATGAAAACTATTTCATGCCTGAAGAATTTGGTGATAATAAAGAGAATTTGCATTTCCTAAGTTCTCACTCAGCAATGTCAAGTAGAGGGTTTTTTTGGTTTTGTTTTTTAATTAAGAAACAGCTCTTGGTTTTCATTGAAGCTTTCTGGCTTAGCTAGAGCCAGGGAGAATCCTCCAGTTAACCAGAGCTATTTGACTCCACAGGTTTGCTTAAATAATAAGTTTAATTATGTAGTATTCTTTTTTTTTCTTTTCATGCCTTATTTGTATATTCAGGTCTTTGTGTGGTTTCTCTCTCTTTTGATGTTTGCAGAAATGCATTATCTTTATCTGTCTGGTTTGTGTTTGGTGTGCCACTAATTGACTCAATATCCTGTTTGTTGGAATGAAAGCGCACTCTATCATGGCATATTTTTCCAGGGTGTAAAACCTCGCAGTATTCAGGCCACCCTGTTGGGAAGGAAATTGTTGGTTGTGCTGTGGAAATGAAGCAATGATGGTATTTTTCCTCAGGTGAGCAGGGTTTTAACTTTAAATGAACTCTTAAAACCCTGCTGAAGGTGAAGTCCTGCATCCTCTGTGCTTGGATATCACCTGCAAAGGGCTCAGTCCTGGGCTGAGATGTGCTCTAGAGAGTTTCTGGGTTTGGTCCATGGGGACCTCCATCTGAACCTTTCTACTGCCCCAACCCCAACAGGGGAGCTGGGCAGGAGAGGACCTCAGCTGACCAGTGATGCTTCTCCAGGGTGCCTTGGAGAGCAGAGGCAGGTCTTTGTCTCTTGTTTGGGGCTGAAAAGCTGCATTAGGAGCATGGAAGGGGCTCTCCTGGTCTGCCCCAGCCCTGGAGGGATGTCCTAGAATTGCTCTGGTCAGCCTCAGTGGGCAGTATTTGCCCAGACTTGGTCCTTCAGGGACCTGGCTCTGTCATGAGCTTGAAGACGAGCTTTGCAGTAGTAATTTGGACTTGGATGGGTGGAAGGCAAGAGCCCTCTTTGTGTCCTAAGTTGCTCTTTCCAGGAGAAAATTGAGGTTCCTAATGTGCATTTGGCTTAATGTACACACATGGATATAAATCTCTCTTGTTCTCTTCAGTCCCTGACCCTCTTGGCAGTAAATTTGGGAAACCAAAGCTGTCAACAAAGCAAAATGGAAAAATAGAAGCCAGACAGACCTCAGTTGTGTACGATATTTTAAGTAACTGTAGGTACGTGCTATGGAAATAATTAGGATTATTTGTTGTGTTGAAGGGAGGTATGTCACTGAGGTATTGTGTGCACTGGCGTTCCCTGCGCCTGCAAGATGGATTAGCAGCTGAGTTAACAGATGCAGTAAAGCTCGACTGAAAATAGTTCACTGTTGTTAAGCGTAGGTGAAAGGCCTTTGGTTTGTGTATCAGAGTGTATTTTGACTGCTTGACAAGTTTTGGGGGAAAAAAAAAATCATTTCAATATTATAAACTTTCTCTGTGAGTCTGGGGAATTTTTCTGTGCCATTAGAGTAATCAGCGAAAAACTGAAACACACGTTGATTAATAACCTAAGTGGAAGCGCGGGGGAAACAAGTGGCTTTAACATTAATAAGGCAAATAAACCATTTATATAAAACGGTTGCTAATTGAGTGGGATGTTAAATATGCGGCAGGCTGGCACACGCTGCCAAACTGCGGTACTTCCATAACCTTACCAGTCAGCTTTGGGAGCCGACTGCACGTGAGGATGTCTTCTGGCTTAAAAAAATCCTGAATGGTTGGAAAAAAGGGGTACAGGCGGGGATGAGCATCCATGGTGGTTGAAGCTGGGACAAGGGGTTCTGTGGCTGGGGAAGGGCTGAAGCCCCTGTGCCTGACCGGAGGGTGATGCTGGCTGCTGACCCCCACGGCAAGGACCTGGGTTTGGGTATGTGGGGTGCACTCTTTTTTTGGTGCTTTCTGGCTTTGAGATCCCAATAGGAATTGCAGATGTTTTGAGGAGGGAAGAAAGGAAGACTGATTCTGGTTGTGTGATGGTGGCCTTTAGGATGGGAAATTGAAAATGGGGTGTGTTATTTTGTGTCTGGTGATAGACGTTGGGAGGATGCTGCACAAAGCACTTCTCCTGGAAGCGTGCAGCAGTGTTTTGGGCTGGAAATAGCAGCATGTACTGGGGATCACCAAGGGAGGTATAGCTCTGAGTGTCCCAACCCCGTTTGACCTGCTCCAACCGGAGGGTACTGACAGCACTGAATTGTTTGCAGGATGTGAGTTTAGAAACTTCTAACTCTGCCCTTTGTGGATGGATCACCTCCGTTAGCAGGACCTCAATACTGTTTTACATCTCTTCCTTCCTGGCACGCGACCGTCTCCACAGGAGTATTCTCCCCAGTAAAATAAACATAAGTGCCCCAGCAGCACGGCTTTAAAGCAGGCGGAGAAGACTAACCACCTGGTGAAAAAGGAGTACTCTGATAAGAGCTGTCAACTAAAAAATTCAAGTTTGCTGCTTATGCCAGGCAAAAAGCTCTCCTTCAAGCAGCAGGCATGTGTGACAGCTGGGGGGGAGGCAATAGAGTTGCTTTTGGGTGTGTTGTGCCTGAGGTTGGATTTTTTTTTTTTCCCTTGCTTTGGTGTTTGCAGTTTAGTGTCATTTCACCTGGAAATATTTATATGCTGAGACACTATCTGCATTTCTGTAGTGCTCTTCACTAACAGATATCTAAAAGCAGCATAAGCAGCCGTTAGGGTGACCCAGCCTTGCCTTGGGGGCAGGGACTGCTGTGGAATATGTGATTGTGCCGATAGACCCTGGGGATTACGGCAGCAACATCATAGATGAACAAGAGCTCATGGTCCATTCCCAGTGGTGCTGAGCATCCCTGGCTCATTTTCTAGCCAAGAAAACTGGGCAATTTTTGGTATTTTGGGTACAATTGAAGGTGGTCAGATTGGGTGGATGGTTCGGTAGCCGTGTCTGTCTCAATGACTCCACTGGAGTCAATCACAAGCTTGTGCTTTTCTTTCTCCTTGTCCCTTGTTAACGTGGGGCTGGAGCAGCAGAGCTGTGCTCAGGGGTGATGCTAGTGTTTCTTGTCATCTTTGTTGGGGGTTTTGAAAAGCCTTGGTAGCATGTCAATTATATATGATGGGTGGAAGCCTAATATTCTGTGATAATTAGAAGGGAAGTCTAGTGTGAAATCGGATTAGAGCTCGGCATTACAGTCCAGGATTCCTTTGGTAGTTGGTTCAGAGGAAGTCATAAAACTCTTCTAAAGATGACACAAGCCGAGCTAGAGGGAAGAGGCAGAGCACAAGGCTGAAATGGTGGCCCCGCTCACTGGTTCCCCCAGCAGTGTTTGCCTCGCACTCCTCCACTAGCCTAGCTTACCCCAGCCCGTTTTGTCACATGGAAGCAAAGTCTAACAGTGTCTCAGACCATAAACTGCTTTTGGCTTGTTTACTGAGCTGCAATGAAGGGCTAGACTGTGTACAGGAGTGTTAAAGAAATACCCCCCCCCGCCTACCAGCAAACCACTCCTGAAAGTTTAGCTAGTTCTACGGCTGGGTATATTTTAGGTATGAACTTGATCAAGGCGAGGAGAAGTAGGCTGGAAAAGCATGCTAGACATCCAGAAACAACATTTTGAAAAGGTCTTTAAAAATTGTTCTGTGAAGGGAGCTGGTTTTCAAGATCACAGAACCTCAGCGTTTGTGCTGCACATATACTCATTCGATGAAAACTTGTTTTCTGACACATTGCAAAATAGTTACTTGATTTGGAAGAAACTCTGTGTGCCTGGAGTCTGCTAAATGTGGTGTTTCTGTAATGGCTTAAATCATAAGTTTGCAAGACTACCTTTCTGAGCACATTTCCTTGGATGTACAGATGGTAACATCGTGTACCATTGCATTTCTATCTTTAAACCACCACCTCCGTTCCCCAGAGGTGTGCTGTTAACTAGCCAAGGAGCAAGCTTCTTCTGTAATGTTGGTCCTTCCTTTTCCTCTCTGTATTCATATGTAATATAAAATAGAGAAAAAGTCTTGCTGCAACAGGCCAGGAGAAAGATCTGCAAATCCATGACAAGCTGCAGCCATGGTATGCATATGCGGTAGATATTTGGAGTCATTCTCTGCTACTTAAGCTCTTTTTGCCATGCAGCCCCCGAAGTGATGATTGCACACCCTGCCAAACAATTCAATAAAAAGCCTAACTTGAAAGGAAGCTGTGGCAGAGTTATATTTTTGCTGTGCTCACATGGTGATAAATTACAAAAGCTGCCGAGTCTTTAACACTCATCAGTAGATGAAGAGTTGCCTTGTATGGGCATTGTTTGATGGGTTTTAACTTGGGAAATAATTATTGCCGAATGACAGTGAGCACACACAATGAGTGTTCTTTACATAATATACATAAACATTAGATCTCTTTTTAAGTGGGCCTAAATACTCATATTTTTCACTCCTTTTCCTTAGAGGAGTTCGCTTTGGTCTGGGCTCTAGACTGGTGTTTCTGTGTGTACAACTGGTCCATGCTCCCGTGGACCACTGGCAGCGGCTGATTTCCAGGCTTCATCGTTATCATTCCACTGCATGCCGTGGATTTAGCACTGTTGGGTTCTGAAGCTGTTGTCTGATGCCATGCTTTGGGGTCTGTTCGCGGAGGCGCGAGCAGCTTCTGACGCTGCAGCCGCTGACCAAAGGGGCGTGTGGTGGTTCCATCACCCAAGCAGGCAATGGCACACGGGGGTGTTGTGTTGCTCTCCCTACAAACTCGGGTGTGGGATGAGTCCTGTGGATGGATGCTGAACAGATCAGCTCTGCTAGCTGACTTAAAACAAAGGCTAGACGTGAGATTTCTCACAAACTGTGTCAGTGCCCGTTGCTTTGTTCAGCAAGGACATACTCTGAGGGATGCAGAGGTGCTAAGGACAACCCTCATGGGAAAACTGGGGGCCCCAGCATCTTCTAGTGACTTTCTATTGATGTCTCCCACTGTGACATAAGCAATCTGCAAGAAAAGCAGCCCCCAGCCCTAAACTTTGTTTTTTAACGCTGGGTAACACAGTGCATCCTCCTACGATTAGCACTGAGTAGTTGGAGCTGCGCAGCTCCAGACAGAGCTAATTCTTGATCACAAGCCAAGACCACATAGTGCTGACATGACTGAGAAATATCTTCCATAATTAGATTGCTTGGTCATTCATTTTTTAATGTCTGAGTTGCATTTTAGAGCATAATTTCTTAATGATCAACCAAATGGGTTCTGTGCAAGCTTGATTTACTATCAGTAGCATTATCCTAGCGTGGCTTTGCACGTATGTTCCAAGGAGGCACTGTGCAAATCTGGGATGGGGAGGGGGACCGTCAAAGAAAAATGATTTTGGTTTGTAACTGTTATTTGTATCTGTGAAATACACTGGGCTTTTATTTTCTTTATTATAAATAAATTGGAGTAGTACTTAAAACCACTGTTTTAGGGATCCCAGGGCATCTGTGGACAACTTCAGGAGTGTCTGCAGAGTGTAACTATGAAAAGAAATCCAACTATCAGTAGGTTTGAATCTGCCAAGCAGGGGAGAGGCCCTCCCACGTAAAAGACTGGGAAGCATGTAAATGGTAACCACCAAAGGTGGGCATGCGTCATGGAAATGAGACTGAAATCATGAAGTGTATTTCAGATAAAATATTTCCAACATACCTTCCCCCCACCCCCAAAGAAATTTAGGGAAAAAAAAATCCCCAAACTGTTACAAGAGCTTTGAAATAAAATTATTTTGACACCTTGAAACTAGCTGTCACTCTAGCTGTAATTATAGCTTCCCTGCTAGTTATGTTTCCTGTTGTGTCAAAGAGCCTTAGTCCTGTGTTGGAACTGGAGCAGAGAGATTCAAAGTGAAATAAAGTGGTGGAGCTTGGGCACTTTCTTTTTTTTAATGCTTCTTAGTAAGGCAGGCTTGTAGAGGAATGCCCGGGCATGCTCCAGGATGGATTTGGTGGGCAGGAACCAAAAATCCTGGGTGTACCTTTTCCTCTCTTTCAGATGACTTACCAAGCTACATGCAGCTGCATCCCTTGGTGCTGCACCCCTTGTATTTGCTTCTGGAGGTGCTTCTCTGAGACAGAAGCAAGTAGAGTCCCTGAAATAAAATATATCTGTAGGGAGAGATAGCAAGATTTTTCTGTAAGTTGTGCCTAAGCAATGCTGCTTCCCGTAAAAGACTTTGAGCTTTCCATAATTCAAGAGCAGCAGACAGTCTTGTGCAATAAATTAGCTCTGACAGAATTATCTGTTGGTCAAGGTCTCTCTATAATGCCAGGGAAAACAAACAAACCCTGTAGTGCAAAAGGAAAATAGATTTAGGAGGAGAGGTTCTTAGGAATTATATATGTAGCTAGATATAAAAATATTTATATCTAATTTTAAAATGTTCTTGAAGTGGCTGAAAGGAGACATACAAACATTTCTGGGCTAGAAAGTCTGCGAAGGTTCAGTAGTTGGGCAGATGATGTTACGAGAACTTGCACAAGGCAGGCAGAGGAGCAATCCTCGCGTTAGCCATGGGCAGGCTTTGTTTTGCACCATGCAAAACCTGCTTTTGTTTCTCTGAACACACTTGTGATGCTCTAGGAGGTAGGATGGTTCTTAAGTACGTGCATGGTTCCCAGCCTGTTGTGTGTAGAGGTTATTTTCTGTGCAGGGGGCTGACAAGCCCCTTGCAGCTCTGTCAGTGAGTCTGAGTCTCAGTGGTGGTTGGAGGTTGTTGGTGGCTTCCAGGGTGAGAGCAGGTAGGGAGGAAGCCTTCACTTCTCCATCTGCTTCCTCAGGATGAAGGATAAAGTTTGGCAGCGGGGTGTGAAATGGGAGAGAAGGCAGCAGCTTACATGTAGGCTGTGTCTTTTAAAATACCATCTGACTTGGAAGGATGAGTTTCTCAAACTAACTGCTTGTTTTGATCATATCTTCAGTGTTGACAAAGATTTGCACAGTTTGCCCAAGTTTGAACCACTTTAGTATAAGCCCACCTGCCTGTGATGGTGCTGTGCTGTGGGACCTGTCAGAGAAGCTGGAGCTGAGGATTGTTAGGCAAAGAGTTTATCTTGGCCCACAGAACTTGACAGCAGAATTTTCTTGGTGGTGCTGGAAGAGGACAGCTTCATCCTGTACTGCAGCAAGACACTCTAAAAGCAAATTATATGGGGCCAGATCCTGTGCCCAGATTGTCTTGTGAAATTTTGAAATGGAACTATGGTAGATACTGAAACACTTTACAATTCCTCTGACTAATCCAGTTTGAGCCAGATTACTCTTAGGAGAGAATTATCTTTCAGGGTGAAGAAAGAAAAATGTGTTTGAATTCTCCAAAAACAAATACCTAATTTTGCCCAGCATGATGACAGAAAACTGTAAAATTAGGAGCTGGGAAATATAAGGCTTTTTCATGAGCTGTTGCATAAAACAATATATTTTAATATCAGTGTTAACTGTGCTTCTGAGAGAGATTACTACTTCTGTGGTAATTGGAGGTAGGGAGGTGAAGAAAAAATGATTTATCTCTACAGAAAGGACCATTGCCATTGATACTGTGTTGTGTATTAACTGAATGAATTGCAAGTAGTTAAAATACTCAGCAAAAACTTCATGGAAGACACCAGCAAATTGACCTGTATATACTGTGGTTCTTCAAACTATACTGTGCAAGATGAGTATCTGTTTATTCTGTTTATTAACTGAATAAATAAGACTTGTCTTTCTGCAAGAACATTAAAAAGTTAAGGTGTGGTATTTACATGTGTTGCTGTAAAGTTCCTCTACAGAATCAGGTGTTGATGGTCCAGCTCTCGCAGAGAGGGGGTTCTCCTTGGGAGTAGATGGTGCTGTGGGTCCTTGCACCCCCTGCCTTGCAAGCCAACCTCTTTGCCCTTGCCCAGAGTATTCTTTTAACTCGGGATATTTTCTCTCTGCTTTTCAGGTGACCACTTGAAAGTCTGCTCACAAGGCTACACATGCTGCTCTCAAGAAATGGAGGAAAAGTACAGTCAGCAGAGTAAACACGACTTCAGAAATGCTGTCGTAGAGCTTAGCAATCACCTACAGACCATGTTTAGTTCCCGATACAAGAAGTTTGATGGTAAGTGCAGAGACCTTGAACTTGCTCTCCTTGGGATAAAATGTAAAACATCCTCATCCTGTTGTTCTCTGTGCAGTTGTTCTGCTCTGCCTCTCCCTTTGCTGGGGAAGTTCATGACTCATGGCTCGGAGGGCAGAGCATGCCTTGTTTTGCAATCCCCTGAGAGAGAAATACTTGCTGGTTATGGTTGCTTGTTTCCCAAAGAGAGAGATCTTTCTGATTAATCTTTTGAAAAACCATTTTGCTTTTAATGTAAGATTGCAGTTAGTTTTGTTGGTACAACCCCGCAGCACGTGTAATTGTAACGTGCACATCTTGCAACTGATCCACAAAGATGCTGATCTTTCCAGTGTGTTGTGAACCAACAGGAATTGTATCCATCTCGCTTAGCCTTTGGGCTAAGAAGAGCAGCAGATAAAGAGCTGGTTTTGTGCAAAGGCCGAGGGTTCAAGTGTGATGCAGGGTCAGAAGTGAAATGAACAGTCTCAGCTGAGTTCCCATCACTCAAGTGACGCTAACTGCTGACTGATAAGCAAATGACTGGTCTTGGCACTGCCCTCGGATCCGCAGTGGTGTCCCGTCAGACTGGGTCTCCATAAGGCACGCCTGGCTCATGGGAGCTGCAGGAGGAAACTCCCTCCAGAGGTAGCTGGCACACACCCTTACAGCGTTGCCCACCTTGCAGCTGGGTGCCTTTCTTTTAAGAATGCCTCTTGCAAACAGACAAAGTTAATGCCTAGACATCAGGCACAGCACCCGTCTGAGATCCGAGTAGCATCTCTTGGTTTTGTTGCTGAGCTCTTGGTCGTGGCAGTTCCTGCGGGGCTCTGCAGGTGCCTCTGTGCTCCCCGTGGGCATCCCTGGGAGGGAGGAGCAGAGCATCAGACTCCTGCCTGGGCTGTCCTTGTTGACTGGGGGAGTGAGGTGACACCCAGTTGAATATGAAAATGCCTGCAGCATCAGGCAGACTGCATTGCTGAGACTGTTGTTCTGCTTTTACACCATCATCACTGTCTGGTAGGAGAGGGCAATTCCACCACACAGCTCCCCAGACCATTTTCTTGCTTGTTCAATCATTGGTCCAACACAGTTTTTTTCTACTAATACCCCCGAAGTCTGTGCCTTGAACCTCTCGGGGACCTCTACACTACTGCAGCAGGTAGCAGCCCCTTTCTTTCAAAAGGGATTGGCACTTGGGTGAGTGAAAAAGTCCCTGGGTATGAAATTGCAGTGAGTCAAAGTGGAATTACGCAATCATCTTGATAGCATCTAAATCTGCTAGCTAAATATTTCCCTCTTAACCTCTGTTGTCTCTACCTGCTGGTACACCAAACAGGTGATAGAGAGGGAACCAAAGTGTCTAGACTTGCAAGCTTATTAAATGCAGAACAAGACACTTAATGAAATCCAGCCCATAGATAAGCTCTTTCAAAGAGACCAGAGGAACAGCATCTGCTTCACCTTAAATGAACGACAAGGCTTTTTGAGATGCTGCATTTAAAAAAAAAAAAAAGATCATGCATGGTTCACTATATTAGCATCCCTGACGCGGTGCAGACGTATTTCTAGGCGTGTCTGCCTGTTTGTAGGGTGAGAGATGGCTGCAGGGCTTCATGATAGTGGGGGGGATATTAAGCTGGATACCTGTCAAAGCACGAGGCTTCAAAATGGGTGAGCTTTGATAGGGAGCTCTGTATGAGCTGATGTGTTTGTGCTGCGTGGTTCTTCCATCAGCCCCTCACAGCATGAGCTGTGCTGCTTCTCACCCTGATCTTAGTCCTGGGACTCTTTCACAGGCAAATCTGGAAGGGGATGGTGTGATCCTGCTCCTGGAAGCTGGATTTACTGTGCCCAGCCCATTCCTGAGGGATGTTTCTCTGCCCTGTACGAAACTAACAAAAGAGAATTAGCAACCTCCTCAGCTTGTTCCAAAACATAATGGCCCCGTCTTTGAGCGTTTGCTAATACCAGATCTAAATCTTCATTTGCAGCCAAAACTGATTTAGGGATTTTTTAATCTTACCTGGGGTGGAAGCAGGGATTAATTTATTACTGTCCTCCATTTACCTCCTGGAAGACTTTTAATCATGACTGTCTCTCTCCCTCCAGCCCAGTCACTGGAGGCTCAAGATGCTCCTTCTTCAGCAGCACTCTTGCTGGTGGCTGGGACAGGTTGAGGAGTTCCCGTCTGAGGTCTTTAGACTCTTCTGTAAAAATTCTGGAGTACTGTACCCTAGACTATTGTGGTGGTTTTGTTTAAGAGCTTGTTGAGTGATTGGCTGTGTATGGTGCGGTTTCCTTCCTTTGGTCCTGGTGTTTGGTCATCAGATCAACTGTGGTCAGTTCTGCTTTGCGCATTTGAGTTCTCCTTGTCTAGTGTAATTCTTACCACACTTTTTGAGGCAACGTGCCCAGACTATGGGAAGGAGAGACAATAAAGACCTATATATTTGTCCTGACCTCTAGGGATGAGATTGGAAGGACATACGGTCCCTTCCAGAGCTGCTCTTTTGCCTGGGCCCATGCTGTGATTTTAGTGTTTGCAGCTCTTTAGGACTGCCTTATTACTAGTAGGGAAAACCATTCAAGTGAAAATAAAGCTGACACAAAAGAACTGTGCACCTTCCTGTTAAACAAGAAATCCTCAGTGCTACAGCTGTGTAGAGGGACTGAGCAGGCAAGATGAGTTATTGCAGAGACTGAATTCACTTCACTTAGCTGGTCTTCGGGCAAATGGGACAAATGCTCCTCTTGCAGGGTGACACAGCCCCGTGCTATGAAATACCACTCCAGGATGCAGCTCAAGCAGCAAACTATGTCCTCCAGCTCTCTGGAAATCTTTGTTGCAGGTTCTCTGGCTGCTAATCTCTCAGCCTTGACATTCAGGTCCAAGAGGGGAGGCAAACCCGAGCTGCCTCCGTTATGTGATGACCTTTGCAGCAGTTGCCACTGCAAAAGGACAGTCAAAAGTGGCGGCACGTCCTTTGGATGGAGGCTGTGATGCCCTGTGGCTTTTGGAGCGTTTGCATCAGCTGTTGCCGGAGCGCTGTGTGCTGTTGGAACTGTTGCCAGAATTGCTCTGATCTGACACAAAAGCCGTACGGAAATGGATTATCTCCTCTTAATCGGGAGCATGGAACAAGCTGCTGATTATCCGTCCCCAAAGGGCTGACCAGAAGTCATTTTGGTTCTTAATGCGTAATGTGACAGCGTCAGATCCTCCTGTGCGTGTTCCGTTTGCAGACGCTGGGAGAAGACTGGAGCTTCGGAGTCGCATATCTTATATATTCTGTCTAAATGTTTGCTTACAGTACAGCTATGTATGCTCCTGGGGGTCCCTCCTTTTGTAATTTAAACCATTAGCCTGATCCTAGTGTAGCGGTAAAGTATATATTTTCAGCAGTAAGAGAAATGCTTTTTTGATAAAATATAAAATACTTTGAGAGTTGTCAGATTCTCCATCACTAGATATTTTTAGAGGTAAAGATTTGCTTTTGTTTCCAGCGTACGTGATCTCAGATATTTTTATGGGCTTCACTGAGAAATTAGTGGCTGAGACTCTCCGGCCATGCAAGCATCGCCCTCTGTGACAAGGACAGCCATGGGAAAGCTGCAAAGCTGTCCCAACTATGGTGATTTCTTATGCCACAGAAGCAGCTATAGCAGTCAGGGCTTTAAAAAAACACACACACACACACACACACACACACACGCCTTTTTATTTTTTTGTTAAATCCCCTTTGCCTTCTCATCTTCAGCAGTTAGTGCCCTCCCCTTCCCTCTCCCAGGGATTAATAACATTAATAGGATTAATGGTGACATTAAGACTGCATAAATGCTTGGTCCCATTTATTAAACTCGAACTTTCACCTCTTTTGCCCTTTCAGGCTAAAGTTTTCCACGCCAGGCTCTGTGCTAGCCAAGCAGTCCTTCAGGGAAATTGCTCAGCTGTTTTGAGGAATTGGAGCAGGGACAGGACATAGCCCATAACTCTTCAGTGTTTCCGCTGCTCTGTTGCTTCCTAGATAAGATATTCTTAGTTTTGTCTTATTAAAGACACCTTCTGAATCTCTTGGAAGACATAACTGTTGTGCCAGGCTTTTCTGGGGGGAGATTTTTTTTTTTTTTTTTTTTTGGTAGATTGATTGCAGAGTGATTGGTGGGGGCAGAGCCCCTGTGAGCAGAGGGGCTGCTGAGCCTCTGCCCTGTGGGGCTGAGTCCAGCAAACAGCTGCTTGTTCTCCTGCCCCTGCATTTCACAAGTGCTTTTGCTGTTGCACTTAAACCAAGTCTTGTCCCTTTCTTCTGTGTGTTCCAGATTTAGGGGAAGGCAAGCAAGCTTCTGCAACCCTTGTTGTACAGGAATGCTATGTACAGGAGACAAATGTGAGATGGTCTGTCCCCACGCTGGGCTGGCAGTAGGTTTGATGTTCCCAGAGCCTAAGTGACAGAAGGATTTTTACAAAACGGTACAGCCTGAGCCAGCATCTGGGAGACTATTAAATGCTGAGAGTCTTGTTTCTGATCTGCTCTGACTTTTCCATTAGCGTTTAAGATAAAACAAATACAGAAGTGTAAAACGAAACCCCTTTGGGACATTGAGAGGAAAGAAACCAAATCCAGGCAGGAGGAGCCAACTAGGGGTCCCAGAGACTGTGGTGCACCCACTGCTCTGCTGCGTAGGGACTGGGCAGAGAGCATGAAGAGGGATCCCTGCTTATTGGGCTCCATGTTTATGTTGGGCAGAGTAGCCACAGAAATAAAGTGCAGTTGTGCCATGCATCTCTGAAGCATCCCAGGGCGCCCTTGATCCTCTAGTGTGAGCCCTGTGTTACTCCTGGGTGCGTGAATTACTTCTCGTAACTGGCCTGTGACAGTCTGAGTGACTACTTGTGGAGGATGGAGTGTTGGCCAAATACTTTCCAAACTCTGAAACTGGGCAAAAGCCCCTAGAATCTCGTTTCTGAATTTAGTTTGTGTTGTTCAGACAACCCTTGGCTTCCAGCCACTGTCTCCAGGTAGAAGTTAGAGGGAGGTGTGCTGGGACAGTGGGATGCATGGCTGGGAATGAGGCAGAAGAAACAAGAGAAAGCTTTTGGTGGTTTCTTCTCTGCTCCTCCAGTGTGGAAGCAAAAGGTGAAAGATGAGCCCTGTAGGTGCCAGCCTACTGCTCCTATAGTTAGAATTTGGCAGACCATCGGGGTGCTCCGCCTTACCAAAATAACTGCCCTTTGGGGACCTTCATCTCGCATTAACTCTTTTGGAGTAACTTAATGGAAACAGCCTGCAGGAGCAGAGACCCGGGACCTCATCCTGCTCCTGTGCCCAGGGCCTGCCCGTGGCCATGGCACTCAGGACTGTGGGGTTAGTCCTGGCTGCTGGTGCATTTATCTCTGCAGGAGGCAGCTCCAGGTGTTGTGGCACAGCAGCAGCACTGGGAGCAGAGACCTGGTGGACCTTTGATGCTTGCTGTGCCACAGCTGCATGGTGTTTGTGCTTCTGAATAAATCTGTATGGTGGAGAGAGCTCTACCATTACAGCCCATCCTCCGGTGAATGTGCTGATGACGGCTGTATCATTAACATAAAGGTAATAGAGTGGTTTTGTCTATCTGCTGCCACTCACATCTAGATGAAGGCACAGCCTCATTCTTCCCCTTCCAGTAAGGGATGACACCAAACCTCATACCAATGAGGACAGAAAAGGGTAGGAAGATCCCTTAAATTTTGCAGAAGCAGTTGCTGAGAGCCAGTCCTTCAGACTTTGTTTTGGACCTGTGGTTACCCAGGGTAGGGTTGGAGTGATTTAGGAGGAGGAGGGAGCAACACCAACACAATTCCTTTAGAAAGTCCCACTTGTGGGCTTTTGTTTGTGTTTTCCCACTCACTGCAACAGTAATGAAACAAATTGTCTGCTGTCTGTACCTTGGAAGTTTATTCTTTGTTTTCATGTAACTGGCTCCTCTCCATCTGGAGATTTTTAAGGAGGTACATTAGCAGCTGTGCTTTTTAGTCTTGTCCGTTGAGAAGGGCGATTCTTGGTTGACAGTTGCAGGGACCAGACCTCTGTTTTGGGAGGCTCAGAAAGATCCTGGGGTCAAGTTAGCTCAGAAGGAGATTTCAGAACCAGGGAGGCTCCTGCCCTGTAGTTTGAGGGGGGAACTATCAAAAAAACCCCAACCCAAACCCACCAAAACCAACAAAAAACCCCACCAAATCCAAAATTAGATTATTTTTTTTTTTTTTTAAATGGAGCAAAATGTGCAAAAGAGCTTTGTGTATGGTCTGGGAGGGATCAGTCTTCTGCCATCTCAGGTCCAAGCAGTTCTGCTGTTAAGATCACAGGTAAATTGCTCTTACCCTTTTATTAGTTTTTTCCCAAAAGCAAAGAAGTGGGCAGCAGGCTTTATACTTGGCTACAGGAAACGTGCCTGGTGCTCTCTGGTTACTAATTGCTGTCAACCAGTCAATGAGCTATTGTTTGTCTGTTTAAAATTAACTCTCTCTTCCTCTTTCCTGGACAAAGGAGCCACCTAGCTCATGTGCAGGCTCAGATTGCTTGCATAGTCCTGGGAACTGCTCCCCTGGATGCCGGTTGAGTTGGTGGTGTTTTGGGGTCTTGTGATAAGCTTGGGGCTGTGATGTTCCCCTGGCACAGAGCTGGAGCTATTTTGTTAGTGTTAAATGTGCTGTAATGTCTTAGTGTCCAGCCATTTGCATGCTGGATGAACAAATAAGAGCGGTGTCCCTATCTGGAAGAGCTCTCCATGCAAATAGAACAAGATGAGGGGAACTGAGGTAACGGGAGCAAGAAAGCCATCCCGACTGTTCAGCAGCACAAGCCCTCTTCAGGCTCTTCAACAGCAGTAGGAAGGGAGGCTGGGGAGAATACGTATGTGTGAATACCTTAGTGAGTGTCCCAGAAAGCTCTGAATTGGGGGTATGCAGGAGGCAACCTGAAGGAGTTGTTTTTGCAGGTGATTTTTGCTGGTTGGGGTGGGAAGTTGGTGTCTTGGTACTGCGTGGACGTGGGTCAGCAGGCTAAAGCAGCTGAGAAATAATAGATGTGCTTGAAAGGTCAGTTGAAATTGAGGAATGGGTGCAGTGAAAAATTAGACATAGCGGAGGAGTGGAGGGAAGAGCAAGCAAATGGAGGGAGAAGGAGAAGCAGCAAGAGAGGTCTGTTGGGGAAGATGGCTGTTGGGTCATGGTCATGAGGAGGATGGAAGAGCTGGGAATGAAGGACCTGCTGCTCAGGGAAGAGGCAGCATGGGAGCAGCAAGAGGAAACCCTCTAGAGCTGACCCCGAGTGGGATGCGTGAGCAGTGACGGTCCCTGGAAACGGACAAGGAGGCTGCAAAGTCTGAGCTTGTCCTGCTGTGTGGGATGCAGCCGCGCAGGATGGACCAAGAGGGGAACAAGGGCATTTCTGCTGTCACTGCTTTGCTAATTTGTGGGACAACTGCTACATGCAGCAGGATGTGATGTGCTGCTGTTTGCTTCTTGAATCACAGACAGCAATCTCCGTGCTGCTTTTTTCCTCCTCCTTCGTTGCTTCTTGTTCTTTTAACAAGCTTGGTCTCAGTGTGATGGTGGTGGTCTTGCGTGGTGTGTTCTCTTCTGGGCTTCTGCCAGCCCCAAGGTACAGATGAAGATTATGCTCTTGAGCCCTCTAAAACCAAAAATTTATAGTAATCCTGTTTTTTGGGGGGGGGGGTTGTTGTTTTTTTGTTGGGGTTGGTTTTGTTTTTTTTTCCTATGAAGCTGCAGTCCAATTGTTGTTATTGTCTTGAAACTTTTCATCAATCAAGCAAAGTCTGGGGAGATGTTTGTTGTCCCTTCCAGCTCTCCAAGGTTCACATGTCAGGGCTGTTGCTGTGTCACTGGCATGATTTAAGCCTGTACTTCTCCAAACTCCGTGGAAGAGTTCTTCCCATGTCGGTAAGTGCTAACACATGTTTGAAAACAGGACAGAGAAACAGCTTGTGGATTTGCCCTGCCCTTCCTGAGTTCATATTCAATAAATGTGTTAACACTCTGTATTCATCGGTTTCTCAACACTTCTGGAAAAAGGTTGTTAAGCTATGGTTTGTTTTTCCCTGGTGGAAATTACAAATGCAGTATATGCAATAAAGGAAGTGAAGGCATATTAAAAGTAATGAGGCACATTTAGAAAAAAAATATCTCTTTTTCCTTTGGAGTAGGTGGCATGGCTATGGATGGCTTCACCTTCGAGGTGAAAAGAGCTGTGAAACATTCGTCTCTTTTCCTCCAAATTCCTTTTATCTGTCCGGATTGAATTTTTCTCTGGATGGTAGGAGCAGCTGCAGGGTGGAGTTTGCATCCACAGATGTACCTCTGTGAAGGCGCTGGGATGGTGCAGCCTTTGGGGCCGCAGCTCGGGCAAGAGTGTTTGTCTGGGAATCCATCTTGCTGTTGTGGATGTTTTATGTGTAAACCATTTTATGAGAAGATATAATTAATGTCTTTGTGGCAATGTTCTCCTGTACACACTAGAAAGCATAATTGTCTATACAGACAAGAAAATTAAAGGTTTCGGTAAGACAGATGGTCCTTAATTAATCATAATCTGGACAACATATTAAGAGTATACCTGAAAAGCTGGGTAGCAAATTATCTGAAACTAATTAATTGTGCCCATAAAAATTCAGCATGTTCCCTCTGCGTGCTTGAGCCTAGTTTTATTTGTTTTTTAAGGTGTGTTGAGTAATTGCATGTCTACCTGGTATCTGTTTGCATAGTTAATTTGGAAACCTCAAACAGAATAAGGCCAGTTGAAAACACAGCTCTAATCTAAGCATGGGAAATGTAGCATGTCCGTCAGCTTTTGGGAGCAGAAAGGTGCGTGGTAGCTCTGGTCTCCTTTTGGAAGGACACCAGCACACCTGAACATGGCCAACAGATGGGCATCTGTAGAGAGCACGTTGGTTCAATGGCTTTGCTGAGCTCTTGGACAAGACTCTGACTTTTTTGCACTGCAGTTAAAGTTTCCTCTGCTCTGTAATATGTGGGGTTTTTTAGGTGCTTAGCCCTGGATCACTTATGGTTTGACTCTTTGCAGTTGCTGTAAAAGAAGCAAGTGGGGTGTCGTGTGTGAAATTATTCTCTGAAATAAATGTGATCAGGAAATTCAAGGCAAAACTCTCCACTCCTATGGTGGTCAGCTGTTGGTTCAGCCCTGAGGGCTCCCTGCCTGGGGCATGGCTGGAGGGGCAGAGGACCTCAGTGCTTTGCTCCTGCAGAGGGGCAGCCGGTGCCAGTGGTGGCAGGAGGCAGCTCTGGCCAGACTGTTCTGCTCAGACTTCTTCCTTTGTCACCAGCGTTCATAGGGAAATGCCAAACCTGCCTGTGGGTAAAGGGGAACATGCCCCTTTGAAGTGTTCATCTAATTTCCAGGAGATGCCTTTGATTTAGGTAGGAGTGTGTCCTACAGCAGCAGGCTTTCCTCATCAAAAGCCCTTTTGTATGAAAATCCCACTCTTAATATATCTGACAATGTTAGCATGATGAATAGGAAAATGTTGCATCCCTCACTTAAAATAATATTTTCAGATAAGATCAATGAATCCAAGATGAAAAAAAATAGTGGGTACAAAAATCCGAGGAAGTGGATGTGTTGTCTGGAGGTGGGATTTGCCCCGTGTGTGCCTCGCAGTGGGTGGAGTGATTGTGTTTCTTCAAGTAGCTCATGTATCCATAATGTGGAAGAAAGATTCTTCTGAATTTTTCTGGCAGTGGAAACTGATGTCATGTGGAAGCACCTTGGGGAGGTGCGGTGCTCTCCTCTGCTGGGTTACTGGCAGGGCTGGTCTGCCCTCAAGCTGCAAATGGGTAATACATCTTATTACCTGCAAAAAAGGAAATTGCCAAGTAACTGTGGTTGTTTCCCACTGTGCTCTTTTTGGAAGGGTTTGTTCAAAAGCAGATAGTTCTTTTTCTTTCTTTTTTTATTTTTTTTTTCCCCCCAGGGCTTTTATTGCAGAAATACCAGATATGTCATATCCAGTCTTTCTTGCAGTTTCATGACATCTCTAGGCTTTTTTCGAGTGTTGGGCACTGAAATGCTACCCTGAAATTCAAATGTGTTGAAAGAATAAACAGAGCCCAGAGCTGTAGATTGCCTGACTGCAGATTACTGCCTCTTCTATCTCTAAAAGTTAATTGCATTGGAAATGTCATCTTCCTTTGAGCATCAAAGTCTGTACTGTCCACGGGATTTATTTTGCAATACAGACAAATTTTAAACTTTATTCTTGGCATTAGGAAGGATTTTGTGTCTCTGGCCCCACTGGGCAGCTTGGCTGTGCTCTGCAGACAGCAATGCTGGTACCCTCACCCCTACACTTGTCCTCCTGAGCATCTACCAAGCGACAAGATGACTTTGCATTAGCAAGGCTTTGCTGAGATGGGATGAGCAGTGAAATATGGACTTGCTCCTGTATCAGGTTGGACCATAGCTGGCTGAGCCATGTCAACCCAACACATTGTCTGTGGTTTGTCCTCTCTGTGTAACCCAGACATCTCTTCATGCTCTGCTCTTAGCTAGGAGAACCAGGGAGACCTTCAAGCCCCATACTGCTCCCGTGGGACAGTTTGTGAAGTCCTTCCCAGCTGTGTGTGTGCCTATGCCTGTTTGTCGACAGAGGGGCCGGCCCTTGTTCTGGGAGTTTAAACAAGATAACTGGAGGGAAAAAAGAGCCTGCCATCCCTCCAGATAGCAGCGTCTCGGAGGCAAAGTATGATTTGTCGTCTGTGAAAAGTGTTTGTGTTTGACAGCTTTTCACAGGAAACTTGTCAGAGTGATAATTTAATGAGTACAGATTGCTTGCAACACAGCTGTAAAACGTGCTTTTACAGTGCTGTAAAATAAGCAACCGAGGCCTTTGTGTGTTTGCTTTGTTTGAGAACAAGTCAACTTCTAATACAAATGAAAGGTGGTCATTTATTTTACCCAGCAAACAGTCAAGACGTAAGAGAGGGACCTGCCATTTTTCTTCTTGTAGTGGCAGGGTTAATGCTGGGTTACGTTGTTGTTTGCTAATCAGCTTGTTTCTGTGAAGGGGAGAATTAATATCTAATTAGATGTAGGGAGTTACTAGTCAGATTAGCGTTTAAGTCAAAAAAAGGACTTTTGGCCTTTCTTCTCTTTGTTGCAGATGTCTGTGCCCATGGTTTGCACAGAGGAAATCTTAATATTCTTTCCTGTGGCTTAGCTGATTTCTCGATGGAGAGACAGAAACTGAGGATGCAGATTTATAGTATGCCAACAGCTAGAGTATCTGTATATCTATATCATTTAATCTTTGCTGCTGGCCAGGTTAAGAGTGCTGTGCATTGTGTGGAGGAAGATGTTGCCATGCACATCCCACTGCTGTGTCCATCCCTGCTGCCGTGCTCGGCACCCCTCATCCCCACTCCGGGAGCTTTGAGGTGCCAGCGAGGCCACCCATGGGCCAAGCCCCTGGCCCCAGTCACCAGGGCATCCCATCCAGCGCGGTTTGGTGATGCAGGCGCGTGCTGCCGGGGAAGCTTAGCTGGGTGGGAGGGTGGGTGCTGACTCTGCTGTGGGCATGCAGCCTCCTCTCTCCTATTCCCCTTCTTATTTGGAAAGTGGCACGAGAATGGGGTGTTTTCTGCCTATGGAAATGCTGACTGGCGCTCAAGCCAGAGACAACAGCTTTGTACATATGTGGTGCCTCCTTCAGCAGTGTTTTGTTGGAGTTTTAGAAGTGGCTGCTTTTGGTGGAAAGGTTTCATTTCCTTTATTTTGGGCAAGGAAAAGCTTCTGGCTGGAAAACTGCAGGTGCACAGGTATTTGCTGCTAATTAGATTGGGTTTTTTTTTTCAGGATAATTAATGAACATACCTGGTTCTAACCCACATGAAAAATTGCTAAGAGATTAAGTGCTTTAAAACCTGGATACAATTTATTCAACTTCCACTTTGGAGTGTAACCAATGAAATGAGTTTGGGCAGGAGAATAAATTGGTTATGGTAATATGGATATATTACTTGAGATAACTTTCCTGGCTTAAAACATTGCTTTGGGTTCCTTTTGATGGTTGGGACTGTGAGTGATTTCCCATCAATATAATTTCAAAATCTTATTCTTTTTGAAGAGTTTGCTGATGCATCTGCCAGCTCTTGTGCCTGGCACAAAAGTATTTAAATAAACAACTTATTTGGTGGTACTAAAAGGTCTGAGCAAAGGAAGGAAGTGAGCCTTCAAAATGATTAAGTGTATTAGAAATTAATATACACCAAGCTAATCTCTATAGTATAAACTCAACAGAAAAAAGTCTTCCTGGAGAGGAAATGCCAGTCATGGGAACGAAAGTGGAGGTTCCTGCTGATATTGGACAGAAGACGTGTTGGGTGTTTGAAATCAATCTCTTCTTCCCTGGATCATTTCTCTTGTGCTCCTAAGAGGCTGCATTATATACAGCCATGTCAGGCACTGAGCCCCATGACTTTGTTCGTCAGGAACTCGAAGAATGTTTCAGTTTTTCCAGAAAATGTTTTCTGTGTTAGGCTTTGTTTGTACTGGAGCACTTTGAAGACGAAGATCTGAACTTCAGCATACTTTTAATACGTTTTAACAAGGTTTAAATTCACACTGGGCCAAAATATTTCCCCCCCTTCCTTCTAACAACTTCTGGCTCTAAACATTACTCCTTTGAGGATTAAAAAAAAAACCACAGAGGCATGTTTTATTAAAAAATATTTATTGAATATGAGTCACAGAAAAACAGAGGTCAGAATCCTCAATTGCTGGTGGCATGCATAAAATAATCCTCTTCCTCGCCTGTGCTGTGCATGGCAGTGGAGAGGCTGCGCCCGCTCCCCGGGGTGCTGGGGTGCTCCGCGGGGTCGGAGCACACGGGCAGCAGCCTGGCATGAGCACCACCCGCACGTGGTGGTTTGTCCCGGTGGCACTTACCCCTGCTGTCCCTTGCTCCTTCCCAAGGCAACGTAGTGTGGAGTTTTGTTCCAGAATGGCCCAAATACATTTGGTTTAATGGACCCCTCCCCTATTTTATATTTTATTTTAACTTGTCTACACCAAATCTCCGAGGCAGAGGCTTTGTGGTGGGGTAGTCTTTGCTTAGACCTGTGTCCCAAGGCTTTGGTGGCACTGTCTTGGCGGGGGATATTATTTAAACTGACCTGGCAGATGCATCTGACATGCCAGACATCATCAGGTCAGCTTCTTGTCAGCTTCAGAGATGCCTGTGGCACTGCCAGGATGTAGTGATGGCACTTTGGCAGTGGCCGTTCTCCAGCACTGGGCTGTCTGGTACTCTCAGAGGGTGAACTGAAGTGGGGATTTACTTCTAAAAAGTGATGAAACCCAAGGGTCCTCCCCTCCATCCTTTGTCAACGGAAACATTTCTTGTCATTCTTGTGCCATGTGATTAGCCCTTGAATTTTGAGCAAATTCTGGCTTAACTGTGGTTTGAAATTTTTTTTTTTTTTTTTTTTTTTTGGTACTGCCACAAATGTCTGAAGCCTGGTCTGCAATCAGGACCAATTAGGTAATTAGAGACAGGCCCTGTCCTGAGAGCTGACAAAGTTGCAAGATGGGAGAAAGAGCCTACAGGTGGATTTTGGAGTTTACTGTTAAAATACAGTAAAAGTTGTGGGTTTTGAGGCTAGTTTAATTTATGATCATTTCAGAAAATGAATTGACAAGAACTGAAAAGAAAGACTCATTTGTGCAAAACATCTGTTTAACAAAAAACCCACATTTTTTTTTTTTTACTTTCTGATAGTCTTGTGCTTTGAAAGGACTTAAGATGGTTGAATGGTAACAAAAGAAACTAGCGCTTTTGTTGGTTGGTTTTGGTTTTTTTTTTTTTTTTTTTTCTTCTCCATTTTGCTGATGTTTGTCATGGTATTCAGATTTGCATCAGAAGAGATTTCACCCATGCAAGTCTTCTGATCTGGAGAGATGTTGGGAAGATTGGTTTATGAAGAGTAATGAAAAATTTTGAGAGATAGAAATTGTTTGAAAATTTTTAGGGAGTTGTTTAACCTTCTATTTCATTTGGTGGGGGATGGTCTCATTGTGCTGAATTTTCCAGTTCATCACTGACAGTGGTTGTAGAAGTGTGGGAATATACAACCCAGTGCCCATGTTTACCATATCTTATCTTCCTCTTTTCTAGAGTTCTTCAAAGAACTTCTTGAAAACGCTGAGAAGTCACTGAATGACATGTTTGTGCGGACGTACGGCCGTTTGTATATGCAGAACTCAGAGCTGTTCAAGGACCTCTTTGTGGAGCTGAAGCGGTACTATGTGGGTGGTAACGTCAACCTGGAGGAGATGCTCAACGAATTCTGGGCACGCTTGCTGGAGCGCATGTTCCGGCTGGTCAACCCCCAGTACCACTTCACGGACGAGTACCTTGAGTGTGTCAGCAAGTACACCGAGCAGCTGAAGCCCTTCGGGGATGTGCCACGGAAGCTCAAGCTACAGGTGACGCGAGCGTTCGTGGCCGCCCGCACCTTCGCGCAGGGCCTCGCTGTTGCAAGGGACGTCGTGAGCAAAGTGTCTGCGGTGAGTTCCGTCTCGGGATTATTCCCACATCCCATGGACCTGTGATGGGTAACATCTTTCCCTGTTGTCTTGACTAGGTACCTAAAGGTGTTGGTGGTTGTTGAGTGTAGGTGGGACCAACCTTCATCTGTGTAGGTTGTGTTGTTGTGTGGTAGAGTCATGTTCTGGAGACACCACCATCCAGTGCTGCAGCCCAGCAGCAGGGACGTTCCCCAGGGTGATGCTGTCCTCCTGTCAGGAAGAAAAATGAGCAGGAAATTAAATACCTTCTGCACTGGAAATAACCGTGTTTGCTTGTGTAATGACCTATCTTCTTCAAATTACAGTGAGTCATGGATGCTATAGGCATCTATTATGGAGCAGCTGATGATTTGCTCCTTGCTTCTAGGCATAGGGAGAGGCTGTTAGGATGAGCAAACAGTACTTTTATGATAACAGTAAGCCAGAGCCGTATGCACAGGGCAGGAGCCAGTTGTACTTAGTGCCACACATGCAGCATGAGTTAGACCTTAAACTTGTATGGTAAAGTCACTTTTTTGGAAGATCAAACAGATGTGATGTGTTGGTCACTTAAATGTTTACCACCCTCTTCTTATAAACCACTTCAGAGTGGTTTAACTGGGGTGACTTTTCTTTTGACGTGAGACTTGTCTTTAATTTTAGCCCGAGTTGTATATGGAACAGGTGTAGTTAATAATCCCCTTAAAGTGATTGTGTAAGATAACAAATATTAGCGATTTCCTTTTAACAAACTCAGCTCATTTCCTGTGGGCTATAGAAGATTTAGTATAATCATTTAATCGGACAGAGAGAGGTTTACTTCCTCTCTACCTGGTTACGGAATAATAAAATACCAGGCTGAAAGGGCAGGCAGTAGTTTGAATCACCCTAAGTGCCAGGAAAAAAAAAAAAAAAAAAAAAAAAAAAAAGAATTAAACCAGAAAAGAATAGCTGTTCAGGTACTCTGAGAAGCAGAACGTAATTCTGAAGGCAGCAAAAGCAGCATTGTTAAGTGAGATAATAATTCAAATTGCTTTGACTTACAGGGATAATATTAAAATACTGTCTCTCTGGAAAGAAAAAAAAATCTGCTTCCATGTTAATTTTTCTTTAAGAGAAATAAGGAAAAACAGCCTGCCATAAGCCTGAATGTGTGCATAGGGCAGAGAATATTAGCAAGGAAAGCGTTACCATACTAATATATCCAGGCTCCAGGACCAAGTTTTAAGTTAGCAGTGGCAGGTTTAAGGTCCTTGGACACTTTGAATCCCCATTTAATAGTCATGACTCTTGTGTGAGATGTGTCTGCGTGCTGCTCACTGAGGTTGAGTGTGGGTGCTCCATGGGTGATATGTGGGGTTCCTCTTAGGAGACCACAAATCCTCCATCCTCAGGGATGCCATCCTGCAGTGGGAAGGAGGTTTGGGAGGGAGGATTGGTGTTGGATGAGGCCAAGCATTGTTTCTCTGTGCCAGGTCACTGACCAAGCCCGCCGATCTCTTGGTTGGGGTTTCAAATTTGGTGGCTCTTGTTTCCAGCTATGTGGCAGATATTATGGTCAAGGAATGGGTTTTTCGCTGCTGGAGAGTGCAGATGAAGTATTTGGGTGGGAGGTCCGTCCGCTAAGCCCCAGTACGGTTTTCAGGAATGTGCAATCACTTGATAGGCAGTAAACGTGCATGGATGAGAGATCGTGTTTATGCTCCATCTGCTCAGAATTCATCAAAACGTCTCCAGCCTTGACACGGGACCGTGGGGGCTATGGTCCCCGCATCTGTTACGAATCAGAGTCGTGAACCCGAGGTGGCGTTGTGATTTCTCTTTCCCTTTTGAAGATCCTAGAGTGTAGAGTTGCCTTCAACTCTAGAATTAATTGCTCGAGTGTGGAAGGTTACCCAGAGACCCACTCAGCTGCAAAAACAGCTCATGTGCTGTGGATGATCACAGTTACTGTACCTTCCGCTTCGGTTTTGCAAACTGCACTGGAAATCCTGCAACAGATTGACTTTTCAAAGTGGTAGCAAAAGTCCCTGCTGCTGAATACCTTAAGCTTTAGCTGCAGCAGTTGGAAGGAATAGTAATCTTTTCTGTAGTGTTTTAATCTAATTCAGTGGAAATCTAACATCACATTTCTGCAAGACACAATGGGAAATTCTATATGCAAGTTTAAAAGCTGATGTTTTTATGCCTGCTGCTCTGTGGTTGTGTTTTGGGGCTTCCCACATTACATATAGATTAGCCCAGCTTTGCTGAGCTCTATATAATGACTCTCTTGATTTTTCTTCCTTACTATTTTTACTCAGGACTTGTAGTGGGATGACTGCTTATACCAGGGATTAACTTGAGGGATAAATCTTCTATTCTTCTTTATGAAAAAATGTCCAAAGTAATGCAACCTAGGTTTACATTTAATGCGTTTTGTAACAAGCAAGTTAAAAATCTTTAATTGAAAATCCTCAGGAGGAGAAATACAAACTACTGCAAGATCCAGCTGCTTTTTACTTTCCCAGGGTGCTATCAGGAGAGCAAAGAGCACTTTACAGTAGAATGGCCTTGATGGCTCTTTAATGATCCTATATATTTTTACATCTTCACTAGGGAGATGCATTTAGAAAGGTATTGTTCTTGCATGAGTTCGGGAGTAAAGGGGGGAAAAAAAAAAAGAGAATATTGAAAAGCTGCAAGTATGCTTGATTTCAGAGCCAGAATGCTAGAAAATTAACTCAGCCTTGGATGGATCAGAAGCTGTGTGCTGCTGCCCGAACACACAAAGGAGAGAAAACTGCATGGATTTGAGAGAAAGCACAGACTTTTTTCAGACTGTGTCTAAAACCCACAGTTTTGATGCCCAAGTCTTCACCCCTCAAAATCCCTCCTTTGGACCCAAAAAGTACAAAATTCTTAAGACCCGACCTGAACAGCAGATCCAAGAAGAAAACCCAGGATACTGTTTCTGCCTGCTAGAGATGTCCTGCATCTGAACTGGGCTGCCAGGGGCTGGGGGCCTCCAGCACTTCCCTCTGTCATCTGCTGATGCCTGGTGCTTTCTCTGACCTTCTTGCCCCCTCCTTCGGGAGATGGAAATCTGCCCATCCCCTAATCACTTGCTACTTAGCCCTGGACAAGCATTAAAATCAGCCAGGTTAAATTGCTGCCAGCAGTGACATTTCCTGCTCCAGCCAGGGGTGGAAAAAGGGAGCAAATACAAGCCAGAGCCCAGAGTGACTGAAAAAGGATGAGAACCTGCAACGGGGCAGTTCTCAAGCTGCAGAGATGTTCCCTTAATTAGTTTATGTGCAATTAAACCTGCAGCCATTTGAGGGTCATGACGCCTTCGAGGGCAAATGCTCAGGGGCTTGTTGAGTGCACGGTCAGTGACCAGTATGGGATGGAGGTCCCCGTTGTGGGGAAGAAAAAGGTGAAGTCAAGGACTGAGCCTCCTGACAGCATTTTGTAGGGTTGGGAGGAGCCTGCTTGACCCAAGGGCTGAGACAGGAGGTCTGGCTGGAGGTCAGCAGTGGAGGGGCATGAAGGACAAAGCATGTAATCACATGACACCAAATCCCTGCGTTTGCATCACCATCTCTCCACAGATATGTGCCCCTTGTAATTACCATTTGAGGATCTAAAACTTTAGTTAGAGAGCGTATGTCCAGTCTTCCTTCATGCAGTCTTTGCTCTTGGTTTGACTTAAGGGAAATGTGACCTTAATCCTCCTTCAGGAAGAAGTTCATGTTCCTGTATCCAAGGAAGCTGGGCAGCCTTCAGGCAAGAGCAAATCCGCCCAGGGAAGTGACAGAAATGAAATGCGTTGCTTGCATATATTGAGAGGTGATGGGGGCCAGATGCTGCTGCTTCATGGGCAACCGAGGATCAGCCAGAATAACCGAAGAGCCCTTTTAGTGTTTCAGAGGGACCTCTCAAGAAGCAGTGCTGTCCAGGCAGCAAGTTGCAAGCCATGGGGCCAGATCAAGGGGTTGCCGTGTACAAGGATGTTGCTTTCCACATGCTAAGGGCAAACATCAATGCAGAAAACAATACCAAGCACTTCTCCACATCAAAGATGACCCTGAGAAGACCTGCCAAGAATGTGGCTGCATCTGCCTCAGCTTCTGCCATTTGAGGGTCTGCGCTAGGCATAGCCTTCAAAGCATGCTCAAGCAGCGATCATCATGGATTTAACGTGCTGAGAGCATGCGTGGATGGAGCTGTGGGTTTGGAGCTGATGGCATCATCCAGGAGTGTTTCAGTCCCGTGGGATTTTTTTTTTCTCATTTTCTCTCTCTTTGCCTCCCCCTATGCCATGGTTCTGCTGCTAATTTTGAAAACAATGTGAGGGATAACTTAAGGAAGTTTTTGGGTGTAACTGCCAAGGTAAATGTTCTTGCTGTTCTGCTCATTAAAGCAAACGGAACACTCCTGATTATCTGCTGTGTTTCTGGGTTGGGGAGAGGCAGGTGCTTTGGAAAACAAGCTTTGTTTAAAAGGCACATTGATCCTGAGGACACCAAGAGCAGGAGATGCTGACCCTGGTGTTGCTTGGTAAGTACTTGGTGGAAGAAGTGCCCACTTGGCACCCTGAGGTCCCCTCTTCCCTGTGTGTTCTGGGGGTGCCAGCGGGGAAGATGGGCGCACGGCGCTCCCCTTTTGACACATTCATGTTAAGACTGAACAGGTCGAGTGACTGGCGGGGGTGATTCTCAGGAGCTCTGCTGTTTCTGGCAATGTCACATCTAGGGGGCTTGAGAAGCAAGCTCTAAGTAGGGAATAGAGCATAAATATACTCTTGAACTTTTCCTTGCACAAGATAAAGCTGCAGCAGACACTGCCATGGGTAGTGAATACCAACGAGGCATGGAGCTGTGTGATTCCCAAGGACTTCTCCTAAATGTGCTCCCTTGTGCAAGACCTCGGAGGCCCAAATCTGTGGTTGAACCAGATGCTTTCTAAATTATTCATGTGCTAGCACCAGGCCAGCAAAATTGGTTAAAGGCATAATTAATTCCAAAACACTTTCATTGGAATTTTTGGGGTGGAGAAGCAAACCGAGAGCTGTCCATGTGATCCTCTGCTTCACAGTGAGCGGAACGTCTGGACCGACATGTGCCAGGATGATGCTCTTGCACAACACCGAGGGAAGGAAAAAACAATGCAAGTAAGGTTATGTTGGACCCCAAAATCAACGACTCTTCACTTATCTAAATTGGCTGCTCACCTGAAGCATCCCACAGGCCTTCAGTCAGCTTCGGAGTTAGTTTTTGAAGTCATGAAATCGTCTTTCTGTGTCACTAAGTTACTCTTTCAGTCTTCCTTATCCAGTATTACACTAATTCAGTTGTTTTTTTAAAGAAGGTAGAGCATAAATCAAAAGTAACTTCACTACGTTTATTTTCAAATCGTTTGATTTTTATGTTTTTTGGTGGCTGTGCTGCTGGCATGACAACGCTGTTGTTGTGCAAGCTTGGAAAATAAAGCCTGAGTTATCAGTGTTATTATAAATAGCTATTAAAGCTGACAGGATTTTAAATGTTGTTATTAACATTCTTAATGTTAACTTGAGGGTAGAGTGAGAGAATAAAATGTGGCTCTGGCTGTCTGGCAGCTGGTGGGAGCTCCTTGCAGGACCCATCCATGGTTGGAGCTCTGTCATCCTTCCTCAGCTATTCCTTGCCTCAGGAAGGACGGGGAAAAGAGAAACCAGTTGCTTCTCTGAACTTTATCTGCTTGCATGGATTGGTTTATCTTGAGTTTTGGTGGCTTTGTGGTATGCTGTTAACAAGGGATTTCACTTTATAGGTGTGTACTTGTTGAAGTTTCTACCAGATGTGGTATCCAGATGCAACTGCCAATGAGTTGAGAAAGGCTAAGGACATAAGGCAAACCATTTCTTATATGAGAGTGTGAAATGGGATGAGTATGACAAGGTACCAAACCCCCCTAGATCTTATTATACCAAGAGCATGTAATTTTTACAAGAACATGATGGTATCTTCACCAGTCAATGTCAGTTGGGGGTGTATCTCAACAAATATTATACGAAACATTTGAATTAAGCCCAGAATTGTTTGCTTTTCACTTAGTTTTTGTGGCTTGTGTGCAAATCTGTATTTTTAAGGAGCAAGTTTGATACAAATGTGAAGGTTGGTGCCAAAACACATCTGTTAGCAGCTTTTAATCTTCACGTTTGACAAAGCATATAGATATGGACAAATTGTAATTTACATGATGAAACCACAGGGTGATGGATTGCTGCAGTGGCGTGGAACGCCATGGAAAGGAAATAAATTTCACAAGATAAAAGAGAGGGGTTGGAGTGCATTTACTTCTATTAGAAGCTTTTACAGGGTATGTGCACTACAGCATACTACTACCTGGGCTCAAATCTACCAGAGTAAATCCTCTTCAGCAAATAAAGCTTTCTTTGGGACTCTGCTTTATTAGAGAGGAGATTATTTGGTTTTGAGGGTCATTCTAGAGTAGAGCTTGAATGAACTTGTGTTGCTTTCCAAGATAAACACAACCCCAGAACAAAGCATATCTGGGTTTACTGTTACATACAATGGTGGTTTAAGAGCTTGCACCTGGCGTGGCAGAGTGAACATTAAAAGCTTGTGAAGAATTGCCAGTGCAACATATGGCACATCCCACTGACAGATCCAGAGTTGGTCTGGACCGGGTACGGGCCCCTTGCCAGGGGTTAAGGTTCCCATTGCAGTGATATGCAGCAGTTAAGCATTTATCACTGTTGTAAGGAGGTGTAATTGCTCATAATGTTCCCCCAAACTCTCTCTTAGAGGTCATCTCTGCTTGTGCCTTCCTGATGCTTTCTGACACCATAAAATGCCAGATCTAGACTGATTAATTTCCCCTTTGTCTTCCTCTTCACTTGCAACTGTACTGCAAACTTAACAGTGTCCCTGTGGGTTATGTCCCTCGCTAGTTAGAGCTCAGCTAGGCAGTCACTGCAGGCTTGGGTTTGTCTTGCCATCACCCTCTGCTCAGCTCTGTGTAAGGCTTAGAGCCGCAAATCTTGAAGGGAAGGAAGCAAAACCCCATTTGCTTTTAAAATCATCCTGGGTCTTTGTTAAAAGGACCTAATCCAAGTGACCACCCCATGTTGTCCGCTGTGGAACGCGGGGAAGTGGCTTCAGTTTCCCCTGCATCTGCTGGAATTTGTAAAGATCAAGCCCTATGAAATATCAAAGCGGGGGAATGCTGCAGGATTGCAGCCACTCGGCACTCGTGGGGCAAGCCAGGAACCTAAGATGGGAAGGCGCCTCCTGGGTCACTGCTGTGCGGGTGACTTGTTTTTTGCAACATGCTGCCATGCAATCCCTTTCATAAAGCTGCAGCTTTCCATGATAAGATTGGGGAAGTCTCCTACTTCTTGTTCTACTTCAAACGCCTCTAGTGCCTGGCTGGTGCTGTCAACATTTTCCTTATTTTCTTCCTGAGGGGGATGCAGAGCACTTCTCTGAGGCCCAGCAGTGCTGGGATGGCCGGTATTTGCTGATAAGCCTCAGGACTAGGCGTGTAGGTCCTGGCACCTACCATCAAGTGACATAGGGATTTTTTTTTTTTTAAATCAGAGAATCTACTAAACTGGGGCATCTTTCAGAGCTCTGTCTCTGGGTGTGAGATGTTATTTAGTTCCCTCTTCCCCTGCCCCGCAACTTTTTTGTTATACAAGGGCTGCACCATCTGGATGGCAGATGATACCTTTACATTTGTCTGTTTTCAGTTTTCTGACTATAAATCATCTGATTTAGCTGGTTTCTGTTGCTTGAGCTCTTCCCAGTGTTTGAACTAGCTCTGCTTTAAAGCCACGCAGTCCCAATAGGGAGCTTTCTGCTGAGGCTCCTGCTCCCGCTGCGCCTTCCAAATATATAGAAATATATATATATATATATATATGTATATATTCTCTGAAGAGTCTGAATCTGATTTCCCCTGCTACTGCAAACAGCTTTTTACATTGAGTCTCCTTTTGCTCAGCCAAACAGGCTCTTTGCGGACAAAAGAGGGGTAAAGATGACAGAAGAGGGGTAAAGTGATGTCTGAATTAACAATGCTGGCCAGCCAAAATTCAGCACTGGGCTCCATCAGCTGCAGAAAATTGTCCTTCTCTCTTTCTAACCAGTTTCCTTGCCTACTGAAGAGAAACCTTGATCTTTCTGGAGTTGTCAGAAGCACAATGGATTTTTATCTGTCACCTCTTTTTATAAGAAAAGGGGTTTTAAAAATCTGCTGCTGTTACTAGCAAAGCCAGTCTGATTATGTAGTGGGGCTTTTTGTTTTCTGGTTTGTTTTTATTAAAATCTGTTGCCTTCTAGTTTCATGTGCTGCCAACTAGTTTTTGTACCAGAAGATCGTGTTCAGTTTCTCCATAGTCCACGTGCTGAGATGGGCTTTGCAACAGTAAGGTCCTTGGTGTACGTGTGGTCTTCCTCACATAGATTCATCTCCATTCAGTCCCGTCATCTTCTCTGCCATGAAGTCTGTTTCCAGATCTCCAGGAGATGAGATGTGGAGGCCATCCACATCTCCAGACATTTGTATTGAATAACTTCTCTCTTCCTTGGGGCTGTGTGTGTGTTTCTCTTCCTCCAGCACAGTCTTGGATCATAAGCTATTTAGAGCACTCTTCATAAACACCTCACAAGAAGTCTGAAGCACAGTGCTTGAAACACCAGAGACTGCTTCTATTTTGTCAGTGTATCTCTGATTGCATCTTAATTTTCCATTTTCATGTGTGGCTAATTAACACTTAAACTTGCTCTTGAGGGAGCTTGTCTTTTCAGTGCTTTAGATGGACCCACCACGTGGTCAGCGCTAGTGCATGGTGCTGGAGCTAATGCTCCTTAGACCAGCTGGGTGGAAATGGTTTCAATGAATGTTTTGAAGCTGAGCCAGAGAGTGAATCAAACATGAATGACCATGAGTCACTTTGGAAAATAGCTCTGTTGAGGGCTCAGGGCGTGACGTGCCTGCTGCGGATAGCTCCCCTTGCAATGCCCAGCAGTTGCACGTTGGCTTTGAGGGTCCTCCCGGCTTGTCCTCAGCTGTGAGGCTGTAGCTGCCACCTCCTTTGGGTGTGGGGAATGGAGTTATTTAGCATGATGAGTGCTGAGTATAAATGAACCCGGCTATCTGTCATGTAAATGCTGTGTTGCTGGAGTTGAATGTAAGATAAAGGAGCCGGTCTCTCTGCCGGAGAGTCCTGCTGGGCAATTGTCCGGGAAGAGCCAAGCCGCAGCGCTGCGGAGGAGGAGGGCACGCTCCTGGTGGGTTTGGTGTGGGGATAACGGCAGGCATCCCATCTCGGCTGCTTTTTCCCAAGAAATCCTAACATCATTGTCTTCAGCATGTGTTTGCAGCAGGGCTTGGATAGCGTAGACTTCCATTATGCGTTTTGGCTTGGTTGCTTTTTACTGCCTTCCCTGAGCTTGAACTGCATGTCGCCTCGTGGTGCCTGTCCTTGCAGCCCAGGGAGGGGTCCCATGATACCCAAGATGTACTGCACTGTGGATAACGTTTTGCAGAGATGGGGACAGTCTGTGCCCCCCAGAGAGGCAGGTATACCCAAGGAGGTGTGAGCCAAACCCTTTCATCTGCTCCCCAGACTTAGACCATGTAGCAGGGAGCTCTGACCAGACAGCACAGGCTGACCCCGTTGCATATCCTCTGCACAGCTCTGTTCCCACCCACCCTGCGGTAAATGTGTTGGGTTTTTTGCTTTAGGGACTGAGGGATAATTTTCTTCTCTTTTGTTCTTTCTCTCTTTTAAAGGTGAACCCCACGCCACAGGGTACACGAGCGCTGCTGAAAATGATGTATTGCCCGTACTGCCGAGGTCTGGTGTCGGTGAAGCCCTGTTACAACTACTGCTTTAACGTCATGAGAGGCTGCTTGGCCAACCAAGGGGACTTGGATGCCGAGTGGAATATCTTTATGGGTAAGGCAATAGGGGTTAAAACTGCATGTGAGTATATACTGGTACCGTCTCCCTTACCTGAACCGCTTTTATGAGTGTATCTGCTGAGCTATAGCGGGTATTTTAGGTGTCTGTGATGGGTACCTCTTCTTTCCGCACATCTGCATACAGCATACCTTTTGCCACTGGTGTTTATTTCTAAATAAATGAGAGTTCTGTTGTGTCAGTGACCTTTGCAGCAAGCTTTAGGAGAATGGAGCTGCCTTTGCTTGTAGGCTTAGAGTGTCTCTTCTTGCTGGTCCAAGCATGTGTGCAAGATGTTTTTTCCATACTACTCCTTATACATCGTTGTCACCATACAGCTGTCCTTCCTGAAGCCAGTTTTCTTGCTCAGCAGCCTGGGAGTCTCCTTCCCAGCTGTGGTGAGCTCTGGGAAAAGCTGTAGGCCTGTATTTTACATTAAAAAATTGAATGGGACATGTGTCTGAATCTGTTTTTAAACAGTTCATTTGGCGCTTGGCCACCATCCTTTTGAAATGTCAATAGGCCTTACGTGACACTGCGAGTGCTTTTGCCATCCTTTTCCTCCAGTTTGTTATTTCTCTTCGTGCTTGTAAAAGGGCATTATTCGATACATGAAATTTAGACTGAAATGTTAAATTCTACCTTGGGTCAAGGCTCAGCAAAATTGGCAATGCATCACGTTTTGGGGGCACAGGCAATAGATAATGTTAAATGTTTTCATTTGTGCTCCTTTTCCAGGAGGCTTGATTTATCTGTGAACAAGCATCCTTTGGGAGCAGTCGCTTCACTCCAGTTAATGTGTGATGAAGTGCACATGTAAAGTATCTGTGGCTACTGACAAGGCTGCAGTACTCTTCCCATCCCAGTGGTGGAAAAAACTGTTTGAAAGAAAAGATTTCCCTTTCATTAAGCTATGAGATAAAAAAAGGAAAAATTGCTGATAATTGGCATTTCAGGCTAGATTTAAATCTTAGAACTTGTTTTCCTGTGTTTTGTGCACTGGCTTTTCACTTCACTGCCCATGCCAACTGGATGTGTGCAGGGTATTATTTTCAGAAGGCATTTTTTTTTCCCCATGTATTCCATATAGGGAGTTAAATGTGACACTAAATTGGGTTTCCAAGTCATTCTCTGGGAGGCTGACACCCCCACCCCACCCCCCCATTCCTCCCAGCCGTCTTTCTCATGAGAATATTAAGTATTTCAGCTACAATTGTTGCTGAAATAGCTCAAAGCCAGGAGACTTGCAAACATCTAGTCCAAGTAGAAAAGAGGAATCCCATGAAAGGGAAGGGCATAATGCCAGAAAACAGACAAAAGCACAAGCAGCTAATTGCTGTAGGTGGTATGCAGCTAAAAACGAACCTCAGGGGGGAAGCCAGCAAGCCCTGTCACACGAGACTGATCAGGGAGTGCATACAATAATTACGATTATTAAACAAGACAAAATAAATAAATGCAATTCCAGGTTGGAAGTAAAGCTTTCTTCTTGCAGTGCTTCCTCCCAGAGCGGCTTCTTGCCCGCTCATTACTTAAGTATGGTATTAAGCTTCGTTACATTTATTGGCAGTATTTGCTTGATTCTTGCACTCTGAGTTGATTCTTGCAGTGGAGTACGGATACTGAAGACTTAAGCTGTGCTTTCTTTAATAACTGAGCATGTTTAATAACTGAACAGGTGCTGGTTATGATCCAGATTTTTGGTTTCTATCTCAATTTGCCACTTGAGCCAAATTAAATTAAATAGATGTGGTGTCTGGGGCCAGGCATATGTCACAAATATCCCATCTGTGCGTTTAGAGGTTTAAATAAATAAATAAATAAATAAAAAACAACTACTACCCCCCTCACAACAACACCCACCTGCATGGGATTGATGCTATTTTGCACTGCAGGTTTAAGTGCTAAGTTATTACCATGATTTATTACGTGTCAAAACCAGATTTTGAACCTAGTGGAGTAATTTAAGGATAGTTAAATGGGAGAACTTGCAACAAATGCTGCAAGTGCATATGAATTTGGGTGCATGTGTGGATAAAATACGCATGTGCGTGTTTTGGTGAGTCTATATGTAAGTCACTTTTCCAAACTGGGCTGTAAAGTTTGTAGGTCTTTTGAGACAAGAAAATTTTATACTTCCTTACTTCTGCAAAGTACCATTTGAAATTGCAGTGTATGAAATAATGACCAAATTGTTCTCTTTTCTTCCATTTAACTATCTTTAAATTATTTTGCCCTCTATTCCTGACACAATTGTACACCAATTAGCCAGGGGTATACTTTGTTTCAAACAAGCTATTGGGAGGGTTGGAGCTTTCCTGAATGAACAGTGTTAATCTCCAGTTCCTTTTCTTTTTTTTTTCTTTTTTTTTTTTTTCCACAAAGGTTAACTCTGCTCAAAGATGTTGAATTCAGGCTCCATATACATATCTGGAGTACTACTTTGTGTGCAAAGAAATTTTTTCCCCTTTAAAAAAAAAAAAAAAAAGATTGTTGTTAATGAATGGTCAAGGTCTTCCCCCTCCTTCCCTCCCCTTTTAAATCAGATCTTGGGGTTAAGACTGAAAACTGCCTTTTGTTCTTCAAGTCAGACAGTGAGGCTGAAGATGTGGGTTTCTGATTATTGGTGGTACAATGCGAAAGAATTGCTTTCCTTCATGAGAGTGAGGTGCTTTGTCGCCAAGGATTGTCTCAATGCCAGTAGCAAGGACAAATGTATGCAGGAGGAAAAGGGTCTTTACGGGATGGCGCTATATGGTCTGGGTTGGGTTTTTCCCCCCCTCCCAAATCCACTTCTATCTCCCCATCACAGGGAGGAGAGACAGTCTTTGTCATGCTGTGTGTTTGTATTAAATGGCCAGGGTACATTTTTCACTCTGCCAGACTTTTTTTTTTTTTTTTGTGAAACAGATCTGAGCCACCTTACTGTGGCTTATAAATATCAATTATTTTGCACCAGACCTGGGGCAAGATAATTGATATTTATAATCAACTCCTCTCTCCCAATAATGGAAAATCTTTCTGGGAGATGAGTTGCACTGAAACTTCATTTCTGATGTTAGTGTGGCGTGCCTCCCCTCTTGGGGTGCAGTGGTGCTAAAATGAACCCCTGCCAACCTTATTAATGTCAAACGTGGCAGCCAGAGGGAATCGCTGCTCCCCACTGCTGGTGGGGACACCGGCTAGCTCCTGGTGGGAGGTAAAAGTTTGCAGGATGCTCCCAAAATCAAAACTGGATGAGGTAGAGCTCGCCGCCCCCCCTCTTTTTAATGAAAGTTTATTTCATTTAGCCTCCTTGCCAGTATCAATCCCACCTCCTGAAGAGCTCCAGTTGAATATATTCTCCAAGGGCAATTATTACTTTCCTTATCTTTTCTCGCCAGCTTTGGCAGCTCTGCTGGAGGCCGAATGCATTTTCTCTATCGGCAGTCAAAGCGGAGGCTGCATTCCTGGGCTGTGATACATGTAACGCCATGGCACCCCTGCTAACAAAGGACCCAATTCGCTCTACATTCCCATGGTCTTGTGGATGGCCTGCCGGGCTCAAAGTTTACAAAGACGCCAAACAGCCAGAAGAATTGGGGTTTATGTTTCCTTTCAGTCTTTCACAAACACTTTATTGATCTGCGGCCTTTCCTGGCCACTTGGAGAATTAAGTAGTTACAAAATGGAATGATTTTTCTTTTTTTTTTTTTTTTTTTTTTTTTTTTTTTTTTTTTTAAAAACCACAAACCCACCTATGCATTTTATGTGTTTTATTATCTGTCCATAATATTTTTATTTCAAATGAGTGGCTTCCTGCAAACTGCGCCGGTATGTTCTTTATGCGCGTGAAAAACCCCAAAAGCTTTGACAATGATGAACACATTTAAGTTGTGCTCCACTTGTTTACAAAAGTCTCCATTTGGTAGCACATCAAAAGCATTTTTCTCCCCTCCGGCACAATGGTATATTCATGCTAGCAGTCATTACTCAGAGATTTGAAGCATCACTTTATTGGAGCCCACCACAATACAGTCTAAGACTCTTTGTTTCATTTGTTATTACCTTCTCTTTTTTTTCTTAAAAAAAAAAAAAATGCATTTAGTTCAGACCTGTTTGTAGTCCCTGACGGCTAAATTCCAGCCATGCCCTGCGACAGCTCTGTCATTGATGCTGGTGGTGTGTCCCTGCGGGGCAAGGGGCTTTCCTGGGGCTCCTGCTCCTCCTGGGGTTCACTCCCGAAACACCGGCACCTTGGTGGAGCTGCGTGAGTCCCAGCTGATGTGGTTTTTAGGATGGGTTGATCAACTGATAGACCTTTAACTATTATAACACCCAGCAAATCTTTAGAATATTGAGTTTTCTTTAAAAAGTGGTTGTACAGGTTAGGAAGGCATCTGCAGTTCATGTGGAGGGGTTTGGATTTTTTTTTTTCCCCCTTCTTAGTGCCATTATTATTTTAAATGCACAAGTAGCTTAATTGTATATTTATCATCAGTTTGTGTAGTGTAGTTTAACATGATTTGGGCACTAGGGCAGAGCTATTACTAAATTTTTCAGTATGTGGAATGTCTTTATAGGGCTTTATCAGGTAGCCGGAGCCCACAGAAGTTTTCTGCTTGTTGAAAGTACCTGCTGTGCTTAGGAAGAGGGTGAATGTCATGAGAAACACTTTTCAAGAGAAGTTAATAGACTGACTGTGAAACGCCCCTTTCTCCTTAATGGAAGGGAACAGGCGTATCCTTGGGAGGAGCTCCCCAGGAGAGGATTTCCTTGGGGCCAGAGGGGCAGTTGTGTCCTGGTCTCCCATATCACGCAGGCTAGGAAAAAATGAAGAATTAAATGCAACTGGAAAATGAGTTTGTGGCAGAGCATCATGAAGTGACGCAAGAGAGGAGACTAGCAAATGGGGTACTTCAGGATCAAGGGACCACAGTGAAAACTAATGTTAAATAAAGGTTGTGATGGACAAGGAGAGATGAGTGCTTAGCACCAGGCATGTACCTGGAGGCATCTTCTAGGGAGGAGCCAGAGAGAGGGCTTAAATGCAATGCAGGGTGAAAGCCTTAGTACCAATAATAATTTCCCAGAAGAAGTGGATATGCAGTAGCGCTGCTGTGTTTTATGATGCATGTGATGAGGACGTGTATGTCGGCACAGGAGAAGTGACCTGGTGTTGTCTGAGGGACTTTTCCATCTCCCCTTGCCTAGAGAAGTGCCAAATATATCATGCACAGAGTTTACCCTGGTCTCATGCAGTCTCCCTTGTGCAGTTTGTCCATGTAATGGCAGAAGGCGCAATCCCTTGGCTTCCCCAAGCCTGTAGCTTTCCCTAAGAGAGAGATAGTAGCGATGATCATCTTGGGCCCTTTCGCATTGGTGTCTTGCATTCAGGACCAGCATGAGGAAGCCGGCTACTTTGAAAGCAGTCTTGAAAAACAAATGACACAAGGCAACCTTTAATAAACGAGCATGGAGAGGAGGGTGTTAGTAATGCTTGTTCTAATGGGAGGAGCTGATTACAGGCTGCCTGTTGGCAGGCTGCAATGGCTCTCCCTCATTTAATGTGGCTTTTGATGTGTATGAGCCCATGGCTCGGTGCTGGCAGCCTCTAAGTGCCTGGTGAAGTTGTAGGCTCTGGGAACGGAGCAAAATGTTTCCTGGAGATGTGTGCTGGTCTGAAGTGACATTGCTGTGGTTAATGTCTGCATGCTCAATCTGTTGTCCTTGAAGCTCCTCCACTAAAAGTCTTTGTTTCTCTCTGTGTGTTAGATTCGATGCTGCTGGTAGCAGAGAGGCTGGAGGGCCCCTTCAACATTGAGTCAGTTATGGATCCCATTGATGTGAAGATTTCAGATGCGATCATGAACATGCAGGAGAATAGCATGCAGGTGTCTCAAAAGGTAGATGGGCCAAGAAGACACTTGGATTTTATTTATCTAATGTGTTTTATTTCTCTATTCTTGTCATTTATTTTTTTTTAATGCCCTTTCAAGTATGTATAAAGCTGATGTCTTATTTTGGGCAGAGGCTGGGTTGGACCCTAGAAAAGGGAGGCTCTTGTGACCTCCCATTTTATAAAACCCTTTCCTTCTCTTGCATAGGTTTTCCAGGGATGTGGCCAGCCAAAAACACTTGCCCAGGGCCGGACTGCTCGCTCCGTCTCCGAAAGCGGTTTCAGCGCTCGTTTCAGACCCTACAACCCGGAGGAGCGGCCAACTACAGCTGCCGGCACGAGCTTGGACCGACTGGTGAGGGCCTGGTCCTGCCGGTGCCGCGCAGGCGCTCAGCACCCATGTACTGCAGTGTATAATTTTCCATTTGTAATTTATAGGATTTCTTAATATTCCTTGGCTGTGTTGTACTCTCTGAGGGGTGTAATCTGCCCGTGGCTCTAGACATGATTTACCTCAACGCTTCTATGTCAGAAAAGTGCCTGTTTTAAAGGCTTGGCTTATGAGTAATATGTGTTTGAGGAGCAGTGTTTAATTTTGTATTACAAAAGTAAATCAACCATCAAAATACACAGCCTGAAGATCTGGCCTATACACGTCTGTTGTGATAAAAAATACCTTTCCAGCTTCACTTTTAATGAGCGTTTGGTATTCTGGATTGTGTCCTATGTTTCTTTTTTTTCTTTTAATAGGTTACTGATGTGAAAGAGAAGCTGAAGCAAGCCAAAAAATTTTGGTCATCTCTCCCTGGCAACATTTGCAATGATGAAAAGATGTCTGTAGGCACTGTCAATGAGAACGAGTGCTGGAACGGGAGCGCCAAGAGCAGGTTTGGCAACGCAGCTGCCCCTGGTTAACTCTCTCCCTCTCGCCCCAGCCTTCCCTAGTGTGCTGGCCCCTCTGTCCGAGCCTTCTTCTCCTACAGGAGTGACCCCAGCTGCCATTATCCTTTTTTTTTTTTTTTTTTTTTTTTTTTTTTTATGTAGCTGGGACAGCTTCAATGCAAAGCTAAAGGGTTGTCCAAGCTCTACATGTTGATTTCTTTTAAAGAAGGGAATGGAGTCTGGATACCCAGATACAGCATCTCTCCCTTGGGCTTAAACCTCTTACTGGTTGCTCATGGGTCTGGGGAGGTGATTTGTACAAAATCCTGTATGACAGGCACAGAGTGGAGGTGCTCGTGTTGTCTGACAGCGCTGTTGCCCCAGTGCCCCCAGTTGGTGTTTCCACCAGGAGCTATTGTTGGATTCCTTGTTGACCAAGGGCAGGGGAGATGGAGGTTGATGAAAGGTCCTCTTCACTGCTGAGGCCAGTGGCACAAGGGGGCCAGTGGTTTTCATGCGTGCTTTTTATGGAAAAATAGTTATAAAACTTTTTTCTCTTTTTTCTTGTAAGGAGAAAATTACCAACACATGAATAAGCCAAAGGTTTTCTGTCATATGGTTTATGTAACTGTTTAACTTTTATTTTGGAAATAGAAGTTTCTTTTTTTCTGTTTGCTTACTGAGGAAATAAGCAAAATCCAAGATGTTCCGTTAAAAAAAAAAAAAAAAGTTGTCCAGGGTTTTCCAGCAGTATTTCTAAGTAATAGCAGTTTTTTTCCCTTGATATTTTTGGGACACAGGTCTGAGCCATACCACATCAATTTTGCACTGTTTAGTGTGTGCCTGAAACTCTGCCTCAGTTGGCCAGTGTGATGATTTGGGTCTCTGCAACAAGAAATGGCTCTGACCTCCTGAGGTTTTGTTCATCAGCAGCTTGTAGAGGGCTTTTGACAGCAGGTTTCTCCAGCGTGTGTGAGGGCCAGCACCAGGAAGGAGGGGAGTTGGAGACTTGGCAGCACTGGGCAAGGAGAGAAGAGAGGAGGCTGGACATTGTATGTGGGTTGTGCAAGATATTTTTCCTTTGCTGTTACTATTTTTTCTGTGGCTCCAATAAGCTAAAAGTTCAGAAGTCTTCTACACTTTGGTCTCTCTCTGACTTCTTTGAAACATATAATATTGATCAGAAAAAATAACAGACCCAACAACAATAATAATACTAAACCCTCCCATACACAGAACAGGGTTTGAGCACGCCCTTCAGATGGATGCTTATATCTCACTGCCTGGTCTCCAGGATCAGTAGATTGTGTCTTTTCTCTCTCTTGTGGTACTGCAGTTGGTACTGTAACTAAGAAAAGTAATGTTTTCTGCTGTTAAACAGTGATTTTTCTTGCAAGTCAGGTAGTTGGTGGAGAGAAAAAAGTGTCATATCCTTGCTCCATAAGATGATACTTCAAATACCTGTTTCAGGGATGTATTCTGTTGGGTTTTGTTGCTCAGTTTCTTTTTTAAACCAAGAGGCCGTCCATGTGTTCAGACCTGAGCACGCACACCTGCTGAGGCTGAGCAGGTCGGCTCTTCTCCACTTCAGTGTGTGGGGTTACGTTACCTCATCTTCAGCACCACTGATATTTCTCCTGCTGGGGTTATTAGGGAAATTGCATCTCATGTCTGCGTGGTGAGAAGTACACGTTTAATACTCCAGCTTGATGGTTAAAGTGCATTATGCAAAGCCAGAATGACACTCTTGCCTCTAACAGTTACTGTAGGTTTCTCTGGGATAACTATGGCCCCAAAGGTTGTTTTTCCAAAAGTCTCATATAACTGGGCATCGGGACATCTCAGCAGCTTATTTTGCTCTGTTGCCTGCAGAGATGATTTATGCTGCTGTAAGCCATTATTATTATAAACCCCAGATCTTCCTTCTCTTTTCAAGTTGGGGAGAAAACTGTCTTTCCCCTGCCTTTGTGGCACAGAGTGTATGAAAGCAGCATTTAATTCCACATGCTGCCCAGGTGGCAGGGAGGGGAGATGGTGTAAGACGCTGGAGAAGGGCTCTGTGAGGGTTAGCACGTGGGAAGATCACGTTTAGCTCAGAATATCACCCAAGCTAGAGAAGGGGGTGGCATCGCTGAGTTCCCACACTCTTGCCCTTGGGTGTGGGACCCCACTGAGCTGCGTCTCCGATACCATCAGGAATGTTTTCTTTTCAGGTATGACTTTGCGGTGACTGGAAACGGCTTAGCAAATCAAGTGAATAACCCGGAGGTAGAAGTTGATATTACCAAGCCAGACATGGTGATTCGCCGGCAAATCATGGCTCTGCGGGTGATGACCAACAAGCTGAAGAATGCGTACAGTGGGAACGATGTCGACTTCATTGACATAAGTATGTTTGCCGTTGTTTGCCTTTTGCTTTTTCTTTTTCCCTGTTTAATTGGATTTCGTGCTAACATGGGATAGCGGGTTAAGCTTCAGCTGTGGGTAATCGTGTTAGTGCAGTGTGTGGGAACTGGCATCTCCGACAGGCTGGGAGAGAAGGGTTGTTCCCATAAAACTGTGGTACAGTTTGGGTTGGAAGGGACCTTTTAAAGGTCATCTAGTTCAACCCCTCTGCAAATAGCAGGGACACCTTCAGCTATATCAGGTTGCTCAGAGCCCCATCCAACCTGGCCTTGAATGTTTCCAGGGAGGGGCATCTACCACCTCTCTGAGCAACCTGTGCCAATGTTCCATCACTTTCATCATCAAAAAGTTTTCTTTACATCTAGTCTGAATCTACCCTTTTTTAGTTTAAAACCATTCGCCCGTGTCCTGGTGCTACATGTCCTACTAAAAAGTCTGTCCCCATCTTTCTTGTAAGCCCCCTTTAAGTATTGAAAGGCCTATAAGGTCTCCTCAGAGCCTTCTCCTCTCCAGGCTGAACAACCCCAACTCTCTCAGCCTGTCCTCACAGGAGAGGTGTTCCATCCCTCTGATCGTCTTCGTGGCCTCCTCTGGCCCTGCTCCAGCAGGTCCATGTCATTATGCTACGTGCCCCCCAGAGCTGGATGCAGCACTGCAGGGCAGGAGGGGTCTCACAAGAGCGGAGTAGAGAGGGAGAATCCCCTCCCTCGCCCTGCTGGCCACACTTCTCCAGGTGCAGCCCAGGACACGGTTGGCTTTCTGGGCTGTGAGCACACATTGCTGGCCCACAGTCAGTTTTCCATCCACCAGCATGGCTGGGTGTGATGAACAGCACACAGAAGTTGCATTAACCAGAGGAGCCACGCTTGTATTTCCCCCGGCTGCCTTTTGCAAGGCAGAGGAGGACAGCATGTGTGTTTGTCTCCCGCAGGTGAGGAGAGCAGCGGGGAGGAGAGCGGCAGCGGCTGCGAGCTCCAGCAGTGCTCCCCGGAGTTCGAGTTCAATGCCACCGAAGTCGCTGGGAATTCCAACAAGAGCGATAAGAACATGAACACTTCTGCCGCTACCAGGAGCGGTTTATCACAAGCAGCCTTGCTCCTTAGCATTTTGTTCTTGGCCATGCAAAGACAATGGAGATAATTGTGCAGCGTAGGGGGGGCGGGGAAAGACTTTTATTATCAAAGTTAGAAAGCACCTGCTTTCACTTTTATACCATCTAGGGACTTTGCTTTTTAAGTTAATGGACAACAGTGTACAGTTTTTACTATGTTGCCACTGGTTTTAAGATACTGATCTTTTTTTTTTTTTTTTTCCCCTTGCTATTCTGGGAATAACAGGAATGGGGACTACCAGTCTGTCCCGTTCACCAAGAATCCATGTTAGAGGTGGATAACAAAAATGTATATACAAGCCTGTAGTTAGCTCTGCATTTGTGTCTTTATTTTTTTTTTTTTTTTTTTTTTTTTTCTTTTACAATATTTCTTATGAAAACAAAAAAAAAACCAACCCAGGGTCTTCTCTTGGCCTGTAACAAGTATGTGTTTCTGAAATGAGAAATATCTGTACAGAAGCAGGTTTTATTTATCATGTTATCTTATGGGGAAAAAAATAATTGCCCAACAAGCAGAAAATACGTTTCATGTAGTTAACTTCCCATTTATCCACATTATGTTAGTTGCCTTATCTGGAAAGAAGTGGAAGTAATTTGTCTTTATTATGCAGTAAAACAGAAGGTGGAGGCAGAGCTGGTCAGTGTGCCAAATGCCCCGCTCGCATAGGGCGTTAATGCCAGGAGCAGGTTGTACTTTCTTTACAGGAGGTTTGGTTAAATTGGAAGAGACTACAGAGAATTCCAGTTCTGCAGACGCCAGGAAGAGTTGTCATTTGTTCCCCAGGATCCTTGCAATTAGCTGTAACTCCTGTAGGCCAGTTCCCGACGTGCATCCCCTGTGGGAGTAAGGCATTAAACTTGTTCGGTTGGAAGCAACGTGTCGTCTTGCAGATCCAAATGCCAACATGTGTCTTGTCTGCAAGTTTGTGAGATGAATGCTGGATTAATTTTTAAATTTTTTGTTTTTAAGGAATACTTTGTGGGCAGGGAGGCGGGGGGATGTCGGGTTTGTTTTTGCAAGAGTTTTGTTTCCTCTCCGATGGGTGGCAAAAGGGAAGGAGCAGGCGGGCAGCACCCCGCAGCACTGTTGCAGGCAGACTGGAGTAGGAGTGGGCAGGAGCTCCCGAGCTGAAGATGCCTCCTTTTCATTGTATTTGGTCTCCAGGGAGCTGATGCCCAGTGACTGTAGCTTTTTGGCACTACCCAAGACACCCTCCTCCTTTCTCTACCTGTGCTTTTGCAGTTGGAATAGTGTTGTGGTGAACGGCAACTCATTAATAAAAGAAATGTATATTTTTTAAAAAAAGAGATGAAATAATTTTTAAGATAGTTTAGGGAAAACAAAGTCTTTGGAAAGACTCAAAATTATTCTGCACATCTTCTGCTTTAGGTAGCCTTTAGGTCTGGCTGGACTCCGGGATCCAGTCAGGAGAGCAATCCAGAGAGAGAGAGGGCTTGCTCTATTCCACCCTTGTGTTGTGAGGATAATTTTCTATTTTTATATTGAAGCATTAATTACTTGTTAGCTCAGGGTCAGCATTATATTCAACTTTATTTTCACACCAAATTTCTGCGAAGCTATAAAGACAGAGTATTCTTGGCTGGTATAAACAATCCTGGAGGCTTAATTTTACTAGAAGTAGCCAGTTATTTATTAAAACATGATGTTAGTAGAGTTACGGATATTCTGGCTAGATTATTTTTCTTTAGAAAATAAATCATGGAACCATAAAATTGAAAAAGTTATAAATTTATGTGTGGGAAAAAATGGATTGTAAATAGCTAAGTTGCCTTGCGAGGAATTGGAAAATGTGCTGATACTTAGAAACTACCTCAGTTCTGAGGAATTTCCTTTCTAGCTTTGAGTGCTATTACATTTACTTGGTAGAAGTGAATCTGGTCTCCAATATGTAGCTGAAAGAGTTATCCCTATAGACCTTGTTAGATTGTTTTTAATTTAGAGGGTTGAACTACATCCAGCTGTTTTCTTTCAGCTAAGTTCCCTAACAAAGAGAATTTCTGAATTAAATATTGCTGATGGTTTCCATGACTTTTCCTGATTTGTTTGGTTTCATGGCATTTTCTGATGGCCCTTTAATTATTTAAATGGTTCTAGCCATTTGAATTTTAATCCTGAAATAAACAAACCTTAAATGCACTACCATTGTAAATATATCACAGTAAGGTCTGACTGGATAACCCTTCTGGCTTATACCCAGCTGGCAGGCCGGCAAAGTTAAATGAAGAAAAAAAAAAAAAAAAAAAAATTAAACTTCTTCAGAGCTCAGAGAATGGTGGAACAAAAGCCCTTGTGTTCAGAGGGGCTGACTTCTCCAATATCTCCCTTCTTGGCGTAAGTGTTCATATGTAAGAAAGTTGCTTGTAAATTCTCCTGCTTTTGAGCGTTTCTGCTCAGAAAAAAAATGTTTCTGAATTTATATTTATCGTTTTACAACTAATTCCTTACTAATTGTTATTCCTTAGTTTGGTACAAGTCACCAATGCGAAGACCTGCTGTGAGTTTTAAGTGTGTCCAGTTGACTTTGTTAATAGCCCAACGATCCTCCACTATATAAAGGACAGATTTGTCACCTGGGGCTACAGGAAACAAGAGTAAACATCAATGTAGGATGATCAAAAGTTGTGTTCCTGCTTTTATTTTGTGTTTGTGTGTGAAATTGGCTCTTTGACATGAGCTTGTAAACTAAACCATACGAGTAGGGATGAGGCATGCTGCTGACTGAGGAAGGCATGTGCTCCTCCCTTCGAGTTTGTTTTTTTCATATAACCATTGCTATTATGAGCATGATTTAAAGGAAACTTCCCATACATAGAATTAATAATTATAATTAATGGAATTGGTAACGAGCTTCAAATGAAGAATGAACCATAAAGGTGGTGTTCTTGGCAGCGTGTGAGGGGCTGTCTCCTGAAGAGCTGGAATTAAAAAAACAAAAAAAACACCAAAAAACCCCAAACAAACAACAACCCTTGAAAGAACCTGCTTTAAGATCTCTGTGCCTCTCTTGAAACACGTACAGCTCTGTGCTGCGACAGCCTCACAGGCGACGTGTGTACAGGCAGCTCTGGGTTCCTTCAGCGGACCAGCTTCCATATTTACACTTCTGGTAGCAATGAAGGGGAAAAAGAGAGCACAGCGTGGGACTCTGGTAATCAGTCTTTCTCGTTTTGTGCTGTGATGGGTGGTGTGGCCCTGGGTCAGGACAGCTGAGCAGAGCAGCAGGAGGCAGCCCTCCTGCACCCCCGGGGCAGGGTCCTGCTCCTGCCCCCAGGCTGAGCAAACCTGGCTTTTGTCCTCACGGGCAAGTGGGTGTATTAATTCTGGAAGGTGCAACCTTTCAGTGCTCCAGTTGTCTTAGACCTGATCGTGCTCAAGTTTGTCACCGTCCTCTTAATTGCTTTAGCTGGATGTAAGACTTGCTGGCCCAGGCAAGACCTCTGGTGTGGTCCTGGCTCCTTTCTCATCACAGCATCTGGTATCGGACATTTCAGAGCGAGGCACATAAAAATCCCTTCTGTCTGTTTGGATGCTTTTAATTATTGTGTGTCCCACAGTAACTGCTGGCCCTGTTTGTCACCCTCTTCCCTCCTACCTTTGTGAATGTGGCAGTGTCCGCCCATAGTGACAGTGGCAACCAGATCAGTGACAGCTGGTGCTGGGCACTGTTCGTGCCCTTCACTCGCCAGCACAGAACCGTGGCATTTCTTCCTGTCCCTGGGGAGGCCCGTGCCACTGGCACGTCTCCACAGCCGGGAGCAGCAGTCACCAAGGTCCTGCCAGCGCAGGCAGTCCTGGAGCATCTTGCAGACCCCGAGGACCAAGGATTTTGTGTGTGTGTGTGTGTGTGTGTGTGTGTCCGTGTCCGTACACGCTGCAGAAGACCCCAAACTGGACCATCTTCCACTGTTGGAAGAAATTAACTTGCACTCCTTTTTAATGCTGATGGTTTTATTGTTCTATGTAAGCCAGGCTGAGTATCTAGGATAACTGCAGAGTGTTGCTGCCTCAGGTCTCTGCCTGATGTGATGGCCAGTGGCCACCTGCCTGCAGTAGTCCATGAGTCAGTTCTGTGATAGCTGCAGGGCTGGTGGGAGGGTGGCCTGTCCTCTGCTGTTTCTCTTCCTGGGGATGCCATCAAGGGCTAGTAGCAATTTAAAAAATAAAGAAATGCATAGAAGGGGGTGAAAATTGATGCAGGAATACTGCAATCCCCCTCCTGGCTGGTGGGATCTGTGTTGACTTGAGCTGCTACAGGGGGGGACTTGGAGTTGGGAGCTACCCCAGGAGGGCAAGCAGCTGCTGGGTCAGCACCATCCCTCCTCCCTGTGTCCCCTGGGCTGGGGGGTTGCAGTCCCCATCCCATACAATTATGTAGTGCTGGGCTTCATGGAATCTTCTTTCAACTGGCAGTGATGGTTTAAGACACAGGTTGGTTAGAGATTGTGCAGTACTGGTGTTCTTAGGACCACCTGAACATGAACCAACCCCAGTAACGGTTTTTATTTCTTGATGCTGCTGTTTCAAGCATCATGTTTTGTGGGTTTGGTTTGCTTTTTTGTTGTCTTTTTGTTGTTTTTTAATCTGCTGCTGTGGTTTGAGCGCTTGTAACAGTGTAAATTGCCTGGGAAGACGCAGCTCTTTATGGGCTTGCTGTAATTCTGGGTCAAGTGTGCTTAAATTGCTGTAATTTGTATCTAATGGATTACATGGATTGAGAGCCCTTTTATAACTACTGGAGCAAGGAGGGGCTGCCCGCCCCGGGAGGAGGGGCAGGCATCCTCAGCATGGCCTGTCCCTTTGTCCCTCTCCTCTGGAAGGGAGGGCCATCCTTTTCAGTGGTCCCTTGGACTTGGCAGCCTGGCGAGAGCTGGAGACTGTGCCAGGTGCAGAGGGGGCAGGCAGCCGTGGGGAAGAAGCTTTTGCTAAACGTGGCAGGTTTGGGGTGATGCTGATGGCACATCCTAGTGGTGTGTTACCTTCCTTTGTTTACTATCCATGTGCTGTAGGCTGGATGCTGGTGGGGAGCTGGTGGAGATGCTTTTCCTCCCTGAACCTGCTCTGCCTCGTTGGCTTTTGCCCTTCTGGGCTCCTTCCAGACTGCTCATTGTCACACGGCTTTGCCCCATGTTTCCTTGCTGCTCTGGCTGCTTTTTCCCCGAGTCTTTGCTTTTTGTGGTGGATCCTCTTATGTGTCCCAGCAGGAGCAGAGCAGGAATGTGTCCCGCCCATGGACCTTGGTAGTCTCCTCTGAAAGTCATCTCTGTTTAACGCCCAACCAGAGGTTGCTGCAACTGTTAAAACAGTTTTCATTAAAAAAGCAACAAAATTTATATTGGCAAATCTGCCTCAGATTGTTAGCTATTTCAACAGCCGGGTAATGTCTCTGTTCCCTCGATGGCTGTGTAGGAGCTGAAAGGGAGCGACTACATCCCCATCACAAAATCTGGGGTGCCCATGCCCCTCTTTCATGTACTGCAGCAATACAATTCCCCTATGTAGCTGTTCATCTTCCCAGCATGTCCTGCCGTATTGTCTCCCGCTACATGTGTCATTAATTCATGTAATCTGATGCAAATCAATATGCTAAACCCCTCATTAATTGGGTTACTGATTTATACTAATGAGACTTAAAATCTTGGAGAAGGTTGAGGGTATTTGTTTCTCCTCAGAAGGGCTCGACAAGCTATTGTCAGCCCCACAATGGCTGGCCCTTGGCTGGGCTGGTAATTGCCTCGTGACTGTATTTGCATCGACATAATGGCGAGGATGTTAGCAGGAGTTAAGACATCTCATCTTTTCCTCTGAACAGGAAAATTCAGGATTAGCAAGGTGGAATGCATTTGCCAGTGGTTGCTGGCAGCCCTATTGTGTAGGGTGGCTGCTCTTCACCTATAAGTCAGCTCTGTCGGTGTTCCCATTATAAACCTGCTTTTCTTCAGAGCTTTATAAGCTCAGCCATAAAAACCAGGCCTGCCTGAAAACTTGGCACACTAGGAATTGGCCAGGCTTTTATTTTTTCTGGTGGGAAGAACTGATGATTATTTTTAGAAGAAATTGTTTCGTCTGTGAAGTTTAATGGGTTGAAATGCTGTTTTGGCATTCACAAGCCTTCAAACCAGCTTTGTTGAAAACCCCATTTAGCATCATCAATAATACAGTAATGCTCAGGCTCCCCAGGGACAGGCAACTAAAACAATAGCTGAAATCTTACATTTTGAAAGCTAATTGTTGTACATGTTCAGCCATTTCCCCCATGCCAGTACCACACACGCGCTTGCTGTCTTGTGTAAGAAGCAGATCTGAGGATGGTTAAGTCTGCAGGAGGCTTTTCACTGACGTTAACAGGAGGTGCATCTGCATTTCCAGGGGCTCTTTTATGGAGGCAAGGCCACAGATACGTATCAGCTGGGTTGTTGCAGTAGAAAAGCTATTCTGATTTAAGCAAGGGTCTTTCTTTTGTCTTTTTTTTTTTTTTAATAGCTGCCTTCATACGAGTCCCCAGAATGGAGTGTATTTATATCAGAGCTGGTATGTGCAATCCTAAATAAATCTATGCCTGTACTGCAGGGCTCTGCAGGCAACTTTTCCCTGCATGTGTCTTGACACCACCCCTCTGATTTTGGGGGTGAGCGGTTGCCTTGCTCTATTTGCAGGTTTGGAGCTGGGCACCCTGATACATGCATGAGGTATGGAGTAAGAGAAAAAGTGGCTTTCACGCAAACAGTCCTAAATGACTTTGTTGTTTGCTCCGAATTTCCCCATGCACTAGCATGGGCAGTGCTGCTTTCATGAGGGTGCTTCAGGTAAAATGTCTCAGGGAATGAGATGAGGCGCTGACTTCCGAGAGGCTCTAGCACCTCTGTGTCTTAGGGCAGGTGGGAACTTTGGCTGGTGTGACATGGCTTTGCTAATTTTGCTTTTCCCATAGAAGGAAAAAAAAAAAAAGGAAAAAAATAAAAACCATAATTACTGCTTATTCATTATTAAGTTCTTTGGTTGTGCATTCAAAAATACTTCAATACTGAACAAGAATTTGCTGCTACAGAATAGTGGTGGGATTTTTCAGGTTTGAGCAGGAACAGTTGGGGATCAGTGTTTACATGGTAGAGCGAGGGCTCTCAGCTAGCCAGAGGCCAAGAGAGTCAGAATTACAAAGAAGCTGTTGTCTTTGATAGAGGTCTTCTGGAGCCTCGTTGTCTGAAAATAATTAGCCAAATAAATTAGGTGTGTTCTCTTCCCTGTGTGTTCCATGCTAAATAATTCTGACATTTGGCTTCCTAGCGAAAGGGATAAAGTATATACAGCAGATAACTCGGCCAGTCTTTTGTCAGCTGCCCCCACGACACCCCTGCTTGCTGCCGCCTGTCTGGAGAGAGTACCTATGGAGGAGATGGAGATGTCTGTGCTTTGCACAGATAATAACGGGCAGGAGAGGCTGTCAGGGAGTCTCGTGCTGACCAGAAGGATGGCGATGAGGCCCCTGGGAAGCTCGTGGCTGGTGGGATGGTGGTTGGACAGAGCTGCTCTTTGGCTCCCCGGTGCAAGTGTGCCCTGCCACAGAGGGCATGTTTAACTGCAAACTGGTGATTAGAAAAGGGTTAAAAATTCCCTTGCTTGAAGGTGTGCTCCATCACAGGAGCATCCAGCATTGTGGGGCCAATGGGGGATGTTCAGAAATGAGAGGGAGATGCTACATGGGTATCTTGGGTTGCTCTTGAGCTGCATCTCTGCCACCTTCTTGCTTTGTCCTTTCTTTCACTGTTGTTATTTAAAGTACATCAGATGGAGGTCAGCCTCACAGTGTTGTATTAGCACCTTCTTTCCTCAGAGGGGCTGGCGATAGAATCCTTTGGGCTACACTCCCTAGCTGGTTTTCTCTGCAACAAAGCATGATCTCCATCAGAAGGCAGTGAGGTTGCAGTCTTTCTTGGGTTCCTCCTCTTGTTGGCCACCTTTGCGTGCATGCAGAGGCTCTCACTGACCACCCTCCTGACAGAGCCATGCTTGCCAGGGCACAGGAGCCAGGTTTGTACGTGGGTTTTGCGTTGCACCTTCCAGGTGATCACAGGAAGCCAGAAATGAGTTGGAGGCTTCTGGAGGGGAAAACCTCCTCCATTAGGACTTGTCCCCATTGCATTGCAAAGGGTGGTTTGTTCCATTCCTTGGTTTCATGCCTCTGTGGCTCGCACCAGGAGTATTAAAGAAGCAGGAACCCCAGCTGTGAGGCGTTGCTAAACCTATACAATTGTGAGGTGCATGGAAAACTTGAGTAAAACCATGAGCAAACCTATTTTTGGCCTGTCTCGATGAATGGAGGAAACAATGGATTCCATCCTTTGGTTCTCAAAAGCATTAAAGGGGGGGGAAAAAACCCCAGCAACACCAAAAACCCCTCTAGCCCCACTGCTGTGTGCATGTTGGTTGGGTGAGGCAATGCCAGGAGGCTTCCTAGGAGTTTGCAGTGATGGTTTTGCTCAGGCTGCATGTCCCCGGGGTTAGGCAGGACCCTGGCACGGAGCTGAGCCCAGCAACAGCCCTGGCCATAATGAACCCAAACTCCTTAGATGCATGTAAGCAATAAAATGATGTTTCCGCTGTGGAAGTGGTGATCAGGGCTCTGTACAAGGTGCCTTCCCTCCAGGAAGACAGGGATTTTGGGAACCCATGTAAGCAGCCCTGGGGATTAACCTCGGGCACGCTGGGGTGTGGTGGTACAGCCGCTGCCAGCACCAGCTGCAGCTCAGCTAATCTGTGGGTGATGGATTCGTGGCTCTCCTCTTCTGGGCCCGGCACTCAGACAGCGAAGTGGTTTTAATGAGAGCACATAAGTTAAAATTGGTTTTTTCTTTTCAAAATTAGTGGCAGACTATGACTGTTCAGGTTGCTATTTTAACTGCTCCAGATGTCAAACATGGCTCAGCTGAGATCAATGTGTAATCCAAAGGAAATACTATTAATTTCAAAGGAATGTGGTCAATATTTAAAAGTTTTGGACCTTTTAATATGTAGACGGTGGTAGTGGTCTAGCTGGGCTTATTAACTCTGCTTTTGGAGCAGTGATACTATTAGCATGAATTAATGTCTATTAACATTATTGATTTTCATTTATTTTAACATGTGGGCCTGTAATGATATTGGTTATTTTAGACATTCTCTGAGGCTGTATCGAGTCGGGAGCTGTTGGTTTAAGGCCTGATCCCACAAGCTTTTATCCTTCCAGTTGCTACTTAAGCCCTGACTTAGTTCCAAGCTTGTGGAACAGCTCCTGCTGACTCTAGCAGCAGTTGGATTGAACCTGCTCCGGGTCCTGCTTCATCCAGCCCCTACGGCTTCATCTACAGAGAGGCTTTGCTGGTCCCAGCATGGCCAAGGTGGATTTAACCCTTGGAGCACACCAGTAACCACTACGAAATACCTCTCTGCTCTACCTCCACATCGTTCTGCTAACGCAGTGTACAGTGTGGAGCCAGCCTGGCTCTTACACCCGTAACCTTCAGCAGTGACAAGTGGGGTGGACCTGGTCTATATATTAAACTCTTTTTCTAAATCAAGCCCAGATAGGCTAGGTTCCCCCTTCCCCTGACTTTTTGTGCCTATTAAATGTATAAAGTGCTTCTAAGGCAGAGTTTAATGAGGAACAGAGTCTTCTTGAATGTCTTGGATTGTTTGGTTGTTTTTTTTTAAAGGTATGGAAAAAATTGAAAGCTTTAAAAAAAAAAAAAAAGTTGTCTCCTTTAGACCGGCTTGAAGAACAACTTAGGAAAACAGTTGGAGATAGAGCTGCATCTTACCAAGCTAGAAATAGACCCATTTTTCAACAAAACAAAAAGTTCAGAACTCATTATTTTCTTAATAAAATATCTGTTTTCAATAGCTGTTGAAATATTTTGCTTGTAGAGGTCACACATTCTTAGTGAAAGACATATCTTTTTTTTGGTTAAAAATATTTTTTTAAAGTCAAATGATTTTCATTTTTAAATTATTTTAAATCACTGGTAAAATTACAGAAATGTTTCATAAACAGAAAATTATAATCAGCCTAGATACATTTTTTTGAAAAAGTAGGTGCTCGGGAGAAAAAAAAAAACCAACAACCCAAAACGCTAAAGATTTCAGTCTGCGTCAGAGAACGCTCTCAATAAAATGAAACCTTTGGTTCCTTTGTCTGAAGAAACCTCACCCTTTGTTCATGTCTAAGAAAAATGTTTCTTGTTACTGAGAGAGTATTTGCCTTACATGAAAAAAATGTTTCTGTGGGAGATGTTTTACATTCGAGTGACGCCAGAGAGCCAAAATGTTGAGCTATATTGGCTGTAAAGACCACAGGCTGATGAAGCTGGAACAATTCAGTTGAAACCCTTAGAGGAAAGGGGAGGATTCCCCCTCCCTCTCAAGGCGAGTGGGGGTTTCTGGATAAGGCTAGGCTCTTTTTGGGTGGGAAAAATCCAGGGCAGGCGCTGTATCAGCCTGCGTGAATGTGTGGCACAAGGGCTGAGAGCGTGGCCAGGGGCACCGGCACCCCGGGGCCAGGCTGGAGCCTGGTGCCATCGCCATCTCCAGCGCGCTGGCTGAGAGCACATCTGGCCTGCACATCTGGCGCCGTGCACGCCTGCCTGCCCGTGCACACTCTGCTATTTCTGCCTCTATGCACTAGATGGCATTGCCAACTTAGCTACGGGGAGTGGGCTTTGGCAGGGCTGTGGGCAAGGGGCTGCAGCCCTGGGGCTCGCTGGGCACGCTGGCACTGCCGCCTGCTCCGAGAGCATCCTTGGGGGTAGTGCTTGGTGAGCCTCCGGAAAAACACATCATTTGCACAGATCCAAGCTCTTGTGTACTCTCTGTACCAGCAGTGCTGTTGATGGTAATTTGTGATATATATATATATTTTTTTTTTTTAACTTTTTATTTTTAAGCTTCTGTTTATTGGGGAGAGTGCAATACAGCTGCAGATGCCTGACATGAGCTGGCTCTGGGGTGCTGGTGCCTGGGCATCCCAGAGCTGCTGGCACAGCTGGTGTGATGAGGGTGTGGGCTGTGCTGATCCTCAGCCTCTGTGGTCCAGCCCAGGGTCCTTCATTTGGGCACAGGCTGAGCACATAGCAAGAAATGGTCTTCACTGCTGCCAACAACCCCTACAGGTGAGCTGGACGACTATGAGAGAGGCCATGTCATTGGTATCTTGAGGAGGAACCTGAATACCAAAGACATCAGGAGTTCAGAAGCACCTCTTGATTCCTGGTTCAGTCTGTTCCCTTTTGCTGTCTCCAACGAGAGCCTCACACCCATCTTCTCTGCCTCAGTTTCTCACTTGGTTGTGTGTGCTGGGCTGAGGTCAGTAACACAAGCTGAACAGAAAGCTGTGGAAAGTGGGTGTACCTGAGCGGTTGTTACCTGGTTCCTTGGGTATGACAGCTGGCACTGAATGACTGAAAAACATGCTAAAGATAGAGGAATTGTAAACCTGTGAGTCTTCCTAAACCGCCACTTGCTCCTTGGACTCTGAGCTGCTTTTTAAGGGCCAAAGGTACCTTGCTATTTGTGTGCTCTTCTATCCCTACATCCATTTGCAGAGAGCAAACCAAGTCAGTAAAATCCAGGAGGGATGCCGGGGGTGGATCTGCAGCACAGCCGTATCCCTGAGAGGAAAAAACCCCATCCCAGGATGGGTTCTCCTGGGTGTCTGCCCCACCACACAGCCCTGGGATGCTGAACAATGTGGGGCTGAGCAGCTGGGGCTACTTGGTGCCTTCTTGGGTATTTGTGCTCCAAGACTGTGGGCACCTCCTGCCCTGTCAGTGCCAGCCCCAAGGCTTCACTGGGACAAATGTGTCATTGTTTGTATCCTGCCTTGCAGTTTCTTTTGAAAACAAAGTCCTGAGTATCATTCAAATAAAAAAGTTCCTGCTTTCCCAGACGATGGTCAGCGAGGGATATGCTCCTCTAGAAATGTCTGCTGTCTCTAGCTCCTGTCCTCCTGGGGAGCTTCGGGTGAGTTGACCCTGGCTTGCTTTTCATTTAGAGTTCCCTTTGGTTGCCTGGGATGTCCATACAGGGCGCTGGTGTATGGCTGCCAAAAGATCTAATAATCAACAACAAAAGTGTTGTTTGTGTTATGTTAGCATCTCAAAGTATCCATGTGACTTTCCAAGCTGCTCAGATGCATAATCAGTGTTGGCGTTGCGGAAATACTTACGAAAAAAGTTCAGGATAAATCTTCCCCCTGAACAGCAAGATCAGTGCTCCTACTGGAACCCCCTAAAAACTAATGATATGGGAGACTTCATGATGCAACACTGCTCTGCAGACTTGCAAAATACTTTTCTCTGCATGTAAGTAAGTGTTTGGTTCTGGGGTGAGGTGCTCATGCCAGTTTGGGTATTCAAGTTCCCATGGAGAGGGAGCTGGCTGCCTTTCCTGCCTGGGGGATGCAAAGCTTGGAGCAGAGCTGCTCTTGGAAAATAAAGCATTTGTGCTTGGTTGAGCTTCCCGGAAGGAGGACTTGGCCCGAGTGTGTTGTTTGGGCCGTTGCAGCACTGTCAATCAGCAGTTCTTGGTTTCATGCCTTGTTGTGTATGAGACATATTTTGTATGATCTTTGGCAAGTCACTTACCTCTGTCTCTGTTACCCCCTCGGAGGAACAGACATAAAACCTTATCTGCAGTAAAGAACAAAGATAGCTGTGAGCTAAAAGTGCTGCTGCAGGACTCTCCATTCCTGTTAACCCCCTGCTTTACTGCCCTGAACCAATGGCCCCACCAGTGCAATCTGTTGCCATTTCTGATGGATTACGGCAATTGTCCCGTTAGTGTGAGCCAGCCACGTGTGCCAGGTCTCATGCTTGGGTTGCTGAGCAAACCTCCAAAAACTTAGTGGTTCATATTTTAATGCTGAGTTGAATTGTAATTTTTTTTTGTTTTAATCCTTTAATTTATGTGAACGTACCGATTGTCTTAGGAACCAAAAGCTCTGCCACCATAAAGCATATAAATTTGCTGCCCCCCCACCTCATTTGACTAACCTGAAATGCATTTCACTCCTTGGTATTCCTGCAGCCCTGGACTGTGACACTTTGAGAGAACCAGAACATCTGTATCGGGGACTGTGAGGTGGACAGAAAACATGCATTTTTACTGCACACTCAGGACAGAAATCTCATTAGATTCATGTGATCTCAAACCGATTATATTCCTTGTGCAAAAAACAGGCCTCAAGCAGTGCAGCCTGTATCTTTAAGGCAATGAAAATAAAGCAGCAGCATCTGTGCTGCCCTTCTTAATGGGATGAATTAGGAAGCATATGTATGGACATAATCTTAGAGACTACTGTAAGTATAAGGGAGTGTAGAAGGAGGGTAAAAGAGTGTGTCAAAGTCTTCAGCTTTATTAATGTAGCCAGTTATGTGTATGCATGAACTTGGAGCGCCAGTGTCCAAATACTGTGATTGCACCAGTCACTCTGGTGTTTGTCTGCTAGGTAAATAACAGTGAGATACTCATATTTACAATTTAAATAGTGTGAGTATTCAGCTGGCCTTCGCTCTGCCAGGCTTGACTACTTTCATTGCACATTACTTATTAAGGCAGTTGGCGTCCTGAGAAAGTCTCTTGACAAGACAAGAGTTGCCTTGGAGGCTGCAGGACTGCGTGGTGACTTCATCTGGAAAAGCAGGTTAGAAAATTCTCCCTAAAGGTCTGACCCAAAGCTTCCCATTTAACTCAGACAATTCCTAGTAATGTCTTTGCCAGCCAGGGCCAGTCGCTGGGTGGTGATACATCCTCCCACCTGCATTACTGCCAGGGGCTCTTGCACCACCTCAGCATCCCATGCTCAGAGTGCACAGTGGTAGCCCGGGGAGGTCAGAGTGGTGTTTGCAGCCCATTGCAGTGGGAGGCCCCAGTGCTACAGGACTTCATAGAATGACAGAACAGTTCGGGTTGGAAGGGACCTTAAAGATCACCTAGTTCCACCCCCCTGCCATGGACAGGGACACCTTCCACTAGCCTGGGTTGCCCAAAGCCCCGTCCAGCCTGGCCTTGAACACTGCCAGGGAGGGGGCAGCCACAGCTTCTCTGGGCAATCAATCTGTGCCAGTGTCTCACCACCCTCACAGTAAGGAATTTCTTCCTTATATTTGATCTAAATCTACCCTCTGTCAGTTTAAAACCATTACCCCTTGTCCTATCCCTACACCCCCTGATAAAAGAGTCCCTCCCCAGCTTTCCTGTACCCCCCTTCAGGTACTGGAAGGCCGCTATAAGATTTCCCTGGAGCCTTCTCCTCTCCAGGCTGAACACCCCCAACTCTCTCAGCCTGTCCTCAGAGGGGAGGTGCTCCAGCCCCCCAGTCATCATCGTGGCCTCCTCTGGCCCTGCTCCAGCAGGTCCATGTCCTTATGCTGGGTGCTCCCCGGAGCTGGACACAGCACTGCAGGGGGAGCTCACGAGAGCAGAGTAGAGGGGGAGAATCCCCTCCCCTGGTCTGCTAACCGCTTCACTGAAGCACAGACTGCTGATCCTCACCACGGCCTTTCCAAATCAAGTATCAGTTGGAGATCTACTACTGAAACGGTGATGTGCATCATGATAGTAACTCGTGCGCCACTGTGTCAGTGGTGTGTCTGTTTTCCGCTATGCTGAGCAGTTTGCAGCCCTGACATGCCTCCGAGCAATTCAGCACACGATACTACTCTTGGGTTTTGATTTTTTTGGTTTGATTTTTTTTTTTTTCCAGTCCTAGGAGCAATTCATTTGGCTCCATGGGATGTGCTGTTAGTGAAATGTAAAGTAATTGCTTCACTGCCTGTGATGACAAACCAGGGCTGGCCAGTTGCTCAACCTGAACCCTTTTGCCCCTGGTTATAAACTACCATACGTTGGTGCTCAGTCTGCGTATGAATAATGTAGGGTATATTTGCAGGCACAGGCAGTCATTAGAAGTCAAAAGAAATTCAAGTAGTGACTTGGAAATTTATAGGATCCTAAATTATGCCTCCTTGTACCACTGTTCAGGAATAGTAGCACAGGCTTATTTATACCGATTTTCAGTGATGTGTTCAATTTCTACTATTTTGAAAAGGTGTAAAACTGTGTCCTCAGCTTATAAAAAAGCTTAATTATCTTTATTATGGAGATGATTTTGTGTTGAGGAATGGCGTCCATTTGCTGTTAAAACAACATCCCTCTGCCCTAAAGTGTAAGGTTTCTGAATGGAGGAGCTAGAGCAGGTCTGTGCTCTTCTGGCACTAAAATAAATCAGGGCAAAAAGCAGCCTGATTGCAAACTATTTATTTCTAAAGGCAGTCTCCAAAAATGATTAACTTCTAAATTATCCCAGTGACCAGCAAACCTGTGAGTCCAGCTTTGCAAACTAGCAGAGACTCCTGATGCTGTGTGCCTGGAGAAGGTAGGCTGTGGTTTGCGCACATACCAGCGTGATTAGCTCTGTTGTAGCTGCAGAACCAGCTCCCTATAAAGTTGGGGCTGATGTTAGTGCTTTCATAACAGAATTAATACTTAAAAGTATGTTTCAGAATATGGTCAAGACATGATCTGTCTTTCAGTGTGAGAGCTCTATCTTAAAATTGCAACTAAACTTCTGCAGTTCAGTGTCTAGGTGGAGGTTTGATAATCTAAGAGGAAAGAAAGAAAAACCTTAAATGTACAGTGCTGAACAGCAGGTTTTATCTCAATGGATTTTGTTTGTAACCTCCTTGTGGAACTTAACAGAAAATTAGATCTCTGCCACCAAATTCTTAAAGGCATTAGAAAACACTATGGAGAAGATCTTACCTTCCATCAAATTCCACGCCAGTGACTCCAGAATGCAGCTGTTTCACTCTCTTTGAATTCTTTCAGACTTTTCCGTAGGGGATATTTCTAGTTTTGCAAACAGTTTCCCATCAACTCAGTGAGGACAGGGGGAAAAAAAAAAAAAAGAAAAGGAAAAAAAAAAAAAGGCAGGCATTTTGTCTTGGGGAAAATCTCGTGTGCTCAGCTGGAGCCTTTTCCTGCAAAGCCTCTCTCCCAAGGCCCATGGAGCTGCTGGAAGTTCCCATGGCTGCTCCTTTGCTCTGTGCTCTGGGGCTTGGGGATTCTCTCCCTGGGCGTGGATAACGTGGTTATGTTGTGCCACGTGTGCAGGAGTAATGCGGGTGGATTCCCAGGGCTAAAGTCCCCAAGGATGTTAGCCAGCAAACCTCCCCCATGCCCCCAAATTACTATGTTTAAAAAAGAAAAAATGAAGTATAGGAAATATTGCAAGGAATGTGTTTGGCATTTGTCTTGGCTGGTGGTGTCTTTCCAGCCAAGGAAGCCCCCTCTGGCTAAATTTCGATGGCCCTGCTGTGGGTGATGAATAAATGTCCCTCCTCCCTCCCTGACCACCTGCACCTATCCTGGCAAGCAGGCTTTGCTTTGAGAAGCTGGACTTTTTGGCTGAAGTTTTGCCATATGTGGTCCTAGCCCAAAAGATTATTATTTAAAGATTATTTAAACACCCTGCCAAATTATTTGGGTGAGGGAGAAAGACTAATGAATGGAAAAGTTTGCAGCTGGAGCCATCAAGGAACCCACGGAGCTTGGGCACCCATCCCCAGCCTGAAAGCTCAGCCAGGTTGGGAACATTACCAGGATGTTTTGCCTTTCCTCTACCTCCATCCAGGTGACTTGTTTTTTTTGGCCCCACCAAAGGATCATGGCACATTGTGTGACTTGGGCAGGTCATGGTGTTCAGCCAGGGCAGGCTGGAAATGGGCTCCAGTGGCAAAGGTATGAGGAGCCAGGATATTTCCTTGTGCTTTGCCAAAATAGCTGTGCATGCTGCTGACTGTAAAGTTAAAATGAAAGATGTTTTGTGTTATGGTGGGTTTTTTTCCCTTCTTTAAATACATCTATACATATGGAGGGAGAAGGGGGAGCTTTTGGCTGGTGGCTCTGAGCAAACAGAAGATTGACCCAGCAGCATTGCTTGCAGGTCAAAGAAGTTAAATGGATATAAACCAAAATTATTAAAACAAAAACTGATGTGAAGAAGAATCATGTTTCCTGGAGGGTTTTGCTTCTCTTGGGTGTGGTGGTGTCTCTTGGCTGGGTGCTGGGCTGAGCTCACTGCCGGGCGGTCACTGCACAGCCCGCCACGACCACGTACCCCGCTTTGTTCTCGGCACGTGGGGTGGGGCGTTTTATTTAACTAGATAACTTAGAGCCCCAGAGGACTACAGGCTGCCGTTTATCTTTCTGCAGTGTCAGCGTTAGTACAGTATTCCTTTCTTTTATCTAGGATCTTTTTATTTAATAAGTGCTAACCAGAAATATATGCTGTCTGGCTTTCCTCTCGCAAATACCACAGACTTGGACTTGAAGGCAAGATAATGGGCAAACAAAAGTTTGATGGAATGGTGAGCCCTTGCCTGCAACATTCTGGTGAAGGCACAGTTGGGCTTTAACTTCTGGGCTGCGAGCAGACGCTTGTGTCACACGGATGTTGGAAATCACAGCTCTTAATATTGCTGAGCTCCTTGAGGAGATGTCATAGTCATGTGCTTTCTTCTCGGTGTTTCCGATGCCACCACAGCTTTGCTCTGGTTTTATTCCTATCCCATGGCAGGAGCACTCAAAGCTTAGGCCTGAAAAGATGGTTGTTAAATGCAATGCTGGACCAGCACTTGATGTGAGCAGTGACTTGCTGGTCTGGAGCCGTGCGGGTGTCACCTGCCTCCCAAAGCACCCTCTTCCCAATGAGAGCCCAGCCCTGATGTGGTGCTCAGCTGCTGGTGCCCTTCGCTGCAGTGGGGACAGACTTCTGCAGCTTGGATGGCCCACTCTGTGTTTTCAGCAGCTCTGCATGCACACAGAACACAGAGACAAGCTGTAACTCCATGAAGATACAGTGTGCTGCCTCCTCACAGGCCCAAGAAACAGCCTTGGAGTTTTCATTTGGTTTCATAAGAAAATGATGCTTAGGTAAAAAAAGGAAAAGCTTTTGACACAATTGCATGATTCTAGCCATATTTGACACATGAGTTGGTATCCCAAAGAGATCAAGCTTTTCTAAGTTTCATAAAAACAGGTAGCAGACTGGTGAAGAGGGACTCAAGTTGGTCCTTTTGGGGAGAAGGTTGTAGTGTGAGTCTCAACCTCAGTTGCCTTCAGAAAACCCACAGGTGAAAGCTGCAGAAAACTGGGTTTCCTAAATTTAACTGTTCACAGGTCTGCTTGTTTTTGTGCCTGCAAACAAGACCTATGTCTATTTTTCTCTCTTTCCATTTCACACTTTTTCACCTCATCTTGAAAATTAAATTCTTTGTAGGCAAGACCCTCGCCTTGCAAAAGGACTGACCTGAAGGTAAGAAAATGACAGAAAGAGAAGGTGGGGATAGTTGAAGGAAAACCTTAGGTCAACTCTGAATATCAGCATAGATGTGCTGTACACACCCAGACGGGGAGCAGGAGTGGCACTGAGGCATATTTGGGACTCTGTCATCTCTGAGCTGTTTAATACCTTGTGAGATGGCACGGAAAGACCCTTAACAATGAATCTGTTGCCATTCAGGGCAGTCTTGAGTCATTGTGGTTTAAAAAATAAATTATCATATAAATAGCTGCTTAGGAATCTCAGCCCAAAGACCACAAAATCTCACCAGTGCATAGTTTTCTTGGCTTATATAGCACCATGTCTACTTGCGGAACACTTTGGCTGTGTGTCGTAAAACCACTTCCTATTTAGAAAAAAAAAAAAAAAATCATAGGAGAAGAATAAAGTCTATTGTCAATGACAACTGCTGGTGGTTTCCTAGTGCCTCTCATTCCTAGAAGCTGAGCACATCCTAACTGGATTTTGCATCCTGCCTTTACTGAACCCACCCCAAGATGCTGCTACCTTGGGGGGACTGGTACGCCCTGCCCTGGCTGCCCAGAGACATGTAGTGAGCAGGAGCACCCACAGGTTTGGTTTAACACACTTTCTGGGTAGTTTTTCTGAAGAACTGGTGGGTTTTGAAAGCCAGAGGAGAGCGTGGTGGTGAACAAGCAAAGAGTTGTACTCCTGCAGCTGAAAAATACCACTGGGATTTTCTTTCGCAAGCCGCCTCCTTGTGAATGGCATCCTGTTCTGCTGTCCTGAGGCAAACCTGAACGTGACCCATTTGAATCTGGTGACTATAACATGAAAAAGTGCCGAGGCCTTTATTACAGGCATATTGCCCTCTCCCAGCACTATGGACAGTTAATAACATTTTCAGTGATTTTAACGGGAGCAGGATCAGATACCAAGAGCAAGAATCCTCCCAAGAAAATTGTTCTGAGTGAACTCCAGCCAGTCATCTGGAACATAATCCATCCTTGGGTTTTCCTACTATGCTGGTTCTGGCCAATAAACTGCTTGTTTGTTTTATTGCTATTTGGTTTTGTTTGCTTTATTTGCTTATTTGTGACTTCCCTTTAGGAAGAAAAAAAAAAATGCTGGGAGGTACAGCAGTGCCACTGAAGCCTGCGGGATGGTGCGCATGGTAATGACCCTTTCAACAGGTTATTTTCTTAGATGTTTGGTAAAGGTTTGCAGTCCCAGCACAAGATGTGAGAATGATGTCTGTATCACAAAGACATTTTCCCAGCGTGGCTGAGCTGTGATATGAAACAAGCTGATTTTCTCATGAGAGAGGAGTAAATCCTTGGAAGTGTTATTTTTCTAATGTTTTATTTGAAAAGTACTAGAATGACCTTTTTCTTGATGTTGCTTTTTCTTTCTCTTTTTTCTTTGTAAAAACCCTTGCAGGACTGTGATTAGCAAGATAATGAATACCATCTGCTTTTAATCAATTCCTTCCTTTTCTCCCAAACCCTCCCAACTTCTAGTATTAATGGAAACAGATTTGAATACTGGAAGGGGCCGCTTTGGAGAGCGCTTGGGTATTTACTAGGTGAAAAGTGAAATTGCACAGGTTTATTTCATGGGGTAGGGCATTTGACAGGTGCAATTTTTCTTCTGAATGTGTTGCATGCCTGTTTTATAAACCAAAATGCATACTGACACATGAGATTATAATTCTGCACTGGAGGGAAATTTTAAGACGAGGAGGTGACCTTTCACACAAACTTGAGCTGCTGCCCAGGCCCTTCCGAAGGGACAGCTCTTATTTACAGCCACAGTGACACACCTGGGGGTGAATGTGGTTTACAAGTAAGTCAGGGAAGCAAAGGATGCTTCTTAGGACAAAAGTGATGCCCACGACAGTTTGAGTGTAGCCCCTCAGCTGTTTTTGCAAAATATCCAAATTGAACTTACTAATACAGCTTTCCTCAGTGCCTATGCGTCCAGATTTCCATTTTATTCGTTTATCTTGGAAGCTGAAAAAATTTGAATTCATCTGGTGTCAAGCCTTGCTTCAGATCAAACTGTTTTTTTTTCCCCCTGGATAGGAATCAGTTTGATTTGTGCTTTTCTCTTAGGTTGGAATCAATCATTCTACTTTGATTTGAATGACCGTTTTACCCCTCTAAAGATTCACATTAAGAGGCATTCCTGGGATGTTTTCTTGATTGGGTTCAAGGCATTGTGTGTTCCCATCTGTCCTGGCTGATTATGAACCACCTCTGCCAGTTAATATTGGATGGGAAAGATTTTCTTTCATGTATCAGCCCAAACTGAACCTTGAGAAGAGAAATCACTATTTCTGCCACAAACATTTCCACACCTGTTGTGATTGTGACAAGGAGGTCCAGGCTGAGTGCTGGTGGTGTTCTGTGCCTGCTCAGGGGATGGATGCACAGTGCACAGTGAGTGCTGGTGGCTGGGGTGCCATGGATGCTTTGACCCAGAGAGCTCAAACTCTAAAAAGACAAGAGAAGCTGATAAAAAGATGAATGAGGATCCCCAAGGGCTTGGGATCTGTGGTGAAACAGAAGTGATGCTGAATCACTTGGGATCTGTGGTGAAACAGAAGTGATGCTGAATGAGGACTCTGGGTCACCTCCAAAGACCTGCTGGGGCAGCATAGGCACTGGGCTGCTTGGTTGTCTTCTTGGACCAAACCTACAGGTGTTATCTGCCTATATGGTTCCTACAGGGAAGTTGTATTACCATGTGAACCGCTTCTGTTGTTATTTTCTTCCCCATATTGAAAATGTTGTTCACCTTTTCACCGAAGTCCTGGATATTCATTCTGCTTCATAAAATGGTTAGATTTTCAGCTGGTGATGGGTAAGCGTATGTCTTTGAGCCTAGTCAGCGATACTCCCTCCAATACCCTTAATCAGTGGTTGTGTCCCTTGGATATTTCAAAGGGAATGGGCTTGTTTCCATTGCACAAAGCTTTCTGGGTGGCATTGCTGCTGCCAAGGGATCCTGCGGGCCTGTGAAATTGTCTGAATTAAGCCAGGATTTTTACCATGAGAGAACAAGATGCGTACACATGCTTCATCCTTGATCTGGCACAGGTTCAACCTGGGATGCCATGTTCCTGCTGGTTGCTCTTACCTTTGCAGGGCTGTTTGGTCAGAGTGGGACAGTGGAGTCTGCTGTTTGACAGCACACCCCAAGCACACACGGTCCTCAGGCTTTCCAGGAAAAGCACAGACAAAGTAACCTCTTTCCTGAACAGGAGCTGGCTATAAACATCTTGAAACAAGGTTCCAGTGGAGAGTTTTTAACTTCCCCATATCCCTTGTTACAGGAGCTTTTGGGATGAGACACCTGAAGTCGCACGAGAAACACGCATGTAATACCGCTGAGCAGCTCACACAATTGCAGGGACTAAAGCCTGATACTACCAAACAACGTGTTCTTGTTCCCTCTCTCTCTCTTTACAGAGCGATGCTGGTGTAACATCTTACACTTCCCCAGATTGTGGAGCCTGAGGTGAGTGAGCATGGGCTGGGATGGAGCCAGGATGCCATCCAGGGCAGGGATGCAGATATTGCTGGATTGTTACTGTAGGTGCCTAATTGTGCTTCTCCGAAGAGGGGATGCTTTGCTGTGTGCTTTGCCATGCCTTGGAGAGCCTTCCTGAACAGGGCGACTGCATGACCCAAGCCTTCCCCCTGGAGCTGTTGCTGAAATTTCAGGGTGGAAGGAATAGGGGGAGAGTAACAGTTGATCCTGTTTGTCTCCAAGAGCATGCATGTGCTTTTCCTGCTCCTAGGGATCTCCGAAAGGCTCCGGTTACAGTTTGGAAAGGGCACTTTTGGGATGCCTCAGGAAAATGCCATCTTCTTGGCTTGGTGCTGAAGACACACATATGAAAGCAATGCACAGTGAAGGCAAGGCCACAAGCAGCAGCAGCTCCATATCTGATCCCCGCATGAAGGATGCTCCCTGTGCTTCCTGATGGCACCCACCCACTGCCAGCCAGCCTGAAATTGTGTGAAGGTCAGGCAAAAAAATAATAGCTCTTTTTGCAAGGCTGATTTTCTTCCCTACCCCTTGCTTTCATTTAATCATTCAATTTAATTTAATCAAAGAAAGAAAAATAGTTGTGGTTTGCCAAAAAGCCTACATCTGACACTTACAGATTGCTAATGGGAGCAGGCAGAGGCAGCGGTGACTAATGAAAAGACCCCTTACTCTTACCAGCCATTTCACATGCATAAACTTAAAAAGCCTCCCTTGCTGCCCTGCTCCTCTGCAGCTCTAGTCAAGGTGGGTGTGGAGCTTGGACATTTTTCAAATTCTGTGTTTCTGGCCCCGCTGAGGCTGTCCTGGCTCACTGCGATGTCACCGCGCGGGAATGCGCTTCCCCTGCGCTGGGACATCTCTGGCCAACACCAGATACCCTTCCTTCCTGCCTGCTCCCATGGTGGGGATTATTGCTTTTGGCTTCTCCTGGCTTTGAAAGGCATCCAAAGAGCTCAGCTCTTGCAAGCTGAGAGCAGAGACAGAAAGCCTCTCCCCGCCTCACCTGTTTGTGGTTATTCAGCTCCCTCCCTTCACGCTTTGGCACAATAATGGCCTGAAAGTAAAACAAGAGGCAAGTTCTCCCCCCCGGCTCAAAGCACTGAATGAAACCCAGCCAGCGGGGCCTATTGAGACAGCATCGAGACAAATGTCAACTTTAACACAAAGAGGCTTAAATGACTGACACAGAAAGGAATAATCTCGGATCTGTTTTCCAGGCTGCTCCCCAGCATAGTTGTGCTGCAGACGGAGACAATTTTCAGTTCCCCAAGGAGATTGTATAGCCAAAAAAAGATACTTGGTGGTGATATGCTATAAGACTAGGTCATGAGAATAGATGTTTGGAATAATGACAGAATTCACTATAGGCAAACTAAATTAAGAGAGTGTCTTGAGAAACATATGGGGAGGAAATTGCCACTGAAGCCTTGCAAAGTGTAGCTTTATTTCTCATTGTACTGGGCTCTCCCAAAGGCCTCCATGAAACAGGACAGGGGGTTATAGGAGTCATTTTGTGGCAACTCTCTGAACTGGTTGTCTTCTTGTTTGCAGGAGGCTGTTATGGCTATTTGCCTCTGAACCTTCTGGAAAAATAAAAGTAATTAAGGGCCATAAATAATGGGATTGAAATGAAAATACAGCCACCTTCTTCCCAAGAAACGGCTGAGAAATGAATAATGTCTTAGTTGCAACTTGCCACTGCATATCTTGCTCAGACCTTAGCAGCAGAGTGGGCTGAAGCATGGGCACTGCCTTCATCCATGCCAAGCACTGAGAGCATCCCTGTCTGCCCCTGCACTGCATTTGCCCATGCCAGGCACCGAGAGCATCCTTGCCACCCCTGTGGCACCTCCTGATGTAGTTGCTGGTCCAGCTGTGCCTGGCTGCAAAAAGCTTTGATCCCATAGCAGACTCTTTGGGGATGTGCCTGGGGACTCGTCCAGGGGGGAGGAGGTGCCAGGGTTCCACCCTGGGGTGTCAGGAGGAGCTGAGGAGCTCCCTAGGAGGGTCTCAGGAACCTGAGCTGTGCAGGATTGTTGAACCCTTGGTCCTTTCATTAGGATTAATGAACCAGCAGACCGGGGGGTGTCCTCCCCAGGACCCCCATTGCCTGCAGGATTCACCAAGTGTATTTACCTTTTGCAGTTATCTCTTAATTCAGAGCTGTCTGGTAACAGCTGGAAGCCCCAAGAAAGGTCCCCCCCATGGTGCTTTTGGGTGGCAAATTGGTGAGCAGGGACTCAGGACTGTGGCCATGGGCTTCCAGTGGGGAGAAAGGTGCCAGCTCAGGGCCAGGCGCCCTCGCCCTTTGGAAAGCTGGGGCTCTTCTTGTGCGTTTCTTTCTTGTGTTCCTCTGGAGAAAAGACTGCAGGACTGTAGTAAGGAGCTTTTAAACTCATGAAACAGGAAACAGCTGGAGTAAAATGGGGTAGTGTTTGGTAGAGAATAATCAGCCTGGAGAAACTTAAGATGAATCACGGAATAAGAGGGGAAACTAGGGGGTTTTGCGTGCTTTATTTATATTAATATTTATTCATACACATATACAGATAACTTCTATATGTACAGGCCTGAGAAGAGATGAAAGCATGTCTCAAATCCAGAGGATTGTTTGCCCAGAGCGTGGCACAGGAAAGGCAAGAGGATGCTCTGCATAGCCAGAGCTGGTTAGCCTGGCATCTGTCCTCTGCTAAGTAATGACAAACGTGGTCCCAGATTCAATTAGTAAAGAATTAAAGGATAAAGATTCCATTAATATGGAGCATTATGGAAATAGTCCTTTTTTTCTGAAGAAACCTGCTTTCATTCTTTGCCTCCCCAGGATCTGTAAATCAAGGTGACAGGGAGACACGACGCATTTTGAAAGATGTTTGGCTTAAGATTTCAGGAGGTCCCAGTGGTGGGACATGGCAAAGTGTTTAAAAACAAGCTAAACGAGCAGCCTCAAAGAACAACTTAATAGGGGTCCACTGCTATAGCCTCCCTGGGTCTGGAGGAGAAGAACCATAGTTCACAAGAGTAGTGAGTTTTTGGTCTTTTTTAAAAAAAATGTTTCCTCAAAAGACCTTTCAGAGTTGGAAGGGTTTGGGACTTGGTCTGGTGGGAATTAAAACATATTTTAAAAAAATAAATTATATATATATTTAAAGTGTTGGCTCTTCAACTGCCACTGAGCCTGAGACCCTTGGGGACGGCTCTGCTTTCTCCTGGGTGGTTTGGGGAGTGGGGCTGGTGGGGGTGAGACAATGTGCTAACCCCAGGTTTTCTGCCTGAGCTTAAAAGGATTTGCTCTTGCGGCTAGCTCTGATGCAGTGTGGAAAAGGAAAGGGACGGGGAAGCTCAGAGGAGCTGACAGAGGCAGAAAAAGGGTGTGAAATTCATACTATCTGGTGTGTCGCCTTTGATGTGTCACGCAGAGATTGTGCAGGCGCTCAGATGGGAAGGGGTTAACGCGTTTCTCAGTAACCATTGAAACGGGGGCTGTTATGGTCTATTTAGGCAATGATCTGTTACAATATCAATGGCATTTTCGATGGCAGTGTCTCCTATTCTTCTATTGAAATCACAATAGCTTTGGAAGTTCATGGCCACTGGCAGTCTCAGGGACAGATTTCTGTTCATTTTTCTTTGTTGTGAAGATTTTTTCTTTCTTTTTTTAAAGTAAATTAACTCACACAAATGCAAAAGAAGCATCAAGTGTGTGACCTTTAGACAAAAGCTTCAGATTTGTCATTCTCTCTCCTTAACTTATGCTGGGCTCTCAGCAATGCCCGGATACAATATATAGCCCAGCTTGGGCTACCTGGCCACAAATAGCTGGGCAAGGCTGGAGTGACAACGTGAAATCTCCATTTCTATGCTGTTGTCAGCTTCTAACACTTAGGGGAAAAAAGTCAAATTTGGGGAGAGGTTTTAGCTGCCTACCTCCCATGCATTTAGATATAAAGGGAGCCTCCCAGCTCGGCCCCTCTCTGCTTCTTTAGAAACCAGGGGCTAATGCAGTCCCCAGGACTGTCTGGAGAGGTTACTCGCCCAGCCTTCACTTTGATGATTGATGACAGTGGAGAAACTAATGATATTTTATTCACCTGTCAAAAAAATTACTTGCCAAGGGCAAGGCAAGGCTAGCACGGCAGAAATTTAACGCTGCCTTTTTTACAAAAATGCTCTTATCCCATTTCCCCTAAAATATTATCTCAAAGGGAAAAGTGCCGTCTTGCCAAGCTCATTGCTCCGGGATGCTGGTGAGGGGAATCTCCCACCTACAAAGTGCCTTGAACTTTACACTGGGAGCATGAAATGGTCATTGCAAGAGCATTCCCAGGGGTCCCGCTGCCTCTGCCCCTCGCTGCATATGGGCCAGCAAAAATCACCAGGGACTGTGGATGTTTTGAAGTATCTTCCCAAAGAAGGCAAAGGAACTGAGAGAGCCCCTAATAACCATCTGTGCCTTAAACAAATGCCATGAGTTGGAATCTCCACCACAGACAGCTTTCTTATGTTTTTTGTCCCATTGGGGTGATTTATTTTTACTGTGTGCATTTATATTTCTTGATTCCATGTTATTACTATCATCTCTTTCTCATGAAGAACTGAACTAAATTTTGCCTACTTCTGCAGCTGCCTGTTACAGACGACTCTTCCTAGACCTGATAAGCTACCTGTAATCATTAGCAAAACCATTAGTTACCCTGCTTTCTCTCAGGTACAGCTGGCTGTGAAGCTGTGCCCATCTGCACCAGCCAAGATGCTCCATCTGAGTCTTTCGTATGCTTCAAAGTGAGTAAAATATGTTGGAAATGAATCAAGCAGAGTCATAGAAGTTGTAAAGATTTATTTTTTTTTTCCCCCACCCCACAACCTTTATCATCAGATTGCTATGCTAGATGTTACTTGGTGCTGTTTGATGAGTCAGGGGAAATGTCCACCAGAGCCCAAAGTGCAGCCTGGAGCCCAGCTCTGCCCTCAGCTCCACCGTGCTGCAGAGTCCTGGCAGCAGCTGCCTGGGGTGGGATGGATATGAGCTGGCCACAAATGAGTATCAGATGAAACGGGGCTCGTTGAGATGCACCAAGTAAAGCATTGCCTCATGGGGAGGGGACCTGGAGACCCAACTGCGCTGGCAGCAGGAGAGCTGACCCTGCTTCCCCTGCTGCCGCAGGTTAACTGGGAGGATCTCCCTGCCCTGTGGTGCTTTCCCATTAGATAAAAATGACAACAGCACCAAGTCACCCGGCTTAGGGTCCCGTTGGATTTGCCAGGGGATGTTCCCATGGCAGAGCACTCCCGGCTGTCTCTTGGCATGTGCTCCTGAGCCTTTAATCAGCCGCAACGTTGGCAAAATGTTTCCTCAAGGAGACAATTGATAAAGCGGATGAAAAGGGATCTAAATGCCTAGGCAGGCTCAAGTTTTGAAAAGCTGGATTCCCGCAGCACAGCTTAAAGTGCAGACGTGTGAAAAGTAAACATTTCATCTGAATGCCAGCACAGGTAGAGATGTTCAAATGGGATGCAAACTCAGCAGCCAAACTAAATTGAAGTACCATTAAAATCCATAACAAAGAAACCCACAGCACAAAAAAGGCTTCTTTCAACATATTTCTGGTCTTGCTGTGTCATGGTGCTGCTGTGGTCCCCATGGGCAAGATGAGGGGCACTCGTGCATGCTGAGAGCTGGTCCTGAGCACACATGGACTAGGGGGCTTCTCCTCAGCTCCCCGGGGTGACATTTTAAGCTACGCAGGACAAAGCAGAGCTGCAACCTGGTCCCGGTGTGGTGAGGTCACCACGGCAAGGAAATGGAGTTGTGGTGTCCTTTATCCACTCTGTGTGAGAGTGAAAGGCAACACTTGCTGCCACCCACTCTGGCAAGGGCCGGGGCTGGTGCTCGGGTACGTGCTGGGTTCGTGTGTGAGGGATGTCGGTGAGCAGCGGCGCTCGCTGTGTGCGGGAGAGTCCTCTGGGTGACTTTGCAAGACTGTACTTCTGCAGGAGCTGTGATTAGAGTGAGAGGTGAAATTGAGGGCTTGGGTGAGGTTTGAATATTACCATTATTTTTTAGCTTGGACGACTGTTTTTTTTTCTTTTTTTTTAAATTCAATAACTTGACTGCCACTTTGAGTTCAGGGTCTGGTTACAAGGACTTACCTCTATTTCAGACGAAGAAATTTGTCTCAACATTAATCAATGCAGGTTATAAAAGAAAAGAAAGAAGAAAAACTTAAAGCATTTGCAATGTGAAGGATCCAGTACACTGTAATTTCAACTCCTTCTCTTCTACCTCCATGGAAAATACCAAATAAGAAATGCTTTTTGATATCTCCAGTGCAATTATGGAGGTAGAAACAAAATTTATGGAAGTAAAAGCTGCTGTGTCTCAGGGATGCCAGACTTTGGGCACAGAGCCTCCATGGAAAGCGTGCAAGCTCCCTCTTTTGATTGACTTTTTAAAATTCTGCCCTGGTGTGATAATTACTGTGTTGCTGTTATTGGCCCCTGCAAAATCACAATGCCATGATTTATTTTCACCGTTTCCATAGGAAATGTTGACATTTCAGCAGAAACTTGAAAACCCAACTGTTTTGCTTCAAAAGAGCAGCCCTAACTGTAAGCAAGAGGGAGTTTGGACATGTCCTCCCCTCATGCTGGGAATTCCCATGGGAAATGGTGCTGGGGTGTGTGAAATGGCTCACTTCACCTTCCAAAAGTTTGGTTTTTCAGCAGAAAGCATGTATATATTTTTTTTCCTCACAGAAGACAGACCCTTCTCATGGGATGCAACAGCAACAGACCCACCTGCGATGCTGTATCTGCCTTAAAAGGGGGCTGATGGATGTTTTGGCACTTTCAGCCCTGACCTCTGAAAGTGCCTTCTAGATGTGTGCTGGTGGACACCACCAACCTTCTTATGAATGAAAAGCACCATGAGATGGATGTTGCCTTCATAATGGCCTTGATATTTTTAATGCTTTTTCAAAGGAGGTGGGATTTTGTAACGTTCTGCATAACCTGTGGGAAGTGCGTTGAGTGAAAACCGAATTACTCAGCAAGTAACCTGCCCCAAACCTCTGGGAAGAGTCACAGAAATACCAGATTGATTTTCAGGGCTGTGGGTTTGCCGGTACATTTCCCTGAGCTATTACTTTACATTGCCACTAAGTGGCAGTCAAGTAAAAAATATAGTGAAATGAAACTTCCCTGAGTAAATACTCATCTGATGTCCATGAAAGGCACAGGAGCAAAAAGAAAATTTCTACGCTCTTGTTCCTGAGCTTGGCAATGCCCTGCTGTTTACCCCTGGAAATTAAACCGGGGGGGGATGGAAATAGCAGAGATTGTAGGAATACAGAAAGGTTTTTCTTAGAAGCTGAGTGTGTGGATGGATGTGTTAGGGACCAGATGAACAGTCAGCCAACTTCTGCCCCCTGATTTGGCCAGTGTGCTATTCAATATTTACAGAAATCAGCTAAAAGAGGTTTGGGGCATCAATAAGAGGCATAGAGGTGTGCATTGCCGGAGTAAAGGCAGAGAATCAGGCTGGTAGTGTTCTCTACTCACAGTAACTATGAACGATGCCATTTGCAAGCAAAACTAAAACTAAGACTCCCCATGTAGCAAGCCCCTGGGTAACATTTGGCTCTGATGCATTATTAACCATTTTAATTTTTAAGTGGTTTGAAGATACTCAGGTAAAACCTCCTGAAAGCAAGGCAGAACTAGGTCAGACACAGTGCGTTGGCTTTAATTAGCAACCGTGCAGATTTTTTAACCTTTTGTGAAATTCAGGGACCTCCAATACCTCCCCTGCTCTGCTCTGGAGCCGAAGTGGAGATGACCTCTTCAGGGAGAAATGGTAATTGGAAGTGTCAGTTATCTGAAACCTTTATCCGAAAAGACAGGATCCTGGGCGCTGTGCCAACATCCTTACGTTTTGAATATTTTAAAATATTTGAAGAAAGTAGCATACATGGCATAAATTTTAATGTTTAAAGGACTCCTGAGAACTTTCTTCCAAACATAAAACAAATAGCAGAAAGGGAAGATAGCTATCACAAAGTCATATAAAAATGCTGGGGGGGGTTGGGGTGGGTCTGTCTCAGTCACCAGCAAGATCTGATAGTGTGGACCTGCTGAAGTTCAACCAAAGCCAGCCCAAATTCAGTGTTGCAATTGCTAGTTCTGCATATAGTTTTTCTGACCCACATTTACAGACGCAACGTTGGTCTTGAAGCCAAGGAAGCAGCCCCTGGTCATTCCCAGTGCGTGAGTCCTGGAGACTTCCAGGAGATGCTGCAGTGGAGCGGACAGCAGCGTGGATGGAAGATGTTTGGGACACAGCGGTGCTGCCCACACTAGGCCTATGGTGAGCCAGAGCAGTGAGCTCAGAGAGGTGTGGGGTGCCTTGTGGTGTCTCCTCGGGCAAGAATTTTTTGGCTGTTCCTGAGTGTTCCCCCAATCTGATGTGATTTACGCCCTTCTCAGAGCATCTCTCTGTGGCAAGTGCCCTGGGGAGGTGGCAGCACCAGCCATACTCCGCTTTGCCCTGGGATCTGTGCTGATCCAGAGCTTTTCTGAGGCTTGTTTTCCCTCCACAGGGCTGAGCTTGTTCCCTTGGATGTCTCACCACCTCTGGATGCCAGCACACACACGGTGCACTTGTGGTGGGAGGTAACCCCCTGCTCTTCGCTTGCTGTGGAGCTTAAACACTCTTTGTGGGCTGATACTGATTTAGCAGGCTCCCTCGCACCTTCCTCCCCTGCTCAACACTGCACATTGTTTCACTGGTGTAAGTTACACATGGGGCTGGGGCTCTGCAAGGGCACTGCCCCTGTATGAGCCAATTACTACAAGGAGCAAAAAAGGGGCCAGGAATTTCAAACTCTACCCAGGCTGCTATTTCCTACCATTTTTTTCAAAAGGTCACACCAAGAGACCATGTTTTCAGCTTTGAGCCCATCTGTTTTCAATGCCACCATTATTTAATCTTTGGAGAGGCAGGGGGGAAAAAAATAACCTTGCTTCAAAATGTTATGTTTTTGGACAGACTAAATAATGCAAGCCAAAAATCTTGGCTGAATGTGGAAGATGTGCCCAGGCATGTGAGCTGGGCTCCCCCGGAGGGGGTCAGAAAGCTGTGAGATTTCGAGTGTTGTTTTGTCCAGAAGATGAATGTTTCCAGAATAAACTTGTGCCGCTTCCAGCCCGCGTGGGTGCAGCGGCAGTGCCTGTGGGATAGTCTTGGCATGGGTTTATTCGAGGACTGGGACAGGTTGCAGCTCATCCAGGCACGGTTGGTGGTACCTGCTCCTCAGGGTGACGATGCTGGCACCCTAGGGGCTGGCTCGGTGGAGGGTCCCTGTGCGTGACGCCGTTTGCACTACCATGAGCCTCAAGTTCAAAGCTCCGGGCGGGCGGGAGGCCATGGGAGCATTATCTGTGCTTTGCAGATGGGATGCGGCAGCGTGGCTGGAGCCAAGCGCTGGATGCGGGCAGTTGTGGTGCTGGCAGGGGACTCCTTGCAGCATGCTGCTGGGAGCCTGTCCTGCCAAGATACCTTCTGCTGGAGCTGCTTTTCGTCAAAACCTGACATGTGTTTTCTTTATGGAGCAGCAGGGCTTGTTCCGGGTGGTGCTCCTGAGCCCCTCTGCTTTCCTAAGGGCTTTTTCCCTCACCTTGGATCGAAGTTTGCGGCAGCCTTTCCTATTTTTGAGCAGAAACACTGTAGCCAAGACTAATCTGTTTATTTTTGCTTGCTTCTTTTCATGTGCCGATTTAGACATCGGGTTTCCTTTGTAGTTTATCTCAGCCTCCCATCTGGATTCAGGCAGATGCTGGGTACCGTTCCCCATCAGTGTCACACCATGAAATAGCAGTGAACTTCAGACAGTGTTAGCTCTGAGGGGAGGACCTGCAGGCACCCAGGGAAGCGCAGAACAAGAATTGTCTTGGGATGTGCTTTTGGCGTTGACGGCATCCCATTTCTGACCAGTTGTGCATCCAGGATTTACAGAGGACAGTGGAGCTGTCTCAGGATAGCTTGTCTCCAGCCTATGACATCCCCTTAGCCCCTGTTTCTCTCCTGAATGCACCCCGGGAGCGATGTACTGTCCCCAGCTCTGCTCCTGCACTGTCAGGTTCACGTTGATTTATTGAATGTGTTTCATGGAAATCAAATGGTCAGCAAATAGCAAATTAGCCCGTGTTTGAATTTCTTCTGCTTCCCACCTGGTGACTCTGCCACTGGTTACAAACTCAGATTATCAAATGCTTTTTCCTTAACTGATATTGCAGTAGAAATTAGATACATATGAGCAAAAAAACTCTGTTCCAAGGGTGGCACAATATATTTCTGAGTGTTTTAACCTTGTCAGTGAAGTACCAAAATGGATTGGCTGTTGGAAAGCCTACGGCTCTATTCTTTGTTGCTGAGTACAGAAGGGGAAATTACGTTCCACTCTTAAATCTGCAACTTCTGCCTTTTGCGTGATGATGAATAGAAATATTGCAAGATCTTCCTTTAAACCCAGAGGTATTAAGGACCACTTTTTACTGACAGAGGGAGAGACATCTAACTTTAAATGTGTGATTACCCCATTATCTTCAAAGGGAGTGAGCTGTAGCTGGAAGTTAGGCATGTCCTGAGGTCCCTTGCTGAAGCACAGTCTGATAACAGAAGAAGTAAGAGGAGTTCAAATTTGCCATTACCAGTGCTGAGACTCTGCTTTAAGTAGCTGGAGAAGTGAGTGCACAGAGGGGCTGGTGCTGAGGCTCCTCTCCAGACACCAGCTCAGGGACATTCACCATTGACAGAGAGTAAAGTATTCAGGGTCAGATCCTCTGCTGAAAAGATTTGAGGTGTTCTGCTGACCCTGTTGGGTCTGCACTGATGTATATCCAAGCGGGTCTGGCCTTGAAGGCTTCTATGGGTTTTTCATGAAGGTACCACCTCCTGTTTTTTAGTTTGGTGTGGGGTTTTTGTTTTCTGGGTTTTTTGTGGTTTTTTAACTTCTGAAGCATCAGCTTGTCTTTGCACATTCATATTTATTTTCAGTGCACGTCTTGCAGCTAAATGGCACTAAATGTTGTGCTGTTACTTCATGCAATTGGATTGATTTATATGGGGTTGCAGTGGTCTCATTAGAAGAAACATTTGTTGCTTCTGTTAATGCTCAGGGTTAACTTTTGTGCGTGTGTGTGTGTGTAGAAGATGATAATGAGAAAACGTTGATAGGGAAGAATGACTTCTGTAAACACAAACATACCGGAGAACTCTGGGAGATCATGTCAGTCGGCAGCAATAGCTGATCAATCATGTCGGGCAGAGTATTCCCTTGCTGAGGATGGCCCATGTTGCCCCAGCGACACAACCCGTTGTGCTGTACACATGCTTGGAAGTTTACTGGTGCACTAGGACATGACAGCGTTGAGGAATGGTGAGTATTCATCTGCATCTAATTGTGCCGACAGCACAAGGCCAAGCAGCTCATGCCCAGCAAGTGAGTTCTAAGCAAATAGACCATAATGCGTGCCTGATCTTCAGCTGATTTCTTGCTCCCACAGGAGTATATAAATATGAGTGGTTTGGGTCCTAGTGGAGTTCCAAGGCCAGCTCTGATCCACCTGGCCTCTCACTTTGCTCACCTAGCCCCACCTTGCTGGATGGGCCAGAGGAATGTGCGTTGGCATCTATAATGAGGAACTATGGCTATGATTTCAGGCAGAGAGTTACTTTGTAATTCACAGCTTTAGAATCAGTTCAATTAACTGAAGTTTACTTCCAGATGCTTTTAATGTGAAGGATGCTGTCAAACTGCTTGTGCTGCTCCCATAACAGCCTTTGATTTTGCTTTTGCAAGTTTGATTTACAGATTTCCTTTCTCATTAAAAGCGGTGGTGATATTAAGCCCAGGAATCCTTGATGGATTTCAGATTCAATACTGTGAGTCTTGTATTAATGCAGGCTAGCTGCAAATAAAGGAGGAAATCCATTAAGCATGCGGTGTGCATCATAAATATTCCATAACACAAAAGTGTTAATGTAATAAGAAAGGAAAAACAAAGGTGTAGGAGTCAGGAGGTGCTGAGTGCTGAAAGTCCACTCTGAACATCTCTAACTTCTGCATTAACTTCAGATGATAAAGGCCATGCTGGGCTCCTCATTGACACTGCAAGCAATGCATATTCATTATTACTTATTTTTCTGATGAGACTTTAAAATCTCACGCAAGTCTTCTGTCACCAGCCGAGTTTGAGTGAAATAGTTAATCAGATGTAAGCAGTGTAACCAGTGATGACTTCAGAGTAGCTGCACCCACTTACTGACTGTGCATTTGTCCTTCGATGTACAGCTGGGTAGCGGAGGCTCCTGTTTATCGAATATTAACCCAGAATGAGGCACTGTGCTCTGGAACCACACAAAATGCGTGGGAAGCCATAGCGTAATGCGGCAAAATCTGTGCCTCCAAGTCTGCTTCATATGTTTGCATTGAGACCATTACAAAGTATAGGTAATTACGAGAGTTACATTAGAAATCAATCCAATGCATCTGCCTTGGAGTCTAAAAACACTGAACCAAGTACGTGGAGAATTCAGAGCAAATATCGCCGGGTGTGGAAACCTCTCCGCCAGCTACAGAGACAAATGTTCTGGCTGGATTTTAATAGGTGCATTCATTACTTGTGCAGCTGTGCACGCCGAGGCAAGGACGGAGCAAACCCAGCCCAGCAAACACCCACCCACAGAGCGCCCTGCAGAACCCAGAAACCTCCCCCATCACCAGTGCTTACCGCTCCCCATATCGCCCGGCTTTTTTTTTTTTTTTTTTTTTTTTTTTTTTTTTTTTTTTTTTTTCCCTGGGTGATGTATAGTGCACTGTTTTCCAGGCGTTTTCCTGCTGTGGATTACTCTTAGCGAAGAGGCTGGCTCCTGTCGCTCACCCTCTCCCTCCTGCACAGTCTTGCAACCTACACCATCGCCTCGCTGCTCCTGGCAGCCTGCTGTTACAGCACTCTCTCGCTGTTAGCAAAGCAAGGAGGCATTTGTGGCTATTTCCAAAATCTGTAATGATGGAGGGGGGGAGGAGGTATGACCAACCCCTTGGCAAGCAGCTCCTGCCTGTTGAAGTGTTTCTCAAACTGGTGAGCGACATACATGGGGGGATTTGGCCAACCAAGGGGGCTAGTGGCACAGATTGAGTGGCTGGCTGCGAGATTCTCAGTTTTTATCAGTTTGCTTTCAACTTCCAGGTCTGAGCAGCACAGGAGGTGGGCTCTGGACTGGGGTGTGTGGGTGTCACTCAAAACGTCCCCAGGTTTCCCTGCTTGGTGCCAGGCAGAGATGGTGCAGCTTAACATCTGGCAGCTGCTACGTGCCCGGTGTGAGCAGCAGCACCTCGATGGCGATATGCTGACAGGGATGCTCTGACCTGTCCGCTGTCTCAGACAAGGCTGTGCAGCAGCTCTGCAGCAGAACGGCACCGCTCGCCTCCGGGACTTGGCTGTTTGTCCATCCCACTTGTGAGTGTCCTGCTGGAAGTGTAGCACTGCTGGAACCCCATGCCAAGGAGGAATGTTGGCTACAGCTCGTGTGAGAGCCCAGCTGGGCAGACAGCCTCCATCGTGCAGGGTGAGCGTGCAGCTCACAGCACTGCTATGCTGGTGATGGTACCTCTCCTGGTGTCAGCAAAGTACCAGAATGACAAAAGTGGTAAAGCCAGAAGAGCATGGGCCTTAATACGAGTCAGGACTGAGCTGGGCGCTAGCTGTGAGCCCACATTAAGTGTTTGCTGCTGCTGTCACCAGTGCTGACTAGGCTGTGCTGATATCCTCTGGTGACAATTATTCTGCTCGGGGAGGGGGGGCAGGATTCGGCTGGAGCGCACCCCTTTTAGCACGGGGTGTATCATTTCTGTAATTTGCACTTAGGTCCGTTTGTGGAGAGCCCCTGCAGAACCTCGGGGCTGTTATGCTTTGTGGGATGCGAGTGCTGCTGTGTGGGAATGCCAGCAAGGAAGATCTGCCTCCTCCGCACTGCAGGGCGAGGGCTCCCTGCAGACAGCTGACAGCAGCAGCAGACACGCTGCGGGCGAGGGAGCTGGGGTCTCGCCTTGTCTCAGGGCTCCACACGTTTAACATGATGTGCCTGAGCTACCCTGGTTGTCTTCAGAGCCTGTGCTAGATCACATCTTGAGGCTGACTACCCCAAATTATCTAATGCATTTTATTTTCCCATCTAAAAACCCATGCTGCCACTGTTGCTCACTATTTTCATCCTGAAGCAGAACTCAGCCCGACTGAAACCTTTGAATGAAGCCCAAGCCTCTTCGAGACCAAAGCTGTGTTGATTATTGTCAAACCAGACAGCAAGGATTTGGAGCCAGGGCAGGGGGAGTGGGAGCATCCTTCCACGTGCTGGTGTCTGTCCTGCATCTCTCTGATCACCCAGACAGAGTGCCATGGATAACTGCAGGTGGTGATCTGACCTTTGGACAGGAGCAGGGCTCTCGGCAGTGTGCACCAGGGAATATTTTCAGTTTGATTTCAAATCTGAGATGGTGGTTGGGTGGGTCTTTAGAGCCAGCTGTTTGAACTGCTGTTTCACTTGGCTGAATGAACTGGTGACACCAGGCTGTTTTGGGGGACACCATGAAGGATCACATCATGTTATGCCACAGATGCTCAGAGACCCCAAATCATCTAAGTGGTCTGACAGCAAGCTAGTGCTAATGCATTGGATCAGCTTGATTTTGGGTCTAATACTGGAGTTTTCTGCTGAATAGCTCAATTGGGGGATCTTTATCAAACTCCAGGAGAATGGGGTCCCATTGTTTTACGGGTCTTGCTAGTGGCAGAGCAGTAAGTGGAAAAGGCCCCAGGACAAATGCAGGTGCCTTAAAACACCTCTCCAGAGGTGCCTCCATGCTCCCTCCCACTTCACAGAGCTGCACTGAGGTTTTATTCCCCTTCCAGGATTGCAGGGGGAACCAAAATACTGTGGAGTTTGCAATCTTCATTGCATTTTGTAAAATCTGTCAGACAAGGACAATTCTGTCTCTCTGAGTCAAGGAGGAAAGATTTTTCCTGGATTGCATATCCAGAAAAAATTCTCGGGAAGGTATTTTACCCATGTTCTCTATGCATTAACAGTGCCCTGTATCTCCATAGGCTGCCTGTGGTGTGGTGGGCTGGTTGTCTTGGCCCCTTCTAGCACCCCTGGGCACGCTGATGGTGTTGCAGGGAAGTTTGCTGAGGGGCTCATGTGCTTAACATCAGGATCTGCTGAAACATAAATCCAATCAGAGGAAGAGTGAGGGTCTGTAAACGGTACAACTGGTTGTGGTCTGATTCTGCGTGGACAAGCTGCCTTCATATAGCAACGGATAGTGTTTTATGGGCGTTGTCTCACATGTACGGAGCAGGCACATGAAGGTCACCCTGACCTTGCAGAGGAGAGACCCTTTGCAGATGTCATTGAATTAGGCAGAAGCAGGTGGCCTTTCAGGCACTTACGCAGCAGAGATGTCGCCTTTATCCTTTAGTTTCTTCTCCAATAAATATTTATTTCTGTCCACAAGGCAAGCAAAACCTGTTTTCCCTTGCTTTTCACGTTGTTACCATCCCTCTCTGGCTTTTGATGGTGCTCAGACTTGCTGGATTTGGGACTTTTTTTTCAAATATCTTGAACCTATTGTGCACCAGGTGATGAAAGATGACCTTTCCCTCGGGGATGCTGAGCCCAGAGCACCGTGTCTTTTGCAGAGGCGTATAAAGCTGGAAGCGCTGTCTCTTGCTTTTGTGCTTGCTATTGTGTGAGGGGAAAAAAAAAAAAAAAAAAAAAAGAGAGCTTTTGCCACATATGTTGTTTCTATATAACTGACACTTTCTTTCCCAGAAGCTTTTGGTGTCTTGGTCGTCATTCTGTGCCCAAATTTTGTGTAAAACATCTTGTCAGATGTTGCCTTAAAGTAACTGAGTGGTAGAGGTAGAGCAAGGTTAAAAGAGGGAAAAGGCAAAAATACAGATGATCTGTTAACTTTGCAGAGTGCAAGCTGCTAATTTGTAGTAGATCACCGTGTGAATTAGCAAAGCAGCGGGAATGGGAACGCTCCGGTCCAGCCTGCTAAAAGCAAGCCAGTGGCCAGGCTCATCATGTTTGTCTCTTTCTCTGACCCATTTAGATTCCTTCCTCTTAAAGGACATTTCTCCAAATGACAGTGTTTAACTAATGCAGAATTCCTATGTCTGAAGGACAGTCTGTGATCCAGTCCATTGACTCCTGATTTCATTTAAACTGCAATTCATTATTTTCTTCCTGTGCTCATTCAAGAACCCATTGTTCATTACTCTTTCATCACTCTATGATTGGAACAATTTGTATCTGTCGTTCATACATCGGCCAGATAATGAAATAATCATTTGTGCATCTACACAGTATTTTACATTTATTTTTCACAGTGTAATTCACTTTGTAGGGTCGTTTTATCATTCTGGAACAAATTGTGATCTTGTTTAAGCATTTGCTAGTTGGTAACAGTCTGCAACCGCCAATGTCAGGACACATGTGTGAATATTGTTGTCCACACACAGAATGGTGGTAAAATTGTTGCTGATCCTCCAGCTAAAAAAAACAGTCCGTCTTCTAGGAGGAAGGATTCTGCTGGCCATGGTCTTGATGCAAAGTACACTGATGTTATTGAGCAAAGTCCTGCAGTCTTTCCTAGGGTGTGGGTCAGCCTTTCAGAGAGAGACGTAATAAGAAGGGATAAGATTACCTTAATAAAAATGAAACTAGATGATAATGCACCCAGAGCACAATTATGGTGCTATTCAAATGAGCTCCTATTCTCAAGGAGGTCAGCAAGGTTATGATTTCTAGAGGGGTCAAGAGATTAGGAGAATAAACTAATTATTCTGACATCAAATAGATGGAAAGGTGATTGCTGATTGGTTAATTCATTTTTCTTCTGTGAATCTATTTCTGTTCAATTAATTAAAATGACACATATGTTATACTCTCCAAATATCACACATATTATTATGTAAAGGTTGAGTTAGTCATTATGTTGGAAAAGGTCAGGGCTTGAATTTAATGCTGGAGGGAGATACTGTCTTCCATTCACTCGTCATAATTACCATCCAGTTTCTGTCCTACCCGCTGATGGGATCTCAACTATGGTTTTCAATGGACTTGCCACACAAAGTGTTTTGGGCATCCCTCCAAGAGCTGCTCCTGCAAAAGCAGGATTAAATCAAGTAATGTAATCTTTAAACCCATTGCTTTGGTGTGGGAGCTGAGCTGTATCAGTAGCAGGGTGTGTAATTCTTCTGTCTTCTCCCTATCTCAAGGTATCATCAGGGGCCTTTAGGAGAGATGAAGACTCCTTTGCATTGGAGAATTCACATGAACAGCTCTAGGTGTGGATGCACAGAACAGACCAGTGGTAGAAGAAGAGCAAATATGTGGAGGCGTGGGTGATGGTACAAGGGTGACTTTGCTTCAGCCTCAGACCCATTGACTTCAATATCTTACTTGATCAGCCCCATGGTCCTAGACAGGTTTAACGCACTCAAGTACTGAGGCACTTGCTTGTAGTGAAGCTTACAAATGACCGTTTGTTCATACCTTCAGCTCCACAGGGTAAGAAAAGAGCAGAAATTTCTGCTACTGGTCAGCAGGTGAGTGTCAGTGATGAGTGAACTATAAAACCCAGCCTTTCTCGCTGTTAAACCTGGAGTGTTTCCGCACACTAATGACTGGGCTCAGAAATAAACTCAAAATAGCTAGTAACTTTTGCACATGGACACCTCTAGCAATGCAGAATGAAGAGAATAAATGAATGTCAGCAACGTGGTGTGAGTATGGGTAAGTGATAGAGACTGCTGTTCCCACCTTGTCCTGGGGATGACCCCCCATTTCAAGTTCCTTGTGAAGGTGATGCTCTTGGGGCATCTGTTTGGTCTTCAGAACCATGTCTCCAGGACTCTCCTCTATTCATGGACTCTTCCCCCAGGAAACACAAATCTTCAAGAAATGGAGAAGATCAGGTGGATATTTACTGGCCTCATAAAATAGTCACAGAATATTCCAGGTTGTTATCAAAGAAAAAATTCAAACATTTGCTTATGCTGTTTGGAACAGGAGTGACTGAGAGGACACAATGTGGCCACAGGGTTTGCCAGTCTGTAAACATAAATCTGTCATCACGTTTGTAATTTTAATGCTTTTTTTTTTTTTTTTTTTTTGTAAATACATTAATTCTCTTTAGTTACGCTCCATTAACTGGCGTTTAGTTAACGTGCACGTAGACTGTATCAGCCATTTTAATAGAACGAGAAGGGGGAGAAATGCTGTAAGACACAAGCTGGCATCAGATTTTATCCGGAGAGAGAAAGTATCGGCAGAAACAAACTGTCGCGGGATGTTAAAAAATCACCTGCTTCTTAGAGGAGATACAATTGGGTAACGATCCATGGAACCATGAACATTTCAGATTGCATATCTTCTATTCAAATTTATGACCAGCTGTCAGAGTGCTGGTGCCCCTCACTCCAAGAGAGGGATTGTTCTTTGCCAAACCGTAATGAGCAGATTATGGGTGGCGCTAGAAAAAGTACGGGACTCTTTGAGAAATTGCAGTGCATCGTATTAACTTCTCTCTGATGTTAGCAATTCCCCATCATATTGTATTACCAATCACTGTCACTAATATACCATGAAATTCAGATGTATAATGTAGTGTACAACTCAACCTCTCATTTCAAAGGTTTGTTACCCATAATCCTGCATGAGTCATTAGTAATGTCACTGAACAGAGTAAAACTCATTCACTTCTTACAGTGTTTCCCCTGCTGGCAAATAACTGACATATCACACGTGGGCACAATGCTTAATTCTCCAGAGAGCTTTGATTGCGGCATTGTGAAATGTGTGCTTCTTTAATGGGCAATCAGGTCTACACGCAGCCCTCCACTATCTCCAGTCTAGCATGCCTTGCTGGGTGGCTGAACAGCCGGATACTCTGATAAAGCATCTATTTTCTTTTCTTTAAATTATTTATCTGTTGAAGTATTGTTTGTGATGTTTTAAAGGCAATATCATGCTAAAAGGTAAAAATACACCCAACTAAAAATGGAAAAATTTAAGGGTAAGGTCAAAATTTGAAAAAGAACAGATTTATTTATTTATTTATTTATTTATTTATTTATTTATTTATTAGGACTTGATCTCTCTTGAAAAGTCCCTTAAAGACTTGTGGCCCAATCTTGGGGATGAAGGTAAGCACCCAGGTCCCTCAGGAAGAAACAACACAGGGGCAGGAGTGGGACACACTGCTATCCATCTGGAAATGAGACCCAGCTGTTACTGGAAATGCTTTCTTAGTTTTAAATGCAAGGAGAAGCTCTCAAGGCAGGCTCAGCCGAAGGTTTCACAAGGAAAGGCACTGACTCTTCCTCCAAAAGGAAAAGGATGGGCTTTAGATAGTCTCAACCTACTTGTTGAGTTGTGGTATTCCACAGCTGGCTTTATTGAACTTCACCGTGCTGATGTTGGGCCAGGTCTCTTGTCTGGGGAAGTCACCTTGACCTGATGACTCAGTTGCCTGGAGTGACATGTCCTGGTACAGCCACGTGCTTGCAGTTTTGTAGGTGAACTCTCCATTCTGCCAGCAGACAGATGATCTACAAAACAGGACTCTGACTGTGAGATGCAGATAATAATTTTGAGAGCGTAGATTTGCAGTAAACTTTCATTTATCTTCCATTTCCTCATTTTGCTCATGTGAAAGTTAAATGGGATGGTGTCAAGAGCCTTTCTGAGCCAAGATATATCACATCCACCACTCCCCTTTGCCTCCATGCTAATTATCCTGACAAATTGGTTGCCGTGATTTGCTTGGGAAACCAGTTTGTTGTGTCCACCTTCTTATTGTCAGACTACACACGCAATGTTCCGTTGTTTTACCCAGTCTTTTTGTAGGCGACGGCTAATCCAGTGGGTCTGTGCCTCTTGAGGTGCCTCCTGCACAGTCACAGGGCTTTGTCCGCTATGGAAACTCAGACAGTTGGTGCTTCTGGGTGAACTTCAGAGCCTGCACCTTTAGCAGCAGAAAAGGTGAGTATGGCAACAGCACACCATGCTGGTGGGTTAGACTTGGTGGTGGTCAGTCATGGAGGAGGCTGTGCTTTGGATCTGTAATCTGTGTCGTCTGAACGTCAGGGTTGTGCTTCCTTCTGGTTCACCCTGTTTCACAGTTTACATATCTGGAAACGCCACTCTCTTCCTGACCCCTGGATTAGAAATCCATTAATAGATTGCCTGTTTATTCAGTTTCTTGTTTAAATTAAATCATTCTTTCTATATATTTTCTTTTTAGCCCTTAGTGTTAGTTTTTCTCTTTTTTTCCACCATTCTTTCAACAAGTCTAAGATCAGGTCAGGAGCCTTTCAGCCAGCAGATCATTCTGTTCATGAAGACGCTCTGACAGGTTGACGCTGCAGCGTGTTTGAATCAGTTAGAGTTTAGAAAGAAAAGCACATTTAAAGTATCATGTAAAGCACACAGCAGGCTGAGTAGAAGGGTGGCAGTGGGTCTGTAAGGTCACCCACCAAGGCATGGCTGTAGATTCTTAATTTTGCCCCACCTGGGCTGTGTGGAGGTGATGCTGCAGCTGCACTCCCAGCTCACACCGCTGACGAAGCTGCAGTCATTAATGCTGAAGACAGCGAGGTTCGCTGTCGATTCTCCCAGCAATAGTGTGACAGGCCCAGTGGTTCCTGCATCATCAATTCAAGTACTTAGCCTGCCATTCCCAATTTATTTCATGAACTGTCTGCAGTCTCCCCGTTTGCTAATGTCATGATGGTGATGTATCTATTCTTGTCCCTGAAAGGATGCAAAAGAGGGACATTAGAGCCAGTGCAGCTCTGTTAAATACATTGGTGGCAGAGCATATCAGAAATGCAATCTGTTTTTTAAACACAACTTGCTAAAATTTTTATTTCATGGAGTACACGTTCATTAGTAGTGGTGCTTGTAACGGTAACATACATGGTGTTTTAACTGTTCCTCTGTATGATGTGGCTGAGTGATGGTTTGTGACCTGATTGGCACGCCAATATTTTTGCCTATACAAATAACCAGACAGCTATACTCAAACTGCAATTAAAAATGCAGTCCAATCTGTTACCCGTTTAAATCAGGCTAAAGACATACCAATGCGGGAATGATAAACCATCAGTGACACTATCAGTAATTTACAATAAATTAACTTTTGCAGCCTGGCCCGGGCCGAGTGTCACGGTGCAGAAATGTGTTATCTGGCAAAGGCTGTGATCCCGCATCTGCGTGTTACGTGATACAGAGAGCTAGTCAGAAACTTTCAGCAAAACAATTTCTCATCAGAAAATATTAGTTTATCCAGCCCAAAATTTTTGGCAGAGAATACCAGCTCCAGCAAAGCACAAGGGTTATGACATTCACCAGCAATGACTTTATTATCTAAACCTTATTTTCTGAAGCTCCGGGTGAGTGCTCAGACTACTGAGACCCAGGCTGTGCTGGCTGGCTCTCTCGCAATCCTTAGTTCATCAGGATTCAATTTTGACACTTTTGAAGTTTCAGATCTATTTCTGGCCACCTCTACCAGTGTACCCCTGCTTGGTGTTTAAATGGCAGGAGAAATAGCAAGGAAGCCTTCCCTTCAAATCCCAGTTCAGCTCAGCACTTCTGTAAATTTGAGAATTTGCATAAAAACACCAAGTCTCTACTGTGGTTGCTAAATTGGGCTTTAGAAGAAAATGATTTTTAAAAACCTCATGAGTGGAACGGAGGGATGTCTACATGCCTACATACATCTCACATCTACATGCCTGATTTCTTGGTAAAATTTTCTGATCCAAAGCCCAGAGTGGCTCGAAGCCAGATGTTTAAAGGGTTGTCCAAATGCAACTGCTGAGCTATGAGAAATTAAAACTTCAACCGTGCCTAATTTTTAGTAATTCATATTTATTATGAGTCATGTTGGGGTCCAGGTCTCATTCTGCCCTCTAACAATTATTTCTGCCCATTAGAAAGTGGCACTGGGGCTGGTAGATACGGGTGAGACCCTGAGGCTGGGCTTTCTTTGGAGCTTGGAGGCTAGCAAGGCAAGCGGTGCCTTGACTGCAGGGGGCTTTTGCAGAAGAGAGAGAACTTCGCTGCAGGTTGACACCTTGTCAGCACAAACAAGGGAGCGTTTTCCCCTTCCAGCATGTTGTTCAACTGTGGCACTCATTGCTGCAGGAGGCGGTGGTGGCCAAAAGCTTAAATAGTGCAAAAAACCAATTAGATGATTCCATGGCAGAGCAACGCAGTGAGGGGGATTGCACACCAGGAGACCATCTCTGGCTCAGAAAGTCTCTAAGCCTGGATGACTGGGGACCATCAAAGCACCTCAGGCAATTACTGTTGTAGTTTTGTCCTGTTCTTAATCTTTCCTGTAGACATCTACAACTACTTGGTGTTAGAGACACGGTACCAGGCTAGAGGGTCTTCTCATTTGAGTCAGCCTGGCCATTCTCATAAAGCAGAAGAAGATGTCTTGTTTTCATGTCTGTTTTAGACAGCACTTGAACATGTGAAGTCTGTACAAGCTCTTTGGTAAATGTGAGATCTCAGTGTCTCCAAGAGCTGTTTCTGTTGTAAAGGGCCTCAGCTTTCCATTAGGAAACAGCCCTGAGGAGGCTGGCAGTCATTCCTGTGTCCTGCTAGAGAGCATCGTGTCTGTGCTGGGGTCTGCATTTGTTCAAGTTAGTAAGGAGTAGGGGGGTGGTGGGGGAGAAAGATATAAGAAAAGCAGAGGGTGATTTGGCAATTCCAGTGTCAGCAGGAGCCCATTCCACCAGTTCAACACAATCACTGAATGCAGAGAAAATCCAGGAGACTTCACTGGAACTGAGCAAGAGCTTGACAGCTGGCAAATGCTAATGTAAGTAGGCAACTGGGAGTGAAGAGTGGAGGGAGGGTGGTGTCATTTAGCATCGCTTATAGAAGTGCTGTTTATGTCTGAACAGAGCCTGTAGAAAATGTGCCCCTTTTTGCTCAGTCCCCCTCCTGTCAGGCAAGTTTGCCTGCCCAGTCCTGCCATGTCAGGGACTGTTTCCATGCTTGCAGAGTCTCATCGAATGCAAAGCATCTCCAGAGCAGCCTCAGTTCACCCAGCCTGAGGAAACCTGCCGCCTCCGCTGCTGTCTGGAGTGTCAGCACAGAGATGTTTACCGTGCAGCGAGAGCATCCTCCTGCTTGTGCTGAACCGCTGGTTTCTGCCCTGCGGATGGGCAGGAGGAACGGTGGCTGGCACAGAGAAGAGCTGGGTGTCCAGCCTCAACACACCAGCATATTTTTTCTCATGTGAATCTCTGCTCAAATAGCCACTTTCTTTCAGTGGAGTAAAGGCTGGTAACATTGGTCTGTGGCTGCTGTGCTTTTTCTGCTGGCAAATGTTCCCTGTTTCTCACCAGTCACTGGGTTCTCTGGACACTCAGCATCCAATTTCATGTCTGTCTTACTGCCTCTCTGGACTTCTGGCAGGACTTCATCACCTACTGAAGCCAAATCTTTTTTTGGATAGTGGCTAATGTGGCCATTTTTGTTGTATTAGAGGTAAATTTCTTGCATGAGCATCAAACCCAAAGCAATATTCTTTCAGTGGTGAGTTGGTGCCAAGCATCCGTCCTGTACTGCAGCAGGATTTACCCCAGCTCTGATCATGGTTGCATCAGGATAGCACACACAGTATTTGGCTGTCAGTGCACCAGCAATAACGTCCTCTGCACCTAGCAACATTTTTCTGGCTATTGTCCCTCTCTGTGCAATTAACTATTTAACATTTGACAGCTCGGAAAAGCTTGATTGTGCTCCAGCAATGGTCTATGAGCCCATTCCACAACCTAATGGCCACAGTTTCCAACAGCCTTGACCAGTGAATGAAATAAAGAGCTAAAGTGATTGGATCATATTCATGTTCTAACATAAAATTTGATTTTTTTTCTGCATTTTGTTGTCTCAGGATAAGCTTTTTTGGCCTTAGAGCTCTTGCTTTGGTATTTTCTCTCACAAATACCTGATGACGTTAAATATCCATACTGGACACTGTGCTTTTCTAAAGGAAGAAAAAAAAAATCAGCAAGCAACACATGAAGGTTGTAACTGCAAACCACAACCCTTTCTCATTTCCTGAATGGCATTGTGCTATTCAGAGTTTCAGAGGTATCGTTTCCTATCGTAAACCATATGCAGCATGAGATACACTGCAGTAATTCTCCATAGAGGCTTAATATTGAACAGTTAAATGTAACGTTAAAGAATCAGATTTACAGGAAAATGTTTTGCTTTGTTGACCATGTTAATAATAAAGTTCTGCAGGAAGAAAACATCTGGGTTTCTGTAATCCAACCTGCTTTTGTACAAGTTATTTCTGTTTTCCTGTGAAATGTTTAGTCTTAAGGTTCGTAATAACAACTTGTATATGGATGTTTCTGCAGGCATCCCTGAAGCGACACCTTACTGATGATAGGCTTCAGGAGCTTGTGGGTGTGTTAATTTGAATTAATTATAGCATATTTGACTTGCCTTTGCTATAAAATTGGCTCGCCTAATTTGCTCGGTAGAAGTTGTCACTATTAAATCCAGAAGGTTTATGAGGATAAAGATCTTGAGATTCTGGAGACCCTCCTAAATACTCAATCAGAGCAGAGCTGGAATCGCTCAGAATTGAGGTTCCATGTCTGTAGTTAGGGTTGATGGGTATCCCTAAATCCAGGTGCATGCAAAACCCAAACATTTTATGATTTGAAATTATTCTAATTCAGAAGGTGTGTGAGAGTCCCCAGTCTCCAGGGGACTTGCATTAACTATGGATTTTCCCTTTAGGTTTTCCCAAAACCACCAATAGGTGGTCCTGGCAGGGGAGAACTAAGACATCTTGTCACTTCGCTAAGTGAGAGACACGACGGGGACAACTTCATTAACCAGCGTGATGGCTCCTGGGAGCCAGGGCTGCAGCTGGAGACCCCAGGTCTGGCAGACCCCTGGGGAAGACCAGCTATCATATGGCGAAGGACCAGCATCAGCTGCTTTGGTAAATTAAAAGGTAACAACAGTTCCCACAGGACTTCTCAGCTCTTGGGATATCAATTTCTTTGGAATGGGGGGACGATGTTTGTGCTGAGCCCTCCAGACACACTGGACCACGCACATGCCCTGGACTGGGAATGCTGGTATGCAGCTGCAGGGCTGGCAGGGGCCCTGCCTATGGTCTGTCAGGGAGAAGCTTAATCAAAGGCCATGCGTTTCTAAGGATTATTTCTTACCTGGTGTGTTGATGTTTCCTTAAGGAGAACATTGCGATATTGAATTAACAGTGCTGAGCTAGCAGCCTGTCTGTGTCTCTTAAATCTAAAAACTAGAGGGGATGCTATTCAGTGTTCTTGTGAGGAATACAGTCAAATGGGTAACAGCAAATGCCCCACCCCCTAAAAAAACCCTCAAACTACCATAAGGAAATATATTTTTTAAAGGAGAGGGAGAGAGCAAGCCGTGCATCTTGTGGGTTAGGGATTTACCTAGGTGGTCCAGAGAGGTCAGACCTGGGGTCTCTTCTCCAGGCTGTGCTAGCAGGACTGAGTCTTGCAGAACAGGCACCCTTTGTGCTGGAACAGTCACCCAGATCTCATACATGGCTGTGAAAAGTTTCCAATTCAATCCCCTCTCCCCCTGCTACGTAAAGAATAAGGGGAACAGGAAAGAGAGATGAAATTTTGTCAGCAATTTCTGAATGAGCTCTAATGTGAGGCTTTTTACCTTTCAGTGAGAATGAGAGAATTATATACTGCCCTACCGAGCCAGACTCTAATATCCTGTCCAACACACATGTGTGGCTAATTTGTCTTTTTATATTGTTAATGTTAAGACACTTTATACCACGATTAACTCTGCTGGTAATTTGACTTCATTGGTGCCTGAAACACTGCACTATGTAAGCTGCTTTTTTATAGCTAATACATGGAAGAATATTTTTGTCCCTTTTCACATACTTTCGAACATGTCTAAGATGGTAAAAAGATCCGCTCCTGTTCATGAGCAAAGCCAGAAGAGTTTCATGCAGGCCGTGCTACAATTTTGAGGCAAGGCTGATTTCTTGTTCAGACTTAAAAGCTGTTTGATGAATAAAATGTGTTAATTTACATCCAGTTGCAAATTAAATGACAGATCTGATGTGAGGCACAAAGTCCCTTTTCAAAATATGTAAGAGCAGGTTTGGGGACTTTCTACTGTATAGAAGATACAGGGGTTTGCAAACGTGACATGCTGACAGGCCCTCACGGGTCACTGAGGCAGCTGTCTCATCCTTAAAACAATTAAATGATATATGGCAGGGACTGTGCATAGGAGAGGTGATGCAATCTGAACTGCAACACAAAACTGGAAACAGCTTATCAAATTCTCAGGCTTCTGTAATAAGAAAACTAAGGTAAGAACAAGGCAACCTGTAAATGGGTTGATTAGAAGAATGTAAGCATTGTCTAAGCTGCTTTCCACACTAATCTCCGTGGAACAGCCAATGTAGGATTGAACAGTTTGGCCGCATCATGTTTTTGACAATTATGATGGATCAGCATGGAGTTTAAGGATAAACAATCTATGGGGAAATAAAATCAAGATGAAAATTTGCAAATAGGTTCACGGTATTGAAATGACTGAATATAGCATGGAATGCTAAAGCTCAGGACTGATGAGATGTGATGAGTGGGAAGAGCAGTCCAAGTGACCTCATGGAGCAGACGGTCTATCAGAGGAAGCCAGCTTGCCAAGGCAGCTCCGTGTTCCTGCTCCTCCCTGGCAGTGAGGATGGAGGCCTGAAAGGGTGTCCAGGGATAACTTTGCAGGAAGCCATTCGAAGCAGTATTTCTTCCCTGAATCTTGCTATGCTGGGGATTACCAATTAGTAATGATTTTGTGGTTAGAGTAATTCCATATTTCATTTGTTCTGTTTATTGCGTAGGGCATTAGCACACCAAGTAATGAACCTGGAGCAGCTGACTGATTCAGCCGAGTGTTTGCTTGGATGATGAAGTTGTTTGGCAGTCAATTATGGTTTTGTTGTTCAGGAAAATGCTAGTTTCTAGGAGCATTAATTTCTTTGTGTGTAGTTACAGTGGAAAGCAATATGATCGGAGATTATTTTATTCTAACTAGTTCTAGAAGTTCCAGTATTGGAAAAATAAAACTTAAAAGTTATGTTTCCTATGTTTTTTTACATTAATTTTAATCATATTTTTCTACTTTTTATGAACTGTGTCTCTGGTGCTCATAAAGCACAGAAACTGATATCATCTACTCTGACTACAGGTTTACATGATAAATCATTAGATGCAGAATTTGTCTTTTTTTATATGAGATTTAATCCCTGACTTTGTTTTGCTATTAAGAACATTTTCCACAACTTTGTGCATAGGTACAATCCATTCCCTGCTCTGGGCGTCCTTCGCACCTGTCAGAAATGCACATAAAAATCAGACATCGGTTATCTCAAGATCAAATCAAATAACCCTGCAACAGCATGCTTGTAATTAAGATAAACGTACTCAAAGACCCTCAACAGATTCCACCCAGCCCAGACAACCTCCTGTCTTACAATTAGAGTGAGAGGGGTGGATTTTTGGCTAGATTATGTGCCTTTTCTATAAATTACTGGGTTTTTTTCCCTTTTTTTCTTTTCCTTCCAAATTTCTTTGAGGTGTCTGGTGTGTACCAATTTGGTTTTTTCTTGCCTTGGGAGTTTTCTGAGTTTGCATGTGTTTTTAGCTGCCTGCGAAGGGCTGCCTGTCCTCAAGCTCCCAAGCAGGCATACATCCATTCCTGATGAAGATCCTGTTTTCTTTAGGCTTCCCCATCAGCTCCACCTTTGACTCACAGAGTACTTGTTAATTAACCACTCCATTGGCTGTAAGAGAAATATGCCTGCAAATCCAGGCTGACAAGCCACATGAGGAAAAATAGCGCAAATCAAAGCTTACTGTTAGAATAAAGAAAACTTTGCAACTAAAATTTGGTTCACGGGAATGAAACAGAGGTTTATTCAATGACTAATGGCGAAAGGAGCTACACACAAGAAAAATCAGTATAGTTGATGAATCCCCTTCTATTTTACAGTTAAGGATCATTCATTTCTAATGACCCTCCATATTTGTGTGTATGAACATTAAATTGCCCAAAAAATTTGGCTTATGCAGAAGGCCAGGATAACAATTTCTCATTGTTGGGGCTTCCTATTCCTCTAGGATATTTAACAGAATTTAATAGAAAAATGGAGTTGAGTACACTGTTGAACAGAAAAAAAAATATATATATATATTAGAAAGTGGTTCTAACAACATCTATTTTCATAATAATATTTTGCTGACTGAGTGGCTTGCAAAAAAGCTCTAGTAAATTGTCCGAAACGAGACTTCCTGACACTAAAATAGCTTCTAATGACAGGTAGCTCCTTGACTTCTTGTTACATTTCTTTCTTGCATTTAATCCTATCCTTCTCAGTCCATTATGCAGAAGGACACTGCTTTGCTTAAAGGGTTATCAATACCGCCAGGCACTGGAAAAGTCTGGGTACATTTTAAACACCTTTTTGCAGATGGGACTCACATGTGCTATTGAGATTCCGCAGAGCTTCACTGAGGTTGGAAACCTTCGAAGAGGACCCCTGGAAAGACTTTTCTGCTGCTTTTGTGGTAATGAATCTCCTCAGGGGAATGGAGCTATCAGCAGTTGCTCCATCACTAACCACGCAGGACATTTTCCATTTTAACTCCTATTTTTACTCCTTTTCCAGGGGAATGATACTTACAGAGCGGAAGCTAAATCTCTCTTAATCTTAACGGTATCTTTGGGCTCTGCTGCCCTAATCTTGCCTTGTCTCCATCGGGTGTTTCTATGGCAACTCCCCGGGGAGTTTTCCTGTTATCTGGGTGAAGTTAACTGGAAACAAGTAAATATGCTTGAGATAAAGTGGTGTTGGAGAAGACTGATGTGGCCTTCAGAGTGTGGTCTGAAAAAAAGCTGAGTTATTTGCAAGAAACCCCCCTAGAGAGGGCTTGAAGATCACACAAAGATTTTGCCCCGAATATATTTGTCCTCCGTGGTGCCAGCGCAGTCCCAGGTAGAGGCAAATTTTGGTCATTAATAATAAATCACACAGAGCCCAAACTGGCCAAGTCTGGAGGTGCCTTGTGGGAGAATGGGATTTTCACAGGCAGTTTGAGAAGATTGATAGTCCCTGTTCCAACCAAATTGCAATAAACCTGGTGTCATGTCTCATTAGCAGCCATCTCTGTGTGGTTTCGTACCCTGTGGGTGAGATCCATCTGCCAGGGGAAAGCAACACCTTTACCGCCCATCTGATGGGAGCTTGGGGGGGCTGGACCCAGAATCACTGCTCAGAGGGGGCTGTGCTACCAGAAGTGGGGTGAGGGATGGGCCTGGCTAAAGGGATGCTCTACAGGGAAAGAGGTCTTTCCTGTAGATTTCTGAAAGGAGTTCGGGAGCTGTTGTGGCAACTTTTCTCTACATGAATAACCCAGATTATCCCAAATCAGAAGATTTGTGTCCCAGTTCAAAGTCCACTCACTTCACTCTCCCTCCTGTTCCAAGGCTGCGGATCAGACCTTTCTAGCTGGTGTCGTAACTGGCCTTAATGTGCTTTTCCTTTGCATTTTAGACCAAGCTGTTGGCAGGCCAGTGGCTACTTGAAAGCTGACAGACCTTTGCTAGCTGATGGGCATTTCTCTCTGAGCTTGAGAAACTTCTCTGATGGGAAGCTGTGACCTCCTGCTGCTGTCACCCCAGGGAATGAAAAACCTGCCTCCTTTGCGGCGTGAGCTGCAGATACCAGCTGGCTCCTTCCCCCGCTATAATTTTTTGGATACCAGCCATGGGTTGCTTATCATTGCTTCTGATCCCTAAAGCCGAGGTGCTGATTCTAATCTGTGGCTGCAGCTGGGTTTAAATCTTTATCTGCAATCGGTGAGTCTGAGCGCTGAGTGTGCAGAGACGTTATTAGATTATTAAATCAATGACACTGAGGTTATTAGTCACACTCATCCGCATTACCTGACACTGTAATGATATTCTATTTTTACTTCCAGCCTGCTAATGTCCCAGAGGTACTGAAATTATGACCAGAAAATTAATTTCTATACATTTGAACAAGAAATAGAAGTATAGGGAATAATCCCACATTGACAATATAAATCCTAATGGAGTTGTTTAGAAAAGCAACAGGGAAAGGGAGAGGGTTGAGAACTACGTCTTGCATGCAGCCTTCCCTCCGTGCTGCCATGCCAAGATCTTACAGGTATGGTGGTTGCTAATAACTGGGCCAGATTATTTTAGTTTGTAATTCATTTGGGGTGGTTAGGACTCCTGAACTGGCATTAATGATTTTATTCACTCAGCCAATACTTTCTTGCAGAATCCTTCCACCAGGATGTGGCTACGGGCTTTTTTTCTCAGGCGTGAAATCAAACCCAGTAAACAGAAAAAGGCCAGCACATGGCAAGATGTTGTTTATGTTTTCAAAAATTACTCCTTAAGCACAGACAAATTATCCTCCCAGCCCCCAGGTTGAGTTAAGAAGGGAGGCCCAATCTGACAACGCCTGAAGACTGAATTTGATGTTATTTCTGCTCCATGTGACTAACCATCTGCAAGTTGGGAGGAATCTGTTACTGTGCAAAAATACCACAGGAGATGCTCAAAGTCCGTCCCCACCCTTGTCTAGCAGAGCAATACTTGCATCTCGCCCCTGCAGCCAGAGCGCTGTAGAAATGTGGCCCTAAGGGCTCTGCTCCCCCCTTCGAAGCCCCTGCGGGGGGGTACGGGCATGGGGTGATGCTGGAGTGGGGTGGGGAAAGCACTGGTGTGACCACAGAAACCTGAATGCAGGGAGGGTGGCTGGAAGAGGCGAGCTCCACGGGGTACCCGCAGCACCCAGCCAGCTTTCAGCCGCCGCAGCTCTTTGGTGCACGCACAACTTTTACAGGGGAAAACAGAGGGGAGCATATGGTGAAACACCCCACGAGGGACAGCCGTTCGCACCCTTTCCCCACGCCGCCCACAGCCCTAGCTACTTGCAAGTTCCCTGAGCTTATTGATGACTGGCTGCAAATCTCCATATTGCTTAATTGTAACTTGGTTTTAATGCCTATCTCCACAGTGTGTTTATTTCATATTTGCAATTAATACCAACGTGCTCACTGTGCTGGAAATGGAGCAGGGTGACTTTCTGAGGTCTTCAGCTGAAGAATTTCCACTTAAAAATGGAGAGATGCACGTGAGTGTGAGTATGAGCATGGGAGTAGGTATTGTTAGTAATACATGTTGCAGGATGCTCTCGTGAGCAAAGTTTGTAGTAGAATTATAATGAGCTGAGTTGTGTAGGTGTAATTAAAAGATGGGGTGAGAACTTGCACGGAAATCTTTTTTCTCCAAGCTTTGGGATGCCTGCTAATAAGACATAAACATTTAGCAGCTCAGCTGGAGTACGGTGTGCTCTTTGGTTAAACATTAAAGGGGCATTGTCAAGTGGTTTTAATTAATTAGCTAGGTTTTAAATGAAATCAAATCAATTTGGAGCAGTTAGGCTCAAAATTAAAGTTGTTTTCACCTGGTGGGAAATGTCCTTCAAATTCTGAACATCTTGAAGACAATGAAAATTAAAAATGCCTTTAAGAAATTGCATCCACATGATGCCCTTTCCTTTTCCCATTTACCCAGAGAATGGCCAGTGTTGTGATGATCCGGCATTACTGTAATTGCTCTAACAATAGTATGTCTAAATCGGAGCCTTTTAGTCTGTCTGCTACAGCCAGCATTTACACACCATCTAGATATGCAGTACCCAGACAAACCAGGCTTATAGGGTCTTGAATATTCTGGTTTCCCTGTTGTTACAACTTCTCAAGGTGCAGCATAGCCCTTACACTAACAGGTGAATGAGGAAGGCGGGCGAATAAGTCGGTTTGCATGTCGTTAATGTGATTGCTGAACATGGGTTATGGGTATTTTATGCTCAGCTTCCAGTGTCTTTGGGCTTTCTGCTCATTTTTGGCCACTTAGGGCAGTGGAACACAAATTTCAAAAATTAGGAAATTCTTACAGGTATTGTGAAAATCCACAGCTGGGAAGGGAGTGAACCCAAATGAGTGCCTGCGCTGAGGGGAGATGGAGCAAGGTGTGAGGGGTGGATGCAGTCCAGTTCTCCAGTCCGTGGAGAGGAGAGGTTTCTATTTTTCTTCTTGCTGTTTTTGGAAAACAAAGATTATTCTCGATATTGACTTTTTAAAAGTAAAAAAAAAAAAACCAAAACAAAAAACCACCAAAACCAACACAACCAACCAGAGCGGGAATTTAGATGTTTCTCATTAGGCTGACACAATACCGTGTATTATCTTAGATTCTTTGTGTTTAGATTTAGGGGGGAAAAAATCAACACAAACTCCCTGTGACACAACAGGCCATAACTGCTGGAAGCCATTATGGGCTATTATGTGAAGCCCTTACAGTCTATTGAGTAAATAATCTACAGATTAAAGCTTTCTAAGTACACAGTAACTTGATAGGTAACCAAAGAAGCCATTACGATATGTCATGTCAGTAAGAGGAGGATTAAGGTCCCTTACACTTGGTGCAGTGACAGAGTGTATCTGCTGCAAACCCGGTTAAACAAAAGCAACCACCTTTTTTAAAAAAAAACAACCTGCAGCGTGGTTGTGTTCTGGGACTGGGGATTTGGAGAGAGTCAGCTGCTTCTGCTTTAATTTATTGCAACCCGAGGCCGATTGTACAAATCCTTGACTGCGCCTTGTCTCCAGCCCCCGGGCTCGCCCGCTCCTGGGCTATGGGGTGGCCGGAGCCGGGGCCATCTGCCATGGAGAAGGGAGCAAGTTGGCGGGTTTGGGGGAGCTTCCAGTCCTCTTTATGGAAATAAGGCAGAGCGCTTTCCCTCTGAAATCTGGTTGTAACGTGTGTGCAGAGAGCCTTGATGCGAGGCAGAGTGACAGGAGGGCGTAAAGCCCCGCGAGCCCATGCGTGGGGAGGAAGCCGCATGCTTGGTGGGAAGCCAAGGGGCTTTCCTCAAGCAAGAGAGATTTCTGCCTTTCTGCCTCAGCCAGCCATCACCCTGAGAAGCCACGGCTGGGAGCCTGGGATGCTGCTCCTCTCCCCTTTGCAGGAGCCCAGCTCAGCACTTCCCCAGTCCCTGGGCACCCTGGTTCCTCTGGGGTCTCCTCCTGCACCTCCTTCTTTTGCAGGGGCCTCCTGGCTAAGGCGTATTCAGCATCACACACACACCCCCCCAGCATTTAATTACTCCAGGTTTCCAGTCACTCTGGTGAGTTTAATATGAGCTATGTAAATTCATCCCAAGAATGATAGAATTTTGACAGCCTGATTTGCCTCGCAGGCATCCTCAAACCAGCTCATTTTCTCTTCCCTGGAATTTTTGAGTGGTCGGGTGGTATTTGATTATCATTGGCTGGCATATCTGAGCTCTGGGGTTGAGCATAAAGATATTTTAAATTTAATAGGTTTAAGATGTCATTATTTCCATGCTGATGAATTTGTACTTGTAACCAGAGAAACTTAGAGCATTTAATGAACTTATTTAGTTATCATGGTGCAAGCATTAAACCCAATCCCCAGTATAAAATTAAATCATATTGGATAAAAACTAACACCTAGAAGCAAAAACCGAACTGAGTAAATGAATGAATTTCAAAAGATAGAATAAATACAGACATAAGGCACCTAAGGGACAGATTTACTAAGAGTTTTTGTACTGTTTTCAATTGAGCTTGTAATAGCATGAAAGTATTAAATCTGATTTACTAGAGAGGATTTGTATAGTATTTCACTGCCTGCTTCCCAGTGCCAGCAGCCCCTTCCCCATCTCTCCCAGCTCCTAGTAGGAACTCTGGACACAGCTGAACACGTGGTGGAGAAAGCTCCAGCTTTGCTGAGGAGCTTGCAAGCAGCCAGAGAAGAAAGTAACGCAACCATTTGGTAATCCAAAAGGTTTAACAATGTGATTCTATGAAAACTAATTCTCATTCCAAACGGGTCAATGCAGAGCAGACCCTCTGTGCCAGCCAGGAGATGGGTGCTGCACACTCACCCACGGGACAGTCCTGCCCACCCTCTCCAGAGTGGTGGGGGTTTGGGTTGGCCAAGGTACATTTGAAATCTCCTTCCCAGCTTCCTCGTGCCAAGGCTTTTCTGAATATTTTTTAAATCCTGCAGACTTTCAGTGTTCATACAAAGTGTACCCTTGGTAATAAGGGAGACTTCGGTTTTCCCCGTAAAGAGTTGGTCATGTCATGTGAGTGGTGACACACGGGCCAGGTTTAGAAATACTGTAAGTGACATTTGGGTTTTTGGAAACAATTAGAGAGCCCAGGTGAGGAGAAAAAGCTCTTGATTTATTCCTGAGAACCTCATTCAAGATGTAAGTACTGATAAGCTGCTCTAGTAGTGACTGTTGTTATCAGATTTAGCATCCCTATGGAAAAAATGTCCTACCCTAGCTATATTTCATTTTAAATGAAAAAGCTGGAAGAGAATGAGGAAGCCAGAGATTGCTCATTTAATGCTTACCGAATGCATGCAAATGCACCACAAAACAAGCCATCAGGGCTGAAGGACAGAATCCCTAGAAAGACCTAATGGGACTAGGCTTTCGCAAGATTAATCTTCTAAGGACTAGTAACAGGTAGGAATCCAGGACTAGGAATAAAGTCCTATGTCCATTTTTACAGTGGTTGGAAATTAGAGTAGAAATCCTGCAGGCACCTGTGTTGGACACTGTCAGCGTATTCAGAAATTATCAGAGAAAAAGAGTTGAGTGGTGAGGTGACAAAGTCTGCAGGTGACACAGATTGTCCAGGCTAGCCAGACCTAAAGCAGAAGTTTGCAGAAGGATCGTAGAGAAATAACTGGCTGGGTGATATAAACTGGCAGGTGAAATCCAGTGCCAATAAGTGCAAATTAATGCCCTTGTTAAAACAGGTCTACCTACACATACAGAATGATGGACTTTGAATTAGCACTTACCCTTAAGCAGGAAAATGCGCTGGAGCCTTCGCGGCTGCTCCTCTCCAAACGCTGGCACCATCCTCACGGCCACAGGGAGGGTGGAGGAAGGCTCTGAGAACAAGGGGCATCTCTATGCTGTGGTTAGATCCCTGCACACCCACACCTCCAATCCTGCCCGTGGGTCTGGTTGCCCATAGCAGAAAGGCTGCAGGAGAAGAAGGGAAAGCAACAAATCTTAGATGTAAGCATCAGCCTCTGTGATAGGAAAAGCTCAATATATTTAGGGCTCTTGCTTGGAAAAGACAAGATTGAAGGGAAAAGGGTAGAGGTCTTCACACCTGAGTGATGTGAAGGTGGATAGGGATGAACATTGTTTGTCATGCAAGAGGGAGAGTGCCGAACTCCTGGTTTGGGGAGAAGAGGGCTTGTTTCTTTATTTATTAATTTATTTTGAAATGCGACACTCAGATGTATTGCTGAATGATCAGCTGCCAATAGAGCGGGTCGACAATTTTCCAGCAGAACAGTTTTCCGAGCCACTTTCTGTTGGAAAATGCTGATTCAATGGTATCAAGATGCTCTGTGGGAACATGTCAATGCCATCAAAGCCGTCAGCAGAAGCCAGACATCTGCCCGGCCTCCTTGCCTGCTGCCCAGCTGGCTGGGTCCCTGGGACAGCTGGGCCCCCTCGCAGCAGCCAGCCGCCCATTTGGTTAGTCTACTTTGTCGTTGTTCTATTTCTATTGCATTTTCCCCTCCGTTTTCATCTTTATATTTTATATCCAATGTACTTACAGCATCAGAACATCCCTTGTTGCCTATCAGAACATCGAGTGTCAAATAAAAGTGCAGGTCACTCCAGGAGAATATTTTATATTATAATTTAAATTAGTTTTAAACTGCATTTTAAGGTATGAAAATATACAAATATAAAGAACACATACAATAAAAAGTAGGGTTTGTTTTTATTTGTATATCATGTCAAATATTAAGTCATATTTTATGTTGTATAAAGATCGAGCCCACGAAGCCAAAATGATATTTTATATTTGAATATCTTTCTAACTCACTGGGCTAAACAGAAATGGTGTTTTTGTAAGACGCAATTTCAGAATTTCACTCCCTGGGCAATTTCAACATTTTGCTGTGTTTGGTTGCTTTGTTTCACAGATGTTTCCATAAAGAGCAGGAAAGATGGACTGGATGTTCTGTCTGTTTAAATGAAAATACCTGTTCTCAACCTGAATCAAGGCTAATGTATCACAAAAAATGGATGAGTCAGATTTTAAAGGTATGTGGAAAATCAGCCATATCTGGGGTAAAAAGAGCCAGCAATACCCCTTCCCTAGTCAACACATCACTGGGAATGGGAGTGGGAGTAAACTATGTAAAATACCCATCTTTGTAATCCAAGATGGGAAGAAATGGAAAGATTTCTTTGTGACCCAGGATGATTTCCAGCATTTTTGTTTTGCCTGCAGCTAACACCTACAGCAGAGCAGAAACCTGCACCCAGATGAATAGTGCCCCTGCTACAGATGAGGTTGTCACTGGCTGCAGGTGGTACCAGCTCCCACAGGATCACCAGCCCTTGCTCATCACTATATAAGCAACTCCTCTGCAAGTATCAGCATGCTTACCTTGATTTGAAAGGTTGATTTGGAGGCTGTTTTTGTGGTGAGCTGGTGGTGCCGGAGCAAGTTAGTGCGGCTCCTGTGTGCAGCGAGCTGCAGGGGGGTCTCTGCCTGGCGTCCTCCCTGCATGGCAGCACTTTGCCACCATGGCCGTCTCTGACTGCAGCTCGGGCGACAGCAAAAATGCTGTTTCCTCCAGCAGCATCTGCAACTCTCCTAGTGCTTGGTGTGATGATGAGTCCAGCTCATCACCCTTATGAGACTCCTCTGCCCTCAGAGGGGGCTCACAGGGAGCCAGGTGATGGAGATGTTTCAGCTTATATTCAGTAACCCACACCACCATCACCCTCAAATCCTGTGGTCACCACCATCACTTCTGCCTTTCTGGGGTGATTATTTTCAATAAAATTGAACACTTGGCTGAGAGAACTTCAGCGCAGGGAGCTGCTGCACCACGGGCCACCATTATCAATTAAAATTAGATAAACAATTAGCCTGTGAACTTGGCACTCAGATCATTGCTGCCTCGACAGCCGCTGCAGGAGCCTCCCACAGCTGCTGTACAGCTGGGTGTTCCTGGGGTCAGAGCAGTGTTGGCGGGTTGGGATGCAGAGGGATGCCTAGAGGAGGTGCCAGCATCAGTGAGGGGACTTCAGGATATATAATGTTATTTATTATACCTTCAGTTTCTTTTTCTTCTCCCCTTCTTCATCAGGGCACTGGAGGGAATAGGAACATGCTATCTAATTTCCTAATTTTCCTGTCAGCTTTCTGGCTTTCAAAATGATTGCAGCAGAAATCTATAAAATGAGGATGAGGGAAGCAACCTTAATACCATTGTAAATCTCCAAAATGGATGCAGAAACACAGTACTCAAATAGGAGTAAATAAAAGTAAGGAGAGATTCATTCCAGTTTTCTCCTCTGTAAACCTACTGGCAGCTTGGAATTATTCAGAAAACAACATTTAACTGAGAAAAAAGGGAACCCTGTAAAATAGTAAAGATTATACCGTAAAGCTAAGCACCCTCCATAAATCATAGCTGGGAACATTGCTAAGTTATAGGAACCTACAGATGGCTGTCATTAAAGGGAAAGAGCCTCTCCCGGCTTGGCAGGCCATGCTGCGCCATGGTGTACAGCTACAAATCGAGCTGCTTGCATGGGGGAGCCACAAAAGTGGTTTTAAAATAGGAATTTCAACCAGAAGCTGCATGAGCTGTTCAGCAGGACTTAGGTTTATTGAGAAACCACAGTGGTAATTTCAGGCCTGATTTACAGGAGACTCTAATAAGTCTCCCCTGTTTAAAATAATACATTAGTTTATTGCTAGTGCATGTCCAGGGCTAGAAGAGCAGGCATGGGGCAGGGTGCTCCGGTCCCAAGCCTGGTGTTATCCCCATCACAAACAAGGACACCCGCTGCCTGTCCAAAGGTATGAGTGCTCCTGGACCAGATAAGATGCTGGGGGTCCTGTCTCCCAGCTGGTGTTTGGGAATAGGTCAGGACAGACCAGCGGGCTCCTTCCCTGCTCCGGACACATTCCTGTGTGCTCACCATCTGAGGCAGCGATGTTTTTCCCTTTGGGATGAACTTGTCTGGGGCTTTGACTCGAGAAACAGCAGGGGAGATGCTCAAAACAAGTCTGCAAAGCTGTAAATAGCACATGCTGGCTGCTGCTGCTTTCAAGATAAAGATGTCACCAGGTGAGCTCCTCTAGGATTATATATTAAGCCACGCCACGACGTTGCATCAAGACACTATTCAGCCCCCACGGGGCGGTGCCATCTATCTAAGCCGTGCATCACCAGTGTGCGGGATGTCTGTGCCAGTGATCAGCCGCAGAGGGCTGGGGGGGAGTCGGGGGGGCTGCGCTGGCTTCCCAGGAAGGGCTGTGCCAGGCACGGCTTCTCAGAGGCAGATCACACTATCTGCTCTCACGCAAGAGCCTCTATGGAGAATTAATCCTAAATGCTACCCTGGGGCACAAGCGCTGCCTGCAGTGGTCCTGTGCCAGGAGGTCCAGGTGTAGGTCTGGCAATTAAAATACTCAGTGTGTAACAAGACCTCTGCAAACCTACCCTTGTTTTGAGGTTGGAATTGTTTTGCCCCATTCAGCCACACTCACCGGGATTCATGGTTTTTCAAGGTCACCATCTCTATCAAGGTCAGGAGCCTTTCCCGTTACCCAGTGGCACAGCCGCTGATGGCACGGATTTTATTTCCCCCCATCCAGCCCTCCCATTGTACCATTCTGACTTTCAGCATTTCTGCAAAAGCATCATATACCTGCAGGTGCTGGCACATGCTTGCTGGGCTCAGTGCTCACCAGGCCAGGGCTCTCCCAGGTGCTAACCAGGCTCCCTGTGAAAGCTGTAGTCACAACGCTTTGCGAAAACATGGTTGAGAGGAACTGGATCCCACAGTATTTTTCTTCTGCTCTGTCTCTGGGTGAACTCACGAACTGCTCACTGCATCTCTAACAACTGTGTTTAGCTCCTTGTCACAACCCTCTTCTGTGCTTTGGTAGAAAAGGCATCACCAGCAGATGCAATTTCTTTCAGTGCTGGAATTGTGTTTATTTTACTGGAATTGTACTCCATTTATCTGGTTGCAAAGGGACTAGGCAATTTATATTGGCAGCACTGAATGTACCGAGACTGGCAGTGGTTGGGCACTCACGGCTTGTTACCCAAGGAAAGTTCAGAGCATACTAATTTATCCCACCACGGAGCAGCAATAGAAGTACCGTGCAGTTGGTATCAATCAGTCTTACATTAGTAACACTGTAAACATTTTTTAAGATGGTAAAAGATCCAATAAATCTGCTTTATTCTGTTTCATTGTAAGGTCCAGTTCTTCCTTTCCATCATACAAACAACTTCCAGGTAATGGAAGGGATATTGCTTTCACTATTCACAAATCACAGTTTGACCTATTATTTGTAATTTTCAGTGCCTGCCTTCTTATGTGGTGTTCATAAAATGAGATTAGAGTGATTTACAATAGTGAGAGATGGAACAAGACTAAGAGGAGATGTGACTCATTAAACATTATCCTGTGGCTGTTGGAAGGAACCCGCATTGCTTGGGAAGATGTGCTGCTATTTTCCAAAGTGGTCCAGGGGATTTAGATGTACCTTTGAAGGGGTTTCAGCACCAAATGCCTGCGTTCCACTTGAAAACATGACCCACCAGCCCTGCTTTTATCTTTTATAAAAACGACCAAGAAATTCAGTGAAGGCTCCCAAAACTCCTTTCCAACTCGCTAGTCTTCTTTATGATACTGCTGTAAAATGGTGTCTGTTAAATGTTTTGTCACTGAGCTTTTCAAAAGTGAAAAAGATACTGTTATTTGCATTCAATGTGGAGAAATTATACTTTGGTTGTAATTTATAGTGCTTCAAAATTATCAGTATTTGTTATGGTTCAAGTCCTTACCTGGTGTATCTGGATTTAAGAAAGAACTTGCTTCCCTGATGGACAAACCAAAAATACTTTCATCTGTCCTGTTAACAGGTATGAATTGGCCTTCACTGAGAAAATGAAAATGAATTAGGAAGGACACCCAAGGGTTTATTTTAATGAGCAAGGAAATGAACTCCAGCAGAAGCTGGTCCACCTCCTGGAGTCCCAGATGGCATTGGGAACAGGTGACTGGGTTCCTGTCTGGCCATTTGGATGGTGGTAATACCCACCCTGGTTTAATATCTCCTGCTGCTTGAATTTCTCTTCTTGAGCACCCGCATATTTCTGCCAAACTGTTTAGTGCATCTCCCTAAAAAAAAATTGCTTGTCAAGAAGCAGTACTCACTTCTGTTCTCTCCAAGCAGACAGGATCTGTAACAAATGACTCACATGCAGTAATTACACTCTATTTCTTCCTATCTTGCATTGATTATTCAGATGTAGAAAGAATAGTTCTCTCTTGAATAAAAGATCTGAAGACCCAAATATTGGATTGTTGTTGGGTTTTTTCCTTTTTTCACCCCTCCTTTGTTTTTCAGGTACTGTTTACAGCCACAGTATACTGAGGAGATGAAACATTTATAAACAAAACCTCCTGTCAGAGTGCTTGTAGTTTATGTTTGTTTAAAGGACAATTTTGTGTCACCTCTTTGTATTTTAATAGTCAAAATAAATTTTGCATAATAATTCAGCTCCTCTCTGCTGCCTGTAATGACTATCTGCATTTTTCTGATGGATGTTTGTGTTTGTTTCCTATGATTTACATGACCTGACGTCTCATATAATGAGCTTCCCAGCGCAAATGCCATTTGTGATACTCTGTGCAGCACTAATCTATCATTTGATGACCTTACAAGTGCTGGGGTCACGGATTCAATCAGTAAAATGTTTCAGGGTGTAATTAATTAATTTCCCTCTCCCCACTCCACAACTGTTAGCTTAAAATTTGATGAAAGCGATGTTTTTTCGTAACACTTCTTCAATACATATGGTTTATTTGTGTAATCAATCACGCTAAGTTGGGGAGTTCTTAGTATTCATGGCTTTGTCTTGCTTGAAACTTCCAAATGTTTATTTTCTGGCATAATTTAATAGTTTAATTAGCCAAGCAACTAGCTACTGTACTTTTGAAAGTAACTCAGGTTGTGATTTAATATAACGTGGTTTTGCCTTTGCTGAAGCTGGGCTGGATTGCACTGCTTGGGCAGCGGAGCTGGTCTGGCTGTGACTTCCACTGCTGAGCTGGCTGCATCCCACATCAACCTTGCACAAGGCTGAGCTGTTCTGTGGCCTTTTGCAAGCCATGATAGATCTGTTGGCTCTCTACTTTGGGCTTCTCATCAAATAAAAAAGGGCATTTGTAGTCTTGGCCTTTAGCATCCTTTGCTTGTGCCTATATTGCTTACAAGATCATGCAAATGTCAGGAGCGAGGGCTGGGGATGACGGCTTTCTTGCATGGAGACATGAGATTTTCGTGCTGTGGTTCAAACCACCCTCTGTAGGTATATGGGTCACTTCCAGGAGTCTGTGCAAAGCAGCCAACAAAAGCTAGGGTTAAATGTCCTATCCTGGCATTCACATCTTCACCAGAAAGATGACGGGACCTGCACACTGGGGAGCACGGACACCCACCGCAGCAGCACTGCACAGCCTGGTGCCATAATATCTGTCTGTCCCAGAAGCCTGGCTTTCCAGCAACCTTCTCCAAAACAAGGGCACCCAAGGAACATTCGCAAGCCTCGGTGTTCTGCTCCTCCCACAAAGACCAGTTTGACTCCTGATCTTTCTAAAAGCAGAATGCTTCACTTTTTGACAGCTCTCACTCTGGAGATGGGAAATGCAAAAATCCAAACCTGCTGCTTTTCTGGAGCACAAATTAAAGATCTACCAGTGTGAGGTGTTATCTAAAAGGCTGTACCATATAGGTGAGACACCCATGTCCCCAGTGCTGGTGTGTGCTATAATGGGTCTGGCATTTTATCTCTGCCTTTGACTTTATGCTGTGTTTTGTAGATTTTTGTTAATAACAGAAGCAGGTGTGTTTTTGTGTGTGTGCAGCCATCTTTTCACCTAATAATGTGAATCTCTAATTTACAGATGGCTCTGGACCCATCCTCCAGGACTCTGTTGACAGAATGAGATGTGATCTTTGCCAGCAGCACTCAGGACTAAGCTGCTGAGGCAGATTGGAAGGAGCAGAAAGCCTTCAGTGACTTCGAAATGAATTCCCCGAGATGATGTTGTTATGTTAACAAGTTTTCTTTTATCCTATCAAGGTCTTAAGGAATCCTTCTATTGACCATTAAGGCAAAGCAAGACAAAACATGCTGAAATTGAAAACTGAATACTTACGGATGGAAATCCTGTAATGTTACGATTCCGTTTCTCTCCAGGTAAATATGATTGTTTCTGTAGTCCTGCTGCTTGCCTCACTGAAGCCCAGGAAGAGGCTCAGAGGGAGTGAGACAGAGATGTGGGGTGGGGGGAAGATAAGTCAGCAGAATATTCCAAATCAGCTTGATAAATTGGGCTTGGAAGAGTCACAGGTACGTCTTTAAGGGATAGAAGCCCTGTAGTGCAGGTCAGTAGAGTTTGGAAATAACACTGGTGGCATCTCCATGAGGTTGGTGGCTTTTGTAAAGGGCATCACACCACAGCAGAAGCTCTTTAGAGTGAGGGGTTAACCTGGTGTTGGGAATGCATCAGGTGAGACCAGGCTGCTAACCCAGTTCCTGCTGCTGCCTCTTTGCTGGACCAAGTTTATCCCATGTGGAGCTGGCCCCATACCAGCATGGCCTTGTGTAGGGAGGAGGCTTTGGGAAAAAGGTGTGGTGGGGACAGAGGCTGGGAAGTGATTTCTCAACATGGCTTCAGTTATTATTCCATGACTTGGTAGAAAGACCTCTCTCTCATGAATGATGTTTCCTTTCCACCATTCTGAACACACTGTGGGTAGGAAATCACAGCAATTCTTGTTTGGGATAATGGACTGATGTGGTGTAGCAACATGTTTTTCTCACAGTCTGTAGCCATTATTTTGATGGAAAACAGGCAGGGAATGCAGCCGTCCAACATGCTTAGGGGTAGCGTCTTCGACTCCATCAACTCCACAGTGCATCTCATGTCTATAAACACACATGCAGGCATCTGCAGAATGAAGGCTTAATATGTTATTTCACTGGGAATTGGCTGTATCCTGCATGAGACATGATCAATATTGAGAATAATACATACAGGTCTGCTGTATAGACTATAGTCATTGCTATAGTGGGAGAATCACTGTTGCTGCACAGACTTCTTGCAGTGGTATTTGGGCTGTGTAGGATCTGTGTTTTCTCTGAAATATTAGAGGTCAGGAACACTGGTCCCAGCTAAGAACTAATTGCTTGGAGCCAAATTTCTCTACAGTGAGAGAGTACAGAAGTAGCATCTGAAACTACAAAAAAAGTAACTGTGCTTTTTGCACTATCAGCAGACTTTAATGAAATTTTGAAAGGGGAAAAAATTGCTTCTTGGCTTAAAGCATGAGCTATGTTATTAATCTCTGCAAAGGAGTTTTATAATTGAAATGCCGACGGAATGGCAGCTCATCTGACTCAAATGATGACCTAACAGTAATCTGACATAAGCATATATGAGGCTGCACAATGCGATGTCATGATCGTACAAGTTGCAAAATAATGTGAGCAGGTTGAAAACTATGGCTTACACTCTTACCTAAATTCAGTTTCTTCAAAATTGTTCTTTGCCGTCCTTATGGCATCTGGTTTCTGCATGATACCATAAGGACTCAGACTGTCCCATGAGGTCATGTTTACTGCAGGGGTTGGTAGATTATTGGCATGGCTTATGCTACCTATTGGTAAAATAGCATTACCCTGTGCCGTCATTTTTATTAGTAGTTTTAAAAATAAAAGTGATGTTAAGTACTTATACTGGTAGTGTCTGTGGCCCCAGGTTAGCAGCTGGCCATTAAGAAAGACCAGAGTGTCTCCATACTTCTCAACCTCTCAGCTGAACTGTGTATTTGAAAGACAGTTTCTTGGCCAGGTTACCTTGAGGGCCTCTTGCCCAAGCCAGAAGCTCAGCTTTTTCCAGCACATCCTGGTCTGCATATCTTATTTTGAGTTTTTGCTCTAGTTTTCTGGTTTTGTTCCAGTTTGCGCAGCCTTAAGGAAACCAGGACTTCACAGGGCTGGCGTGCTCGGGGAGACCTGCTCAGATCTGCTCTCTGAAATACAGACATCTAATGGTAATTTTTATTCTGATTTATCTACATTTTCCTCTTCCTTAGGTTTCAAAAAAACTGTGAAGAAAGAGACATATAAATTAGTAGTCTCAGCCTGTGCCTTTCTGTGTGCGTATCTGATTAATACCCACTAACATGCCTTCATTATCACCCTGTTTTGTACCTACCCGTCAGATATGTAAAGAACGCCAATATCAGAAAATGTCGTCTTCTTCCCTTTGTTTGAAAGTAGGTGAATGTGCAAGCGAGGTAAGATGTATATATTTAAAAAGACTGTGAGAAATAGCTTTAGCTTTTTTAATAACAATTTCCTTCCCTAAACAAGAACTGCAGTGTTTAAGTAGACAAGTAATGCAGCATGTACTCTCCCTGCCTCATCCAGGCATTGGGGAAACTTTAGGAAGATGAGAGGTGAAGAGAAGGTGGGAACAGAAATCCATCTTGAAATGAGGAGCTGGGAGGCAGCAGGGAGCTTCTCACCAGTGGGAAAGGCAGCAGAGGGCACTGCACGGGCGCGCAGGAGCTGCCACCCTTCTGCGGGCAAGCTTTGAAATAATGCCGGTTAGTCCTGGCATTATCAGATTTCCACCTTGGTTATTTAGATCTAGCATTTCTCCTTAAAAAAAAGTGCATGTTTCACTTACCAAGCAGACGCATCTTCATGTGAAGAGCAGTGCAGGAGAACCAGACATTTCCTGATGCCACAGGCCAGCCCTGCTCTGCAGCACCACGGTGGTTTCCCCACGGAGATGTGCTGCAATTCAGACCCCTTAAGGCTGCTCAAGAAGCTTAAAGATACTGAGAAGCTGTCAGTGCCACAGAAACGCACGTTTTGCTGCTATCTCCTGATTCTGAGAGTTTATGAAAAATTCTGCCCTGGTTGTATCAACTGGTTTAATATCTTCACTTTATATTTATGGTACATGCAGTTCTTTGTGCGCCTTTTAAATGTTACATTAAAATACAGAGTGGCACCAGCTTTAAGGAGTTGAAGCACAAAAGCGCCTTTTCTGCTCTTGTCTCCTATCATGAAGAATTTGCAAAACTCTCAGGGAGGCTCTTGAATTACGGCTCTTCCTCTTCCTCGTGATGCATGGTGAAAATAAATGTATTATTAATCTGCCCACTGTCAGAGATCTCTGCTCGCTCTCTCTCTGTCTGTACACAAGGAGACAGATTGACAGGAACAGCAGACGTATGCAGAATTGCCTAGCGTGCGCTCAGGCTGGTGAATCACCAAATGCTCAGGATGATGAGATGCTTGGTTTGAACCGGGGCTGCAAAGCCCTGAAGGGATTTGGTGTAGAAAGGTAACCATGAAGAGCATCTTGGTTCTGGGCCACAGTATCCTTCAGATGTTTATAAGAAGCATTTTTTAGATTTTATTTTTTTTTTTTCCAAGCCTGTTGGTTTGGGGACAGCCAGCTCGAGACGTGGTGAACTGCATTTTTAGAGGACTTTGGAGGACAGCCTGTCTGAAGTGTGTGGCTGCAGTGCCTGCAGGGAGGGGAGTGGAAGCAGGTTGTGTGTAAACCCCAGCGCTTGGCAGGGATGCCAGGAGCAGTGTGGCCTGAAGAAGCTCAGGCAAAGGGAACATTCCGGCCCTCCCTGAGCTCCCCGGTGTGTTCAAAGCAGGCCTGTGCCCCTGCACACCCACCAGCTGTATTCCCGCTGGGACTCTGCCCTCTTCCTGCTCCAGACCAAACAGTGTGTCTCTGTGTCGCTGTCTGCATCTGGGAGCGGGGGAGCAAGTGGGACTGGGATCTCAGCAAGGGCTTGTTTTAGCTTTGGGGAGCAAGAGCCAAGGCAGGAGTCGGCAGACGTGAACGTGTCTCCATCGTGACTCAGCGCCTGTGGGATGTGTCTCTCCCCGGGGGAAGCCCGGCGGTGCAGAGCACGACAGTGTACTCCTCTGTCTTGCCGAGACTCCTGCTGAGTGCTGCCTTGGCTCCCAGATAAAGAGGGATTTCGTCTGGATGTGTAAGCATGGGCTTTCCCACAGGGCTGTGAGGTGCCTCACCTAAGGAGAGGGATTGTGCTCACAAAGGAAAGAGACTTGGGGAAGCACAGAGGGACTTGCTAAGGCCCTTGTATTGGAAGGTGACACCCAAACTGCAGTGGGTGCTGGTTACTCTCAGCACCCGTTGGGTCGCCTCGTAGAGATGACAGCCCTTGGCGACGCTCCGCTCAGATTGTCCATCCTCCTTCCAGCTCAGGGTGCTGGGATGCACAGCAGGAGATGGGGTGCTGGCACATCCCGGTGACATCTATGGGTATCAGAGTACAAGGATGTTGTTTGCTTGCGCTGCTGTGCCTCTCCCTCCCATATGGACTGGTTCCTTCATCTGTGCATAGCTCCAGTGGGAACGCTCTCACTCTTAGATGATATTCGAAGGGAACTGGTTTCATATCATATCATGCAGCTCCTTGGTGGTTTGCTTTTTGCAGCTTCCTGAGCTTAGCTGCAGAGCTTTTCAGCTTCCAGAAAGCCTAGATTTATCTGCAAGAAGACAACCAGTATATCTTGCCTTCCTACTCCCCCAGATCAGAATATTTTCTATCAAAAAGCCTGTTGGAGTATCTGGGTACCGTGTTATGGCAGCAGAGACGGCCACACACGTGCCATACATGTAACATGCAGCATGATGACAAGGAGCTTTAGCATCTCCCAGTGCCTGTGTAGAGGAGATCCTACCACCTTCTAGCCCTCCCCTTGGTCATACAAGAATTTTGGCTTGTAGCTCTGGATTCCTTAGCAGAGATCCTACCACCTTCTCAGCCTTCCCCTTGGTCATATGAGAATTTTGGCTTGTGGTTCTGGGTTCCTGGGGACAAGAAATTTTGCCTTTTCTGGGCCAGAGCATGACGCTCATCATGGAACAGTGGTTACAGGACATCTGGTTGCAGTGGGCTTAGAAGAGCCAGGCAGGGTGTTGCATCTTGCTCCCTGTATGCACCCCTGACAGAGCAGAAGGGTGGGAGAAAAGCTGTGCTTGCCACTTGAATTGGTAATGCCTCTTTTATGGCTCAGTTTTAGTGGTTTTGCTCTGTTGTTATTCTGCTGGTGCTTTGTTAGATCTGTTTCGCGCTTAGTGAGGCCATCGCACTCCTTATTGCGTGCGAAGAAATTGCTATTTTATTCCAGAAGTTCCTATTTCTGTTTCCTTCTGCTTCCCAAACCCCTTTGGAGGATGGTCAGGGTCTGTTCCCATCCTGAACACCATGGGGTGTCAAGAGGGAAGGTCGTTTGTATTTGTATGAGCAAGTTAACAGTCTGGAGACATGTATCGATGCTAATTGATTTCCTGTCTCTTTCCCATGTCCAAATGATCTGCTATATCACTGCTATAAATATCAATAACCTCCTGGCTGAAAAACATAGCACAAAGTCGTAGCTTTGTTGCTGTGTGTGCAAAGGGCAAGAGAAACATCAGCTGCTGATCATCTTGTAGGTCTTGTACGTTACAAGTGCCATAAGGAGGCAAACGAAACCACTGAACCTGTGAAAACAGAAGTTTAGAAGGAATGCAGCACATGAGGAATGTAAGAACGGCGTGACTTGATGTGAACTGTATGGAAGCCCTGTTCAATAGGTGGGTAAGGTTGGGAAATGTCTGGGCTTTGCATTTGATGAGACTCCTCTGATAATTAGATCTGGCTTAGAAATCCTAGGGAGGGGAGGGTTCTTCCACTGAGTCTTTTATTACGTCAAATTTCTTGTGCATGACCGAGGCCGTACCTATTATTTGACATCTCTTGAAGCAGAAGCTCCAAGTGTTAGAGAACTCACCACGGCCTTTGAGCTGGTGTGTAATTACCTTCCTATTAAAAAGGAGGCTGTGTGATTTAACCCCAGCCAGCAACTAAGCAACACACAGCCACTTGCTCCTTCCTCCTCCAGCAGGATGAGGGGAAGAGGATTGGAAGAGTAAAAGTGAGAAAACTTGTGGGTTGAGACAATAACAGTTTAATAATTGAAATATAACAATAATAATAATAATAATGGTAAAGAAAATGAGAATAACAAAGGGAGAACTACTACCCAAGAAAGACAAGTGATGCAAATGAAAAAAATTGCTCACCACCAACCAACTGATGCCCAGCCAGTCTCTGAGCAGCAGCTCCCTCACCAACCTTCTCACTAGTTTTACAGCCGAGCACGATGTCATATGGTCTGGGAGATCCCTTGGGTCAGCTGGGATCAGCTGTCCCAGCTGTGTTCCCTCCCAGTTTCTTGTGCATCCTGAGCCCACTCACTGGTGAGGTGGGTGGGAAGGAGAAAAGGCCTTGACACCGTGTAGGCACTGCTCCACAATAACAAACACATCCTTGTGTTATCAGCACCATTTCTAGTGCAAATCCAAAACGTAGCCTCATACGAGCCACTATGAAGAAAATTAATTCTACCCCAGACAAAACCAGCACAGAGACTTACCTTCATAAAAAGGGCAGGCTTGGGAAGGTTTGATAAAAACTTGTGCTCCTTGGTTTGGGTAACTTCTGAGGGACCACATGGTAGAAAGGGAAATAGAACTTTGTCATAAATTCACTGTCAATTAGCAGAATCATTTTGGCAATCCTAATAACAATCCTATATCTGATACTCATCCAATTAATGTTGAACTGATTTCCTGGCAAATAATTATCACTGATAAAATGTTAAGGGAATTCTCTGCCAGGAGGTGGGTAAAGGCCATTCTATGAGAAACAGATGGGCAGTAAGATGGTGAAAGGATCTCTACCAAGGCAAGTTTCATGAAAGCGTTGCATGACCAGCTGTTTAATTCTGCAGTGTAGGAAGGACCACCAGAGGCTGTTGTAGTGTTACTGTGCTGATCCAAATTTAGTAGAGATGTTTTCACACTAAAGTCTCCAGTACAGCACTCCTGACTATTACAGACTAAGTTTGGACTGAAGAAGCTGTGATGTGTGGAAGCTACATCCCACTCTGATGGCACCCAAGGAGGTCCTAAAAGGAGCTGTATTTTACAGTTTTCTCAAAAAGTGTCCTGAATCATTAGGCTGAACAGAAATGGTTAATCTTAGAAATCAGGGACAATTTGAAGAGCCTGGAGAGAAGTCTTAATCTGCTCAGTGCTCAGGGAAGGTGAGTGACATGAATTGGGTTGTGACATTGGGTCACGTTAATGAAAGGACAGATTCTGGTAAATAAAGTGCTGAAGGAAGGTGTGATAATTCACATCAGTCAATGCAGGGCTGTGAGGGCGTTAACATGATGTTGTTTTCTCATTAGATTACACTTGAGGTCAATAAAAGCAATAGTATTGACCTTGTATATGTAGATGTCTGTAAGCATTTATGATTTTGAAAATTTTTGCTATCAACAATTAGGACACACATTAAATGGTTTAAAGAGTTGCCAGCCAATATCCAAAATTAAAGCTGTTTATCTAATTTCTTGTTCCTAAAAATCAGCTCTGTTCCTATGCTTTTTGTAATATTTTTATCTACAGTATGGAAAAAATATTTTGAAAGTACTGATAAGATTCCCACGGGATTTAAAGATTGGAGAGACTTACTGATATACAACCTGGGCAGCTAGCTAAGCCAAGGGCAAGCAGACAAATATGCATTTCAAGACATGCAAATACAAGGTCAAGCATTTAGAAACAAAGAATGTAGGTCAGGCTTGTGGAGAAGGAGACTGTCTCAGGAAGGAGAAACTCAGGACAGGAATGGTAGAAAACTAAATGCATATGACTTCCCACTTGTGGTTGCAGCTGAAAGACCAGTAAGATTCCCTGGGTGTATGGCTAAGTATAGTAGGCAGTAGGAGTAGGGAGGTTGTATTACCTCCGGGTTTGGCACTGGTGCACAGCTGCTTGGTGCTGTGCTCATTTCTGGTGTCCACATTTCAGAGGAGAAAATTGCAAAATGTCAGAGGAGAGACACGAGAATGATCAAAGTGCTGAGAAACCACCCCATGGAGTTTGTGAGTGTTGTCTTAATTAATTTATCAAAGTGAAGGTTAAAGAGTACTTTGAATCTAGTTGGTGAGTGTGTTGGAGGAAGGCAGCTGCGTGGTGCAGCAGAGTCCTTCCATCTCTGAGACAGATGAATTCAGGTGGAAAATAAATCACAATTTGTTGACAGTCGGGGCAAAGAGTCATTGCAATGGCTACAGGTTCTCCACCACTGGAGATCCTCATAACCATAGTGTTTGTCTTCAGAGATACATTTATTCCCCTCCCAGGACTCCTCCTAATGTCTGTGGCCAAGGTGGGGTGCAGGATACCTGGTCTCCAGGTTGCTACCCAACTGGCAGAATCACAGAATCATCTAGGTTGGAAAAGACCTTGAAGATCATCCAGTCCAACCATTAACCTCATACTGACTGTTCTCAACTCCACCAGATCCCTCAGCCCTGGGTCAATCCAACTCTTAAACCCCTCCAGGCATGGGGACTCCACCACCTCCCTGGGCACAGCCCATTCCAACGCCCAACAACCCCTTCTGTAAAGAAATGCTTCCTGATATCCAGTCTAAACCTTCCCTGGTGCAACTTGAGGCCATTCTCTCCTGTCCTGTCACTTGTTACTTCATTGAAGAGCCTCATCTACATACCTACATGCCAGGCAGGAGAGCAGCCGTGCCGCAGAGGCCAGCAGAGGGGCGCAGGCAGGTGATCCGGGTAGTGGGGTGGTGCAGCTGGGATCGCTCTGTGGTGTGCGCGGCTCTAAGCGTGCATTAGTCTACCCCGCTTTGAGTCTCGCAGCGTGTTTGACCGATTTGACTGCTAGGTGGTTTTGTCTGTTAAAACATCTGTTTGCATGCAATTTGTTTTCTCTTATCAATTCATTCCAGGCCCACCTTACACTTTTGCAAGAGTTATTTATATAAAACAATTTATTTTTCCATAGGTCTCTCTGCCTAAAGTAACAGTGTAACCTAATTCCCGCTGGTAAGTAGTCTTATCCAGATTTCCTGTATTCATCTAAAATCCAACAGGATAGTTTTTAGAGATCTGAAGCCCCAAGATATCATGCTGGAACAGCTGACACCAGTACAGGAGATCAAATATTAAAGCAGATGGGTCAGGGCACAGCACAGTGCTCCACGAGGGCTCCTGAAGTTCTCTGCACTGACTTCTGCAGAGACTACATTATCAGATCCCATTTTGCTGCATGTTTGTAATTATTGTTTATTGTCATTATCATGTCTTGGATTTTTGGTTTGCCATTCCCTTGCAGTACTTCTGCACTAACAGCATGCAAAGAGCATTGCCAATAATAAATAACCCCTTATTTTAGCATACTGTTATTTCAAAGGTTAGGTTATCTCTGTGACAGCTTGACATTCAAGGATCACAAAGCTTTGCCATAACAACAATGCATGGAATGATCTAATTATGCTTTGACAGGTCATCCCACAAAACAGTTAGGTGGGACTGGAGGTATTTTATCATGTGCACTACACGTCAAAGACATGAAGGTAGGAAAACTTTAAAATAAACCATGTTTCAGGGCCAGCAGTTGCTGCTGGGGTAACCTGTCTGATTCCCTTCCCTTTTTCATCCCACTCCCTGGATGGAGGCTTACTTCTACCAGCTGAGGTTGTGGCTCTTAAATCTGTCTGCTTTTAGCTACAGCAAATCGTTTAGGAAAATCCTTTTAGTGACAGGAGAATTTGCACCAAGTGCACCTGGGGCTGTAAAATTCAACAAATAAGTTTCCTGCAATATTTGATTGAATTTGCCTTGGTGTCTTCCTTTGGTATGCTGCTGCACTCAAGCCTTACTGTGGTGGGGCCGGCTCTCTCCTTGCTAGCACACCCTGTGCTTGTTTGCACTGGCAGTAAAATGTATTTCCACTCTTATAGCAATATTTTTTTGCATGTTTTTTTTATTTCAGTGGTGCTGCCCAGCAAGGCAGGTAGAGTGTATCAAGTGAGAGAAGGAGCTTCACAACTCATAGCAGCTATGGTGCCTCAGGCCAGGTACCTCTCTGGAGTGATGACAGGAGAACCATTCCCCATCACCTGGAGCTCCCAGGGCTGGGACGCTCACCTCTGGACCCAGATTGGGCAATGGCAGGTAAAACCTGGGTTCTCCCCTGGTCCAGCTATGTGTGGTTTAGCCCTAGGCGAAGGCCCAGATCGTGTCACCCCTGGGAAGAGCATCGCCACGTTGGCACACGTTGCACCACCGTGTGCATGCGGAGCCTGTGCAGCCCAGAGTGGTTCTGCCTGAGGCCACCATGCGATCACTTGATGGTGCTTCGCAGCGTGTCGTCTTCTGGCAGTGCAATACAAGGGTGCAAGTGCAGAGAGTGCAAGTGTAGGGCCCTCAGCACCCAGCTGCAAGAGGGGCAAGTGCCCACCGGTAAGGCGGCCTTGCTCTTTGTCACTTATATCAGGTTTCTTTCTGGCATGAGCTCATTTCCACTAGTAGTAGGAATAAAGAAAAAGAGTGAAGTCTCCATCTAAGTTTTTTTCCAATGGATGGTTCTGGGGAGAGCTTCCCTGTGGCAGCTTAATTGCTACGTGCGTAGCGTAGGACCCAAAGGGTTCCAGCTCTTGCAGGAATGCCTTCTTTTATTTTGGAGCTAGTCACGCTTGTATGCTAAATTCTGGCTAAATGCTTCATAAGAAAAGTGCCAGCAAGACCAAGCTGATAGTTTTTCCATGAACTCTACCTTTCAGCTCATTGCTGCCTCCTTTATTGTAATTTAGAATGAGATATTGTCGTGTTCTTGGCAATAATTACATGTGTATTATTACAAAGGTTTTGTTGATTAAAGAGTTAGAATGCATTATTTAAAATGGTCCAAATATTGTTTCCATTAAGATAAAGGGATTATTTAGTATAATAGAATGCTGTTGAACATTTATATGGCATTCTTCCTCTTCAAAGCACTTTAGCAAAGTTAATCTAGGAAAAAGTCTTCTATAAAACCTGGAAGAGAGCACTAGGGTCAAGGGGACAGCTCTCAGAATTTAATATTTTATCATCGTCTGCTGAAGTGCTGGAACTCTTCAAAAAGCCTTCCCATCTAATTCTGTTTAGAAGAGAAAAACTTGACCTGTTTCACATGCCTGCTACGCAGAAAAAATGGTCCAACCCTCTGATCAAACCTCCAGGAAAAATAGTTTCCTATTTTAGAGTCTGTGCCAAGGTTTGGCCCCAAAGGATGGGCTCTGAGAGGCCTTGAGGATTTGGAAATGTGCTATGGAAGGAGAAGCACAGAGTCATCCTGAGCAACAGGGCCCGTAGGCTCTGCACCACCTTAAAAAGGCACTAGGAAGCTTAAAAAAAGGTATCTTTAATTGCTTTTCAAATGATTATCCCATTGTCCTTGGTAAATGCCAGGTTAAAAGATGCCTCAAACAACAAGTTATCTTCCTTTTTAAAATAAAGGTTAGTTTAAGCTTATCAAGAAAATTAATTGCCATTGCAATGTACCATGGAAAAATGCTTTCACTCTATCCTGAAGACAGCTGTGAGGCCGTAACTCTCCTTCTGGATACAAGAATAAGTTCTTTGCCAGGGTAGTAATTATCTCAGCATCTGTCTCTTCCTTTCTCTGCTCTGAGAGAACCGAAAGCCTCTGACAAGGTTTGCAGATCAGCAAACACGAGGGAATTCTCAGCCTCTCTCCCCGGGGACCGACATTTATGTCCTTACCTTCCTGTACACTCTGTCCCTTCCCTTTGCTCCAGAAATAGGAGCCGCACTGCTCACAGCCCTGCTCACGGCTGAGGCATGTTCCCCCTCGCTGCCAGCCCCAGCAATGGGGGGTGTTTGTGAGACCCCCGTTGCCATCACTGCACGGCTCAGCTGACACACCGCGACTCCGCCGTGGGCTCCAGCACCCGTGGCTCATGCACAAGTGCTGGCGGGAGCGATGTGCGTGTGGCTCCTCCAGAGTCAGGAGAAGCCACGCTTCCCCACCCCGGGGGGAGTAAGAAGGGATGCACGCAAAAAAAGGGCGAATTTGTTTTATCAGAGTTTTATTGAAAATCTTTTGAGAAATTAATCTAACCAACATCAGCCCTTCTCTGAAGGGCTCTCCTACAGCTCCTGAACAGCGTGGTATAGTCACAGACAACCCTGCTGCCAGTGCTTTCAGCTCACATCATGTCCCTGCTCACCTGAAGGCTGAAATGCAGGATGTTCTTGGACCCAAAGGAGGAGCACAAAGCCCAGTTCTCCCTCCTCCTCCTCCACCAACACCATGCCCTGTCTGTCCCATCTCTGAGACCCGTGTCCTCACAGGGCAGGCTCCCAGCTGCCATGCTGGATCCTGGGGCAGCCAATCCTTACTGCACAGCCTCTGCTCTATGGAATCATGCCTAAATTTGTGAGCCCTCCTTACCTTCAATGTGTCACTTACGCTCTTCCCCATACAAAGAAATTAAAGCCCACAGAGCTGCAGGATTTGCTCATTTCCGACTGACACCAGCATCCCTTCCACACCTCTGGCTGAGGTCCCTTTGGCACACCCTTGTGATGTGCCTCTCACGCTCCCTGCAGCCAAGTGCTGCACTTGAGGGCTAAGCTTTGCTCATTACTAGCCTCTGTTTTGTTGTGTGTGATCACTGACACAGATCCCATCTTTGGTGGCTGTCCCTACCGTCATTTCAAGTGCTCTTTGCATGCACCACACTTCTCCAGGTCCGAGTTAGAGAACATCATTCTGCATGTTGACAGCTCCTCCGTGATTGTTTTGTACCATGAACGAATTGCACTGCTGGTCTGTGCCTTCATCCTTCTAGATTATTGATCATACAAATTAATTAAACTGATTCCAGTATTGATCTCAATGGCAGTCTATATTTTGTAACCCAAACTTCTTTCATTTAACTACTCGTTCTCATCAATATCACAGCCAGTTCTTTCTCCACTCCAGCAGCTCCATCCATACAACAGCCAATACCTATGTAATGACCTTCCAGGACAGCCCTTGCTGATTCTTCCTCTTGTCCAAACCCTCCTCTACAGTTTTCTAGGGTGTGATCACTTTTTCTTATGCTCCTAGAAAAAAAAAAAAAAAAAAAAGAAAAAAGAAAAGGATGATGCAGGTTGTGAAAAGGGTTTAGATATGGAAATAATCATGGCTGGAAAGAGGGAAATAATTCTCTATATGCACAGCAGCTTTCACTTTAAAAGGCAGCGCTTGCCCATGATGACTATGGTGCAGCTTCCCAGGGCAGAGCTCCCCATTCCAGGCAAGCAACAGGCAGGGTCTCCGGAGATGTCACGCTTGCTCTTCCCTAGAGAATAAGGCAATATCTGTCTTCTCCAATTGCACTGACCTTTTATTGGCAATCACCATGCTTGTGTTTGGCAGATGTGTCAGTTTGAATTTGTGTAACTCCCAGGGGTCTGATACGTCTCTCTTCCCCTCCCCCCCTCTGTAACTTAAAGAGATCCTCTCTGACTGTTTCCAGTTTATCATGATCCTCTGCCTTGGGACTGACATTGCAAGATCTATTAATTTCTCATTGCTCTGAGTTTAAAGTGAAGACCCTCTTGTAACCCACTCATAACCTTCATGGGAGAGTGGAGTATCCTTGCCAATTATCTCAGAGATAGCTTTATAAACTCATTCCCTCCAAATATATTTTACAGTGGGAATAACTCATATGAAAAAAGATTCACCTTCCTTTCAGCAATGTCACTGGAGTCACAGCAGATTGAGAAAAAGTTGAAGCACTAACAGGAGTCGTATGAAATCACACACGCTTCCTCCTTGCTTCTTGTTTTCCCTCCGCCATCCCTCCTGGCTGTCAGAGCTCCCAGTCACATCTCGAGTAAAAGAATCTACATTTCTAAGTCCTTGTGCCCTTTGACACAGTCAATTTGTCCTTACCTCCCTTCAGACCAAAAATAAATGGGAGACTTCTTCATTATCTTCCAAATGAGATGTGAAACTGAGGTCTTGACCACTTGTGATCATTAGAAAAATCCCATGGCACTTCTTGCAAGAGCAAGACCATTAGCCCTGATGTCCTGGCAGGACTCCAGTTTGGGTGATTATAATTACATTTTGCCTGCTTTTGTAGCTTCAGAGGAATAATACAACTTCCCTCCCTTGCTGTCCCAGCCTGTCATACAGGGCAGCAGTGCTGGCTGCACTGCTCCCCCATTCCTGTTGGGGTTCCTCTGCAAGGGCAGTTGAACGTGGGCTTGCTTGGCCCAGGCAGGCTCTGGGAGGGACAGGTAAGGGGCTGCTTCTTTCCCAACTCCATTTGCTTTTCTGGGTCCCTCAAAAGAGTCCCGTGTCTCCACACCAGAACCCCCCAGTCTGTGCACTGGCTGCATCCCCTGTAGCTCTGCTGCTTGCTGCAAAAAGACCCCTTGGGCAATTTGCTGGTATCTCACTCTGTTTTCTTGCTCCTGGCCATGGTTCTGCTATAAGAATCTTCCAATATATGATCTTGGTTTTCCATTTAGTCCATGACCACTTGTATTATATGGGGTTAAATGACAGGTGCCTTCCTGCTATTGCACTTTCATTTTTGTTATGTGCTGAGTTTTTACAGCCATGCAATCAACCCAAATAACATGCTCATCTGCCTCAGGTGGAGAAGAATGAATCTTTACTAACCTCTTTCATGTTTGCCTCTTTGATCTATATGTAGGAGGTGTCCATCTGCTCTCCATAACCTTTTGGATAGCCAGTTGCATTAGGTCCTAGGAGGACACTTTTAAATGCAAGTTATGGGTCAGGATTCAACATCCACTGAAGCCAATGGAACCACATCCAGTGAGTGCCATAGCTGTTGAGTGAAGCACTAAGCCTATAAATAGCTTAGCCAGAGTTTGAACCATGATGAGGGACAGGAAACAAATTGGAATTAATTATTCTTCAGAGCTGCCTCAATGGGAATTAAGTGTCTCTGTCCCTTTGAGGATGTGTCTCAAAAGCATTCAAGGGGCACTGTGAGAAAAACATCACATAACTGGGTAATGCAGCTGACACCCTGTTTGTTTGTTGGCTGTGTCATAGTCTTGCAGGGGGAGCTTTAGGAAACCTAGGACATCTCAACTAAGTATTTTCAGATGCATATGTGGCAAAACAGTCCCAGTGCTAAGAACTGCCTCTGATCCTTTGCATTTAATGCAAACCAAGCTACAGTGGACTCTCCAAATCTGTGTTGATCAAAACATATATGGAAAGAGGTTTGGGTGGTTTTTTTTCAGAATATCTCCCAAAAATTAGGCAAGATTTTTCCACAGAAACCCTCCACTTCTCTGCAAAGATGTTAAACACCAGAGAGTCAGCCCGAGCTGGGAGCCCAGTGCCTCCACAGCCCTTCTCCCCTTGGAGGGATGGGATAAGCAGCTGCACTGCCCTGGAACTCCTGCACACACGTGGTGATGCTGTGAGGCAAAGCTTGGAGCTGTGGATTTGCTGCCCTCTGGGCATGCTGGCAAGCCACCCAGCTCTTTAAGACCCTTCCAATTTTCATTTTAAATCCAGAGTTTTGGTCTGAGTTCATTCGGTCAGGGAGACTGGCTTTTTTGCCTGTGTTTATTTGCCCATTCTGCTGGCTCAGTATGTGTTTCATTTCCCCAGCTCCTTTGGAGTTTCTTTGAAGTTTGATTAAAGCACATATGCAAACCACCTTTCCTAGTGGGAAATTCCTTCTGCAAAGCCGCGGGTGCCAGCCTAGCTCTGGAGCAGGCAGCCCAGCTTGTCCAGGGGAGCGGGCGTTGGGGGGTTGTCGCTTCCACCCCACAGAGGATCTGCAATGCCCGTTCCCATCGGCATCATGTGTGGACTCCCGGGCCGAGGTGAGCCAGCGCCTGTACCATGCAGGTAGGTCTTCCCAACAGCATCATCTCTGCCATCGAGCAACGCGGGGATGAGCAGTGGCTGTGCTGGCACCCAGGAGGGTGCAGGATTGACATACTGGACCCACAGCAGAGCAGGGCTCCCTGGCTCAGAGCTGGCACAGACTGTGCTGTTGTGTGTAGCCTGGTGAAGAGCAATTCCCAGTGGCTGCATCCCTGCAGAAGATGAGCGAGCATTTCTGGTAGGGGCTGCCTCTCTCCCCTCTGCTTGTTGAGGAGGCTTCATGCTCCCGGAGGCTGCATCCCAGGCAGCCATGGAGAAGGTGAGTGTGCAATTCACAAAGAAGCCTTCACTGGTCTTGGAAAGCCTCTGTTCATGTTATCCATAGGCACATTTTGGCATTATTTCTCCCCAATGCATCCTGGAGTGGCCCAATACTGCAACAGAGAAGAACTTGTAGAAACAAAAGATGTTTCTCCCTAAGCCAAGTGTCACTGTAATAAAGGGCTCAGTCTGCAGTAAGCTTTCACTCCCCTATCTCTATTTGTAATTAAGCTTTGCATTAATATCTGATGAAATTAATGCTCAAAGCTCATTCCCTGTTAATGGAGAGGGTGGTTGCTGTTGTGCATATGTGTTTAAAGTAGAGTTGTACCTGCTGATCTTGATGAATGGGTCATTTGTGCTCTAAGTTTTTCTGTGGAAATGAGGAGAGGAGAGTACACAGCCTCAGTGCTGATAAGGGATGCTGTTATTTTGTGTTCTGTAGCCATTTCTTCAGGAAGCCGTTGCTTCATTTGTATTGCTTTTTTAACCTTATATGCTCAGTGGGCCCAGGCGAGGCTTCTTTCTTCTTGAATTAAATGTAATCAGGCTGAGCAGCGAGGAAGAAATGATGAATGAGGACATCATTTTGGAAAACACATATCTCCTGACTGCTTATCTCAATGACATAAGAGGACTTGAATACAGTATGGAAAATAAATGCAGATGGGCATATCATGCTGGAGAATAATAGCTCAGAGGGCTAGACCTGGCCAGAAACTATTTATTATTTAGAGCATTGCTGTTGTAATTTATAAAGGTTAATCATTAAAACTTTAATTCTCCTAGAGGAAAATGGCTGAAGAGCTCTGGCATTTGTCATGCTTGCAGCAAGAAGGGACCATGGCAATGAAAGAGAGCCCATGCCTGTGCTGACCCATCCAAGAAGGCATCATCATCCCTCCTACCTGCAGTGAGATCCAGTGCCGGCTGGACCCACCCTCGGAGAGCTTTGGAGAAGGATGGGTGGCAGGAGTGTGCATGCAAGGAGGAGAGGAGTCAGCAATGCACAAGAAGACTTGCAGAACTGTAGTTACAGTGAAGGGCAGTTGTCTTTCAGGGAGGGCATCCAACAAAGTTCCCCTGCCTCGCAAGGAGCTCATCTCCTGGACACCCTCTCAGGCTGGCAACAGCAACTCAGAAAATGTGTCAGTGCATGAAGTCTCTAGAGGGAAAGTGGAATAAGGGAGTCACCATAAAACTTCATGAAGTGGAAGAGTAAGTGAGGTTGTCTCATCATTTCTAAGGCTATGCTTTTAGCCCAGGGTGCTTCATTAATGGCCCTATAAACCGGGTGAATAAGGAGAAGAAAGGGGGAATACTTGCCAAATAATTTGCTTTTCAAACACTCCAATGTAACACTGTAGTTATTTATTTGTAATGCGACTTCCTCTAGATAGAATAAATCTGATAAAGTCTGGCCATGCAGAGCTAAATAGCATTTGAGCTGGCTTGTTCAACACAGGTCATTGTGTGTAATTATGAAAACATTCACATTTTCATCTGGAGCAGAGCAGGCCACTTTGCCATGCAAAAGAAGGAGCTTTTTTTGCACTGATAATATGATTTCCATAAGAATCAAAGTGTCTTTGCAAACTCAAGTCATCAAGTCATGGCTGTGTTCTGATTCAGGAATGTGGCTCAGCACAAGAACAAGGAGTATGGCACAGCCCTGAACAAGTCGAAGGAGAGTCTACATTAAGTGAGTATTAATTATGGTAAATAAAGATGGCAGCAAAGTCAGTGTTTAGAAGATAAATGGAGGGTTAGGCCCAGCTCAACCCATGCTCAACCTCAAACACCCCTCAGACTTTGAATATTTGAACTTTGAGATTGGAGAGAGTCTTCAGTGCTAATTGAAAAATACTTATGAATGCAACATAGTGCAGTTCACCTGACCTCCGTGTCAAGCGTATTTCATTGCAGAAAAGGCCTTGAACGTTGTCAGAATCCTGGCCCACCCACCAGCAGGGCTGTGCAATAAATCAGTTTAACATTACAGCTCATTGCCCAGGGAGCAGCCAGATTCCTCATGGAGCTGAGGGAAACTTCCAGCCTTGCTTGAAGGTTTGTAATATCCAGATGTGGGGGAAGAAGAGCTTTGGTTGGCAATTTGAATCCTAAATTAATCGAACTGAAGCAGGTATTAATTAGTGTCTCTGTTTATTGGCATTGCTATAAGATTTTCCATTAATTCACAGAGTGGCTGTTTTGCCTTGCTCGTGAAATCCAGGTATCAGGGCCCTCCAGGTCCTGGGATACAGCCCTTCGCTGAGAGTGTGCAAAAATGCACGAATGCAACGGTTGGGAACAAGGTGAAAACAGCAAAGAAAGTATTACATGTATGTATTTGTTCTTGTTGTTGAACTCATTCCTGGGAGGCATAAATTAGAGCAACCCAAGTCTGATGGCATCTTGCACTTGCCTGTGGTGCTACAGGGCTGTTACAGCCCAAATACTGAGAGCATCTGGATGTAAAGCATCAGTTTGGCCATGTGTAGCCTTTGAGCAACATGCAGCTCCCAGGGAATAGGGGGTGGGATGGGGTTAAGTTGGGAAAAGACTCAGGAGTACTTCTGTCCAAGGCAGCAGCAGCAAACCTCCAGAGCAGGCACTTGGCATCCTTCCTGCCTGCAGCTCATGATGGAGGGCTGGAGGATTTCATTCAGGAAGCCTGCAGGTCCCTGAGGAATGGATGCTTAGGCTCATCGCAAAATGATGGATCAAGGCTTATCAAAGCAAACTGAGAATTGGGACTGAACTGGTTTTGGAAGTCCTTCAATGGCCTCCTTACCGAAAAAGACAATTATCCTTTTGGTATTTTTCTCCTCCTTTATTTTTTTTTTTAATTTCATTTTTAAAGTGTATCATTTCCAGTTCTTATTAGGTCTCCCCTTGCTTCTGATTTACGTTGGCAATTACGCCTAAGTAGGACTGCAGTGCTGCGAACCCGAGGTGTTCTTCTGCCTGCCACAAAGCCACTAAATCTTGGAAAATAACCATGAAATCTAAAAACAGAACAGAGACAATGTCTGGAGCCACACTTCCTCAGAAAAGGGGTGGTGGAAACCCCAAACACAATGAGCTCTTTGCCTCTAAAATGGTGTATGACAAAGGAGAAGGGTATTGCACGGGGCACGCCCGTCCTGCTGCCCTGAGCTCAGTGGTGGCACACTGGCTGCCAGCACTGAGATTCAGCCTGTGTGCAGAAAAAGATGCTGCCCTCTCTCTCCCTCCCTCTCTTTCCGTCTGTAAATTGGGAATAGGGATAGCGCCTGCAAATCAAAGTCAGACAGGGGATGCTTGCGGCAATACTTATTTTGAAGACCACTGCGCGATGATCTCACGGATCACACAATAAGTGGCAAAGCATTATATATGACAACAGGAACCTCTGGCTTGTAAAACAACCCTTTTCGGAAGTGCCATAGAAAGCTGTCAAGTGCTCATCCTTCAAAGGCGGCTGCTGCATAAGCCAAGGGCTTCTCACTTGCATGCAGAACAAAAACAATGTCTGCGAGGTAAGAAAGTGTGAAGGGGAAATAGTCTTCCCCTCCATATTTGCACACTGGTCTTTAGATTGCATCATATAAATCAGTCCCACCAACTAAATGTGGAGTGTTCTGAAATATTGTATTTGCTTTGGATCAGTTCACAACCAGATTGCTTTTATTTTGTTTCATAAGAAGTTGAGATTGGAGATGTATGGACATGTTACTCTTTATGTTTGCATCTGCCACCCTGGCAGGAGAAAAATGGTTGCTTGGGTTTTGCAAGCGTTCTCCAATTATTTTCCTAAAATGGCTTGGATGAAATACTGTTGGTTCATATAATTAGCTGAAATAATAAACTGGGAAGAGTTTGGTTTTGTTTCCTTTCGGAAGGAAAAATACTGCAATGAGCTCAACACCCTATAGTGCAGTTGCCATGAACTGTAACGCCCTGATGTGAACAATTTAGGGTGGATCACAGACTGTACCCAGCCCTGGTGGTGGTCCTTGATAGAGGGACCTGAATTCCCAGTGCTCTGTCTCTTCTATGGCCATAGGTTTTCCATTCAACTCTTGCAAAGGCAGTTCTGCTGCGATGGGATGCAATATCCCTGCAGAAAGGGATGTTTCCAGGGGAGCAATGGGAGCTGCAGAAAGCATGATGCTTCAGGTGTGTGTGTTCCTAACATGCCAGACAAGCCAGCTTAGGTTCACCTTCTCCTTCTCTTACCAGCATCATTATCCAGACAGACTGAAAACTTACTCCAGTGAGTGCCAAAGGACAAACCCCTGATACACACAAGAAGAAATGAGAGATGCTCCCAACGCACAGCTACTCATGGACAAGAGAGCACTGCGGCAGGCTCAGTACACTGGACCAGAAATTCCTGGTATTACAGTGAACAACTCACTTCTCTCCTTAATCCTTCTTCCAGCCCTTGAAGTAACGTGGTGATTTTATCACTCCCCTCAGGAAGAGGCAAGGGTGCCCTGGGCATGTTTGGGTCTGTTTCTTGCGGTGTCTGTGGTGTCTGCATTGCAGCATCTGCTGGTCCCGGGGATCGAACAAAGAAATTGCCCTGTGACACACACAAACCTCTTCTGCTTCTGTTGTCCATGTTTAATAAGAGAAAGCAAGCAACAGTCTAAGTAGCAATTTTATTTTTTTTTCATAGTTTGGGTTGGAAGAGACCATAAGGACCATCTAGTTCCAATCCCCCTGCCATGGGCAGAACACCTTCCACGAGCCCAGGTTGCTCAAAGCCCCGTCCAACCTGGCCCTGAGCACTCCCAGGGAGGGGGCAGCCACAAAGGAACAGCACTTGTCGTTGATCTCCACTTGGACATCGAGCCGTGACCGCAACTCTTTGAGTGTGACCATCCAGCCAATTCCTTATCCACCGAGTAGTCCATCTGTCAAATCCATGTGTCTCCAATTTACAGACAAGGATGTTGGGTGGGACAGTGTCAGACACTTTGCACAAGTCCAGGCAGATGACATCAGTTGCTCTTCTCTTATCCATCAATGCTGTAGCCCTGTTGTAGGTGGCCACCAAATTTGTCAGGCAAGATTTGCCTTTGTGAAGCCATGTTGGCTGTCACCAATCATCACCTTATTTTCCATGTGCCCTAGCCTAGTTTCCAGGAGGATCTACTCCATGATCTTGCTGGGCACAGAGGTGAGACTGACTGGCCTGTAGTTCCCCAGGTCTTCCTTTTTTCCCTTTTTAAAAATGGGGGTTGTGTTTCCCCTATTCCAGTCAGTGGGAACTTCACTGCACTGCTGTGACTTCTTAAATACGATGGACAGTGGCTCAGCCACTTCATCTGCCAGTTCCCTCAGGACCTACAGATGCATCTCACCAGGTCCCATGGACTTGTGCACCTTCAGGTTCCTTAGATGATCTCAAACCTGATCTTTTCCTACAGTGGGTGGTTCTTCACTCTCCCGGTCCCTGCCTTCACCTTCTGTGTCTTGGGTGGTGTGGCTGGAGCCATTGCTGGTGAAGACTGACGCAAAGATGTTGTTGAGTGCCTTCTCCATATCCTGGGTGACAAAGTCTCCCATTTCCTTCCAGAGAGGGCCCACAGTTTCCCTAGCCTTCCTTTTATCACTGACACACCTATAGAAGCTTTCCTTATTGCCCTTGATATCCCTGACCAGTTTTAATTCTATCAGGGCTTTGGCCTTCCTAATCTTATCCCTGAGTGCTCAGACAGTCTCTCTGTATTCCTCCCAGGCTACCTGTCCTTGCTTCCACCCTCTGTAGGCTTCCTTTTTGTGTTTGAGCTTGTCCAGGAGCTCCTTGTTCATCTATGCCGGCCTCCTGGCATTCTTACCTGACTTCCTCTTTGTCAGGATGCATTGCTCCTGAGATCGGAGGAGGTGATCCTTGAATATTAACCAGCTTTCTTGGGCCCCTCTTCCCTCTGGGGCTTTATCCCATGGTCCTCTGCCAAGCAGATCCCCGAAGAGGCCAAAGTCTGCTCTCCTGAAGTCCAGGGTAGCGAGCTTGCTGTGCACCCTCCTCACTGCCCTAAGGATGTTGAATTTACCATCTCATGGTCACTGCAGTCAAGGATGCCAAACAAATGCTACAGACTACTAAAATAATCTAATTTTGAATCAGCTTTGAAAAAGATGTGTGTTTTTTTTAAACACTTTTGAATCTGACGGTACCATTTTTTTTCCCTGACCTCTACAACAACCCTGCCTTCTTTCCCACCTCACAGCATACCCTCCCTCTGCAATAACCTCTGCTCTTCCACCCTGCATGAGTTGTGTACACTTGGATAGTGGATCAATCACCATAATAGCTGTTGTCTTCAAGGTTTATTAATACTTTCCATCTGAATTCCTGTTTTCCTGCTAATAACCCTACCAGCGGAACACTTTCATGGACACACAATTATTCATGTGGCAAACTTGCCACCTGAATTCTGGTAGGTAATTAGTAAGCCTTGCGTTCAGCTAGAAACAAGTAATTTTTAATTTCTGCAATAGGCTTGAAGCTGGAATTATTTCACTGCAAGACTGTCTTCACTCCAAGCAATGCTCGGAGGGAAGGAAGAGCAGCTGATGAACGTGGAGGGAATGAGAGGGGCACAAGTACTACCCATAGGGATTTGTTTGGCCCCACAGTTCATAGTAGAAGGTTTGTCCCTGCACTTGGACTTGTAGAGTTCAACTGAAAGGACAAGAGGTTTGAAATGAAGGGGCAAAGAGAAGCTGGGGGTTTGGCCCAGCTAGTGCTGGTAAGGGTGATGAAAATCTACGTGTAAAAAGATGTGTCGTGGTGCTGAAGCAATTAAGTTCCTATTGGGCTTGTGTGGGTTGGGCTTGTTCCTGCCTCTTCAAGCAATAGTGGGTTGGGCAAAGCCATGACAGAAATTCTTCTGTAGCCGTGATGGGGAGTTCAGCTATGGAGAAAGTGAGGCTGGGTTTATTTATGCTCCTCTTGTTTAAGCAAAGCTGCAGGTATCACTTCACTAGCTCAGCTAATAGCTGCTATCTGTCCCCAGCAGTCTCTGAAGGTTTTGGTAGATAGGCAATGCTCAGGACTAGATACTACTGCTGGGCACAGCTCCAGTTCCCTGTGGGAGATATAGGTATAGGGCTGTATACAGACTTAAGATAGTATGTGGCCTTTTGATTTGTTATGCTTTGTCGTTTTAGTGTATATTATGTTTGGCAGTCAGAATAGTTGGCCAAGCTGGGAGTCATCTCTCTGCTTCAAAACAGTGCAACTTGGCAGCTCTGTTTATCTTTTACTGATTCATTTTGGTGGAAGCTAGCATTTGAGAAGTTTAAAAATTAAAAGGAAGAGTCTGATTGCTGTAAAGTATGGGTTTAACTTGTGGCTTTCTTTTTTTTCCTTACACTTTTTTTTTATTGGCCTCAGGCACAATAACAGAGCTATCCATACAGGCATTGTCAGTATTTTTATGCCGATTGTAAAAATACCCTGAACTATTTACTCTGAAGAAGCCAGCACCTCTCTCAAGTGCAGCATTGCTGGGGCAAATGTATTCCTCTTCCAGACAACTGAATATGGAAAAGCATGTGAAACATGCTGAAAAAGCAGAACCCGTCAGTCATCCCTCTGTGGCTGTCAGCATCGGAAAGGAAGGATGCAGAAGTCAAACACGGCCATCTTCATCCAGTCACTTGCATGCCTAGGTTAGAGGTAACTCCTCGGAAGGTGGGATGCAAACTTTTCTCTGGGATGTGCCCTAAATGTCTGTGGCTTTGCAGTTGCGTGGATGTACTACTCTGCTACAGGGCAGAGTGAGGCCATTGCCAGCATGTGCTTGACAAGAGACTGGGACGGGGTGCAGAGGGGACACAAGTCCCACAAGCCCTCCCAGAGCCCCTCACCGGTGGCGGGACACCTTCAGGCGCTGCAGGAGCTGGGTGTAGGGTTATCCTTGGGGATCCAGGCGTTCCCGGTGCTACAGCACAACCCTGACTGCAGCTTCTGCAGGAGCTGTGTGTGCTGGACCTGACCCCACCCCACGGGAGGATTTAGGGGTTGGTGGCTTTGGTTCTCCACAAGCAGGGCTGACACTCCGCCAGGTGTGCTGTGGCAGTAGGAGGCTGCTGGCAATGGTTTCTACCTTTCTGCTCTGAGCACATATCTTACCAGAAAGCTTTTGCATGGCTGCAATGACCCTACCAGCACCTTCTTCCCGATCCATCTCCAACAGTGCAAGCCATGCATGATAAATGAATTGTCCTGCATGCAGGGATACAATCCTGACCATTTCACAGTCAGCAGCAAGTGCCCATCAATCCACTGGAGTCACTTTAGACTGCTTTTATTCTATTTGTTTTATTACGCTGTTACAGCTCTCCTCAGACAGAGTGCTAATTAACTCAATCCCATCCTAGCAAATCCTGGCTCCCACATCATCTCCAGGGTTTCCAGTTCAGGGAGTTGTAACAGATCATTTACCCCTGGGGGTTTAAATGAATGCTTTTCTATGATCGCGCTATAGGCAGAGGGACTCATGATTGCAGAGGTGCATCCAAGTCTTTAATTCAGTGTGTAGCATCAAAATTTGTATAGATTTTAAATAATTCATCACCGGGCTTCAGCATATTTAGTCATTCAAATTAAGAATCTAGAATTTTGTTCTGCAGAAAGCTAGTGTGTGTCATTGTCAGAGGTTAGCTCTGCCGCCCGTGTCCATGCAGAGGAGTTCAGACAAATTAAGTTGGAGGAAGTGACTGGCAGCAAAAGATACAGGAAAATCTGTGACAGTAATGCCGTGAGAGCCTCCAGGCAGCTGTGGGCTGGGTGATGCTGGCAGTCGGTCCAGCAGGATGCACATTGCCGAGGCGTTGGGAGACTTAATTATCAAGGAGCATTGCCTGGAATCGCAGGGTTAGAGCCCTTTGCATGGTCTACGTAAGGTCTTCGGACTTCAACCCATGAGCTGCCAGCGCCTGGGGACTGTCTCCATCTATTGCCCCTGTTCTGTATGTGGATTGCAAACCACTGGAGGCAGTGAGATGGTCTTGGTTTTTGCTGTGTCCTGCCTGTGACCGTAACAGAGGCAACATGGACGCTCACACTGGTGAGCAACAATGGTGAACTCTCAGTCACAGAGGTTTGGCAGATTCCCAAACCCACTGCAGCAGTGCTGAGTCCCACTGCAAAGGGTGGTTTAGAAATATGGGCTCATAGTTTCATTTTATAGCTACACAGTTTCTGGTCTGGATCTGACTCTCCCTCTTTCTTGACCCCAAGGGAGTCATTGAAAAGGTGCTCCAGCAGCGATGAATTGGGAGGGGTCTGCGTGCAGCATCTCCCAGATGAGATCTTCTCAGTGTGTTGAAAGTTATCCCAGCCACCAAGCAAGCTGGAGCCTTTTGTTCAAGTGATAGTCTATTTATGGGAAAGGCTGCCTTTCAGGAGGGGGTTGATTCTGCAAGGTCTCAACACCTATTCACCTCGACAGGAGCAGGAAGCACTCAGCACCTCGCCTAGGATCTCAGCGCATTGCACAGGGTTGAAACCTTTTGTCTCCCTCTTGTTGTTATGCATTACAGTCACATTATAAAGAAGTCCTGCAGAACATTCAATTACTTACTGCACAATTATAATCATATTTGTATACCTATAAGTAGGTCACCAGTCTCTTAGGTTAATCAATTATAATGGCATTCACACCGGTTTCTTTCATAAATCACTGGCTTTTAGTGTATCCACTGAGATAATGGAGGAAAACCATCTAATTCTGATCTAACTAGAATGAAATGTGAACGTGCATAATTTGCTCTTACAAAGTGTATCTAATGTTCTCTATATCTGTATTTATTTGTGCTGTTTCATGCTGCATATCACTTAAGTGGCAAAAACCTCAGAGGCTGCTGCACTTAAAACTAAATGACCCAGGGTAATACAATTTATCTGCATTTATTTTACATTGTTCATCATGACAGATATTTTAATAACCCACTTCTGATGGCTGATGCACTGATTACCAATCACACTGAAATTTGAGGCCCGACAGCAAGATTGTTTGGTGTGCTGCAAAAATATTTGAGAGAGTTGTTTTGCCATGTAAACTAAGCAGTTAAGTGGAGAGGGAGAACTTTACTCAGGCTGGGGGCTGTGAAGGCTTTAAGACATAGCTGGATGCCACCAAATAGTGAACATCTGCTGAGCCACTGACACCGTAGCTGCTTTAATGCCTACCCAAGCTGCAGCTTTCAGACAACTCAGTAAATGGGATAAATCATAACTGAATGGTTTCTCATTTCTGCCTGCTTAACTTGGGTGCCTCAGCACTCCTGTCAGAGAAGATGTGTGGGAGCTCCCTGTGCCACCATCAGTGGTGGCCTGGGGCAGTCTTTGCTTGCCTGGCTCCAAGGGAGTGGGATATATGTTGTGAAGTACAGAGCAAGACAGAGGAACTGTGTATCAGATGTGGCTGATATCAGTTAAACTAGAGAAACTAGAGAGGAGGGCTATGGAGATGTTCAGGGTCTTGGGGTGCGCTGGCTGATGGGACTTGGGCTAGTTTAGACTGGTGAAGGGGTGAGTTAATAGAAGCCTACATCTACCTGAAGAAATGGTGGAGCTGAATGTTTCTTGGTAAAGGTGATGTTACAAAGGGCACCAGCAGCTTGGAAGGCTCAAACTGGACATCAGGAAAAGCTTCTTCCCTGTGAGAGAGATGCATCCCTGGTCACCTGCTGGGGTTGTGGCATCCGTGTCCTGTGACGTCTTCATGCCCTGGCTAGACAAAACCATGGCCAAGCTAATTTAGTGCTGGTGATACCACTGCTTTGAGGGGGAGGCTGGATGAGAGGCTCTGGAGATCCCTTCAGTCCAACGCTGCTGTGATCCCATGCTTCAGTATCCCTGAAAGGGCAATCAAGAAGAGCAACACAATGGGATGTGACTCCTTCCATTCATAGCAAATATACCTTGGTTTTTGACTGACAAGAAAGTGCAGGCTGACCCGTCATCACTGTAGTGACAGACACACCTATAGAGGCAATGGTGTCAGGGAGATGGAGGGTCCAGCATCAGCAGAGACCATTCCCTGCCATGAGCATGATGGTACCCTCATTGCAAACAAACTCAGTGTCTGAGTGATGTGTTGGCTCAGACTCCTTGCCTAGATGCAAACCACTGCTCTCCATCCTGCCCCTCTCAGAGCAAATGTAATGCAAACCAGCTTTAGATTTCTGTCTGCATGAACGTCTTCCCAAGCATCCCTTTGGCTGCCAGCCTGGAAAGTGCCAGCGTTGGAGAGGTGGCAATGCAGGGACGGCATCCTGAACAAAACCAGCGTGCAAATTAAACCCAGAGAGGGCTGCTGGGACTCACCTTTCGCAGTTACTGACTACTCTGGAAATGAATTATCGGTTAGGAAATGAATTCTGTTTTAGTGCTCTCTATTTTGGAGCGGTGGAACAATTTTGTGCCAATTTCCAAACAAGACCTGAAAGAGCAGGTGAGTGCCTGAGCTCAGCTTTGTGAGATGGCAGCTCCCTGGGTCTTCCCCAGCTTCCAGCAACGCTCCCTGCCTAAATCAGCGCTGCAAGCTGAAGGCTTGCTCTGAGCATGCTGCACCTTATGGCTCACTTCCATGGTGTGAGCCCCACATCCCCACTGACTCAAATGGCTCTCTGCTATCTAACAGAGCTGCTGTCATCCTGTTAATCCCAAACCAGGCTCTGAAGCGGGGCTGACAATTAGAGCTGGGTGGAAATTGCTCTTTTTCTTCTTCTTTTTTTTTTTTTTAATCCTTAGTTGCAACTTTCTACTAAAAATCTCTGTATTTTCAGACAAAGCTGCTACCTGAGAAATGAACAGTGTTTTCAAACCCTCTTGTGAGGGTTTTTGTGTCTGTTTTGCAGAAAACCAAGAATTTTTATACCTGAACTGGTTTCTGCCTTCCTTACGGAAAAAAAAAAAAAAAAAGCAAATTTTATACATGGGATGCTTGCTGCATGGAGCTGTTTGTTTTTGATAAAATGTTGCTTGCTTTTTTCTTTTTCTTGACATTGTTTACAGACAAAAAATACTCCAGCTACTGTGATTTGGCCAACTGGAAGTTCTGGCTCATTATTAATGTAATTATTTACTAGTTTGCTTGTGGTAGCAGCAAGAGCCCTCAACCCATCCATGGGCCCATTGGTCTTAGGTGTTGTGCAGGTTCCCATGCAGATTTGGTGACCATGCATAAAGAGGTGGAGATGCGCAGTGGTGAACAGTATGGGGACAGCACCCCGTTTTCAGCAAGCATCCTTCGTGCTGCCACATGCACATCATGGAAGGGTCCGCAGCACAGCCCTCCATGTTGGCTGTGCCACTGCTTGGCTCTGCTCTGGAGAAGAGTTTGTGAGGATTTACGTGTGTTGGGCTCCTATTTTAGGACGGAAATGTGTCAGTAGATGATAAATGTTCCAAGTGATTTACGTTCACCAGTGCAGGTGCCTTAGCCCCAGGAGTAGATAAACTGTGGTTTAACATTTTATTTATGCTTTCAGGGAATTTAGTATCTTTGGAAAGCACCGGATCAATAGTCCTGGAGGAGAGTTGACTCATGGTGGGATGGATAACCTGCAGGAAGGGCTCTGCCAGTGCCCTCAGCAGCTGCCCACTCCCACTCTCCACAGGGCACTGTGGGAAGTGTTGAAAAGAAACTTATTTCTTAAATTGTTTTATAGCTGATTAGATGGTTTTAATCTGTTTCTATGAGAGTTTGGAAGTCCTACACATCTGAAATGACAGCAGATGGCACAATACAGGGTTTAGCTGAGTTTTAGGTATGCAGACGAATTAAATTAATTAACAGTAATCTCTTTAAAATGTATGGCAGAGTAATACCAGTCTAGTCTATAGAAAGATTCTTTGTGACTTAATAAAGACCTGGGAGTAATTAATTATGCAATAACCCATGGTTAAGCAGATGATATCAGCCAGTCAGTGGGTAGAGTTTGGATCTGCCGTTTTCCAAAGAGGATCCTTTGTGTTTTGCTATGTGGAGTCAGCCTTCAGTAGTGTCTATGAGGGTGCTCGTAGTCCCTGAAATTCCCCTGCAGATCACTGGTGTAATCGCCCACGCTTTGCTAAAGGTAAACTATTATAGCATAAAGCATGCAGGCTCAGAGCAGGTACAGTTGCAAGGGAAAAATGGAGTATTTTGTTAAGAACAGATAGTTAGTTTATTACCTTATAAGCACCTATCTAAGCTCTGTTCAATTAATGAAACACGATTTAAAGCAAAAAGGATTGGTACCAACCAAACCACTGCACTATAAGCTCTTCTAATTATGCACTAAGATAATGTCCACCAGATTAAAATTTTAATTAGCTCAATTTAGAAATAGAAAAAGTATTAGATTTCTAGTTCTGGAACACCTAAAATGACCTCAAGGGGAGAAAAAAAAATTGAAAATCAGTTGAGCTTTGTGCATGTCCTCACGTCTGCTGTTTTCTGAAAGACGTCAGCAAATCCCAGTGGGTTTGGGCTCCTGGGTCGTCTTGCAAGAGGCTGTTTGGGGGGTTTGGGGGGGCAGTGGGCATGGGTGCCCTTGGTTCTCCCCAGCACTCATATACAGCCCCAGCTGCTTGCAGTCCCTCTAGCTCTGCTTTCAGAAGGCGGAAACATGCTGGCTATAATAGGGACTTTTGTTCTTTTTTGTTTTTTCTCTTTCCTTTCCCCTATTCAAAGATTTAAAGGCCAAAACAGACCATTAAATCCAACTAATCCTACATCCTGCATGACAAAGGCCATCCCGCCCATCCCCTAATTCCTCAATACCATGGCTGACCATGACCATGTGATTATATACTCTCCTGTAAATGCACTGAGAGCCTTTGTGTGCTCCAGACACAGAGCAGAACCCCACTGAAAACACCCAGTCTTGATTTAAAGACTTTAAGTGGTGGATGATTTATCACATCCCTCATGAAACCACTCCAATGCATAATTACACTTACAGTAAAATAAGTCATTGGGGCTGAAAGCATGGGGAGCAGTAACATGCAAAGTGCATGGTATACAGTTGTGTTTGGTTATGAGGTAAGGAATCCAACAAATCTCTTTTATGTCTTTTCAGGGAAGAAACAAAGACGTTTAAACCATTTGCACAACATAGAAGCTCTCCAGACCACGTCTTGAAAGGGCTAGAGGTTTGCTGGGGAAGCTTTGAGGAGAGGGAGTAATAAAGAACAGAGGGTTTTACGATGCAAGGTCGAATGGGAAACTTTCATTGCAGGGGCTTGGCCGGCTCCTAGTCCCATGGGGGAAAGGAGGAGGAATTTGAATGTAGTGTTTTTCCCTTTTGGAAGGTCAAATCCATTCCATACAATTGCAAAGCAGCATAAGAGAAATACACTTATTCCTCTGTCACAGCTGTCAAAAATGGAGGAGGGGAGGAAGTCCCAAACACTACATTTCATCAAAGCCCTGAAGGTAAAAATGATCTGCTGGCTTGAAATTTATCTTAATGAGCAAAATCCAGCCAATGGAACAGGGTGCAGATGAAAGTGACAGATGGGATCATTTAAAGTTTGATTCTTTGCATGAAAGAAAATAATATTTTTGATTGATAAGTTATTTTTCTTCTGGTTGTTACAGTGTTCTGCATAGTGTCACAGCCTCCCATTGGCAGTCTCAGGTCTCTGGCAGATCAATTTATCCAGAGTCTCTCAAAAATCTGGAGTTAGAGGGAGCTCCTGGAACTCCTCAACTCACGTAAATGCACAGAGCTGGTCCAACAGCCAGTGGCAAGGGGAGATAGTTTCCTTGGCCAAGACATTTTTGCTAGGTAGGGACTGCAAGCAAAGACACGACAGAGTTTATAACCAAATGTGTGCTTTAATCTTTTAGTTAATGGATAGTGATGGTGGATTTCTCCAAAAAATGTGTAAAAGCACAGCTCTGTTGGGGAAATGCTTTTTGGTGAAAGTACTACGGGGCAGGGTGAGTAATCCTGGGTTGGACAGTCTCAAGGAGAACCTGTCCTGCGTCAAGGTTCCCCTGCAGGGATGGCTGCAGCAGACTCTGCTTTGGGAGCTCCATCTCTGAGGCTGGACCCTGAGTCTGAAGCTCTCCAGGATCAGCTCTCTAAAAATATGAGCAGGCATCAATCAGGCAGGTTGGAAGAGTGTATAGAAATGTATCAATTTGTTTCCGAGTATTTTCAGACACAAACAACTGCAAGAATTTACCACTACTATATAAAAATATCACTTGGGACCTAGGCAGGTCCGTAAAAGCTCTGTGCAGTTGGAGGATGCATTTCCTTGTAGGAGATCTGCTGAATTTTGATGCTGAGAGGTGCTGTTATACACCCCGTAGTGTGTAGGACCACATTGTTATGTGTTGCTTATCTTTAACAGGGAAAGATGAGCAGGAAAAGGAGTCGAATCAGCCCCATGCATTAAAATAATAGCTGTCTTTACCATCTCCTTGCACAGGTAATTTTTGCTACAGTGCACGCACAACATCTGTGTATAATGGAACGTACACACAACAGCTGTGGACCCTGCCACCTGTGACAGGGTAGGAACAAAACCATTAATGCTGTCTCCTCTGCCCACTTATTTTTTGATGAGATCTACATGGCAAATGTTTGACTATGCAGCCCTCAGTCTGGAGGATGAAGAGCTCGTGTGGACATCAGATGGGCAAGGGGAAGCTGAGGCTGTGGTGGGGCTGATCCCCAGCCGTTCCTCCCAGGTGCCTGCAGCATCCCAAACATACTCCAAAGCGCTGAGCAGGAGGCTCAGACACAATGAGGGCAGTTTGTGCTGCTCAGCCCTCACCGGCCAAAGGGATGCTCACAGTGTGGAGTGGGTACCATCCTTAGCAGCTCCCCCAAATCCACCTCTCCTGTGGAGGCAAAGATGGATCTGGCCAGCGGACATTAACGGCATGTGCGCTCCCTGCCACGCGGCTCTGTGTCAGCTGGGAAGAGAAAAAAAGGGATTGCACGGAATTTCTTCAGATGTATTCCAGCAGCGGATTAAAATAGCTGCTACTATTTTAATCCAGTGAAGTGGCAGCTAAGGCACATGCAGGAGTGGCAGCATCTCCCACAAAGTAGGGATTCAAAGAGCAGCCTGAGCCTTTAGTAATGCAAATGCAAGGGTGGCCACGAGCAACCTGGGAAAATGTGGCGCCAGGCCAAGTGACCCACTGGCTAGAATTTAGGATCAGGAGGTATAAATTTATACTGTCCTTGTTTTCTTTTAGTTATTGCGAAGTGTTGTAATGCTATGAACCCCAAGTGTTTTCAGGAAACAATAAGAAATTGCTGTGCTCGATATTCTTTATTTACATCCAGCCCAGCTGGGAGTTGTCTACTGAATTCTGTGGTGGTGACATCTAGATTTTAAATTTTGATTTTTGTTTTCTTATTCCAGAAATTTCAGTGTAATAATAATACAGATATTCTGTTTCCCTGTGGACTTGTGACGGCGGAGGAGGGGCATCCAGAGAGGTTTTCCTTTTTTAGGAGTCCTTTTACACATAACTGGAGAGTGAAACTCTTGCTTTGTCCCTTATTTTTACTTTGTAGGAGGATGTTTGCTGTAAGCCTTTTGCAACTGGCAGAACTAGGTTTCAATTGAAGGAAAGAAAGTTTATCTTCCTGTCTTCAGAAACTGTGAATTATTTATTTGTTATCCCTGCTAAATCTGCTTTTGCAAAATCTCACTGTGAAACGAACATTTCTTTGTTTCACTGGACTACAAGATCATTCCCTGAAGATTCATCAGTGCTGCTGCTGAGGAGGCTTTGGGTAGGAAGCTGGCCTCAAAACATCCTTTAAAAAAATATAAAAATAATAATAATTATTATTAATATTATGGTTTTATAATGCTTGGGGTTCTTTTTGCTTCACTTTCATTTATTATTTCATTCATTTTACAAATTAGGTAAATGCATTAACTAATCTGTGGAAATTTAAGACCTCTTCCTGCAATTTTTGCTCCCCTATCTGAACCTTTCTCACACAGATTAATCCCACAAGACTGTCACCCGAATTCAGCATTAATTTCAATAAGCAAATATTTATACAGCATCTGTGATACAGTCTGTACACAGAATGACACCAAATTAAGTTAAATCGATATTAGCTACTCTAGGATTGAAGGGTGTCTAGGAAAAGGGGTGGTACCAGTTTAAATCTATTTCAAAACCAGTGTAATTAAACTGGAATAATTTCACTGTGAAGGGCAGATTTCATACTCATTTCAGATTTTTGGAATGCCGTTGGACCAAAACCCACTGTATTTACTCCACAGTGACTTTTCCCACTGTTCCTTTCAGGGCCATGTGAAATTATTACCCCCTTGGTTTGAGGAATATGCAACAAATATTTGTACAAGTGTTTTACAGCCTTTCTCTCCAGTATGAAACGACTGCTGAAGACCACTCTACATTATCTGAGTTAGTCTCATACTTACCTTACTTGGGCAAATGCTGCAGGTTTTGTTCTAAAGTAGGTCAGATCCACCAGGTTTGTATTATACAAGAGCTGGAGGGAGCCTGAAGGTTTGTGATTCCCAGTTTGTTCCCTTTCAGCCCTGTGCTGGGATGCAAGGACACACTGAGATTAAAAGAAGGGGGGATTGGGAAGGAGGAGTGATCTGCCAGGCTGCTATTGCAGACCAGCCCCGATCTCATCTTGGAATGATGCACAAAATGTCCCTTGGACCATATGGCCTGCAGCCCTGGGCTTCACTGGCTCACACCCTTTCTAATTCCTCCTAATCTGCCCATAAGCACCTTGAAAAGGGTGCCTCTCACACCTTGCCAGTAACCTCTTTCAACGCCTGGTTGCTCTTTGGCTCTAATGCCAGATGGTATTAATATACCCATCACTGTAATTATTCAGACAAGCAAACAGTGGCAGGAGCAGTCCCAACGTCTCGCTTTTCCCACTGATTCAGAGGCATACTTGAAAGAGCCCTTTCATCCCCATGGATCCCATTCCCTGGAGTTGTCCCAGGCTGTCCTCATCAAAAGGGAATTTGATGTTTCAGCAGTTTCTCAGCCAATTTCATGCTGGGATAAGAATCAGTGGTGATGGGACAGTATCATTTATTCACTCTTGCTGTTGCCCAGAAGCTTGGTACATATCCACGACAGCTCTACATCAGCTCCTCCAATAAAACCTTTCACAGCACCGAGATCTATGTGTGAAATGGAAATACGGCTGGTACCTCGTAACTTGAAAGCTAGTTTGCCTTTTGTCTGGCTCCAACTGATGGTGAAAAATCCAAGACTTGCTGCAATGAACAGCCTGGACGGATGGTTTTTGATGCAGTGTTTGGGAAGGAGGTACTTCTGAATGCTTCCTGCACCCAGCAAATACTGTGCGAATCCCTCCCACCAAGTCCCGTGTGTGATTTCTGCAAAGTTTATTTAGCGATCAGTCAGTAGCAAAACGAAACTTTAAGGGATTATCTTGCAATCTCTTGCAATTATCTTCCAAGTTGAGTCCTTTCTGTTTCCAGGTCTTTGTCTCAAGCTTTTAAATGCTGCCCAGTTTCACATACACCCAAAGAGCTTTGGGCAACGTTGGTATCCAGGAAGGCAAGATCTATAAGTAGAGATAACTGCTAGATCTGTTCAATAGCTAGAAAAACAGAGGTGCTTTTGGACACCTCAGGCTCTCCAAGACGCATCATGAGATCCAGAGCAAGATGTTGCACTCGCTTGAATTGTGTACTTGGTTTTAGGAATCAGCAGCGGTGATACCATAGTGACAAGAAGCAAGGCTTTGATGCCCACATCACAAAGAATATGCAAACTTGCATTATTCCTTTGATTAGCTGTTCTCTGATATGTCAAGTCCATGAATAATCAAGCCTCATTTTCTAATTAGTTTTACTCATCACCCTGCTGCTCCATGCCTTTCCTCATTTGCATACCCTTTTTCTAGATAAGGGCCTTATTCTGTTAGGTGCTTGCAAAGCTTTTATGTCTCTCCCACCACAGCATTTCTTTGGTCCTTTGCTGGCTGTTTCCTTGCTCTTGGCTCTCCTTCTGCCCCTATTCAATGACCATCTCATTGCTTTGTGCTTTTCCACTCATTCTAAGTCCTGTTTACTCAAGGAACAGGATGGTGTGTTCATGCTGCCCCAGTGATATCTTTTGACTCCGTAATGCAGTTTCACCCAGCCTTGACAGAGGAGTAAAACCATCAAAGTACTGAGTTTGCTGAGGTCTTATGGAAGTAGTGGGGGAAGAGGTCCTTCTGGGGCAGTGGAGGGCAAGGCTGGAGCATCTGCTTTGAGGACTCACTATGGGAAGAGTGGTTTTGAATGCCCTCATTGCAAATCTGTTTAGCCATCAGTCACTCCAGTGGAGAGAGACAATTCCCGACATTAAAAGAAAGCTGTAGCAGTTGGGCTGGTGATGGTTGTGTTTGTTATTTTAATAAATACACCATTTTCGTGACACAGGAGACTTTTCTGTAATTATTTCATTTATCTGCTCCCCTTTCCTGCACAGGTACTGTAAGAAGAATCACATTACAAGGAGATTTAGCAAAGCAAAGTTAATGGCTCGTTTGCATTTCTTTTAATCAAGTTATTCTAATTGTGCTATTGTGCAAATATGGTTTCCCCTCTAATTTGAAAAAGACCTCATCTTCCCAGCAGCTGCCGGTGCCCCAGCAGTTGGGGTTGCCCCAGCAGTCGGGGTTGCCCCAGCCCAATCCTGCCTCTTTGCCCAGGGGGTTCACTGCTGCCTGCACCCCTGCCTGTACCTGTGTGGAGCAGCGGATTCTGGGAGCTGCTCTGGTTGAATCGACGTGAAACCTCGGTTATTCCAATAAGCTGGAAGTATTAATGCCTAATAAAGCTCAGTTTTACACACTGACAGCCCCCTTACCTCAAAGCTGATTGTTTTCTCTTTGTTAAGGCCAAGCAGTACCATTTGCCAGCCAAATGCAGAGGTGAAATTCAGATGCTGTGGAAACAAAGGTCTTCAGAAAATACACAGGGATGTGATGATCAGTCCCCCACAAAGAGCTAACAATAGTTTCCTAAAGCTGCAAAAATCAATTTAGGGCTTGAGGCATGAGGTGTTGTATTGATCTGTCTCTGGGCAAATACACGGTGCCTTTGCACACAAACCCCTGCCTTTCTGAATGTTTCTGTGGGTAAATAAGGGAGGTCAGCCCAAAATGAGATCCCACACCAGCTCAGCTTGACCCTGCTGTCACATCCGCAGCACCAGGAATGGGCTGGGACTGGAGATGCGGGAGGAGGCTGTGCTGGGGGGGTAGCTGCTGATGGGTTGGGGGGCAGAAGGGACCAGCTGGCGGGAGAGGATGCTTGTAGGTAGAAGAGGAGCAGTGGCCATACCCACGGGCTCATCCAGGCACAGCCACGCACGCACACAGAGGTGGGGGCATTCCTCTGTGTCAGCAGAGGAGAAGGGTGGTGTGTGGGCAGTGGGAATAAGGACCATGTGTTTGAGGTCTCGTGCCGGGAGGAAGGCAGAGAATTTTTTTCTGCTGGCATTACTAGGCGCTCAGTATTTTTGCTTGACCTCTTAACTTAAACCAGCTGCCACGCCAGCCGTTGAAACTTGCCCATGCTGTAAAACCTTAACAGCTCTGTTCTGTCCTACTTTTATCTCATTCTGGGCGATTTTAATTTCTTTAGTGCCTAAGCAAATGTTTTGTGTCCCTGGATCAAAGCTAGGGAGCATCATTTACATACTGTGGGTGAGAAGGCAGCAGACTGGAGACCATCACTCATCAGTGAAAGGATGATCATTGTTTGTTTAGCCCATTCCAAAATAATGGCTCTGCTGGGAACACCAACCCAGTATGCATCATATCTTTTATAGTATATATTAATTTAGTGTAGACATTAGGCCATCATTATTCTCCCCTTTTAATTCTCATGTATTAGCATTCAGGATCAGTTTTAACCCAGCACACATCTTTGTTATTTCATAATGTAAAATAAATAAAGCTGGAGGCAAACGTATTTTATTTTATATAAACGACTGTGAGAGTGTGATGGATATAAAGCACAGAAACATCTTTATAATTTTAAGGCTTGAATTTCAGAACACAGCATTTTCATTAAATGGTGCAATCCATTCATTTTGGAGATACAGATATAAACAGAAGCAAATTAACTCAGTAGTTCTCATGCCTAGAATCTTTGTGATAAAATTGCCTATTATTGTGAATGTACATGTTTTCAAAATATTAGAGACAACTGCAAAAAAAATAGGAAAGATAGGATAGGTTGCTCAAGGATGAAAACCATAAAGACATCCCCTCCAAACACCACATGTACCTGGTAAAATTACTTAAAGTGAATTGCTGTGAGAGGAGGAGAAAGGA